>NC_090938.1:765705908-766374658 GCF_040938575.1 Ambystoma mexicanum | reverse complement strand
GTCTTTTCGGAAATGCATGGGGTTCCCTGTTTTCCTTGGGGGCTTGGACACCCGAGGCCCATATCTTTATGTTGTGCCGGTCGGCAGAGCGTCTGAAATTCCGGTCTGAAAACAGACTTGGGGTTACATGTGTTTTAGACTTTTCCCTTGGCGGCCAGGTAGGTGCACCCACACATGCTAGGTACCGTTTTCATCGGGACACCTGTGGGAACGCGGGACGGTAGTCCATGTGTTTTGGGGGCGTGTTTCGATGGGTGAGCCAAGCAAAATGTGCGAAAAATGCTTTTTTTTCCCCACATTTCGGACTTTGCGGGGGTGTATGGGTAATAAATTCTGGGGCGATTTGCCCAAATCATACCTCTGCTGATTCCCACAGGTGTCCTCTTTTTGGAAATGTATGGGGTTCCCTGTTTTCCTTGGTGGCTTGGACACCCGAGGCCCATATCTGTATGTTGTGCCGGTCGGCAGAGCGTCTGAAATTCCGGTCTGAAAACAGACTTGGGGCTACGTGTGTTTTAGGCTTTCCCCTTGGCGACCAGGTAGGTGCACCCACACATGCGAGGTACCGTTTTCATCGGGACACCTGTGGGAACGCGGGATGGTAGGCCATGTGTTGTTAGGGGAATGTTTCGATGGGTGAGCCGAGCGAAATGTGCGGAAAATGTGTTTATTTCCCACATTTCGGACTTTGAGGTGGTGTCTGGGTAATCAATTCTGGGGCGATTTGGCCAAATCATACCTCTGTGGGTTCCCATGGGTGTCCTCTTTTCGGAAATGCATGGGGTTCCCTGTTTTCCTTGGTGGCTTGGACACCCGAGGCCCATATCTGTATGTTGTGCCAGTCGGCAGAGCGTCTGAAATTCCGGTCTGAAAACAGACTTGGGGTTACTTGTGTTTTAGGCTTTCCCCTTGGCGGCCAGGTAGGTGCACCCACACATGTGAGGTACCGTTTTCATTGGGACACCTGTGGGAACGCAGGACGGTAGGCCATGTGTTGTTGGGGGCATGTTTCGATGGGTGAGCCGAGCAAACTGTGTGAAGAATGTGTTTTTTCCCCCACATTTCGGAATTTGCGGGGGTGTCTGGGTAAGAAATTCTGGGGCGATTTGCCCAAATCATACCTCTGAGGATTCCCACGGGTGTTCTCTTTTTGGAAATGCATGGGGTTCCCTGTTTTCCTTGGGGGCTTGGACACCCGAGGCCCATATCTTTATGTTGTGCCGGTCGGCAGAGCGTCTGAAATTCCGGTCTGAAAACAGACTTGGGGTTACTTGTGTTTTAGACTTTTCCCTTGGCGGCCAGGTAGGTGCACCCACACATGCTAGGTACCGTTTTCATCGGGACACCTGTGGGAATGCGGGACGGTAGGCCATGTGTTGTTGGGGGCGTGTTTCGATGGGTGAGCCGAGCGAAATGTGCGGAAAATGCGTTTCTTTCCCCACAATTCGGACTTTGCGGGAGTGTCTGGGTAATACATTCTGGGGCGATTTGCCCAAATCATACCTCTGCAGATTCCCACGGGTGGCCTCTTTTCGGAAATGCATGGGGTTCCCTGTTTTCCTTGGTGGCTTGGAAACCAGACGCCCATATCTGTATGGTGTGCCGGTCGGCAGAGCGTCTGAAATTCCGGTCTGAAAACAGACTTGGGGTTACTTGTGTTTTAGGCTTTCCCCTTGGTGTCCAGGTAGGTCCACACATGTGAGGTACCATTTTCATCAGGACACCTGTGGGAAAGCGGGACGGTAGGCCATGTGTTGTTGGGGGCGTGTTTCGATGGGTGAGCTGAGCGAAATGTGCGGAAAATGCGTTTTTTTCCCACATTTCGGACTTTGCGGGGGTGTCTGGGTAATAAATTCTGGGGCGATTTGCCCAAATCATACCTCTGCTGATTCCCACAGGTGTCCTCTTTTTGGAAATGTATGGGGTTCCCTGTTTTCCTTGGTGGCTTGGACACCCGAGGCCCATATCTGTATGTTGTGCCGGTCGGCAGAGCGTCTGAAATTCCGGTCTGAAAACAGACTTGGGGTTACTTGTGTTTTAGGCTTTCCCCTTGACGGCCAGGTAGGTGCACCCACACATGTGAGGTACCGTTTTCATCAGGACACCTGTGGGAACGCGGGACGGTAGTCCATGTGTTTTGGGGGCATGTTTCGATGGGTGAGCCAAGCAAAATGTGCGAAAAATGCATTTTTTTCCCCACATTTCGTACTTTGCAGGGGGTGTATGGGTAATAAATTCTGGGGCGATTTGCCCAAATTATACCTCTGAGGATTCCCACGAGTGTCCTCTTTTCGGAAATGCGTGGGGTTCCCTGTTTTCCTTGGTGGCTTGGACACCTGAGGCCCATATCTGTATGTTGTGCCGGTCGGCAGAGCGTCTGAAATTCTGGTTTGAAAACAGACTTGGGGCTACGTGTGTTTTAGGCTTTCCCCTTGGCGACCAGGTAGGTGCACCCACACATGCGAGGTACCGTTTTCATCGGGACACCTGTGGAAACGCGGGATGGTAGGCCATGTGTTGTTGGGGGCGTGTTTCGATGAGTGAGCCGAGCGAAATGTGCAGAAAATGCGTTTATTTCCCACATTTCGGACTTTGCGGGGGTGTCTGGGTAATCAATTCTGGGGCGATTTGGCCAAATCATACCTCTGTGGGTTCCCACGGGTGTCCTCTTTTCGGAAATGTATGGGGTTCCCTGTTTTCCTTGGTGGCTTGGACACCCGAGGCCCATATCTGTATGTTGTGCCGGTCGGCAGAGCGTCTGAAATTCTGGTCTGAAAACAGACTTGGGGCTACGTGTGTTTTAGGCTTTCCCCTTGGCGACCAGGTAGGTGCACCCACACATGCGAGGTACCGTTTTCATTGGTACACCTGTGGGAACGCGGGACGGTAGGCCATGTGTTGTTGGGGGTATGTTTCGATGGGTGAGCCGAGCAAACTGTGTGAAGAATGTGTTTTTTCCCCCACATTTCGGAATTTGCGGGGGTGTCTGGGTAATAAATTCTGGGGCGATTTGCCCAAATCATACCTCTGCGGATTCCCACGGGTGTCCTCTTTTTGGAAATGCATGGGGTTCCCTGTTTTCCATGGTGGCTTGGACACCCGAGGACCATATCTGTATGGTGTGCCGGTCGGCAGAGAGTGTGAAATTCCGGTCTGAAAACAGACTTGGGGTTACTTGTATTTTAGGCTTTCCCCTTGGTGTCCAGGTAGGTCCACACATGTGAGGTACCATTTTCATCAGGACACCTGTGGGAACGTGGGACGGTAGGCCATGTGTTGTTGGGGGCGTGTTTCGATGGGTGAGCGGAGCGAAATGGGCGGAAAATGCATTTTGTTTCCCACATTTCGGACTTTGCGGGGGTGTCTGGGTAATACATTCTGGGCCGATTTGCCCAAATCATACCTCTGCTGATTCCCACAGGTGTCCTCTTTTTGGAAATGTATGGGGTTCCCTCTTTTCCTTGGTGGCTTGGACACCCGAGGCCCATATCTGTATGTTGTGCCGGTCGGCAGAGCGTCTGAAATTCCGGTCTGAAAACAGACTTGGGGTTACTTGTGTTTTAGGCTTTCCCCTTGACGGCCAGGTACGTGCACCCACACATGTGAGGTACCGTTTTCATCGGGACACCTGTGGGAACGCGGGACGGTAGTCCATGTGTTTTGGGGGCGTGTTTCGATGGGTGAGCCAAGCAAAATGTGCGAAAAATGCATTTTTTTCCCCACATTTCGGACTTTGCGGGGGTGTATGGGTAATAAATTCTGGGGCGATTTGCCCAAATCATACCTCTGAGGATTCCCACGAGTGTCCTCTTTTCGGAAATGCATGGGGTTCCCTGTTTTCCTTGGTGGCTTGGACACCTGAGGCCCATATCTGTATGTTGGGCCGGTCGGCAGAGCGTCTGAAATTCCGGTCTGAAAACAGACTTGGGGCTACGTGTGTTTTAGGCTTTCCCCTTGGCGACCAGGTAGGTGCACCCACACATGCGAGGTACCGTTTTCATCGGGACACCTGTGGGAACGCGGGATGGTAGGCCATGTGTTGTTAGGGGCATGTTTCGATGGGTGAGCCGAGCGAAATGTGCGGAAAATGTGTTTATTTCCCACATTTCGGACTTTGAGGTGGTGTCTGGGTAATCAATTCTGGGGCGATTTGGCCAAATCATACCTCTGTGGGTTCCCATGGGTGTCCTCTTTTCGGAAATGCATGGGGTTCCCTGTTTTCCTTGGTGGCTTGGACACCCGAGGCCCATATCTGTATGTTGTGCCAGTCGGCAGAGCGTCTGAAATTCCGGTCTGAAAACAGACTTCGGGTTACTTGTGTTTTAGGCTTTCCCCTTGGCGGCCAGGTAGGTGCACCCACACATGTGAGGTACCGTTTTCATTGGGACACCTGTGGGAACGCAGGACGGTAGGCCATGTGTTGTTGGGGGCATGTTTCGATGGGTGAGCCGAGCAAACTGTGTGAAGAATGTGTTTTTTCCCCCACATTTCGGACTTTGCGGGAGTGTCTGGGTAATACATTCTGGGGCGATTTGCCCAAATCATACCTCTGCAGATTCCCACGGGTGGCCTCTTTTCGGAAATGCATGGGGTTCCCTGTTTTCCTTGGTGGCTTGGACACCCGACGCCCATATCTGTATGGTGTGCCGGTCGGCAGAGCATCTGAAATTCGGTCTGAAAACAGACTTGGGGTTACTTGTGTTTTAGGCTTTCCCCTTGGTGTCCAGGTAGGTCCACACATGTGAGGTACCATTTTCATCAGGACAGCTGTGGGAACGCGGGACGGTAGGCCATGTGTTGTTGGGGGCGTGTTTCGATGGGTGAGCCGAGCGAAATGTGCGGAAAATGCGTTTATTTCCCACATTTCTGACTTTGAGGGGGTGTCTGGGTAATCAATTCTGGGGCGATTCGGCCAAATCATACCTCTGTGGGTTCCCACGGGTGTCCTCTTTTCAGAAATGCATGGGGTTCCCTGTTTTCCTTGGTGGCTTGGACACCCGAGGCCCATATCTGTATGTTGTGCCAGTCGGCAGAGCGTCTGAAATTCCGGTCTGAAAACAGACTTGGGGTTACTTGTGTTTTAGGCTTTCCCCTTGGTGGCCAGGTAGGTGCACCCACACATGTGAGGTACCGTTTTCATTGGGACACCTGTGGGAACGCAGGATGGTAGGCCATGTGTTGTTGGGGGCATGTTTCGATGGGTGAGCCGAGCAAACTGTGTGAAGAATGTGTTTTTTCCCCCACATTTCGGACTTTGCGGGAGTGTCTGGGTAATACATTCTGGGGCGATTTGCCCAAATCATACCTCTGCAGATTCCCACGGGTGGCCTCTTTTCGGAAATGCATGGGGTTCCCTGTTTTCCTTGGTGGCTTGGACACCCGACGCCCATATCTGTATGGTGTGCCGGTCGGCAGAGCATCTGAAATTCGGTCTGAAAACAGACTTGGGGTTACTTGTGTTTTAGGCTTTCCCCTTGGTGTCCAGGTAGGTCCACACATGTGAGGTACCATTTTCATCAGGACAGCTGTGGGAACGCGGGACGGTAGGCCATGTGTTGTTGGGGGCGTGTTTCGATGGGTGAGCCGAGCGAAATGTGCGGAAAATGCGTTTATTTCCCACATTTCTGACTTTGAGGGGGTGTCTGGGTAATCAATTCTGGGGCGATTCGGCCAAATCATACCTCTGTGGGTTCCCACGGGTGTCCTCTTTTCAGAAATGCATGGGGTTCCCTGTTTTCCTTGGTGGCTTGGACACCCGAGGCCCATATCTGTATGTTGTGCCAGTCGGCAGAGCGTCTGAAATTCCGGTCTGAAAACAGACTTGGGGTTACTTGTGTTTTAGGCTTTCCCCTTGGTGGCCAGGTAGGTGCACCCACACATGTGAGGTACCGTTTTCATTGGGACACCTGTGGGAACGCAGGATGGTAGGCCATGTGTTGTTGGGGGCATGTTTCGATGGGTGAGCCGAGCAAACTGTGTGAAGAATGTGTTTTTTCCCCCACATTTCGGACTTTGCGGGAGTGTCTGGGTAATACATTCTGGGGCGATTTGCCCAAATCATACCTCTGCAGATTCCCACGGGTGGCCTCTTTTCGGAAATGCATGGGGTTCCCTGTTTTCCTTGGTGGCTTGGACACCCGACGCCCATATCTGTATGGTGTGCCGGTCGGCAGAGCATCTGAAATTCGGTCTGAAAACAGACTTGGGGTTACTTGTGTTTTAGGCTTTCCCCTTGGTGTCCAGGTAGGTCCACACATGTGAGGTACCATTTTCATCAGGACAGCTGTGGGAACGCGGGACGGTAGGCCATGTGTTGTTGGGGGCGTGTTTCGATGGGTGAGCCGAGCGAAATGTGCGGAAAATGCGTTTATTTCCCACATTTCTGACTTTGAGGGGGTGTCTGGGTAATCAATTCTGGGGCGATTCGGCCAAATCATACCTCTGTGGGTTCCCACGGGTGTCCTCTTTTCAGAAATGCATGGGGTTCCCTGTTTTCCTTGGTGGCTTGGACACCCGAGGCCCATATCTGTATGTTGTGCCAGTCGGCAGAGCGTCTGAAATTCCGGTCTGAAAACAGACTTGGGGTTACTTGTGTTTTAGGCTTTCCCCTTGGTGGCCAGGTAGGTGCACCCACACATGTGAGGTACCGTTTTCATTGGTACACCTGTGGGAACGCGGGACGGTAGGCCATGTGTTGTTGGGGGTATGTTTCGATGGGTGAGCCGAGCAAACTGTGTGAAGAATGTGTTTTTTCCCCCACATTTCGGAATTTGCGGGGGTGTCTGGGTAATAAATTCTGGGGCGATTTGCCCAAATCATACCTCTGCGGATTCCCACGGGTGTCCTCTTTTTGGAAATGCATGGGGTTCCCTGTTTTCCATGGTGGCTTGGACACCCGAGGACCATATCTGTATGGTGTGCCGGTCGGCAGAGAGTGTGAAATTCCGGTCTGAAAACAGACTTGGGGTTACTTGTATTTTAGGCTTTCCCCTTGGCGGCCAGGTAGGTGCACCCACACATGTGAGGTACCGTTTTCATCAGGACACCTGTGGGAACGTGGGACGGTAGGCCATGTGTTGTTGGGGGCGTGTTTCAATGGGTGAGCGGAGCGAAATGTGCGGAAAATGCATTTTTTTCCCACATTTCGGACTTTGCGGGGGTGTCTGGGTAATAAATTCTGGGGCGATTTGCCCAAATCATACCTCTGAGGATTCCCACGAGTGTCCTCTTTTCGGAAATGCATGGGGTTCCCTGTTTTCCTTGGTGGCTTGGACACCTGAGGCCCATATCTGTATGTTGTGCCGGTCGGCAGAGCGTCTGAAATTCCGGTCTGAAAACAGACTTGGGGCTACGTGTGTTTTAGGCTTTCCCCTTGGCGACCAGGTAGGTGCACCCACACATGCGAGGTACCGTTTTCATCGGGACACCTGTGGGAACGCGGGATGGTAGGCCATGTGTTGTTAGGGGCATGTTTCGATGGGTGAGCCGAGCAAACTGTGTGAAGAATGTGTTTTTTCCCCCACATTTTGGAATTTGCGGGGGTGTCTGGGTAAGAAATTCTGGGGCGATTTGCCCAAATCATACCTCTGAGGATTCCCACGGGTGTTGTCTTTTCGGAAATGCATGGGGTTCCCTGTTTTCCTTGGGGGCTTGGACACCCGAGGCCCATATCTTTATGTTGTGCCGGTCGGCAGAGCGTCTGAAATTCCGGTCTGAAAACAGACTTGGGGTTACATGTGTTTTAGACTTTTCCCTTGGCGGCCAGGTAGGTGCACCCACACATGCTAGGTACCGTTTTCATCGGGACACCTGTGGGAACGCGGGACGGTAGTCCATGTGTTTTGGGGGCGTGTTTCGATGGGTGAGCCAAGCAAAATGTGCGAAAAATGCTTTTTTTCCCCCACATTTCGGACTTTGCGGGGGTGTATGGGTAATAAATTCTGGGGCGATTTGCCCAAATCATACCTCTGCTGATTCCCACAGGTGTCCTCTTTTTGGAAATGTATGGGGTTCCCTGTTTTCCTTGGTGGCTTGGACACCCGAGGCCCATATCTGTATGTTGTGCCGGTCGGCAGAGCGTCTGAAATTCCGGTCTGAAAACAGACTTGGGGCTACGTGTGTTTTAGGCTTTCCCCTTGGCGACCAGGTAGGTGCACCCACACATGCGAGGTACCGTTTTCATCGGGACACCTGTGGGAACGCGGGATGGTAGGCCATGTGTTGTTAGGGGAATGTTTCGATGGGTGAGCCGAGCGAAATGTGCGGAAAATGTGTTTATTTCCCACATTTCGGACTTTGAGGTGGTGTCTGGGTAATCAATTCTGGGGCGATTTGGCCAAATCATACCTCTGTGGGTTCCCATGGGTGTCCTCTTTTCGGAAATGCATGGGGTTCCCTGTTTTCCTTGGTGGCTTGGACACCCGAGGCCCATATCTGTATGTTGTGCCAGTCGGCAGAGCGTCTGAAATTCCGGTCTGAAAACAGACTTGGGGTTACTTGTGTTTTAGGCTTTCCCCTTGGCGGCCAGGTAGGTGCACCCACACATGTGAGGTACCGTTTTCATTGGGACACCTGTGGGAACGCAGGACGGTAGGCCATGTGTTGTTGGGGGCATGTTTCGATGGGTGAGCCGAGCAAACTGTGTGAAGAATGTGTTTTTTCCCCCACATTTCGGAATTTGCGGGGGTGTCTGGGTAAGAAATTCTGGGGCGATTTGCCCAAATCATACCTCTGAGGATTCCCACGGGTGTTCTCTTTTTGGAAATGCATGGGGTTCCCTGTTTTCCTTGGGGGCTTGGACACCCGAGGCCCATATCTTTATGTTGTGCCGGTCGGCAGAGCGTCTGAAATTCCGGTCTGAAAACAGACTTGGGGTTACTTGTGTTTTAGACTTTTCCCTTGGCGGCCAGGTAGGTGCACCCACACATGCTAGGTACCGTTTTCATCGGGACACCTGTGGGAATGCGGGACGGTAGGCCATGTGTTGTTGGGGGCGTGTTTCGATGGGTGAGCCGAGCGAAATGTGCGGAAAATGCGTTTCTTTCCCCACAATTCGGACTTTGCGGGAGTGTCTGGGTAATACATTCTGGGGCGATTTGCCCAAATCATACCTCTGCAGATTCCCACGGGTGGCCTCTTTTCGGAAATGCATGGGGTTCCCTGTTTTCCTTGGTGGCTTGGAAACCAGACGCCCATATCTGTATGGTGTGCCGGTCGGCAGAGCGTCTGAAATTCCGGTCTGAAAACAGACTTGGGGTTACTTGTGTTTTAGGCTTTCCCCTTGGTGTCCAGGTAGGTCCACACATGTGAGGTACCATTTTCATCAGGACACCTGTGGGAAAGCGGGACGGTAGGCCATGTGTTGTTGGGGGCGTGTTTCGATGGGTGAGCTGAGCGAAATGTGCGGAAAATGCGTTTTTTTCCCACATTTCGGACTTTGCGGGGGTGTCTGGGTAATAAATTCTGGGGCGATTTGCCCAAATCATACCTCTGCTGATTCCCACAGGTGTCCTCTTTTTGGAAATGTATGGGGTTCCCTGTTTTCCTTGGTGGCTTGGACACCCGAGGCCCATATCTGTATGTTGTGCCGGTCGGCAGAGCGTCTGAAATTCCGGTCTGAAAACAGACTTGGGGTTACTTGTGTTTTAGGCTTTCCCCTTGACGGCCAGGTAGGTGCACCCACACATGTGAGGTACCGTTTTCATCAGGACACCTGTGGGAACGCGGGACGGTAGTCCATGTGTTTTGGGGGCATGTTTCGATGGGTGAGCCAAGCAAAATGTGCGAAAAATGCATTTTTTTCCCCACATTTCGTACTTTGCAGGGGGTGTATGGGTAATAAATTCTGGGGCGATTTGCCCAAATTATACCTCTGAGGATTCCCACGAGTGTCCTCTTTTCGGAAATGCGTGGGGTTCCCTGTTTTCCTTGGTGGCTTGGACACCTGAGGCCCATATCTGTATGTTGTGCCGGTCGGCAGAGCGTCTGAAATTCTGGTTTGAAAACAGACTTGGGGCTACGTGTGTTTTAGGCTTTCCCCTTGGCGACCAGGTAGGTGCACCCACACATGCGAGGTACCGTTTTCATCGGGACACCTGTGGAAACGCGGGATGGTAGGCCATGTGTTGTTGGGGGCGTGTTTCGATGAGTGAGCCGAGCGAAATGTGCAGAAAATGCGTTTATTTCCCACATTTCGGACTTTGCGGGGGTGTCTGGGTAATCAATTCTGGGGCGATTTGGCCAAATCATACCTCTGTGGGTTCCCACGGGTGTCCTCTTTTCGGAAATGTATGGGGTTCCCTGTTTTCCTTGGTGGCTTGGACACCCGAGGCCCATATCTGTATGTTGTGCCGGTCGGCAGAGCGTCTGAAATTCTGGTCTGAAAACAGACTTGGGGCTACGTGTGTTTTAGGCTTTCCCCTTGGCGACCAGGTAGGTGCACCCACACATGCGAGGTACCGTTTTCATTGGTACACCTGTGGGAACGCGGGACGGTAGGCCATGTGTTGTTGGGGGTATGTTTCGATGGGTGAGCCGAGCAAACTGTGTGAAGAATGTGTTTTTTCCCCCACATTTCGGAATTTGCGGGGGTGTCTGGGTAATAAATTCTGGGGCGATTTGCCCAAATCATACCTCTGCGGATTCCCACGGGTGTCCTCTTTTTGGAAATGCATGGGGTTCCCTGTTTTCCATGGTGGCTTGGACACCCGAGGACCATATCTGTATGGTGTGCCGGTCGGCAGAGAGTGTGAAATTCCGGTCTGAAAACAGACTTGGGGTTACTTGTATTTTAGGCTTTCCCCTTGGTGTCCAGGTAGGTCCACACATGTGAGGTACCATTTTCATCAGGACACCTGTGGGAACGTGGGACGGTAGGCCATGTGTTGTTGGGGGCGTGTTTCGATGGGTGAGCGGAGCGAAATGGGCGGAAAATGCATTTTGTTTCCCACATTTCGGACTTTGCGGGGGTGTCTGGGTAATACATTCTGGGCCGATTTGCCCAAATCATACCTCTGCTGATTCCCACAGGTGTCCTCTTTTTGGAAATGTATGGGGTTCCCTCTTTTCCTTGGTGGCTTGGACACCCGAGGCCCATATCTGTATGTTGTGCCGGTCGGCAGAGCGTCTGAAATTCCGGTCTGAAAACAGACTTGGGGTTACTTGTGTTTTAGGCTTTCCCCTTGACGGCCAGGTACGTGCACCCACACATGTGAGGTACCGTTTTCATCGGGACACCTGTGGGAACGCGGGACGGTAGTCCATGTGTTTTGGGGGCGTGTTTCGATGGGTGAGCCAAGCAAAATGTGCGAAAAATGCATTTTTTTCCCCACATTTCGGACTTTGCGGGGGTGTATGGGTAATAAATTCTGGGGCGATTTGCCCAAATCATACCTCTGAGGATTCCCACGAGTGTCCTCTTTTCGGAAATGCATGGGGTTCCCTGTTTTCCTTGGTGGCTTGGACACCTGAGGCCCATATCTGTATGTTGGGCCGGTCGGCAGAGCGTCTGAAATTCCGGTCTGAAAACAGACTTGGGGCTACGTGTGTTTTAGGCTTTCCCCTTGGCGACCAGGTAGGTGCACCCACACATGCGAGGTACCGTTTTCATCGGGACACCTGTGGGAACGCGGGATGGTAGGCCATGTGTTGTTAGGGGCATGTTTCGATGGGTGAGCCGAGCGAAATGTGCGGAAAATGTGTTTATTTCCCACATTTCGGACTTTGAGGTGGTGTCTGGGTAATCAATTCTGGGGCGATTTGGCCAAATCATACCTCTGTGGGTTCCCATGGGTGTCCTCTTTTCGGAAATGCATGGGGTTCCCTGTTTTCCTTGGTGGCTTGGACACCCGAGGCCCATATCTGTATGTTGTGCCAGTCGGCAGAGCGTCTGAAATTCCGGTCTGAAAACAGACTTCGGGTTACTTGTGTTTTAGGCTTTCCCCTTGGCGGCCAGGTAGGTGCACCCACACATGTGAGGTACCGTTTTCATTGGGACACCTGTGGGAACGCAGGACGGTAGGCCATGTGTTGTTGGGGGCATGTTTCGATGGGTGAGCCGAGCAAACTGTGTGAAGAATGTGTTTTTTCCCCCACATTTCGGACTTTGCGGGAGTGTCTGGGTAATACATTCTGGGGCGATTTGCCCAAATCATACCTCTGCAGATTCCCACGGGTGGCCTCTTTTCGGAAATGCATGGGGTTCCCTGTTTTCCTTGGTGGCTTGGACACCCGACGCCCATATCTGTATGGTGTGCCGGTCGGCAGAGCATCTGAAATTCGGTCTGAAAACAGACTTGGGGTTACTTGTGTTTTAGGCTTTCCCCTTGGTGTCCAGGTAGGTCCACACATGTGAGGTACCATTTTCATCAGGACAGCTGTGGGAACGCGGGACGGTAGGCCATGTGTTGTTGGGGGCGTGTTTCGATGGGTGAGCCGAGCGAAATGTGCGGAAAATGCGTTTATTTCCCACATTTCTGACTTTGAGGGGGTGTCTGGGTAATCAATTCTGGGGCGATTCGGCCAAATCATACCTCTGTGGGTTCCCACGGGTGTCCTCTTTTCAGAAATGCATGGGGTTCCCTGTTTTCCTTGGTGGCTTGGACACCCGAGGCCCATATCTGTATGTTGTGCCAGTCGGCAGAGCGTCTGAAATTCCGGTCTGAAAACAGACTTGGGGTTACTTGTGTTTTAGGCTTTCCCCTTGGTGGCCAGGTAGGTGCACCCACACATGTGAGGTACCGTTTTCATTGGGACACCTGTGGGAACGCAGGATGGTAGGCCATGTGTTGTTGGGGGCATGTTTCGATGGGTGAGCCGAGCAAACTGTGTGAAGAATGTGTTTTTTCCCCCACATTTCGGACTTTGCGGGAGTGTCTGGGTAATACATTCTGGGGCGATTTGCCCAAATCATACCTCTGCAGATTCCCACGGGTGGCCTCTTTTCGGAAATGCATGGGGTTCCCTGTTTTCCTTGGTGGCTTGGACACCCGACGCCCATATCTGTATGGTGTGCCGGTCGGCAGAGCATCTGAAATTCGGTCTGAAAACAGACTTGGGGTTACTTGTGTTTTAGGCTTTCCCCTTGGTGTCCAGGTAGGTCCACACATGTGAGGTACCATTTTCATCAGGACAGCTGTGGGAACGCGGGACGGTAGGCCATGTGTTGTTGGGGGCGTGTTTCGATGGGTGAGCCGAGCGAAATGTGCGGAAAATGCGTTTATTTCCCACATTTCTGACTTTGAGGGGGTGTCTGGGTAATCAATTCTGGGGCGATTCGGCCAAATCATACCTCTGTGGGTTCCCACGGGTGTCCTCTTTTCAGAAATGCATGGGGTTCCCTGTTTTCCTTGGTGGCTTGGACACCCGAGGCCCATATCTGTATGTTGTGCCAGTCGGCAGAGCGTCTGAAATTCCGGTCTGAAAACAGACTTGGGGTTACTTGTGTTTTAGGCTTTCCCCTTGGTGGCCAGGTAGGTGCACCCACACATGTGAGGTACCGTTTTCATTGGGACACCTGTGGGAACGCAGGATGGTAGGCCATGTGTTGTTGGGGGCATGTTTCGATGGGTGAGCCGAGCAAACTGTGTGAAGAATGTGTTTTTTCCCCCACATTTCGGACTTTGCGGGAGTGTCTGGGTAATACATTCTGGGGCGATTTGCCCAAATCATACCTCTGCAGATTCCCACGGGTGGCCTCTTTTCGGAAATGCATGGGGTTCCCTGTTTTCCTTGGTGGCTTGGACACCCGACGCCCATATCTGTATGGTGTGCCGGTCGGCAGAGCATCTGAAATTCGGTCTGAAAACAGACTTGGGGTTACTTGTGTTTTAGGCTTTCCCCTTGGTGTCCAGGTAGGTCCACACATGTGAGGTACCATTTTCATCAGGACAGCTGTGGGAACGCGGGACGGTAGGCCATGTGTTGTTGGGGGCGTGTTTCGATGGGTGAGCCGAGCGAAATGTGCGGAAAATGCGTTTATTTCCCACATTTCTGACTTTGAGGGGGTGTCTGGGTAATCAATTCTGGGGCGATTCGGCCAAATCATACCTCTGTGGGTTCCCACGGGTGTCCTCTTTTCAGAAATGCATGGGGTTCCCTGTTTTCCTTGGTGGCTTGGACACCCGAGGCCCATATCTGTATGTTGTGCCAGTCGGCAGAGCGTCTGAAATTCCGGTCTGAAAACAGACTTGGGGTTACTTGTGTTTTAGGCTTTCCCCTTGGTGGCCAGGTAGGTGCACCCACACATGTGAGGTACCGTTTTCATTGGTACACCTGTGGGAACGCGGGACGGTAGGCCATGTGTTGTTGGGGGTATGTTTCGATGGGTGAGCCGAGCAAACTGTGTGAAGAATGTGTTTTTTCCCCCACATTTCGGAATTTGCGGGGGTGTCTGGGTAATAAATTCTGGGGCGATTTGCCCAAATCATACCTCTGCGGATTCCCACGGGTGTCCTCTTTTTGGAAATGCATGGGGTTCCCTGTTTTCCATGGTGGCTTGGACACCCGAGGACCATATCTGTATGGTGTGCCGGTCGGCAGAGAGTGTGAAATTCCGGTCTGAAAACAGACTTGGGGTTACTTGTATTTTAGGCTTTCCCCTTGGCGGCCAGGTAGGTGCACCCACACATGTGAGGTACCGTTTTCATCAGGACACCTGTGGGAACGTGGGACGGTAGGCCATGTGTTGTTGGGGGCGTGTTTCAATGGGTGAGCGGAGCGAAATGTGCGGAAAATGCATTTTTTTCCCACATTTCGGACTTTGCGGGGGTGTCTGGGTAATAAATTCTAGGGCGATTTGCCCAAATCATACCTCTGCTGATTCCCACAGGTGTCCTCTTTTTGGAAATGTATGGGGTTCCCTCTTTTCCTTGGTGGCTTGGACACCCGAGGCCCATATCTGTATGTTGTGCCGGTCGGCAGAGCGTCTGAAATTCCGGTCTGAAAACAGACTTGGGGTTACTTGTGTTTTAGGCTTTCCCCTTGACGGCCAGGTAGGTGCACCCACACATGTGAGGTACCGTTTTCATCGGGACACCTGTGGGAACGCGGGACGGTAGTCCATGTGTTTTGGGGGCGTGTTTCGATGGGTGAGCCAAGCAAAATGTGCGAAAAATGCATTTTTTCCCCACATTTCGGACTTTGCGGGGGTGTATGGGTAATAAATTCTGGGGCGATTTGCCCAAATCATACCTCTGAGGATTCCCACGAGTGTCCTCTTTTCGGAAATGCATGGGGTTCCCTGTTTTCCTTGGTGGCTTGGACACCTGAGGCCCATATCTGTATGTTGTGCCGGTCGGCAGAGCGTCTGAAATTCCGGTCTGAAAACAGACTTGGGGCTACGTGTGTTTTAGGCTTTCCCCTTGGCGACCAGGTAGGTGCACCCACACATGCGAGGTACCGTTTTCATCGGGACACCAGTGGGAACGCGGGATGGTAGGCCATGTGTTGTTAGGGGCATGTTTCGATGGGTGAGCCGAGCAAACTGTGTGAAGAATGTGTTTTTTCCCCCACATTTTGGAATTTGCGGGGGTGTCTGGGTAAGAAATTCTGGGGCGATTTGCCCAAATCATACCTCTGAGGATTCCCACGGGTGTTGTCTTTTCGGAAATGCATGGGGTTCCCTGTTTTCCTTGGGGGCTTGGACACCCGAGGCCCATATCTTTATGTTGTGCCGGTCGGCAGAGCGTCTGAAATTCCGGTCTGAAAACAGACTTGGGGTTACATGTGTTTTAGACTTTTCCCTTGGCGGCCAGGTAGGTGCACCCACACATGCTAGGTACCGTTTTCATCGGGACACCTGTGGGAATGCGGGACGGTAGGCCATGTGTTGTTGGGGGCGTGTTTCGATGGGTGAGCCGAGCGAAATGTGCGGAAAATGCGTTTCTTTCCCCACATTTCGGACTTTGCGGGGGTGTATGGGTAATAAATTCTGGGGCGATTTGCCCAAATCATACCTCTGCAGATTCCCACGGGTGGCCTCTTTTCGGAAATGCATGGGGTTCCCTGTTTTCCTTGGTGGCTTGGACACCCGACGCCCATATCTGTATGGTGTGCTGGTCGGCAGAGCGTCTGAAATTCCGGTCTGAAAACAGACTTGGGGTTACTTGTGTTTTAGGCTTTCCCCTTGGTGTCCAGGTAGGTCCACACATGTGAGGTACCATTTTCATCAGGACACCTGTGGGAACGCGGGACGGTAGGCCATGTGTTGTTGGGGGCATGTTTCGATGGGTGAGCCGAGCGAAATGTGCGGAAAATGCGTTTTTTTTCCCACATTTCGGACTTTGCGGGGGTGTCTGGGTAATAAATTCTGGGGCGATTTGCCCAAATCATACCTCTGCTGATTCCCACAGGTGTCCCCTTTTGGGAAATGTATGGGGTTCCCTGTTTTCCTTGGTGGCTTGGACACCCGAGGCCCATATCTGTATGTTGTGCCGGTCGGCAGAGCGTCTGAAATTCCGGTCTGAAAACAGACTTGGGGTTACTTGTGTTTTAGGCTTTCCCCTTGACGGCCAGGTAGGTGCACCCACACATGTGAGGTACCGTTTTCATCAGGACACCTGTGGGAACGCGGGACGGTAGTCCATGTGTTTTGGGGGCATGTTTCGATGGGTGAGCCAAGCAAAATGTGCGAAAAATGCATTTTTTTCCCCACATTTCGTACTTTGCGGGGGTGTATGGGTAATAAATTCTGGGGCGATTTGCCCAAATCATACCTCTGAGGATTCCCACGAGTGTCCTCTTTTCGGAAATGCGTGGTGTTCCCTGTTTTCCTTGGTGGCTTGGACACCTGAGGCCCATATCTGTATGTTGTGCCCGTCGGCAGAGCGTCTGAAATTCTGGTCTGAAAACAGACTTGGGGCTACGTGTGTTTTAGGCTTTCCCCTTGGCGACCAGGTAGGTGCACCCACACATGCGAGGTACCGTTTTCATCGGGACACCTGTGGGAACGCGGGATGGTAGGCCATGTGTTGTTGGGGGCGTGTTTCGATGGGTGAGCCGAGCGAAATGTGCAGAAAATGCGTTTATTTCCCACATTTCGGACTTTGCGGGGTGTCTGGGTAATCACTTCTGGGGCGATTTAGCCAAATCATACCTCTGTGGGTTCCCACGGGTGTCCTCTTTTCGGAAATGCATGGGGTTCCCTGTTTTCCTTGGTGGCTTGGACACCCGAGGCCCATATCTGTATGTTGTGCCAGTCGGCAGAGCGTCTGAAATTCCGGTCTGAAAACAGACTTGGGGTTACTTGTGTTTTAGGCTTTCCCCTTGGTGGCCAGGTAGGAGCACCCACACCTGTGAGGTACCGTTTTCATTGGGACACCTGTGGGAATGCGGGACGGTAGGCCATGTGTTGTTGGGGGCGGCTTTCGATGGGTGAGCCGAGCGAAATGTGCGGAAAATGCGTTTTTTTCCCCACATTTCGGACTTTGCGGGAGTGTCTGGGTAATACATTCTGGGGCGATTTGCCCAAATCATACCTCTGCAGATTCCCACGGGTGGCCTCTTTTCGGAAATGCATGGGGTTCCCTGTTTTCCTTGGTGGCTTGGACACCCGACGCCCATATCTGTATGGTGTGCCGGTCGGCAGAGCATCTGAAATTCCGGTCTGAAAACAGACTTGGGGTTACTTGTGTTTTAGGCTTTCCCCTTGGTGTCCAGGTAGGTCCACACATGTGAGGTACCATTTTCATCAGGACACCTGTGGGAACGCGGGACGGTACGCCATCTGTTGTTGGGGGCGTGTTTCAATGGGTGAGCCAAGCGAATTGTGCGGAAAATGCGTTTTTTTCCCACATTTCGGACTTTGCGGGGGTGTCTGGGTAATAAATTCTGGGGAGATTTGCCCAAATCATACCTCTGCTGATTCCCACAGGTGTCCTCTTTTTGGAAATGTATGGGGTTCCCTGTTTTCCTTGGTGGCTTGGACACCCGAGGCCCATATCTGTATGTTGTGCCGGTCGGCAGAGCGTCTGAAATTCTGGTCTGAAAACAGACTTGGGGCTACGTGTGTTTTAGGCTTTCCCCTTGGCGACCAGGTAGGTGCACCCACACATGCAAGGTACCGTTTTCATCGGGACACCTGTGGGAACGCGGGATGGTAGGCCATGTGTTGTTGGGGGCGTGTTTCGATGGGTGAGCCGAGCGAAATGTGCGGAAAATGCGTTTATTTCCCACATTTCGGACTTTGCGGGGGTGTCTGGGTAATCAATTCTGGGGCGATTTGGCCAAATCATACCTCTGTGGGTTCCCACGGGTGTCCTCTTTTCAGAAATGCATGGGGTTCCCTGTTTTCCTTGGTGGCTTGGACACCCGAGGCCCATATCTGTATGTTGTGCCAGTCGGCAGAGCGTCTGAAATTCCGGTCTGAAAACAGACTTGGGGTTACTTGTGTTTTAGGCTTTCCCCTTGGCGGCCAGGTAGGTGAACCCACACATGTGAGGTACCGTTTTCATTGGGACACCTGTGGGAACGCGGGACGGTAGGCCATGTGTTGTTGGGGGTATGTTTCAATGGGTGAGCCGAGCAAACTGCGTGAAGAATGTGTTTTTTTCCCCCACATTTCGGTATTTGCGGGGGTGTCTGGGTAATAAATTCTGGGGCGATTTGCCCAAATCATATCTCTGCGGATTCCCACGGGTGTCCTCTTTTTGGAAATGCATGGGGTTCCCTGTTTACCTTGGTGGCTTGGACACCCGACGCCCATATCTGTATGGTGTGCCGGTCGGCAGAGCGTCTGAAATTCCGGTCTGAAAACAGACTTGGGGTTACTTGTGTTTTAGGCTTTCCCCTTGGTGTCCAGGTAGGTCCACACATGTGAGGTACCATTTTCATTAGGACACCTGTGGGAACGCGGGACGGTAGGCCATGTGTTGTTGGGGGCGTGTTTCGATGGGTGAGCCGAGCAAAATGTGCGGAAAATGTGTTTTTTTTCCACATTTCGGACTTTGCGGGGGTGTCTGGATAATAAATTCTGGGGCGATTTGCCCAAATCATACCTCTGTGGGTTCCCACGGGTGTCCTCTTTTTGGAAATGTATGGGGTTCCCTGTTTTCCTTGGTGGCTTGGACACCCGAGGCCCATATCTGTATGTTGTGCCGGTCGGCAGAGCGTCTGAAATTCCGGTCTGAAAACAGACTTGGGGTTACTTGTGTTTTAGGCTTTCCCCTTGGCGGCCAGGTAGGTGAACCCACACATGTGAGGTACCGTTTTCATTGGGACACCTGTGGGAACGCGGGACGGTAGGCCATGTGTTGTTGGGGGTATGTTTCAATGGGTGAGCCGAGCAAACTGTGTGAAGAATGTGTTTTTTTCCCCCACATTTCGGTATTTGCGGGGGTGTCTGGGTAATAAATTCTGGGGCGATTTGCCCAAATCATATCTCTGCGGATTCCCACGGGTGTCCTCTTTTTGGAAATGCATGGGGTTCCCTGTTTTCCATGGTGGCTTGGACACCCGAGGACCATATCTGTATGGTGTGCCGGTCGGCAGAGAGTGTGAAATTCCGGTCTGAAAACAGACTTGGGGTTACTTGTATTTTAGGCTTTCCCCTTGGCGGCCAGGTAGGTGCACCCACACATGTGAGGTACCGTTTTCATCAGGACACCTGTGGGAACGTGGGACGGTAGGCCATGTGTTGTTGGGGGCGTGTTTCGATGGGTTAGCCGAGCGAAATGTGCGGAAAATGCGTTTTTTTCCCACATTTCGGACTTTGCGGGGGTGTCTGGGTAATAAATTCTGGGGCGATTTGCCCAAATCATACCTCTGCTGATTCCCACAGGTGTCCTCTTTTTGGAAATGTATGGGGTTGCCTGTTTTCCTTGGTGGCTTGGACACCCGAGGCCCATATCTGTATGTTGTGCCGGTCGGCAGAGCGTCTGAAATTCCGGTCTGAAAACAGACTTGGGGTTACTTGTGTTTTAGGCTTTCCCCTTGACGGCCAGGTAGGTGCACCCACACATGTGAGGTACCGTTTTCATCGGGACACCTGTGGGAACGCGGGACGGTAGTCCATGTGTTTTGGGGGCGTGTTTCGATGGGTGAGCCAAGCAAAATGTGCGAAAAATGCATTTTTTTCCCCACATTTCGGACTTTGCGGGGGTGTATGGCTAATAAATTCTGGGGCGATTTGCCCAAATCATACCTCTGAGGATTCCCACGAGTGTCCTCTTTTCGGAAATGCATGGGGTTCCCTGTTTTCCTTGGTGGCTTGGACACCTGAGGCCCATATCTGTATGTTGTGCCGGTCGGCAGAGCGTCTGAAATTCTGGTCTGAAAACAGACTTGGGGCTACGTGTGTTTTAGGCTTTCCCCTTGGCGACCAGGTAGGTGCACCCACACATGCGAGGTACCGTTTTCATCGGGACACCTGTGGGAACGTGGGATGGTAGGCCATGTCTTGTTGGGGGCGTGTTTCGATGGGTGAGCCGAGCGAAATGTGCGGATAATGCGTTTATTTCCCACATTTCGGTCTTTGCGGGGGTGTCTGGGTAATCAATTCTGGGGGTATTTGGCCAAATCATACTTCTGTGCGTTCCCACGGGTGTCCTCTTTTCGGAAATGCATGGGGTTCCCCGTTTTCCTTGGTGGCTTGGACACCCGAGGCCCATATCTGTATGTTGTGCCAGTCGGCAGAGCGTCTGAAATTCCGGTCTGAAAACAGACTTGGGGTTACTTGTGTTTTAGGCTTTCCCCTTGGCGGCCAGGTAGGTGCACCCACACATGTGAGGTACCGTTTTCATTGGGACACCTGTGGGAACGTGGGACGGTAGGCCATGTGTTGTTGGGGGCATGTTTCGATGGGTGAGCCGAGCAAACTGTGTAAGGAATGTGTTTTTCCCCCACGTTTTGGAATTTGCGGGGGTGTCTGGGTAATACATTCTGGGGCGATTTGCCCAAATCATACCTCTGCAGATTCCCACGGGTGTCCTCTTTTCGGAAATGCATGGGGTTCCCTGTTTTCCTTGGTGGCTTGGACACCCGACGCCCATATCTGTATGGTGTGCCGGTCGGCAGAGCGTCTGAAATTCCGGTCTGAAAACAGACTTGGGGTTACTTGTGTTTTAGGCTTTCCCCTTGGTGTCCAGGTAGGTCCACACATGTGAGGTACCATTTTCATCAGGACACCTGTGGGAACACGGGACGGTAGGCCATGTGTTGTTGGGGGCGTGTTTCGATGGGTGAGCCGAGCGAAATGTGCGGAAAATGCGGTTTTTTTTCCACATTTCGGACTTTGCGGGGGTGTCTGGGTAATAAATTCTGGGGCGATTTGCCCAAATCATACCTCTGCTGATTCCCACAGGTGTCCTCTTTTTGGAAATGTATGGGGTTCCCTGTTTTCCTTGGTGGCTTGGACACCCGAGGCCCATATCTGTATGTTGTGCCGGTCGGCAGAGCGTCTGAAATTCCGGTGTGAAAACAGACTTGGGGTTACTTGTGTTTTAGGCTTTCCCCTTGACGGCCAGGTAGGTGCACCCACACATGTGAGGTACCGTTTTCATCGGGACACCTGTGGGAACGCGGGACGGTAGTCCATGTGTTTTGGGGGCGTGTTTCATGGGTGAGCCAAGCAAAAAGTGCGAAAAATGCATTTTTTTCCCCACATTTCGTACTTTGCGGGGGTGTATGGGTAATAAATTCTGGGGCGATTTGCCCAAATCATACCTCTGAGGATTCCCACGAGTGTCCTCTTTTCGGAAATGCGTGGGGTTCCCTGTTTTCTTTGGTGGCTTGGACACCCGAGGCCCATATCTGTATGTTGTGCCAGTCGGCAGAGCGTCTGAAATTCCGGTCTGAAAACAGACTTGGGGTTACTTGTGTTTTAGGCTTTCCCCTTGGCGGCCAGGTAAATGCACCCACACATGTGAGGTACCGTTTTCATTGGGACACCTGTGGGAACGCGGGACGGTAGGCCATGTGTTGTTGGGGGCATGTTTCGATGGGTGAGCCGAGCAAACTGTGTGAAGAATGTGTTTTTTCCCCCACATTTTGGAATTTGCGGGGACGTCTGGGTAAGAAATTCTGTGGCGATTTGCCCAAATCATAACTCTGAGGATTCCCACGGGTGTTCTCTTTTCGGAAATGCATGGGGTTCCCTGTTTTCCTTGGGGGCTTGGACACCCGAGGCCCATATCTTTATGTTATGCCGGTCGGCAGAGCGTCTGAAATTCCGGTCTGAAAACAGACTTGGGGTTACTTGTGTTTTAGACTTTTCCCTTGGCGGCCAGGTAGGTGCACCCACACATGCTAGGTACCGTTTTCATCGGGACACCTGTGGGAATGCGGGACGGTAGGCCATGTGTTGTTGGGGGCGTGTTTCGATGGGTGAGCCGAGCGAAATGTGCGGAAAATGCATTTTTTTTCCCACATTTCGGACTTTGCGGGGGTGTCTGGGTAATACATTCTGGGGCGATTTGCCCAAATCATACCTCTGCAGATTCCCACGGGTGTCCTCTTTTCGGAAATGCATGGGGTTCCCTGTTTTCCTTGGTGGCTTGGACACCCGACGCCCATATCTGTATGGTGTGCCGGTCGGCAGAGCGTCTGAAATTCCGGTCTGAAAACAGACTTGGGGTTACTTGTGTTTTAGGCTTTCCCCTTGGTGTCCAGGTAGGTCCACACATGTGAGGTACCATTTTCATCAGGACACCTGTGGGAACGCGGGACGGTAGGCCATGTGTTGTTGGGGGCGTGTTTCGATGGGTGAGCCGAGCAAAATGTGCGGAAAATGTGTTTTTTTTCCACATTTCGGACTTTGCGGGGGTGTCTGGATAATAAATTCTGGGGCGATTTGCCCAAATCATACCTCTGTGGGTTCCCACGGGTGTCCTCTTTTTGGAAATGTATGGGGTTCCCTGTTTTCCTTGGTGACTTGGACACCCGAGGCCCATATCTGTATGTTGTGCCGGTCGGCAGAGCGTCTGAAATTCCGGTCTGAAAACAGACTTGGGGTTACTTGTGTTTTAGGCTTTCCCCTTGGCGGCCAGGTAGGTGAACCCACACATGTGAGGTACCGTTTTCATTGGGACACCTGTGGGAACGCGGGACGGTAGGCCATGTGTTGTTGGGGGTATGTTTCAATGGGTGAGCCGAGCAAACTGTGTGAAGAATGTGTTTTTTTCCCCCACATTTCGGTATTTGCGGGGGTGTCTGGGTAATAAATTCTGGGGCGATTTGCCCAAATCATATCTCTGCGGATTCCCACGGGTGTCCTCTTTTTGGAAATGCATGGGGTTCCCTGTTTTCCATGGTGGCTTGGACACCCGAGGACCATATCTGTATGGTGTGCCGGTCGGCAGAGAGTGTGAAATTCCGGTCTGAAAACAGACTTGGGGTTACTTGTATTTTAGGCTTTCCCCTTGGCGGCCAGGTAGGTGCACCCACACATGTGAGGTACCATTTTCATCAGGACACCTGTGGGAACGTGGGACGGTAGGCCATGTGTTGTTGGGGGATTGTGTTTCGATGGGTGAGCCGAGCGAAATGTGCGGAAAATGCGTTTTTTTCCCACATTTCGGACTTTGCGGGGGTGTCTGGGTAATAAATTCTGGGGCGATTTGCCCAAATCATACCTCTGCTGATTCCCACAGGTATCCTCTTTTTGGAAATGTATGGGGTTGCCTGTTTTCCTTGGTGGCTTGGACACCCGAGGCCCATATCTGTATGTTGTGCCGGTCGGCAGAGCGTCTGAAATTCCGGTCTGAAAACAGACTTGGGGTTACTTGTGTTTTAGGCTTTCCCCTTGACGGCCAGGTAGGTGCACCCACACATGTGAGGTACCGTTTTCATCGGGACACCTGTGGGAACGTGGGATGGTAGGCCATGTCTTGTTGGGGGCGTGTTTCGATGGGTGAGCCGAGCGAAATGTGCAGATAATGCGTTTATTTCCCACATTTCGGACTTTGCGGGGGTGTCTGGGTAATCAATTCTGGGGTGATTTGGCCAAATCATACTTCTGTGCGTTCCCACGGGTGTCCTCTTTTCGGAAATGCATGGGGTTCCCCGTTTTCCTTGGTGGCTTGGACACCCGAGGCCCATATCTGTATGTTGTGCCAGTCGGCAGAGCGTCTGAAATTCCGGTCTGAAAACAGACTTGGGGTTACTTGTGTTTTAGGCTTTCCCCTTGGCGGCCAGGTAGGTGCACCCACACATGTGAGGTACCGTTTTCATTGGGACACCTGTGGGAACGTGGGACGGTAGGCCATGTGTTGTTGGGGGCATGTTTCGATGGGTGAGCCGAGCAAACTGTGTGAGGAATGTGTTTTTCCCCCACATTTCGGAATTTGCGGGGGTGTCTGGGTAATACATTCTGGGGCGATTTGCCCAAATCATACCTCTGCAGATTCCCACGGGTGTCCTCTTTTCGGAAATGCATGGGGTTCCCTGTTTTCCTTGGTGGCTTGGACACCCGACGCCCATATCTGTATGGTGTGCCGGTCGGCAGAGCGTCTGAAATTCCGGTCTGAAAACAGACTTGGGGTTACTTGTGTTTTAGGCTTTCCCCTTGGTGTCCAGGTAGGTCCACACATGTGAGGTACCATTTTCATCAGGACACCTGTGGGAACGCGGGACGGTAGGCCATGTGTTGTTGGGGGCGTGTTTCGATGGGTGAGCCGAGCGAAATGTGCGGAAAATGCGGGTTTTTTTCCACATTTCGGACTTTGCGGGGGTGTCTGGGTAATAAATTCTGGGGCGATTTGCCCAAATCATACCTCTGCTGATTCCCACAGGTGTCCTCTTTTTGGAAATGTATGGGGTTCCCTGTTTTCCTTGGTGGCTTGGACACCCGAGGCCCATATCTGTATGTTGTGCCGGTCGGCAGAGCGTCTGAAATTCCGGTGTGAAAACAGACTTGGGGTTACTTGTGTTTTAGGCTTTCCCCTTGACGGCCAGGTAGGTGCACCCACACATGTGAGGTACCGTTTTCATCGGGACACCTGTGGGAACGCGGGACGGTAGTCCATGTGTTTTGGGGGCGTGTTTCGATGGGTGAGCCAAGCAAAATGTGCGAAAAATGCATTTTTTTCCCCACATTTCGTACTTTGCGGGGGTGTATGGGTAATAAATTCTGGGGCGATTTGCCCAAATCATACCTCTGAGGATTCCCACAAGTGTCCTCTTTTCGGAAATGCGTGGGGTTCCCTGTTTTCTTTGGTGGCTTGGACACCTGAGGCCCATATCTGTATGTTGTGCCGGTCGGCAGAGCGTCTGAAATTCTGGTCTGAAAACAGACTTGGGGCTACGTGTGTTTTAGGCTTTCCCCTTGGCGACCAGGTAGGTGCACCCACACATGCAAGGTACTGTTTTCATCGGGACACCTGTAGGAACGCGGGATGGTAGGCCATGTGTTGTTGGGGGCGTGTTTCGATGGGTGAGCCGAGCGAAATGTGCGGAAAATGCGTTTATTTCCCACATTTCGGACTTTGCGGGGGTGTCTGGGTAATCAATTCTGGGGCGATTTGGCCAAATCATACCTCTGTGGGTTCCCACGGGTGTCCTCTTTTCGGAAATGCATGGGGTTCCCTGTTTTCCTTGGTGGCTTGGACACCCGAGGCCCATATCTGTATGTTGTGCCAGTCGGCAGAGCGTCTGAAATTCCGGTCTGAAAACAGACTTGGGGTTACTTGTGTTTTAGGCTTTCCCTTTGGCGGCCAGGTAGGTGCACCCACACATGTGAGGTACTGTTTTCATTGGGACACCTGTGGGAATGGGGGACGGTAGGCCATGTGTTGTTGGGGGCGGCTTTCGATGGGTGAGCCGAGCGAAATGTGCGGAAAATGCGTTTTTTTCCCCACATTTCGGACTTTGCGGGAGTGTCTGGGTAATACATTCTGGGGCGATTTGCCCAAATCATACCTCTGCAGATTCCCACGGGTGTCCTCTTTTCGGAAATGCATGGGGTTCCCTGTTTTCCTTGGTGGCTTGGACACCCGATGCCCATATCTGTATGGTGTGCCGGTCGGCAGAGCGTCTGAAATTCCGGTCTGAAAACAGACTTGGGGTTACTTGTGTTTTAGGCTTTTCCCTTGGTGTCCAGGTAGGTCCACACATGTGAGGTACCATTTTCATCAGGACACCTGTGGGAACGCGGGACGGTAGGCCATGTGTTGTTGGGGGCGTGTTTCGATGGGTGAGCCGAGCAAAATGTGCGGAAAATGTGTTTTTTTTCCACATTTCGTACTTTGCGGGGGTGTCTGGATAATAAATTCTGGGGCGATTTGCCCAAATCATACCTCTGTGGGTTCCCACGGGTGTCCTCTTTTTGGAAATGTATGGGGTTCCCTGTTTTCCTTGGTGACTTGGACACCCGAGGCCCATATCTGTATGTTGTGCCGGTCGGCAGAGCGTCTGAAATTCCGGTCTGAAAACAGACTTGGGGTTACTTGTGTTTTAGGCTTTCCCCTTGGCGGCCAGGTAGGTGAACCCACACATGTGAGGTACCGTTTTCATTGGGACACCTGTGGGAACGCGGGACGGTAGGCCATGTGTTGTTGGGGGTATGTTTCAATGGGTGAGCCGAGCAAACTGTGTGAAGAATGTGTTTTTTTCCCCCACATTTCGGTATTTGCCGGGGTGTCTGGGTAATAAATTCTGGGGCGATTTGCCCAAATCATATCTCTGCGGATTCCCACGGGTGTCCTCTTTTTGGAAATGCATGGGGTTCCCTGT
Source organism: Ambystoma mexicanum (assembly GCF_040938575.1). Classification (NCBI taxonomy): domain Eukaryota; kingdom Metazoa; phylum Chordata; class Amphibia; order Caudata; family Ambystomatidae; genus Ambystoma; species Ambystoma mexicanum. Next base: position 766,347,997 of record NC_090938.1, on the reverse strand, counting down.
TTTCCATGGTGGCTTGGACACCCGAGGACCATATCTGTATGGTGTGCCGGTCGGCAGAGAGTGTGAAATTCCGGTCTGAAAACAGACTTGGGGTTACTTGTATTTTAGGCTTTCCCCTTGGCGGCCAGGTAGGTGCACCCACACATGTGAGGTACCGTTTTCATCAGGACACCTGTGGGAACGTGGGACGGTAGGCCATGTGTTGTTGGGGGCGTGTTTCGATGGGTGAGCCGAGCGAAATGTGCGGAAAATGCGTTTTTTTCCCACATTTCGGACTTTGCGGGGGTGTCTGGGTAATAAATTCTGGGGCGATTTGCCCAAATCATACTTCTGTGCGTTCCCACGGGTGTCCTCTTTTCGGAAATGCATGGGGTTCCCCGTTTTCCTTGGTGGCTTGGACACCCGAGGCCCATATCTGTATGTTGTGCCAGTCGGCAGAGCGTCTGAAATTCCGGTCTGAAAACAGACTTGGGGTTACTTGTGTTTTAGGCTTTCCCCTTGGCGGCCAGGTAGGTGCACCCACACATGTGAGGTACCGTTTTCATTGGGACACCTGTGGGAACGTGGGACGGTAGGCCATGTGTTGTTGGGGGCATGTTTCGATGGGTGAGCCGAGCAAACTGTGTGAGGAATGTGTTTTTCCCCCACATTTCGGAATTTGCGGGGGTGTCTGGGTAATACATTCTGGGGCGATTTGCCCAAATCATACCTCTGCAGATTCCCACGGGTGTCCTCTTTTCGGAAATGCATGGGGTTCCCTGTTTTCCTTGGTGGCTTGGACACCCGACGCCCATATCTGTATGGTGTGCCGGTCGGCAGAGCGTCTGAAATTCCGGTCTGAAAACAGACTTGGGGTTACTTGTGTTTTAGGCTTTCCCCTTGGTGTCCAGGTAGGTCCACACATGTGAGGTACCATTTTCATCAGGACACCTGTGGGAACGCGGGACGGTAGGCCATGTGTTGTTGGGGGCGTGTTTCGATGGGTGAGCCGAGCGAAATGTGCGGAAAATGCGGTTTTTTTTCCACATTTCGGACTTTGCGGGGGTGTCTGGGTAGTAAATTCTGGGGCGATTTGCCCAAATCATACCTCTGCTGATTCCCACAGGTGTCCTCTTTTTGGAAATGTATGGGGTTCCCTGTTTTCCTTGGTGGCTTGGACACCCGAGGCCCATATCTGTATGTTGTGCCGGTCGGCAGAGCGTCTGAAATTCGGGTCTGAAAACAGACTTGGGGTTACTTGTGTTTTAGGCTTTCCCCTTGGCGGCCAGGTAGGTGAACCCACACATGTGAGGTACCGTTTTCATTGGGACACCTGTGGGAACGCGGGACGGTAGGCCATGTGTTGTTGGGGGTATGTTTCAATGGGTGAGCCGAGCAAACTGTGTGAAGAATGTGTTTTTTTCCCCCACATTTCGTTATTTGCGGGGGTGTCTGGGTAATAAATTCTGGGGCGATTTGCCCAAATCATATCTCTGCGGATTCCCACGGGTGTCCTCTTTTTGGAAATGCATGGGGTTCCCTGTTTTCCATGGTGGCTTGGACACCCGAGGACCATATCTGTATGGTGTGCCGGTCGGCAGAGAGTGTGAAATTCCGGTCTGAAAACAGACTTGGGGTTACTTGTATTTTAGGCTTTCCCCTTGGCGGCCAGGTAGGTGCACCCACACATGTGAGGTACCGTTTTCATCAGGACACCTGTGGGAACGTGGGACGGTAGGCCATGTGTTGTTGGGGGATTGTGTTTCGATGGGTGAGCCGAGCGAAATGTGCGGAAAATGCGTTTTTTCCCCACATTTCGGACTTTGCGGGGGTGTCTGGGTAATAAATTCTGGGGCGATTTGCCCAAATCATACCTCTGCTGATTCCCACAGGTATCCTCTTTTTGGAAATGTATGGGGTTGCCTGTTTTCCTTGGTGGCTTGGACACCCGAGGCCCATATCTGTATGTTGTGCCGGTCGGCAGAGCGTCTGAAATTCCGGTCTGAAAACAGACTTGGGGTTACTTGTGTTTTAGGCTTTCCCCTTGACGGCCAGGTAGGTGCACCCACACATGTGAGGTACCGTTTTCATCGGGACACCTGTGGGAACGTGGGATGGTAGGCCATGTCTTGTTGGGGGCGTGTTTCGATGGGTGAGCCGAGCGAAATGTGCGGATAATGCGTTTATTTCCCACATTTCGGACTTTGCGGGGGTGTCTGGGTAATCAATTCTGGGGTGATTTGGCCAAATCATACTTCTGTGCGTTCCCACGGGTGTCCTCTTTTCGGAAATGCATGGGGTTCCCCGTTTTCCTTGGTGGCTTGGACACCCGAGGCCCATATCTGTATGTTGTGCCAGTCGGCAGAGCGTCTGAAATTCCGGTCTGAAAACAGACTTGGGGTTACTTGTGTTTTAGGCTTTCCCCTTGGCGGCCAGGTAGGTGCACCCACACATGTGAGGTACTGTTTTCATTGGGACACCTGTGGGAACGTGGGACGGTAGGCCATGTGTTGTTGGGGGCATGTTTCGATGGGTGAGCCGAGCAAACTGTGTGAGGAATGTGTTTTTCCCCCACATTTCGGAATTTGCGGGGGTGTCTGGGTAATACATTCTGGGGCGATTTGCCCAAATCATACCTCTGCAGATTCCCACGGGTGTCCTCTTTTCGGAAATGCATGGGGTTCCCTGTTTTCCTTGGTGGCTTGGACACCCGACGCCCATATCTGTATGGTGTGCCGGTCGGCAGAGCGTCTGAAATTCCGGTCTGAAAACAGACTTGGGGTTACTTGTGTTTTAGGCTTTCCCCTTGGTGTCCAGGTAGGTCCACACATGTGAGGTACCATTTTCATCAGGACACCTGTGGGAACGCGGGACGGTAGGCCATGTGTTGTTGGGGGCGTGTTTCGATGGGTGAGCCGAGCGAAATGTGCGGAAAATGCGGGTTTTTTTCCACATTTCGGACTTTGCGGGGGTGTCTGGGTAATAAATTCTGGGGCGATTTGCCCAAATCATACCTCTGCTGATTCCCACAGGTGTCCTCTTTTTGGAAATGTATGGGGTTCCCTGTTTTCCTTGGTGGCTTGGACACCCGAGGCCCATATCTGTATGTTGTGCCGGTCGGCAGAGCGTCTGAAATTCCGGTGTGAAAACAGACTTGGGGTTACTTGTGTTTTAGGCTTTCCCCTTGACGGCCAGGTAGGTGCACCCACACATGTGAGGTACCGTTTTCATCGGGACACCTGTGGGAACGCGGGACGGTAGTCCATGTGTTTTGGGGGCGTGTTTCGATGGGTGAGCCAAGCAAAATGTGCGAAAAATGCATTTTTTTCCCCACATTTCGTACTTTGCGGGGGTGTATGGGTAATAAATTCTGGGGCGATTTGCCCAAATCATACCTCTGAGGATTCCCACGAGTGTCCTCTTTTCGGAAATGCGTGGGGTTCCCTGTTTTCTTTGGTGGCTTGGACACCTGAGGCCCATATCTGTATGTTGTGCCGGTCGGCAGAGCGTCTGAAATTCTGGTCTGAAAACAGACTTGGGGCTACGTGTGTTTTAGGCTTTCCCCTTGGCGACCAGGTAGGTGCACCCACACATGCAAGGTACTGTTTTCATCGGGACACCTGTAGGAACGCGGGATGGTAGGCCATGTGTTGTTGGGGGCGTGTTTCGATGGGTGAGCCGAGCGAAATGTGCGGAAAATGCGTTTATTTCCCACATTTCGGACTTTGCGGGGGTGTCTGGGTAATCAATTCTGGGGCGATTTGGCCAAATCATACCTCTGTGGGTTCCCACGGGTGTCCTCTTTTCTGAAATGCATGGGGTTCCCTGTTTTCCTTGGTGGCTTGGACACCCGAGGCCCATATCTGTATGTTGTGCCAGTCGGCAGAGCGTCTGAAATTCCGGTCTGAAAACAGACTTGGGGTTACTTGTGTTTTAGGCTTTCCCTTTGGCGGCCAGGTAGGTGCACCCACACATGTGAGGTACTGTTTTCATTGGGACACCTGTGGGAATGCGGGACGGTAGGCCATGTGTTGTTGGGGGCGGCTTTCGATGGGTGAGCCGAGCGAAATGTGCGGAAAATGCGTTTTTTTCCCCACATTTCGGACTTTGCGGGAGTGTCTGGGTAATACATTCTGGGGCGATTTGCCCAAATCATACCTCTGCAGATTCCCACGGGTGTCCTCTTTTCGGAAATGCATGGGGTTCCCTGTTTTCCTTGGTGGCTTGGACACCCGATGCCCATATCTGTATGGTGTGCCGGTCGGCAGAGCGTCTGAAATTCCGGTCTGAAAACAGACTTGGGGTTACTTGTGTTTTAGGCTTTTCCCTTGGTGTCCAGGTAGGTCCACACATGTGAGGTACCATTTTCATCAGGACACCTGTGGGAACGCGGGACGGTAGGCCATGTGTTGTTGGGGGCGTGTTTCGATGGGTGAGCCGAGCAAAATGTGCGGAAAATGTGTTTTTTTTCCACATTTCGTACTTTGCGGGGGTGTCTGGATAATAAATTCTGGGGCGATTTGCCCAAATCATACCTCTGTGGGTTCCCACGGGTGTCCTCTTTTTGGAAATGTATGGGGTTCCCTGTTTTCCTTGGTGACTTGGACACCCGAGGCCCATATCTGTATGTTGTGCCGGTCGGCAGAGCGTCTGAAATTCCGGTCTGAAAACAGACTTGGGGTTACTTGTGTTTTAGGCTTTCCCCTTGGCGGCCAGGTAGGTGAACCCACACATGTGAGGTACCGTTTTCATTGGGACACCTGTGGGAACGCGGGACGGTAGGCCATGTGTTGTTGGGGGTATGTTTCAATGGGTGAGCCGAGCAAACTGTGTGAAGAATGTGTTTTTTTCCCCCACATTTCGGTATTTGCCGGGGTGTCTGGGTAATAAATTCTGGGGCGATTTGCCCAAATCATATCTCTGCGGATTCCCACGGGTGTCCTCTTTTTGGAAATGCATGGGGTTCCCTGTTTTCCATGGTGGCTTGGACACCCGAGGACCATATCTGTATGGTGTGCCGGTCGGCAGAGAGTGTGAAATTCCGGTCTGAAAACAGACTTGGGGTTACTTGTATTTTAGGCTTTCCCCTTGGCGGCCAGGTAGGTGCACCCACACATGTGAGGTACCGTTTTCATCAGGACACCTGTGGGAACGTGGGACGGTAGGCCATGTGTTGTTGGGGGCGTGTTTCGATGGGTGAGCCGAGCGAAATGTGCGGAAAATGCGTTTTTTTCCCACATTTCGGACTTTGCGGGGGTGTCTGGGTAATAAATTCTGGGGCGATTTGCCCAAATCATACTTCTGTGCGTTCCCACGGGTGTCCTCTTTTCGGAAATGCATGGGGTTCCCCGTTTTCCTTGGTGGCTTGGACACCCGAGGCCCATATCTGTATGTTGTGCCAGTCGGCAGAGCGTCTGAAATTCCGGTCTGAAAACAGACTTGGGGTTACTTGTGTTTTAGGCTTTCCCCTTGGCGGCCAGGTAGGTGCACCCACACATGTGAGGTACCGTTTTCATTGGGACACCTGTGGGAACGTGGGACGGTAGGCCATGTGTTGTTGGGGGCATGTTTCGATGGGTGAGCCGAGCAAACTGTGTGAGGAATGTGTTTTTCCCCCACATTTCGGAATTTGCGGGGGTGTCTGGGTAATACATTCTGGGGCGATTTGCCCAAATCATACCTCTGCAGATTCCCACGGGTGTCCTCTTTTCGGAAATGCATGGGGTTCCCTGTTTTCCTTGGTGGCTTGGACACCCGACGCCCATATCTGTATGGTGTGCCGGTCGGCAGAGCGTCTGAAATTCCGGTCTGAAAACAGACTTGGGGTTACTTGTGTTTTAGGCTTTCCCCTTGGTGTCCAGGTAGGTCCACACATGTGAGGTACCATTTTCATCAGGACACCTGTGGGAACGCGGGACGGTAGGCCATGTGTTGTTGGGGGTGTGTTTCGATGGGTGAGCCGAGCGAAATGTGCGGAAAATGCGGTTTTTTTTCCACATTTCGGACTTTGCGGGGGTGTCTGGGTAGTAAATTCTGGGGCGATTTGCCCAAATCATACCTCTGCTGATTCCCACAGGTGTCCTCTTTTTGGAAATGTATGGGGTTCCCTGTTTTCCTTGGTGGCTTGGACACCCGAGGCCCATATCTGTATGTTGTGCCGGTCGGCAGAGCGTCTGAAATTCCGGTGTGAAAACAGACTTGGGGTTACTTGTGTTTTAGGCTTTCCCCTTGACGGCCAGGTAGGTGCACCCACACATGTGAGGTACCGTTTTCATTGGGACACCTGTGGGAACGCGGGACGGTAGTCCATGTGTTTTGGGGGCGTGTTTCGATGGGTGAGCCAAGCAAAATGTGCGAAAAATGCATTTTTTTCCCCACATTTCGTACTTTGCGGGGGTGTATGGGTAATAAATTCTGGGGCGATTTGCCCAAATCATACCTCTGAGGATTCCCACGAGTGTCCTCCTTTCGGAAATGCGTGGGGTTCCCTGTTTTCTTTGGTGGCTTGGACACCTGAGGCCCATATCTGTATGTTGTGCCGGTCGGCAGAGCGTCTGAAATTCTGGTCTGAAAACAGACTTGGGGCTACGTGTGTTTTAGGCTTTCCCCTTGGCGACCAGGTAGGTGCACCCACACATGCAAGGTACTGTTTTCATCGGGACACCTGTAGGAACGCGGGATGGTAGGCCATGTGTTGTTGGGGGCGTGTTTCGATGGGTGAGCCGAGCGAAATGTGCGGAAAATGCGTTTATTTCCCACATTTCGGACTTTGCGGGGGTGTCTGGGTAATCAATTCTGGGGCGATTTGGCCAAATCATACCTCTGTGGGTTCCCACGGGTGTCCTCTTTTCGGAAATGCATGGGGTTCCCTGTTTTCCTTGGTGGCTTGGACACCCGAGGCCCATATCTGTATGTTGTGCCAGTCGGCAGAGCGTCTGAAATTCCGGTCTGAAAACAGACTTGGGGTTACTTGTGTTTTAGGCTTTCCCTTTGGCGGCCAGGTAGGTGCACCCACACATGTGAGGTACTGTTTTCATTGGGACACCTGTGGGAATGCGGGACGGTAGGCCATGTGTTGTTGGGGGCGGCTTTCGATGGGTGAGCCGAGCGAAATGTGCGGAAAATGCGTTTTTTTCCCCACATTTCGGACTTTGCGGGAGTGTCTGGGTAATACATTCTGGGGCGATTTGCCCAAATCATACCTCTGCAGATTCCCACGGGTGTCCTCTTTTCGGAAATGCATGGGGTTCCCTGTTTTCCTTGGTGGCTTGGACACCCGATGCCCATATCTGTATGGTGTGTCGGTCGGCAGAGCGTCTGAAATTCCGGTCTGAAAACAGACTTTGGGTTACTTGTGTTTTAGGCTTTTCCCTTGGTGTCCAGGTAGGTCCACACATGTGAGGTACCATTTTCATCAGGACACCTGTGGGAACGCGGGACGGTAGGCCATGTGTTGTTGGGGGCGTGTTTCGATGGGTGAGCCGAGCGAAATGTGCGGAAAGTGCGTTTTTTTCCCACATTTCGGACTTTGCGGGGGTGTCTGGGTAATCAATTCTGGAGCGATTTGGCCAAATCATACCTCTGTGGGTTCCCACGGGTGTCCTCTTTTTGGAAATGCATGGGGTTCCCTGTTTTCCTTGGTGGCTTGGACACCCGAGGCCCATATCTGTATGTTGTGCCAGTCGGCAGAGCGTCTGAAATTCCGGTCTGAAAACAGACTTGGGGTTACTTGTGTTTTAGGCTTTCCCCTTGGCGGCCAGGTAGGTGCACCCACACATGTGAGGTACCGTTTTCATTGGGACACCTGTGGGAACGCGGGACGGTAGGCCATGTGTTGTTGGGGGCATGTTTCGATGGGTGAGCCGAGCAAACTGTGTGAAGAATGTGTTTTTTCCCCCACATTTCGGAATTTGCGGGGGTGTCTGGGTAAGAAATTCTGGGGCGATTTGCCCAAATCATACCTCTGAGGATTCCCACGGGTGTTCTCTTTTCGGAAATGCATGGGGTTCCCTGTTTTCCTTGGGGGCTTGGACACCCGAGGCCTATATCTTTATGTTGTGCCGGTCGGCAGAGCGTCTGAAATTCCGGTCTGAAAACAGACTTGGGGTTACTTGTGTTTTAGACTTTTCCCTTGGCGGCCAGGTAGGTGCACCCACACATGCTAGGTACCGTTTTCATCGGGATACCTGTGGGAATGCGGGACGGTAGGCCATGTGTTGTTGGGGGCGTGTTTCAATGGGTGAGCCGAGCGAAATGTGCGGAAAGTGCGTTTTTTTTCCCACATTTCGGACTTTGCGGGGGTGTCTGGGTAATCAATTCTGGGGCGATTTGGCCAAATCATACCTCTGTGGGTTCCCACGGGTGTCCTCTTTTCGGAAATGCATGGGGTTCCCTGTTTTCCTTGGTGGCTTGGACACCCGAGGCCCATATCTGTATGTTGTGCCAGTCGGCAGAGCGTCTGAAATTCCGGTCTGAAAACAGACTTGGGGTTACTTGTGTTTTAGGCTTTCCCCTTGGCGGCCAGGTAGGTGCACCCACACATGTGAGGTACCGTTTTCACTGGGACACCTGTGGGAACGTGGGACGGTAGGCCATGTGTTGTTGGGGGCATGTTTCGATGGGTGAGCCGAGCAAACTGTGTGAAGAATGTGTTTTTTCCCCCACATTTCGGAATTTGCGGGGGTGTCTGGGTAATACATTCTGGGGCGATTTGCCCAAATCATACCTCTGCAGATTCCCACGGGTGTCCTCTTTTCGGAAATGCATGGGGTTCCCTGTTTTCCTTGGTGGCTTGGACACCCGACGCCCATATCTGTATGGTGTGCCGGTCGGCAGAGCGTCTGAAATTCCGGTCTGAAAACAGACTTGGGGTTACTTGTGTTTTAGGCTTTCCCCTTGGTGTCCAGGTAGGTCCACACATGTGAGGTACCATTTTCATCAGGACACCTGTGGGAACGCGGGACGGTAGGCCATGTGTTGTTGGGGGCGTGTTTCGATGGGTGAGCCGAGCGAAATGTGCGGAAAATGCGTTTTTTTTCCCACATTTCGGACTTTGCGGGGGTGTCTGGGTAATCAATTCTGGGGCGATTTGGCCAAATCATACCTCTGTGGGTTCCCACGGGTGTCCTCTTTTCGGAAATGCATGGGGTTCCCTGTTTTCCTTGGTGGCTTGGACACCCGAGGCCCATATCTGTATGTTGTGCCAGTCGGCAGAGCGTCTGAAATTCCGGTCTGAAAACAGACTTGGGGTTACTTGTGTTTTAGGCTTTCCCCTTGGCGGCCAGGTAGGTGCACCCACACATGTGAGGTACCGTTTTCATTGGGACACCTGTGGGAACGCGGGACGGTAGGCCATGTGTTGTTGGGGGCATGTTTCGATGGGTGAGCCGAGCAAACTGTGTGAAGAATGTGTTTTTTCCCCCACATTTCGGAATTTGCGGGGACGTCTGGGTAAGAAATTCTGGGGCGATTTGCCCAAATCATACCTCTGAGGATTCCCACGGGTGTTCTCTTTTCGGAAATGCATGGGGTTCCCTGTTTTCCTTGGGGGCTTGGACACCCGAGGCCCATATCTTTATGTTGTGCCGGTCGGCAGAGCGTCTGAAATTCCGGTCTGAAAACAGACTTGGGGTTACTTGTGTTTTAGACTTTTCCCTTGGCGGCCAGGTAGGTGCACCCACACATGCTAGGTACCGTTTTCATCGGGACACCTGTGGGAATGCGGGACGGTAGGCCATGTGTTGTTGGGGGCGTGTTTCGATGGGTGAGCCGAGCGAAATGTGCGGAAAATGCATTTTTTTTCCCACATTTCGGACTTTGCGGGGGTGTCTGGGTAATACATTCTGGGGCGATTTGCCCAAATCATACCTCTGCAGATTCCCACGGGTGTCCTCTTTTCGGAAATGCATGGGGTTCCCTGTTTTCCTTGGTGGCTTGGACACCCGACGCCCATATCTGTATGGTGTGCCGGTCGGCAGAGCGTCTGAAATTCCGGTCTGAAAACAGACTTGGGGTTACTTGTGTTTTAGGCTTTCCCCTTGGTGTCCAGGTAGGTCCACACATGTGAGGTACCATTTTCATCAGGACACCTGTGGGAACGCGGGACGGTAGGCCATGTGTTGTTGGGGGCGTGTTTCGATGGGTGAGCCGAGCAAAATGTGCGGAAAATGTGTTTTTTTTCCACATTTCGGACTTTGCGGGGGTGTCTGGATAATAAATTCTGGGGCGATTTGCCCAAATCATACCTCTGTGGGTTCCCACGGGTGTCCTCTTTTTGGAAATGTATGGGGTTCCCTGTTTTCCTTGGTGACTTGGACACCCGAGGCCCATATCTGTATGTTGTGCCGGTCGGCAGAGCGTCTGAAATTCCGGTCTGAAAACAGACTTGGGGTTACTTGTGTTTTAGGCTTTCCCCTTGGCGGCCAGGTAGGTGAACCCACACATGTGAGGTACCGTTTTCATTGGGACACCTGTGGGAACGCGGGACGGTAGGCCATGTGTTGTTGGGGGTATGTTTCAATGGGTGAGCCGAGCAAACTGTGTGAAGAATGTGTTTTTTTCCCCCACATTTCGGTATTTGCGGGGGTGTCTGGGTAATAAATTCTGGGGCGATTTGCCCAAATCATATCTCTGCGGATTCCCACGGGTGTCCTCTTTTTGGAAATGCATGGGGTTCCCTGTTTTCCATGGTGGCTTGGACACCCGAGGACCATATCTGTATGGTGTGCCGGTCGGCAGAGAGTGTGAAATTCCGGTCTGAAAACAGACTTGGGGTTACTTGTATTTTAGGCTTTCCCCTTGGCGGCCAGGTAGGTGCACCCACACATGTGAGGTACCGTTTTCATCAGGACACCTGTGGGAACGTGGGACGGTAGGCCATGTGTTGTTGGGGGATTGTGTTTCGATGGGTGAGCCGAGCGAAATGTGCGGATAATGCGTTTATTTCCCACATTTCGGACTTTGCGGGGGTGTCTGGGTAATCAATTCTGGGGTGATTTGGCCAAATCATACTTCTGTGCGTTCCCACGGGTGTCCTCTTTTCGGAAATGCATGGGGTTCCCCGTTTTCCTTGGTGGCTTGGACACCCGAGGCCCATATCTGTATGTTGTGCCAGTCGGCAGAGCGTCTGAAATTCCGGTCTGAAAACAGACTTGGGGTTACTTGTGTTTTAGGCTTTCCCCTTGGCGGCCAGGTAGGTGCACCCACACATGTGAGGTACCGTTTTCATTGGGACACCTGTGGGAACGTGGGACGGTAGGCCATGTGTTGTTGGGGGCATGTTTCGATGGGTGAGCCGAGCAAACTGTGTGAGGAATGTGTTTTTCCCCCACATTTCGGAATTTGCGGGGGTGTCTGGGTAATACATTCTGGGGCGATTTGCCCAAATCATACCTCTGCAGATTCCCACGGGTGTCCTCTTTTCGGAAATGCATGGGGTTCCCTGTTTTCCTTGGTGGCTTGGACACCCGACGCCCATATCTGTATGGTGTGCCGGTCGGCAGAGCGTCTGAAATTCCGGTCTGAAAACAGACTTGGGGTTACTTGTGTTTTAGGCTTTCCCCTTGGTGTCCAGGTAGGTCCACACATGTGAGGTACCATTTTCATCAGGACACCTGTGGGAACGCGGGACGGTAGGCCATGTGTTGTTGGGGGCGTGTTTAGATGGGTGAGCCGAGCGAAATGTGCGGAAAATGCGGGTTTTTTTCCACATTTCGGACTTTGCGGGGGTGTCTGGGTAATAAATTCTGGGGCGATTTGCCCAAATCATACCTCTGCTGATTCCCACAGGTGTCCTCTTTTTGGAAATGTATGGGGTTCCCTGTTTTCCTTGGTGGCTTGGACACCCGAGGCCCATATCTGTATGTTGTGCCGGTCGGCAGAGCGTCTGAAATTCCGGTGTGAAAACAGACTTGGGGTTACTTGTGTTTTAGGCTTTCCCCTTGACGGCCAGGTAGGTGCACCCACACATGTGAGGTACCGTTTTCATCGGGACACCTGTGGGAACGCGGGACGGTAGTCCATGTGTTTTGGGGGCGTGTTTCGATGGGTGAGCCAAGCAAAATGTGCGAAAAATGCATTTTTTTCCCCACATTTCGTACTTTGCGGGGGTGTATGGGTAATAAATTCTGGGGCGATTTGCCCAAATCATACCTCTGAGGATTCCCACGAGTGTCCTCTTTTCGGAAATGCGTGGGGTTCCCTGTTTTCTTTGGTGGCTTGGACACCTGAGGCCCATATCTGTATGTTGTGCCGGTCGGCAGAGCGTCTGAAATTCTGGTCTGAAAACAGACTTGGGGCTACGTGTGTTTTAGGCTTTCCCCTTGGCGACCAGGTAGGTGCACCCACACATGCAAGGTACTGTTTTCATCGGGACACCTGTAGGAACGCGGGATGGTAGGCCATGTGTTGTTGGGGGTGTGTTTCGATGGGTGAGCCGAGCGAAATGTGCGGAAAATGCGTTTATTTCCCACATTTCGGACTTTGCGGGGGTGTCTGGGTAATCAATTCTGGGGCGATTTGGCCAAATCATACCTCTGTGGGTTCCCACGGGTGTCCTCTTTTCGGAAATGCATGGGGTTCCCTGTTTTCCTTGGTGGCTTGGACACCCGAGGCCCATATCTGTATGTTGTGCCAGTCGGCAGAGCGTCTGAAATTCCGGTCTGAAAACAGACTTGGGGTTACTTGTGTTTTAGGCTTTCCCTTTGGCGGCCAGGTAGGTGCACCCACACATGTGAGGTACTGTTTTCATTGGGACACCTGTGGGAATGCGGGACGGTAGGCCATGTGTTGTTGGGGGCGGCTTTCGATGGGTGAGCCGAGCGAAATGTGCGGAAAATGCGTTTTTTTCCCCACATTTCGGACTTTGCGGGAGTGTCTGGGTAATACATTCTGGGGCGATTTGCCCAAATCATACCTCTGCAGATTCCCACGGGTGTCCTCTTTTCGGAAATGCATGGGGTTCCCTGTTTTCCTTGGTGGCTTGGACACCCGATGCCCATAACTGTATGGTGTGCTGGTCGGCAGAGCGTCTGAAATTCCGGTCTGAAAACAGACTTGGGGTTACTTGTGTTTTAGGCTTTTCCCTTGGTGTCCAGGTAGGTCCACACATGTGAGGTACCATTTTCATCAGGACACCTGTGGGAACGCGGGACGGTAGGCCATGTGTTGTTGGGGGCGTGTTTCGATGGGTGAGCCGAGCAAAATGTGCGGAAAATGTGGTTTTTTTCCACATTTCGTACTTTGCGGGGGTGTCTGGATAATAAATTCTGGGGCGATTTGCCCAAATCATACCTCTGTGGGTTCCCACGGGTGTCCTCTTTTTGGAAATGTATGGGGTTCCCTGTTTTCCTTGGTGACTTGGACACCCGAGGCCCATATCTGTATGTTGTGCCGGTCGGCAAAGCGTCTGAAATTCCGGTCTGAAAACAGACTTGGGGTTACTTGTGTTTTAGGCTTTCCCCTTGGCGGCCAGGTAGGTGAACCCACACATGTGAGGTACCGTTTTCATTGGGACACCTGTGGGAACGCGGGTCGGTAGGCCATGTGTTGTTGGGGGTATGTTTCAATGGGTGAGCCGAGCAAACTGTGTGAAGAATGTGTTTTTTTCCCCCACATTTCGGTATTTGCCGGGGTGTCTGGGTAATAAATTCTGGGGCGATTTGCCCAAATCATATCTCTGCGGATTCCCACGGGTGTCCTCTTTTTGGAAATGCATGGGGTTCCCTGTTTTCCATGGTGGCTTGGACACCCGAGGACCATATCTGTATGGTGTGCCGGTCGGCAGAGAGTGTGAAATTCCGGTCTGAAAACAGACTTGGGGTTACTTGTATTTTAGGCTTTCCCCTTGGCGGCCAGGTAGGTGCACCCACACATGTGAGGTACCGTTTTCATCAGGACACCGGTGGGAACGTGGGACGCTAGGCCATGTGTTGTTGGGGGCGTGTTTCGATGGGTGAGCCGAGCGAAATGTGCGGAAAATGCGTTTTTTTCCCACATTTCGGACTTTGCGGGGGTGTCTGGGTAATAAATTCTGGGGCGATTTGCCCAAATCATACTTCTGTGCGTTCCCACGGGTGTCCTCTTTTCGGAAATGCATGGGGTTCCCCGTTTTCCTTGGTGGCTTGGACACCCGAGGCCCATATCTGTATGTTGTGCCAGTCGGCAGAGCGTCTGAAATTCCGGTCTGAAAACAGACTTGGGGTTACTTGTGTTTTAGGCTTTCCCCTTGGCGGCCAGGTAGGTGCACCCACACATGTGAGGTACCGTTTTCATTGGGACACCTGTGGGAACGTGGGACGGTAGGCCATGTGTTGTTGGGGGCATGTTTCGATGGGTGAGCCGAGCAAACTGTGTGAGGAATGTGTTTTTCCCCCACATTTCGGAATTTGCGGGGGTGTCTGGGTAATACATTCTGGGGCGATTTGCCCAAATCATACCTCTGCAGATTCCCACGGGTGTCCTCTTTTCGGAAATGCATGGGGTTCCCTGTTTTCCTTGGTGGCTTGGACACCCGACGCCCATATCTGTATGGTGTGCCGGTCGGCAGAGCGTCTGAAATTCCGGTCTGAAAACAGACTTGGGGTTACTTGTGTTTTAGGCTTTCCCCTTGGTGTCCAGGTAGGTCCACACATGTGAGGTACCATTTTCATCAGGACACCTGTGGGAACGCGGGACGGTAGGCCATGTGTTGTTGGGGGCGTGTTTCGATGGGTGAGCCGAGCGAAATGTGCGGAAAATGCGGTTTTTTTTCCACATTTCGGACTTTGCGGGGGTGTCTGGGTAGTAAATTCTGGGGCGATTTGCCCAAATCATACCTCTGCTGATTCCCACAGGTGTCCTCTTTTTGGAAATGTATGGGGTTCCCTGTTTTCCTTGGTGGCTTGGACACCCGAGGCCCATATCTGTATGTTGTGCCGGTCGGCAGAGCGTCTGAAATTCCGGTGTGAAAACAGACTTGGGGTTACTTGTGTTTTAGGCTTTCCCCTTGACGGCCAGGTAGGTGCACCCACACATGTGAGGTACCGTTTTCATCGGGACACCTGTGGGAACGCGGGACGGTAGTCCATGTGTTTTGGGGGCGTGTTTCGATGGGTGAGCCAAGCAAAATGTGCGAAAAATGCATTTTTTTCCCCACATTTCGTACTTTGCGGGGGTGTATGGGTAATAAATTCTGGGGCGATTTGCCCAAATCATACCTCTGAGGATTCCCACGAGTGTCCTCCTTTCGGAAATGCGTGGGGTTCCCTGTTTTCTTTGGTGGCTTGGACACCTGAGGCCCATATCTGTATGTTGTGCCGGTCGGCAGAGCGTCTGAAATTCTGGTCTGAAAACAGACTTGGGGCTACGTGTGTTTTAGGCTTTCCCCTTGGCGACCAGGTAGGTGCACCCACACATGCAAGGTACTGTTTTCATCGGGACACCTGTAGGAACGCGGGATGGTAGGCCATGTGTTGTTGGGGGCGTGTTTCGATGGGTGAGCCGAGCGAAATGTGCGGAAAATGCGTTTATTTCCCACATTTCGGACTTTGCGGGGGTGTCTGGGTAATCAATTCTGGGGCGATTTGGCCAAATCATACCTCTGTGGGTTCCCACGGGTGTCCTCTTTTCGGAAATGCATGGGGTTCCCTGTTTTCCTTGGTGGCTTGGACACCCGAGGCCCATATCTGTATGTTGTGCCAGTCGGCAGAGCGTCTGAAATTCCGGTCTGAAAACAGACTTGGGGTTACTTGTGTTTTAGGCTTTCCCTTTGGCGGCCAGGTAGGTGCACCCACACATGTGAGGTACTGTTTTCATTGGGACACCTGTGGGAATGCGGGACGGTAGGCCATGTGTTGTTGGGGGCGGCTTTCGATGGGTGAGCCGAGCGAAATGTGCGGAAAATGCGTTTTTTTCCCCACATTTCGGACTTTGCGGGAGTGTCTGGGTAATACATTCTGGGGCGATTTGCCCAAATCATACCTCTGCAGATTCCCACGGGTGTCCTCTTTTCGGAAATGCATGGGGTTCCCTGTTTTCCTTGGTGGCTTGGACACCCGATGCCCATATCTGTATGGTGTGTCGGTCGGCAGAGCGTCTGAAATTCCGGTCTGAAAACAGACTTTGGGTTACTTGTGTTTTAGGCTTTTCCCTTGGTGTCCAGGTAGGTCCACACATGTGAGGTACCATTTTCATCAGGACACCTGTGGGAACGCGGGACGGTAGGCCATGTGTTGTTGGGGGCGTGTTTCGATGGGTGAGCCGAGCGAAATGTGCGGAAAGTGCGTTTTTTTCCCACATTTCGGACTTTGCGGGGGTGTCTGGGTAATCAATTCTGGAGCGATTTGGCCAAATCATACCTCTGTGGGTTCCCACGGGTGTCCTCTTTTTGGAAATGCATGGGGTTCCCTGTTTTCCTTGGTGGCTTGGACACCCGAGGCCCATATCTGTATGTTGTGCCAGTCGGCAGAGCGTCTGAAATTCCGGTCTGAAAACAGACTTGGGGTTACTTGTGTTTTAGGCTTTCCCCTTGGCGGCCAGGTAGGTGCACCCACACATGTGAGGTACCGTTTTCATTGGGACACCTGTGGGAACGCGGGACGGTAGGCCATGTGTTGTTGGGGGCATGTTTCGATGGGTGAGCCGAGCAAACTGTGTGAAGAATGTGTTTTTTCCCCCACATTTCGGAATTTGCGGGGGTGTCTGGGTAAGAAATTCTGGGGCGATTTGCCCAAATCATACCTCTGAGGATTCCCACGGGTGTTCTCTTTTCGGAAATGCATGGGGTTCCCTGTTTTCCTTGGGGGCTTGGACACCCGAGGCCTATATCTTTATGTTGTGCCGGTCGGCAGAGCGTCTGAAATTCCGGTCTGAAAACAGACTTGGGGTTACTTGTGTTTTAGACTTTTCCCTTGGCGGCCAGGTAGGTGCACCCACACATGCTAGGTACCGTTTTCATCGGGATACCTGTGGGAATGCGGGACGGTAGGCCATGTGTTGTTGGGGGCGTGTTTCAATGGGTGAGCCGAGCGAAATGTGCGGAAAGTGCGTTTTTTTTCCCACATTTCGGACTTTGCGGGGGTGTCTGGGTAATCAATTCTGGGGCGATTTGGCCAAATCATACCTCTGTGGGTTCCCACGGGTGTCCTCTTTTCGGAAATGCATGGGGTTCCCTGTTTTCCTTGGTGGCTTGGACATCCGAGGCCCATATCTGTATGTTGTGCCAGTCGGCAGAGCGTCTGAAATTCCGGTCTGAAAACAGACTTGGGGTTACTTGTGTTTTAGGCTTTCCCCTTGGCGGCCAGGTAGGTGCACCCACACATGTGAGGTACCGTTTTCACTGGGACACCTGTGGGAACGTGGGACGGTAGGCCATGTGTTGTTGGGGGCATGTTTCGATGGGTGAGCCGAGCAAACTGTGTGAAGAATGTGTTTTTTCCCCCACATTTCGGAATTTGCGGGGGTGTCTGGGTAATACATTCTGGGGCGATTTGCCCAAATCATACCTCTGCAGATTCCCACGGGTGTCCTCTTTTCGGAAATGCATGGGGTTCCCTGTTTTCCTTGGTGGCTTGGACACCCGACGCCCATATCTGTATGGTGTGCCGGTCGGCAGAGCGTCTGAAATTCCGGTCTGAAAACAGACTTGGGGTTACTTGTGTTTTAGGCTTTCCCCTTGGTGTCCAGGTAGGTCCACACATGTGAGGTACCATTTTCATCAGGACACCTGTGGGAACGCGGGACGGTAGGCCATGTGTTGTTGGGGGCGTGTTTCGATGGGTGAGCCGAGCGAAATGTGCGGAAAATGCGTTTTTTTTCCCACATTTCGGACTTTGCGGGGGTGTCTGGGTAATCAATTCTGGGGCGATTTGGCCAAATCATACCTCTGTGGGTTCCCACGGGTGTCCTCTTTTCGGAAATGCATGGGGTTCCCTGTTTTCCTTGGTGGCTTAGACACCCGAGGCCCATATCTGTATGTTGTGCCAGTCGGCAGAGCGTCTGAAATTCCGGTCTGAAAACAGACTTGGGGTTACTTGTGTTTTAGGCTTTCCCCTTGGCGGCCAGGTAGGTGCACCCACACATGTGAGGTACCGTTTTCATTGGGACACCTGTGGGAACGCGGGACGGTAGGCCATGTGTTGTTGGGGGCATGTTTCGATGGGTGAGCCGAGCAAACTGTGTGAAGAATGTGTTTTTTCCCCCACATTTCGGAATTTGCGGGGACGTCTGGGTAAGAAATTCTGGGGCGATTTGCCCAAATCATACCTCTGAGGATTCCCACGGGTGTTCTCTTTTCGGAAATGCATGGGGTTCCCTGTTTTCCTTGGGGGCTTGGACACCCGAGGCCCATATCTTTATGTTGTGCCGGTCGGCAGAGCGTCTGAAATTCCGGTCTGAAAACAGACTTGGGGTTACTTGTGTTTTAGACTTTTCCCTTGGCGGCCAGGTAGGTGCACCCACACATGCTAGGTACCGTTTTCATCGGGACACCTGTGGGAATGCGGGACGGTAGGCCATGTGTTGTTGGGGGCGTGTTTCGATGGGTGAGCCGAGCGAAATGTGCGGAAAATGCATTTTTTTTCCCACATTTCGGACTTTGCGGGGGTGTCTGGGTAATACATTCTGGGGCGATTTGCCCAAATCATACCTCTGCAGATTCCCACGGGTGTCCTCTTTTCGGAAATGCATGGGGTTCCCTGTTTTCCTTGGTGGCTTGGACACCCGACGCCCATATCTGTATGGTGTGCCGGTCGGCAGAGCGTCTGAAATTCCGGTCTGAAAACAGACTTGGGGTTACTTGTGTTTTAGGCTTTCCCCTTGGTGTCCAGGTAGGTCCACACATGTGAGGTACCATTTTCATCAGGACACCTGTGGGAACGCGGGACGGTAGGCCATGTGTTGTTGGGGGCGTGTTTCGATGGGTGAGCCGAGCAAAATGTGCGGAAAATGTGTTTTTTTTCCACATTTCGGACTTTGCGGGGGTGTCTGGATAATAAATTCTGGGGCGATTTGCCCAAATCATACCTCTGTGGGTTCCCACGGGTGTCCTCTTTTTGGAAATGTATGGGGTTCCCTGTTTTCCTTGGTGACTTGGACACCCGAGGCCCATATCTGTATGTTGTGCCGGTCGGCAGAGCGTCTGAAATTCCGGTCTGAAAACAGACTTGGGGTTACTTGTGTTTTAGGCTTTCCCCTTGGCGGCCAGGTAGGTGAACCCACACATGTGAGGTACCGTTTTCATTGGGACACCTGTGGGAACGCGGGACGGTAGGCCATGTGTTGTTGGGGGTATGTTTCAATGGGTGAGCCGAGCAAACTGTGTGAAGAATGTGTTTTTTTCCCCCACATTTCGGTATTTGCGGGGGTGTCTGGGTAATAAATTCTGGGGCGATTTGCCCAAATCATATCTCTGCGGATTCCCACGGGTGTCCTCTTTTTGGAAATGCATGGGGTTCCCTGTTTTCCATGGTGGCTTGGACACCCGAGGACCATATCTGTATGGTGTGCCGGTCGGCAGAGAGTGTGAAATTCCGGTCTGAAAACAGACTTGGGGTTACTTGTATTTTAGGCTTTCCCCTTGGCGGCCAGGTAGGTGCACCCACACATGTGAGGTACCGTTTTCATCAGGACACCTGTGGGAACGTGGGACGGTAGGCCATGTGTTGTTGGGGGATTGTGTTTCGATGGGTGAGCCGAGCGAAATGTGCGGATAATGCGTTTATTTCCCACATTTCGGACTTTGCGGGGGTGTCTGGGTAATCAATTCTGGGGTGATTTGGCCAAATCATACTTCTGTGCGTTCCCACGGGTGTCCTCTTTTCGGAAATGCATGGGGTTCCCCGTTTTCCTTGGTGGCTTGGACACCCGAGGCCCATATCTGTATGTTGTGCCAGTCGGCAGAGCGTCTGAAATTCCGGTCTGAAAACAGACTTGGGGTTACTTGTGTTTTAGGCTTTCCCCTTGGCGGCCAGGTAGGGGCACCCACACATGTGAGGTACCGTTTTCATTGGGACACCTGTGGGAACGTGGGACGGTAGGCCATGTGTTGTTGGGGGCATGTTTCGATGGGTGAGCCGAGCAAACTGTGTGAGGAATGTGTTTTTCCCCCACATTTCGGAATTTGCGGGGGTGTCTGGGTAATACATTCTGGGGCGATTTGCCCAAATCATACCTCTGCAGATTCCCACGGGTGTCCTCTTTTCGGAAATGCATGGGGTTCCCTGTTTTCCTTGGTGGCTTGGACACCCGACGCCCATATCTGTATGGTGTGCCGGTCGGCAGAGCGTCTGAAATTCCGGTCTGAAAACAGACTTGGGGTTACTTGTGTTTTAGGCTTTCCCCTTGGTGTCCAGGTAGGTCCACACATGTGAGGTACCATTTTCATCAGGACACCTGTGGGAACGCGGGACGGTAGGCCATGTGTTGTTGGGGGCGTGTTTCGATGGGTGAGCCGAGCGAAATGTGCGGAAAATGCGGGTTTTTTTCCACATTTCGGACTTTGCGGGGGTGTCTGGGTAATAAATTCTGGGGCGATTTGCCCAAATCATACCTCTGCTGATTCCCACAGGTGTCCTCTTTTTGGAAATGTATGGGGTTCCCTGTTTTCCTTGGTGGCTTGGACACCCGAGGCCCATATCTGTATGTTGTGCCGGTCGGCAGAGCGTCTGAAATTCCGGTGTGAAAACAGACTTGGGGTTACTTGTGTTTTAGGCTTTCCCCTTGACGGCCAGGTAGGTGCACCCACACATGTGAGGTACCGTTTTCATCGGGACACCTGTGGGAACGCGGGACGGTAGTCCATGTGTTTTGGGGGCGTGTTTCGATGGGTGAGCCAAGCAAAATGTGCGAAAAATGCATTTTTTTCCCCACATTTCGTACTTTGCGGGGGTGTATGGGTAATAAATTCTGGGGCGATTTGCCCAAATCATACCTCTGAGGATTCCCACGAGTGTCCTCTTTTCGGAAATGCGTGGGGTTCCCTGTTTTCTTTGGTGGCTTGGACACCTGAGGCCCATATCTGTATGTTGTGCCGGTCGGCAGAGCGTCTGAAATTCTGGTCTGAAAACAGACTTGGGGCTACGTGTGTTTTAGGCTTTCCCCTTGGCGACCAGGTAGGTGCACCCACACATGCAAGGTACTGTTTTCATCGGGACACCTGTAGGAACGCGGGATGGTAGGCCATGTGTTGTTGGGGGCGTGTTTCGATGGGTGAGCCGAGCGAAATGTGCGGAAAATGCGTTTATTTCCCACATTTCGGACTTTGCGGGGGTGTCTGGGTAATCAATTCTGGGGCGATTTGGCCAAATCATACCTCTGTGGGTTCCCACGGGTGTCCTCTTTTCGGAAATGCATGGGGTTCCCTGTTTTCCTTGGTGGCTTGGACACCCGAGGCCCATATCTGTATGTTGTGCCAGTCGGCAGAGCGTCTGAAATTCCGGTCTGAAAACAGACTTGGGGTTACTTGTGTTTTAGGCTTTCCCTTTGGCGGCCAGGTAGGTGCACCCACACATGTGAGGTACTGTTTTCATTGGGACACCTGTGGGAATGCGGGACGGTAGGCCATGTGTTGTTGGGGGCGGCTTTCGATGGGTGAGCCGAGCGAAATGTGCGGAAAATGCGTTTTTTTCCCCACATTTCGGACTTTGCGGGAGTGTCTGGGTAATACATTCTGGGGCGATTTGCCCAAATCATACCTCTGCAGATTCCCACGGGTGTCCTCTTTTCGGAAATGCATGGGGTTCCCTGTTTTCCTTGGTGGCTTGGACACCCGATGCCCATATCTGTATGGTGTGCCGGTCGGCAGAGCGTCTGAAATTCCGGTCTGAAAACAGACTTGGGGTTACTTGTGTTTTAGGCTTTTCCCTTGGTGTCCAGGTAGGTCCACACATGTGAGGTACCATTTTCATCAGGACACCTGTGGGAACACGGGACGGTAGGCCATGTGTTGTTGGGGGCGTGTTTCGATGGGTGAGCCGAGCAAAATGTGCGGAAAATGTGTTTTTTTTCCACATTTCGTACTTTGCGGGGGTGTCTGGATAATAAATTCTGGGGCGATTTGCCCAAATCATACCTCTGTGGGTTCCCACGGGTGTCCTCTTTTTGGAAATGTATGGGGTTCCCTGTTTTCCTTGGTGACTTGGACACCCGAGGCCCATATCTGTATGTTGTGCCGGTCGGCAGAGCGTCTGAAATTCCGGTCTGAAAACAGACTTGGGGTTACTTGTGTTTTAGGCTTTCCCCTTGGCGGCCAGGTAGGTGAACCCACACATGTGAGGTACCGTTTTCATTGGGACACCTGTGGGAACGCGGGACGGTAGGCCATGTGTTGTTGGGGGTATGTTTCAATGGGTGAGCCGAGCAAACTGTGTGAAGAATGTGTTTTTTTCCCCCACATTTCGGTATTTGCGGGGGTGTCTGGGTAATAAATTCTGGGGCGATTTGCCCAAATCATATCTCTGCGGATTCCCACGGGTGTCCTCTTTTTGGAAATGCATGGGGTTCCCTGTTTTCCATGGTGGCTTGGACACCCGAGGACCATATCTGTATGGTGTGCCGGTCGGCAGAGAGTGTGAAATTCCGGTCTGAAAACAGACTTGGGGTTACTTGTATTTTAGGCTTTCCCCTTGGCGGCCAGGTAGGTGCACCCACACATGTGAGGTACCGTTTTCATCAGGACACCTGTGGGAACGTGGGACGGTAGGCCATGTGTTGTTGGGGGCGTGTTTCGATGGGTGAGCCGAGCGAAATGTGCGGAAAATGCGTTTTTTTCCCACATTTCGGACTTTGCGGGGGTGTCTGGGTAATAAATTCTGGGGCGATTTGCCCAAATCATACTTCTGTGCGTTCCCACGGGTGTCCTCTTTTCGGAAATGCATGGGGTTCCCCGTTTTCCTTGGTGGCTTGGACACCCGAGGCCCATATCTGTATGTTGTGCCAGTCGGCAGAGCGTCTGAAATTCCGGTCTGAAAACAGACTTGGGGTTACTTGTGTTTTAGGCTTTCCCCTTGGCGGCCAGGTAGGTGCACCCACACATGTGAGGTACCGTTTTCATTGGGACACCTGTGGGAACGTGGGACGGTAGGCCATGTGTTGTTGGGGGCATGTTTCGATGGGTGAGCCGAGCAAACTGTGTGAGGAATGTGTTTTTCCCCCACATTTCGGAATTTGCGGGGGTGTCTGGGTAATACATTCTGGGGCGATTTGCCCAAATCATACCTCTGCAGATTCCCACGGGTGTCCTCTTTTCGGAAATGCATGGGGTTCCCTGTTTTCCTTGGTGGCTTGGACACCCGACGCCCATATCTGTATGGTGTGCCGGTCGGCAGAGCGTCTGAAATTCCGGTCTGAAAACAGACTTGGGGTTACTTGTGTTTTAGGCTTTCCCCTTGGTGTCCAGGTAGGTCCACACATGTGAGGTACCATTTTCATCAGGACACCTGTGGGAACGCGGGACGGTAGGCCATGTGTTGTTGGGGGCGTGTTTCGATGGGTGAGCCGAGCGAAATGTGCGGAAAATGCGGTTTTTTTTCCACATTTCGGACTTTGCGGGGGTGTCTGGGTAATAAATTCTGGGGCGATTTGCCCAAATCATACCTCTGCTGATTCCCACAGGTGTCCTCTTTTTGGAAATGTATGGGGTTCCCTGTTTTCCTTGGTGGCTTGGACACCCGAGGCCCATATCTGTATGTTGTGCCGGTCGGCAGAGCGTCTGAAATTCCGGTGTGAAAACAGACTTGGGGTTACTTGTGTTTTAGGCTTTCCCCTTGACGGCCAGGTAGGTGCACCCACACATGTGAGGTACCGTTTTCATCGGGACACCTGTGGGAACGCGGGACGGTAGTCCATGTGTTTTGGGGGCGTGTTTCGATGGGTGAGCCAAGCAAAATGTGCGAAAAATGCATTTTTTTCCCCACATTTCGTACTTTGCGGGGGTGTATGGGTAATAAATTCTGGGGCGATTTGCCCAAATCATACCTCTGAGGATTCCCACGAGTGTCCTCCTTTCGGAAATGCGTGGGGTTCCCTGTTTTCTTTGGTGGCTTGGACACCTGAGGCCCATATCTGTATGTTGTGCCGGTCGGCAGAGCGTCTGAAATTCTGGTCTGAAAACAGACTTGGGGCTACGTGTGTTTTAGGCTTTCCCCTTGGCGACCAGGTAGGTGCACCCACACATGCAAGGTACGGTTTCATCGGGACACCTGTAGGAACGCAGGATGGTAGGCCATGTGTTGTTGGGGGCGTGTTTCGATGGGTGAGCCGAGCGAAATGTGCGGAAAATGCGTTTATTTCCCACATTTCGGACTTTGCGGGGGTGTCTGGGTAATCAATTCTGGGGCGATTTGGCCAAATCATACCTCTGTGGGTTCCCACGGGTGTCCTCTTTTCGGAAATGCATGGGGTTCCCTGTTTTCCTTGGTGGCTTGGACACCCGAGGCCCATATCTGTATGTTGTGCCAGTCGGCAGAGCGTCTGAAATTCCGGTCTGAAAACAGACTTGGGGTTACTTGTGTTTTAGGCTTTCCCTTTGGCGGCCAGGTAGGTGCACCCACACATGTGAGGTACTGTTTTCATTGGGACACCTGTGGGAATGCGGGACGGTAGGCCATGTGTTGTTGGGGGCGGCTTTCGATGGGTGAGCCGAGCGAAATGTGCGGAAAATGCGTTTTTTTCCCCACATTTCGGACTTTGCGGGAGTGTCTGGGTAATACATTCTGGGGCGATTTGCCCAAATCATACCTCTGCAGATTCCCACGGGTGTCCTCTTTTCGGAAATGCATGGGGTTCCCTGTTTTCCTTGGTGGCTTGGACACCCGATGCCCATATCTGTATGGTGTGCCGGTCGGCAGAGCGTCTGAAATTCCGGTCTGAAAACAGACTTGGGGTTACTTGTGTTTTAGGCTTTTCCCTTGGTGTCCAGGTAGGTCCACACATGTGAGGTACCATTTTCATCAGGACACCTGTGGGAACGCGGGACGGTAGGCCATGTGTTGTTGGGGGCGTGTTTCGATGGGTGAGCCGAGCAAAATGTGCGGAAAATGTGTTTTTTTTCCACATTTCGTACTTTGCGGGGGTGTCTGGATAATAAATTCTGGGGCGATTTGCCCAAATCATACCTCTGTGGGTTCCCACGGGTGTCCTCTTTTTGGAAATGTATGGGGTTCCCTGTTTTCCTTGGTGACTTGGACACCCGAGGCCCATATCTGTATGTTGTGCCGGTCGGCAGAGCGTCTGAAATTCCGGTCTGAAAACAGACTTGGGGTTACTTGTGTTTTAGGCTTTCCCCTTGGCGGCCAGGTAGGTGAACCCACACATGTGAGGTACCGTTTTCATTGGGACACCTGTGGGAACGCGGGACGGTAGGCCATGTGTTGTTGGGGGTATGTTTCAATGGGTGAGCCGAGCAAACTGTGTGAAGAATGTGTTTTTTTCCCCCACATTTCGGTATTTGCCGGGGTGTCTGGGTAATAAATTCTGGGGCGATTTGCCCAAATCATATCTCTGCGGATTCCCACGGGTGTCCTCTTTTTGGAAATGCATGGGGTTCCCTGTTTTCCATGGTGGCTTGGACACCCGAGGACCATATCTGTATGGTGTGCCGGTCGGCAGAGAGTGTGAAATTCCGGTCTGAAAACAGACTTGGGGTTACTTGTATTTTAGGCTTTCCCCTTGGCGGCCAGGTAGGTGCACCCACACATGTGAGGTACCGTTTTCATCAGGACACCTGTGGGAACGTGGGACGGTAGGCCATGTGTTGTTGGGGGCGTGTTTCGATGGGTGAGCCGAGCGAAATGTGCGGAAAATGCGTTTTTTTCCCACATTTCGGACTTTGCGGGGGTGTCTGGGTAATAAATTCTGGGGCGATTTGCCCAAATCATACTTCTGTGCGTTCCCACGGGTGTCCTCTTTTCGGAAATGCATGGGGTTCCCCGTTTTCCTTGGTGGCTTGGACACCCGAGGCCCATATCTGTATGTTGTGCCAGTCGGCAGAGCGTCTGAAATTCCGGTCTGAAAACAGACTTGGGGTTACTTGTGTTTTAGGCTTTCCCCTTGGCGGCCAGGTAGGTGCACCCACACATGTGAGGTACCGTTTTCATTGGGACACCTGTGGGAACGTGGGACGGTAGGCCATGTGTTGTTGGGGGCATGTTTCGATGGGTGAGCCGAGCAAACTGTGTGAGGAATGTGTTTTTCCCCCACATTTCGGAATTTGCGGGGGTGTCTGGGTAATACATTCTGGGGCGATTTGCCCAAATCATACCTCTGCAGATTCCCACGGGTGTCCTCTTTTCGGAAATGCATGGGGTTCCCTGTTTTCCTTGGTGGCTTGGACACCCGACGCCCATATCTGTATGGTGTGCCGGTCGGCAGAGCGTCTGAAATTCCGGTCTGAAAACAGACTTGGGGTTACTTGTGTTTTAGGCTTTCCCCTTGGTGTCCAGGTAGGTCCACACATGTGAGGTACCATTTTCATCAGGACACCTGTGGGAACGCGGGACGGTAGGCCATGTGTTGTTGGGGGCGTGTTTCGATGGGTGAGCCGAGCGAAATGTGCGGAAAATGCGGTTTTTTTTCCACATTTCGGACTTTGCGGGGGTGTCTGGGTAGTAAATTCTGGGGCGATTTGCCCAAATCATACCTCTGCTGATTCCCACAGGTGTCCTCTTTTTGGAAATGTATGGGGTTCCCTGTTTTCCTTGGTGGCTTGGACACCCGAGGCCCATATCTGTATGTTGTGCCGGTCGGCAGAGCGTCTGAAATTCCGGTGTGAAAACAGACTTGGGGTTACTTGTGTTTTAGGCTTTCCCCTTGACGGCCAGGTAGGTGCACCCACACATGTGAGGTACCGTTTTCATCGGGACACCTGTGGGAACGCGGGACGGTAGTCCATGTGTTTTGGGGGCGTGTTTCGATGGGTGAGCCAAGCAAAATGTGCGAAAAATGCATTTTTTTCCCCACATTTCGTACTTTGCGGGGGTGTATGGGTAATAAATTCTGGGGCGATTTGCCCAAATCATACCTCTGAGGATTCCCACGAGTGTCCTCCTTTCGGAAATGCGTGGGGTTCCCTGTTTTCTTTGGTGGCTTGGACACCTGAGGCCCATATCTGTATGTTGTGCCGGTCGGCAGAGCGTCTGAAATTCTGGTCTGAAAACAGACTTGGGGCTACGTGTGTTTTAGGCTTTCCCCTTGGCGACCAGGTAGGTGCACCCACACATGCAAGGTACTGTTTTCATCGGGACACCTGTAGGAACGCGGGATGGTAGGCCATGTGTTGTTGGGGGCGTGTTTCGATGGGTGAGCCGAGCGAAATGTGCGGAAAATGCGTTTATTTCCCACATTTCGGACTTTGCGGGGGTGTCTGGGTAATCAATTCTGGGGCGATTTGGCCAAATCATACCTCTGTGGGTTCCCACGGGTGTCCTCTTTTCGGAAATGCATGGGGTTCCCTGTTTTCCTTGGTGGCTTGGACACCCGAGGCCCATATCTGTATGTTGTGCCAGTCGGCAGAGCGTCTGAAATTCCGGTCTGAAAACAGACTTGGGGTTACTTGTGTTTTAGGCTTTCCCTTTGGCGGCCAGGTAGGTGCACCCACACATGTGAGGTACTGTTTTCATTGGGACACCTGTGGGAATGCGGGACGGTAGGCCATGTGTTGTTGGGGGCGGCTTTCGATGGGTGAGCCGAGCGAAATGTGCGGAAAATGCGTTTTTTTCCCCACATTTCGGACTTTGCGGGAGTGTCTGGGTAATACATTCTGGGGCGATTTGCCCAAATCATACCTCTGCAGATTCCCACGGGTGTCCTCTTTTCGGAAATGCATGGGGTTCCCTGTTTTCCTTGGTGGCTTGGACACCCGATGCCCATATCTGTATGGTGTGTCGGTCGGCAGAGCGTCTGAAATTCCGGTCTGAAAACAGACTTTGGGTTACTTGTGTTTTAGGCTTTTCCCTTGGTGTCCAGGTAGGTCCACACATGTGAGGTACCATTTTCATCAGGACACCTGTGGGAACGCGGGACGGTAGGCCATGTGTTGTTGGGGGCGTGTTTCGATGGGTGAGCCGAGCGAAATGTGCGGAAAGTGCGTTTTTTTCCCACATTTCGGACTTTGCGGGGGTGTCTGGGTAATCAATTCTGGAGCGATTTGGCCAAATCATACCTCTGTGGGTTCCCACGGGTGTCCTCTTTTTGGAAATGCATGGGGTTCCCTGTTTTCCTTGGTGGCTTGGACACCCGAGGCCCATATCTGTATGTTGTGCCAGTCGGCAGAGCGTCTGAAATTCCGGTCTGAAAACAGACTTGGGGTTACTTGTGTTTTAGGCTTTCCCCTTGGCGGCCAGGTAGGTGCACCCACACATGTGAGGTACCGTTTTCATTGGGACACCTGTGGGAACGCGGGACGGTAGGCCATGTGTTGTTGGGGGCATGTTTCGATGGGTGAGCCGAGCAAACTGTGTGAAGAATGTGTTTTTTCCCCCACATTTCGGAATTTGCGGGGGTGTCTGGGTAAGAAATTCTGGGGCGATTTGCCCAAATCATACCTCTGAGGATTCCCACGGGTGTTCTCTTTTCGGAAATGCATGGGGTTCCCTGTTTTCCTTGGGGGCTTGGACACCCGAGGCCTATATCTTTATGTTGTGCCGGTCGGCAGAGCGTCTGAAATTCCGGTCTGAAAACAGACTTGGGGTTACTTGTGTTTTAGACTTTTCCCTTGGCGGCCAGGTAGGTGCACCCACACATGCTAGGTACCGTTTTCATCGGGATACCTGTGGGAATGCGGGACGGTAGGCCATGTGTTGTTGGGGGCGTGTTTCAATGGGTGAGCCGAGCGAAATGTGCGGAAAGTGCGTTTTTTTTCCCACATTTCGGACTTTGCGGGGGTGTCTGGGTAATCAATTCTGGGGCGATTTGGCCAAATCATACCTCTGTGGGTTCCCACGGGTGTCCTCTTTTCGGAAATGCATGGGGTTCCCTGTTTTCCTTGGTGGCTTGGACACCCGAGGCCCATATCTGTATGTTGTGCCAGTCGGCAGAGCGTCTGAAATTCCGGTCTGAAAACAGACTTGGGGTTACTTGTGTTTTAGGCTTTCCCCTTGGCGGCCAGGTAGGTGCACCCACACATGTGAGGTACCGTTTTCACTGGGACACCTGTGGGAACGTGGGACGGTAGGCCATGTGTTGTTGGGGGCATGTTTCGATGGGTGAGCCGAGCAAACTGTGTGAAGAATGTGTTTTTTCCCCCACATTTCGGAATTTGCGGGGGTGTCTGGGTAATACATTCTGGGGCGATTTGCCCAAATCATACCTCTGCAGATTCCCACGGGTGTCCTCTTTTCGGAAATGCATGGGGTTCCCTGTTTTCCTTGGTGGCTTGGACACCCGACGCCCATATCTGTATGGTGTGCCGGTCGGCAGAGCGTCTGAAATTCCGGTCTGAAAACAGACTTGGGGTTACTTGTGTTTTAGGCTTTCCCCTTGGTGTCCAGGTAGGTCCACACATGTGAGGTACCATTTTCATCAGGACACCTGTGGGAACGCGGGACGGTAGGCCATGTGTTGTTGGGGGCGTGTTTCGATGGGTGAGCCGAGCGAAATGTGCGGAAAATGCGTTTTTTTTCCCACATTTCGGACTTTGCGGGGGTGTCTGGGTAATCAATTCTGGGGCGATTTGGCCAAATCATACCTCTGTGGGTTCCCACGGGTGTCCTCTTTTCGGAAATGCATGGGGTTCCCTGTTTTCCTTGGTGGCTTGGACACCCGAGGCCCATATCTGTATGTTGTGCCAGTCGGCAGAGCGTCTGAAATTCCGGTCTGAAAACAGACTTGGGGTTACTTGTGTTTTAGGCTTTCCCCTTGGCGGCCAGGTAGGTGCACCCACACATGTGAGGTACCGTTTTCATTGGGACACCTGTGGGAACGCGGGACGGTAGGCCATGTGTTGTTGGGGGCATGTTTCGATGGGTGAGCCGAGCAAACTGTGTGAAGAATGTGTTTTTTCCCCCACATTTCGGAATTTGCGGGGACGTCTGGGTAAGAAATTCTGGGGCGATTTGCCCAAATCATACCTCTGAGGATTCCCACGGGTGTTCTCTTTTCGGAAATGCATGGGGTTCCCTGTTTTCCTTGGGGGCTTGGACACCCGAGGCCCATATCTTTATGTTGTGCCGGTCGGCAGAGCGTCTGAAATTCCGGTCTGAAAACAGACTTGGGGTTACTTGTGTTTTAGACTTTTCCCTTGGCGGCCAGGTAGGTGCACCCACACATGCTAGGTACCGTTTTCATCGGGACACCTGTGGGAATGCGGGACGGTAGGCCATGTGTTGTTGGGGGCGTGTTTCGATGGGTGAGCCGAGCGAAATGTGCGGAAAATGCATTTTTTTTCCCACATTTCGGACTTTGCGGGGGTGTCTGGGTAATACATTCTGGGGCGATTTGCCCAAATCATACCTCTGCAGATTCCCACGGGTGTCCTCTTTTCGGAAATGCATGGGGTTCCCTGTTTTCCTTGGTGGCTTGGACACCCGACGCCCATATCTGTATGGTGTGCCGGTCGGCAGAGCGTCTGAAATTCCGGTCTGAAAACAGACTTGGGGTTACTTGTGTTTTAGGCTTTCCCCTTGGTGTCCAGGTAGGTCCACACATGTGAGGTACCATTTTCATCAGGACACCTGTGGGAACGCGGGACGGTAGGCCATGTGTTGTTGTGGGCGTGTTTCGATGGGTGAGCCGAGCAAAATGTGCGGAAAATGTGTTTTTTTTCCACATTTCGGACTTTGCGGGGGTGTCTGGATAATAAATTCTGGGGCGATTTGCCCAAATCATACCTCTGTGGGTTCCCACGGGTGTCCTCTTTTTGGAAATGTATGGGGTTCCCTGTTTTCCTTGGTGACTTGGACACCCGAGGCCCATATCTGTATGTTGTGCCGGTCGGCAGAGCGTCTGAAATTCGGGTCTGAAAACAGACTTGGGGTTACTTGTGTTTTAGGCTTTCCCCTTGGCGGCCAGGTAGGTGAACCCACACATGTGAGGTACCGTTTTCATTGGGACACCTGTGGGAACGCGGGACGGTAGGCCATGTGTTGTTGGGGGTATGTTTCAATGGGTGAGCCGAGCAAACTGTGTGAAGAATGTGTTTTTTTCCCCCACATTTCGGTATTTGCGGGGGTGTCTGGGTAATAAATTCTGGGGCGATTTGCCCAAATCATATCTCTGCGGATTCCCACGGGTGTCCTCTTTTTGGAAATGCATGGGGTTCCCTGTTTTCCATGGTGGCTTGGACACCCGAGGACCATATCTGTATGGTGTGCCGGTCGGCAGAGAGTGTGAAATTCCGGTCTGAAAACAGACTTGGGGTTACTTGTATTTTAGGCTTTCCCCTTGGCGGCCAGGTAGGTGCACCCACACATGTGAGGTACCGTTTTCATCAGGACACCTGTGGGAACGTGGGACGGTAGGCCATGTGTTGTTGGGGGATTGTGTTTCGATGGGTGAGCCGAGCGAAATGTGCGGATAATGCGTTTATTTCCCACATTTCGGACTTTGCGGGGGTGTCTGGGTAATCAATTCTGGGGTGATTTGGCCAAATCATACTTCTGTGCGTTCCCACGGGTGTCCTCTTTTCGGAAATGCATGGGGTTCCCCGTTTTCCTTGGTGGCTTGGACACCCGAGGCCCATATCTGTATGTTGTGCCAGTCGGCAGAGCGTCTGAAATTCCGGTCTGAAAACAGACTTGGGGTTACTTGTGTTTTAGGCTTTCCCCTTGGCGGCCAGGTAGGTGCACCCACACATGTGAGGTACCGTTTTCATTGGGACACCTGTGGGAACGTGGGACGGTAGGCCATGTGTTGTTGGGGGCATGTTTCGATGGGTGAGCCGAGCAAACTGTGTGAGGAATGTGTTTTTCCCCCACATTTCGGAATTTGCGGGGGTGTCTGGGTAATACATTCTGGGGCGATTTGCCCAAATCATACCTCTGCAGATTCCCACGGGTGTCCTCTTTTCGGAAATGCATGGGGTTCCCTGTTTTCCTTGGTGGCTTGGACACCCGACGCCCATATCTGTATGGTGTGCCTGTCGGCAGAGCGTCTGAAATTCCGGTCTGAAAACAGACTTGGGGTTACTTGTGTTTTAGGCTTTCCCCTTGGTGTCCAGGTAGGTCCACACATGTGAGGTACCATTTTCATCAGGACACCTGTGGGAACGCGGGACGGTAGGCCATGTGTTGTTGGGGGCGTGTTTCGATGGGTGAGCCGAGCGAAATGTGCGGAAAATGCGGGTTTTTTTCCACATTTCGGACTTTGCGGGGGTGTCTGGGTAATAAATTCTGGGGCGATTTGCCCAAATCATACCTCTGCTGATTCCCACAGGTGTCCTCTTTTTGGAAATGTATGGGGTTCCCTGTTTTCCTTGGTGGCTTGGACACCCGAGGCCCATATCTGTATGTTGTGCCGGTCGGCAGAGCGTCTGAAATTCCGGTGTGAAAACAGACTTGGGGTTACTTGTGTTTTAGGCTTTCCCCTTGACGGCCAGGTAGGTGCACCCACACATGTGAGGTACCGTTTTCATCGGGACACCTGTGGGAACGCGGGACGGTAGTCCATGTGTTTTGGGGGCGTGTTTCGATGGGTGAGCCAAGCAAAATGTGCGAAAAATGCATTTTTTTCCCCACATTTCGTACTTTGCGGGGGTGTATGGGTAATAAATTCTGGGGCGATTTGCCCAAATCATACCTCTGAGGATTCCCACGAGTGTCCTCTTTTCGGAAATGCGTGGGGTTCCCTGTTTTCTTTGGTGGCTTGGACACCTGAGGCCCATATCTGTATGTTGTGCCGGTCGGCAGAGCGTCTGAAATTCTGGTCTGAAAACAGACTTGGGGCTACGTGTGTTTTAGGCTTTCCCCTTGGCGACCAGGTAGGTGCACCCACACATGCAAGGTACTGTTTTCATCGGGACACCTGTAGGAACGCGGGATGGTAGGCCATGTGTTGTTGGGGGCGTGTTTCGATGGGTGAGCCGAGCGAAATGTGCGGAAAATGCGTTTATTTCCCACATTTCGGACTTTGCGGGGGTGTCTGGGTAATCAATTCTGGGGCGATTTGGCCAAATCATACCTCTGTGGGTTCCCACGGGTGTCCTCTTTTCGGAAATGCATGGGGTTCCCTGTTTTCCTTGGTGGCTTGGACACCCGAGGCCCATATCTGTATGTTGTGCCAGTCGGCAGAGCGTCTGAAATTCCGGTCTGAAAACAGACTTGGGGTTACTTGTGTTTTAGGCTTTCCTTTGGCGGCCAGGTAGGTGCACCCACACATGTGAGGTACTGTTTTCATTGGGACACCTGTGGGAATGCGGGACGGTAGGCCATGTGTTGTTGGGGGCGGCTTTCGATGGGTGAGCCGAGCGAAATGTGCGGAAAATGCGTTTTTTTCCCCACATTTCGGACTTTGCGGGAGTGTCTGGGTAATACATTCTGGGGCGATTTGCCCAAATCATACCTCTGCAGATTCCCACGGGTGTCCTCTTTTCGGAAATGCATGGGGTTCCCTGTTTTCCTTGGTGGCTTGGACACCCGATGCCCATATCTGTATGGTGTGCCGGTCGGCAGAGCGTCTGAAATTCCGGTCTGAAAACAGACTTGGGGTTACTTGTGTTTTAGGCTTTTCCCTTGGTGTCCAGGTAGGTCCACACATGTGAGGTACCATTTTCATCAGGACACCTGTGGGAACACGGGACGGTAGGCCATGTGTTGTTGGGGGCGTGTTTCGATGGGTGAGCCGAGCAAAATGTGCGGAAAATGTGTTTTTTTTCCACATTTCGTACTTTGCGGGGGTGTCTGGATAATAAATTCTGGGGCGATTTGCCCAAATCATACCTCTGTGGGTTCCCACGGGTGTCCTCTTTTTGGAAATGTATGGGGTTCCCTGTTTTCCTTGGTGACTTGGACACCCGAGGCCCATATCTGTATGTTGTGCCGGTCGGCAGAGCGTCTGAAATTCCGGTCTGAAAACAGACTTGGGGTTACTTGTGTTTTAGGCTTTCCCCTTGGCGGCCAGGTAGGTGAACCCACACATGTGAGGTACCGTTTTCATTGGGACACCTGTGGGAACGCGGGACGGTAGGCCATGTGTTGTTGGGGGTATGTTTCAATGGGTGAGCCGAGCAAACTGTGTGAAGAATGTGTTTTTTTCCCCCACATTTCGGTATTTGCGGGGGTGTCTGGGTAATAAATTCTGGGGCGATTTGCCCAAATCATATCTCTGCGGATTCCCACGGGTGTCCTCTTTTTGGAAATGCATGGGGTTCCCTGTTTTCCATGGTGGCTTGGACACCCGAGGACCATATCTGTATGGTGTGCCGGTCGGCAGAGAGTGTGAAATTCCGGTCTGAAAACAGACTTGGGGTTACTTGTATTTTAGGCTTTCCCCTTGGCGGCCAGGTAGGTGCACCCACACATGTGAGGTACCGTTTTCATCAGGACACCTGTGGGAACGTGGGACGGTAGGCCATGTGTTGTTGGGGGCGTGTTTCGATGGGTGAGCCGAGCGAAATGTGCGGAAAATGCGTTTTTTTCCCACATTTCGGACTTTGCGGGGGTGTCTGGGTAATAAATTCTGGGGCGATTTGCCCAAATCATACTTCTGTGCGTTCCCACGGGTGTCCTCTTTTCGGAAATGCATGGGGTTCCCCGTTTTCCTTGGTGGCTTGGACACCCGAGGCCCATATCTGTATGTTGTGCCAGTCGGCAGAGCGTCTGAAATTCCGGTCTGAAAACAGACTTGGGGTTACTTGTGTTTTAGGCTTTCCCCTTGGCGGCCAGGTAGGTGCACCCACACATGTGAGGTACCGTTTTCATTGGGACACCTGTGGGAACGTGGGACGGTAGGCCATGTGTTGTTGGGGGCATGTTTCGATGGGTGAGCCGAGCAAACTGTGTGAGGAATGTGTTTTTCCCCCACATTTCGGAATTTGCGGGGGTGTCTGGGTAATACATTCTGGGGCGATTTGCCCAAATCATACCTCTGCAGATTCCCACGGGTGTCCTCTTTTCGGAAATGCATGGGGTTCCCTGTTTTCCTTGGTGGCTTGGACACCCGACGCCCATATCTGTATGGTGTGCCGGTCGGCAGAGCGTCTGAAATTCCGGTCTGAAAACAGACTTGGGGTTACTTGTGTTTTAGGCTTTCCCCTTGGTGTCCAGGTAGGTCCACACATGTGAGGTACCATTTTCATCAGGACACCTGTGGGAACGCGGGACGGTAGGCCATGTGTTGTTGGGGGCGTGTTTCGATGGGTGAGCCGAGCGAAATGTGCGGAAAATGCGGTTTTTTTTCCACATTTCGGACTTTGCGGGGGTGTCTGGGTAATAAATTCTGGGGCGATTTTCGCAAATCATACCTCTGCTGATTCCCACAGGTGTCCTCTTTTTGGAAATGTATGGGGTTCCCTGTTTTCCTTGGTGGCTTGGACACCCGAGGCCCATATCTGTATGTTGTGCCGGTCGGCAGAGCGTCTGAAATTCCGGTGTGAAAACAGACTTGGGGTTACTTGTGTTTTAGGCTTTCCCCTTGACGGCCAGGTAGGTGCACCCACACATGTGAGGTACCGTTTTCATCGGGACACCTGTGGGAACGCGGGACGGTAGTCCATGTGTTTTGGGGGCGTGTTTCGATGGGTGAGCCAAGCAAAATGTGCGAAAAATGCATTTTTTTCCCCACATTTCGTACTTTGCGGGGGTGTATGGGTAATAAATTCTGGGGCGATTTGCCCAAATCATACCTCTGAGGATTCCCACGAGTGTCCTCCTTTCGGAAATGCGTGGGGTTCCCTGTTTTCTTTGGTGGCTTGGACACCTGAGGCCCATATCTGTATGTTGTGCCGGTCGGCAGAGCGTCTGAAATTCTGGTCTGAAAACAGACTTGGGGCTACGTGTGTTTTAGGCTTTCCCCTTGGCGACCAGGTAGGTGCACCCACACATGCAAGGTACTGTTTTCATCGGGACACCTGTAGGAACGCGGGATGGTAGGCCATGTGTTGTTGGGGGCGTGTTTCGATGGGTGAGCCGAGCGAAATGTGCGGAAAATGCGTTTATTTCCCACATTTCGGACTTTGCGGGGGTGTCTGGGTAATCAATTCTGGGGCGATTTGGCCAAATCATACCTCTGTGGGTTCCCACGGGTGTCCTCTTTTCGGAAATGCATGGGGTTCCCTGTTTTCCTTGGTGGCTTGGACACCCAAGGCCCATATCTGTATGTTGTGCCAGTCGGCAGAGCGTCTGAAATTCCGGTCTGAAAACAGACTTGGGGTTACTTGTGTTTTAGGCTTTCCCTTTGGCGGCCAGGTAGGTGCACCCACACATGTGAGGTACTGTTTTCATTGGGACACCTGTGGGAATGCGGGACGGTAGGCCATGTGTTGTTGGGGGCGGCTTTCGATGGGTGAGCCGAGCGAAATGTGCGGAAAATGCGTTTTTTTCCCCACATTTCGGACTTTGCGGGAGTGTCTGGGTAATACATTCTGGGGCGATTTGCCCAAATCATACCTCTGCAGATTCCCACGGGTGTCCTCTTTTCGGAAATGCATGGGGTTCCCTGTTTTCCTTGGTGGCTTGGACACCCGATGCCCATATCTGTATGGTGTGCCGGTCGGCAGAGCGTCTGAAATTCCGGTCTGAAAACAGACTTTGGGTTACTTGTGTTTTAGGCTTTTCCCTTGGTGTCCAGGTAGGTCCACACATGTGAGGTACCATTTTCATCAGGACACCTGTGGGAACGCGGGACGGTAGGCCATGTGTTGTTGGGGGCGTGTTTCGATGGGTGAGCCGAGCGAAATGTGCGGAAAGTGCGTTTTTTTCCCACATTTCGGACTTTGCGGGGGTGTCTGGGTAATCAATTCTGGAGCGATTTGGCCAAATCATACCTCTGTGGGTTCCCACGGGTGTCCTCTTTTCGGAAATGCATGGGGTTCCCTGTTTTCCTTGGTGGCTTGGACACCCGAGGCCCATATCTGTATGTTGTGCCAGTCGGCAGAGCGTCTGAAATTCCGGTCTGAAAACAGACTTGGGGTTACTTGTGTTTTAGGCTTTCCCCTTGGCGGCCAGGTAGGTGCACCCACACATGTGAGGTACCGTTTTCATTGGGACACCTGTGGGAACGCGGGACGGTAGGCCATGTGTTGTTGGGGGCATGTTTCGATGGGTGAGCCGAGCAAACTGTGTGAAGAATGTGTTTTTTCCCCCACATTTCGGAATTTGCGGGGGTGTCTGGGTAAGAAATTCTGGGGCGATTTGCCCAAATCATACCTCTGAGGATTCCCACGGGTGTTCTCTTTTCGGAAATGCATGGGGTTCCCTGTTTTCCTTGGGGGCTTGGACACCCGAGGCCTATATCTTTATGTTGTGCCGGTCGGCAGAGCGTCTGAAATTCCGGTCTGAAAACAGACTTGGGGTTACTTGTGTTTTAGACTTTTCCCTTGGCGGCCAGGTAGGTGCACCCACACATGCTAGGTACCGTTTTCATCGGGATACCTGTGGGAATGCGGGACGGTAGGCCATGTGTTGTTGGGGGCGTGTTTCAATGGGTGAGCCGAGCGAAATGTGCGGAAAGTGCGTTTTTTTTCCCACATTTCGGACTTTGCGGGGGTGTCTGGGTAATCAATTCTGGGGCGATTTGGCCAAATCATACCTCTGTGGGTTCCCACGGGTGTCCTCTTTTCGGAAATGCATGGGGTTCCCTGTTTTCCTTGGTGGCTTGGACACCCGAGGCCCATATCTGTATGTTGTGCCAGTCGGCAGAGCGTCTGAAATTCCGGTCTGAAAACAGACTTGGGGTTACTTGTGTTTTAGGCTTTCCCCTTGGCGGCCAGGTAGGTGCACCCACACATGTGAGGTACCGTTTTCATTGGGACACCTGTGGGAACGTGGGACGGTAGGCCATGTGTTGTTGGGGGCATGTTTCGATGGGTGAGCCGAGCAAACTGTGTGAAGAATGTGTTTTTTCCCCCACATTTCGGAATTTGCGGGGGTGTCTGGGTAATACATTCTGGGGCGATTTGCCCAAATCATACCTCTGCAGATTCCCACGGGTGTCCTCT
Organism: Ambystoma mexicanum; assembly: GCF_040938575.1. Taxonomy (NCBI): domain Eukaryota; kingdom Metazoa; phylum Chordata; class Amphibia; order Caudata; family Ambystomatidae; genus Ambystoma; species Ambystoma mexicanum. The sequence continues at coordinate 766,309,959 of NC_090938.1, read as the reverse complement.
TTTCGGAAATGCATGGGGTTCCCTGTTTTCCTTGGTGGCTTGGACACCCGACGCCCATATCTGTATGGTGTGCCGGTCGGCAGAGCGTCTGAAATTCCGGTCTGAAAACAGACTTGGGGTTACTTGTGTTTTAGGCTTTCCCCTTGGTGTCCAGGTAGGTCCACACATGTGAGGTACCATTTTCATCAGGACACCTGTGGGAACGCGGGACGGTAGGCCATGTGTTGTTGGGGGCGTGTTTCGATGGGTGAGCCGAGCGAAATGTGCGGAAAATGCGTTTTTTTTCCCACATTTCGGACTTTGCGGGGGTGTCTGGGTAATACATTCTGGGGCAATTTGCCCAAATCATACCTCTGCTGATTCCCACAGGTGTCCTCTTTTTGGAAATGTATGGGGTTCCCTGTTTTCCTTGGTGGCTTGGACACCCGAGGCCCATATCTGTATGTTGTGCCAGTCGGCAGAGCGTCTGAAATTCCGGTCTGAAAACAGACTTGGGGTTACTTGTGTTTTAGGCTTTCCCCTTGACGGCCAGGTAGATGCACCCACACATGTGAGGTACCGTTTTCATTGGGACACCTGTGGGAACGCGGGACGGTAGGCCATGTGTTGTTGGGGGCATGTTTCGATGGGTGAGCCGAGCAAACTGTGTGAAGAATGTGTTTTTTCCCCCACATTTCGGAATTTGCGGGGACGTCTGGGTAAGAAATTCTGGGGCGATTTGCCCAAATCATACCTCTGAGGATTCCCACGGGTGTTCTCTTTTCGGAAATGCATGGGGTTCCCTGTTTTCCTTGGGGGCTTGGACACCCGAGGCCCATATCTTTATGTTGTGCCGGTCGGCAGAGCGTCTGAAATTCCGGTCTGAAAACAGACTTGGGGTTACTTGTGTTTTAGACTTTTCCCTTGGCGGCCAGGTAGGTGCACCCACACATGCTAGGTACCGTTTTCATCGGGACACCTGTGGGAATGCGGGACGGTAGGCCATGTGTTGTTGGGGGCGTGTTTCGATGGGTGAGCCGAGCGAAATGTGCGGAAAATGCATTTTTTTTCCCACATTTCGGACTTTGCGGGGGTGTCTGGGTAATACATTCTGGGGCGATTTGCCCAAATCATACCTCTGCAGATTCCCACGGGTGTCCTCTTTTCGGAAATGCATGGGGTTCCCTGTTTTCCTTGGTGGCTTGGACACCCGACGCCCATATCTGTATGGTGTGCCGGTCGGCAGAGCGTCTGAAATTCCGGTCTGAAAACAGACTTGGGGTTACTTGTGTTTTAGGCTTTCCCCTTGGTGTCCAGGTAGGTCCATACATGTGAGGTACCATTTTCATCAGGACACCTGTGGGAACGCGGGACGGTAGGCCATGTGTTGTTGGGGGCGTGTTTCGATGGGTGAGCCGAGCAAAATGTGCGGAAAATGTGTTTTTTTTCCACATTTCGGACTTTGCGGGGGTGTCTGGATAATAAATTCTGGGGCGATTTGCCCAAATCATACCTCTGTGGGTTCCCACGGGTGTCCTCTTTTTGGAAATGTATGGGGTTCCCTGTTTTCCTTGGTGGCTTGGACACCCGAGGCCCATATCTGTATGTTGTGCCGGTCGGCAGAGCGTCTGAAATTCCGGTCTGAAAACAGACTTGGGGTTACTTGTGTTTTAGGCTTTCCCCTTGACGGCCAGGTAGGTGCACCCACACATGTGAGATACCGTTTTCATCGGGACACCTGTGGGAACGCGGGACGGTAGTCCATGTGTTTTGGGGGCGTGTTTCGATGGGTGAGCCAAGCAAAATGTGCGAAAAATGCATTTTTTTCCCCACATTTCGTACTTTGCGGGGGTGTATGGGTAATAAATTCTGGGGCGATTTGCCCAAATAATACCTCTGAGGATTCCCACGAGTGTCCTCTTTTCGGAAATGCGTGGGGTTCCCTGTTTTCCTTGGTGGCTTGGACACCTGAGGCCCATATCTGTATGTTGTGCCAGTCGGCAGAGCGTCTGAAATTCTGGTCTGAAAACAGACTTAGGGCTACGTGTGTTTTAGGCTTTCCCCTTGGCGACCAGGTAGGTGCACCCACACATGCAAGGTACCGTTTTCATCGGGACACCTGTGGGAACGCGGGATGGTAGGCCATGTGTTGTTGGGGGCGTGTTTCGATGGGTGAGCCGAGAGAAATGTGCGGAAAATGCGTTTATTTCCCACATTTCGGACTTTGCAGGGGTGTCTGGGTAATCAATTCTGGGGACGATTTGGCCAAAACATACCTCTGTGGGTTCCCACGGGTGTCCTCTTTTCGGAAATGCATGGGGTTCCCTGTTTTCCTTGGTGGCTTGGACACCCGAGGCCCATATCTGTATGTTGTGCCAGTCGGCAGAGCGTCTGAAATTCCGGTGTGAAAACAGACTTGGGGTTACTTGTGTTTTAGGCTTTCCCTTTGGCGGCCAGGTAGGTGCACCCACACATGTGAGGTACCGTTTTCATTGGGACACCTGTGGGAATGCGGGACGGTAGGCCATGTGTTGTTGGGGGCGGCTTTCGATGGGTGAGCCGAGCGAAATGTGCGGAAAATGCGTTTTTTTCCCCACATTTCGGACTTTGCGGGAGTGTCTGGGTAATACATTCTGGGGCGATTTGCCCAAATCATACCTCTGCAGATTCCCACGGGTGTCCTCTTTTCGGAAATGCATGGGGTTCCCTGTTTTCCTTGGTGGCTTGGACACCTGAGGCCCATATCTGTATGTTGTGCCAGTCGGCAGAGCGTCTGAAATTCCGGTCTGAAAACAGACTTGGGGTTACTTGTGTTTTAGGCTTTCCCCTTGGCGGCCAGGTAGGTGCACCCACACATGTGAGGTACCATTTTCATTGGGACACCTGTGGGAACGCGGGACGGTAGGCCATGTGTTGTTGGGGGCATGTTTCGATGGGTGAGCCGAGCAAACTGTGTGAAGAATGTGTTTTTCCCCCACATTTCGGAATTTGCGGGGGTGTCTGGGTAAGAAATTCTGGGGCGATTTGCCCAAATCATACCTCTGAGGATTCCCACGGGTGTTCTCTTTTCGGAAATGCATGGGGTTCCCTGTTTTCCTTGGGGGCTTGGACACCCGAGACCCATATCTTTATGTTGTGCCGGTCGGCAGAGCGTCTGAAATTCCGGTCTGAAAACAGACTTGGGGTTACTTGTGTTTTAGACTTTTCCCTTGGCGGCCAGGTAGGTGCACCCACACATGCTAGGTACTGTTTTCATCGGGACACCTGTGGGAATGCGGGACGGTAGGCCATGTGTTGTTGGGGGCGTGTTTCGATGGGTGAGCCGAGCGAAATGTGCGGAAAATGCGTATATTTCCCACATTTCGGACTTTGCGGGGGTGTCTGGGTAATCAATTCTGGGGACGATTTGGCCAAAACATACCTCTGTGGGTTCCCACGGGTGTCCTCTTTTCGGAAATGCATGGGGTTCCCTGTTTTCCTTGGTGGCTTGGACACCCGACGCCCATATCTGTATGGTGTGCCGGTCGGCAGAGCGTCTGAAATTCCGGTCTGAAAACAGACTTGGGGTTACTTGTGTTTTAGGCTTTCCCCTTGGTGTCCAGGTAGGTCCACACATGTGAGGTACCATTTTCATCAGGACACCTGTGGGAACGCGGGACGGTAGGCCATGTGTTGTTGGGGGCGTGTTTCGATGGGTGAGCCGAGCGAAATGTGCGGAAAATGCGTTTTTTTCCCCACATTTCGGACTTTGCGGGGGTGTCTGGGTAATCAATTCTGGGGCGATTTGGCCAAATCATACCTCTGTGGGTTCCCACGGGTGTCCTCTTTTCGGAAATGCATGGGGTTCCCTGTTTTCCTTGGTGGCTTGGACACCCGAGGCCCATATCTGTATGTTGTGCCAGTCGGCAGAGCGTCTGAAATTCCGGTCTGAAAACAGACTTGGGGTTACTTGTGTTTTAGGCTTTCCCCTTGGCGGCCAGGTAGGTGCACCCACACATGTGAGGTACCATTTTCATTGGGACACCTGTGGGAACGCGGGACGGTAGGCCATGTGTTGTTGGGGGCATGTTTCGATGGGTGAGCCGAGCAAACTGTGTGAAGAATGTGTTTTTCCCCCACATTTCGGAATTTGCGGGGGTGTCTGGGTAAGAAATTCTGGGGCGATTTGCCCAAATCATACCTCTGAGGATTCCCACGGGTGTTCTCTTTTCGGAAATGCATGGGGTTCCCTGTTTTCCTTGGGGGCTTGGACACCCGAGACCCATATCTTTATGTTGTGCCGGTCGGCAGAGCGTCTGAAATTCCGGTCTGAAAACAGACTTGGGGTTACTTGTGTTTTAGACTTTTCCCTTGGCGGCCAGGTAGGTGCACCCACACATGCTAGGTACTGTTTTCATCGGGACACCTGTGGGAATGCGGGACGGTAGGCCATGTGTTGTTGGGGGCGTGTTTCGATGGGTGAGCCGAGCGAAATGTGCGGAAAATGCATTTTTTTCCCCACATTTCGGACTTTGCGGGAGTGTCTGGGTAATACATTCTGGGGCGATTTGCCCAAATCATACCTCTGCAGATTCCCACGGGTGTCCTCTTTTCGGAAATGCATGGGGTTCCCTGTTTTCCTTGGTGGCTTGGACACCCGAGGCCCATATCTGTATGTTGTGCCAGTCGGCAGAGCGTCTGAAATTCCGGTCTGAAAACAGACTTGTGGTTACTTGTGTTTTAGGCTTTCCCCTTGGCGGCCAGGTAGGTGCACCCACACATGTGAGGTACCGTTTTCATTGGGACACCTGTGGGAACGCGGGACGGTAGGCCATGTGTTGTTGGGGGCATGTTTCGATGGGTGAGCCGAGCAAACTGTGTGAAGAATGTGTTTTTTCCCCCACATTTCGGAATTTGCGGGGGTGTCTGGGTAAGAAATTCTGGGGCGATTTGCCCAAATCATACCTCTGAGGATTCCCACGGGTGTTCTCTTTTCGGAAATGCATGGGGTTCCCTGTTTTCCTTGGGGGCTTGGACACCCGAGACCCATATCTTTATGTTGTGCCGTCGGCAGAGCGTCTGAAATTCCGGTCTGAAAACAGACTTGGGGTTACTTGTGTTTTAGACTTTTCCCTTGGCGGCCAGGTAGGTGCACCCACACATGCTAGGTACTGTTTTCATCGGGACACCTGTGGGAATGCGGGACGGTAGGCCATGTGTTGTTGGGGGCGTGTTTCGATGGGTGAGCCGAGCGAAATGTGCGGAAAATGCGTTTTTTTCCCCACATTTCGGACTTTGCGGGAGTGTCTGGGTAATACATTCTGGGGCGATTTGCCCAAATCATACCTCTGCTGATTCCCACAGGTGTCCTCTTTTTGGAAATGTATGGGGTTCCCTGTTTTCCTTGGTGGCTTGGACACCCGAGGCCCATATCTGTATGTTGTGCCGGTCGGCAGAGCGTCTGAAATTCCGGTCTGAAAACAGACTTGGGGTTACTTGTGTCTTAGGCTTTCCCCTTGACGGCCAGGTAGGTGCACCCACACATGTGAGGTACCGTTTTCATCGGGACACCTGTGGGAACGCGGGACGGTAGTCCATGTGTTTTGGGGGCGTGTTTCGATGGGTGAGCCAAGCAAAATGTGCGAAAAATGCATTTTTTTCCCCACATTTCGTACTTTGCGGGGGTGTATGGGTAATAAATTCTGGGGCGATTTGCCCAAATCATACCTCTGAGGATTCCCACGAGTGTCCTCTTTTCGGAAATGCGTGGGCTTCCCTGTTTTCCTTGGTGGCTTGGACACCTGAGGCCCATATCTGTATGTTGTGCCGGTCAGCAGAGCGTCTGAAATTCTGGTCTGAAAACAGACTTGGGGCTACGTGTGTTTTAGGCTTTCCCCTTGGCGACCAGGTAGGTGCACCCACACATGCGAGGTACCGTTTTCATCGGGACACCTGTGGGAACGCGGGATGGTAGGCCATGTGTTGTTGGGGGCGTGTTTCGATGGGTGAGCCGAGCGAAATGTGTGGAAAATGCGTTTATTTCCCACATTTCGGACTTTGCGGGAGTGTCTGGGTAATCAATTCTGGGGCGATTTGGCCAAATCATACCTCTGTGGGTTCCCACGGGTGTCCTCTTTTCAGAAATGCATGGGGTTCCCTGTTTTCCTTGGTGGCTTGGACACCCGAGGCCCATATCTGTATGTTGTGCCAGTCGGCAGAGCGTCTGAAATTCCGGTCTGAAAACAGACTTGGGGTTACTTGTGTTTTAGGCTTTCCCCTTGGCGGCCAGGTAGGTGCACCCACACATGTGAGGTACCGTTTTCATTGGGACACCTGTGGGAATGCGGGACGGTAGGCCATGTGTTGTTGGGGGCGGCTTTCGATGGGTGAGCCGAGCGAAATGTGCGGAAAATGCGTTTTTTCCCCACATTTCGGACTTTGCGGGAGTGTCTGGGTAAGACAATCTGGGGCGATTTGCCCAAATCATACCTCTGCAGATTCCCACGGGTGTCCTCTTTTCGGAAATGCATGGGGTTCCCTGTTTTCCTTGGTGGCTTGGACACCCGACGCCCATATCTGTATGGTATGCCGGTCGGCAGAGCGTCTGAAATTCCGGTCTGAAAACAGACTTGGGGTTACTTGTGTTTTAGGCTTTCCCCTTGGTGTCCAGGTAGGTCCACACATGTGAGGTACCATTTTCATCAGGACACCTGTGGGAACGCGGGACGGTAGGCCATGTGTTGTTGGGGGCGTGTTTCGATGGATGAGCTGAGCGAAATGTGCGGAAAATGCGTTTTTTTTCCCACATTTCGGACTTTGCGGGGGTGTCTGGGTAATAAATTCTGGGGCGATTTGCCCAAATCATACCTCTGCGGATTACCACGGGTGTCCTCTTTTTGGAAATGCATGGGGTTCCCTGTTTTCCATGGTAGCTTGGACACCCGAGGACCATATCTGTATGGTGTGCCGGTCGGCAGAGAGTGTGAAATTCCGGTCTGAAAACAGACTTGGGGTTACTTGTATTTTAGGCTTCCCCCTTGGCGGTCAGGTAGGTACACCCAGCCCTCCAGATAAGGGGCGTAATTGGCTTTTTACGCAAAGAAATCTTGTAAATTTGCCCAATTAATTATTTTCTTGCGTATTATTTACGCTGCCAGCACACAGCAGTTTCTTGTGTAGTTCCTCGTGTAGTCCTGCAGGTGGGACTGCAGTTCAGCAAGAAATGGGTGGATGGCTTGTTTGCATAAACCACACCGAAGTTGACTGAGGGGGGTGAGGGGTTGTTGCTGCAGGGAAGGGGGCAGTATGTGCTCTAGATAGTGCCAGAGCTCAGGGAGAGCGACCCCTGTGGCTCCCTTGAATCCTCCTGATGCACTCCCTTCCTGCACACCCGTTGATGCCCTTTCGTTCGGCTTTGCACATCAGCGATTATTAAACGCACAGCTCTAAAAGCTGCACGGCAAGCAGCAGATAATAATCATGCATGTGCTCCTGTACTGCAATTTGGAAAATATGCACATTGCTGTGTGAATACCAAAGGGTGAGCAAGATCAGGGGAGCCCCACACAGGCGGCGCACTTTAGTGTGCATGCAATCTGTGCATGTGTCGCAAATCCTGGAGGAGGAAACGTGCTTGAATGCTAGTACATACTTGGAATGCTCATTGCTTGAGATCAACATAGTGTTCAGGCCTAGTCGAGGAACATATGCAAGCCAAAGTAAGAGCACTACTTTCTTTACCTTCAGGAGAGGATGGCTAATTTGGTTTTTAAGTGTAATATGGAGATTGGATTTGTCGCAAAATTAATGATCCTGTGATTCCCAATTCTGTACTAGTGTGTACTAGCTCGTTGAGCTCTCTTGATAAGGTAAAGGAGGGTTCATGGCAGTTTCAATGGCTACGTTAAACAGATCATTGTGACACACATAACAGAGAGCCTGCAGTAGAAATCATACCTGAGCTAATTGCAAACCTATAATTAGAAATGTTTTCCCTACTCCAAGTCCCGATTTCAATTATGTTACAATAATTGTTTTCAGTGTTTTAAGCAATTTTCCATCGGGATGAATTTATAGGCCTTTTGAGACATATCGAAAAAAAGCCACCTATCAGTGCCATAGAGCTATGAGGAGACATGAATATTTTTGCACAAGATTTATTGGGAGATCAGTGCAAATACAGTTATTATAAAACGGTTAACCACTGTATTTTTTTGTTTGTTTATTTATTTATATTGCGCACCAGACCCGGGGGTATGCGGGCACGAAGGCAGTAAGAGGATTGTTAAGCTTAGGTTACATGTTGCAAATAAACACGGTTACAGCTATGGTTACAGTGCTGTAGACAAGTAGAGACAAAAGAACATCGGGTATGTACAGTAAATTTACAGTATGCAGATGTGACAAATATACAGAGCAGTTGAAAATACAGACAATGCATCCAATCTTAAATGAGGGTCGCGAGATGTTAGACATCATGAGCTTTCAACCATTGGATCAGGTAAGATCTGAATTTCTGGTAGGGAATGTCTTCTCTTAGATCGGTTGGTAGTGAGTTCCACAGTTGAGCTGCTTTAACAGCGAAACTACTCCCGCCAGATTTAGTGAGTTTAAATCTCGGTACTAGTAGGAGGTTAGAGTTGGCTTTTCGTAGGGGACGGGCAGCTGTTTGTCTAGTGAATCTGTCTATTAGGTATTGCGGGGCTGCATGATTAAGGCATTTGTGAGTGAGGGAGGCTGTTTTAAGTAGGATTTTATCTTTAGTAGAGAGCCAGTTGGTGGATCTCCTAAGGTCTGATATATGGGCATTTTCAGGGAAGTTGAGGGCGGCTCTCAGGGCATTATTTTGCAGTGTTTGAATTTTAGAGGTGATGTATTTGTTACTGCCTATGTAGAGGGTGTTGCAATAATCTAATTTCGATAAGATTAATGCTCGTGCTAGGATGACGCAGTTATTAGGTGATAGGAATGGCTTAGCTGCTCTGATTAGCTTACATGTATAAGAGGTAGCTGAGGCCATGGCATTCACTTGTTTGTCAAATGAGAGCGTGGAATCTATGTAAAAACCAAGGGTTTTAACTACTTTGGCTACAGCGATGGTGTTGTTGTCAATTATGAAGGAGTCATATTTGGTGCCCAGTTTTTTTATATTGGAGGCGGTGCCCAGGATGAGGAGTTCGGTTTTGTCATCATTCAGGCATAGACCGTGAGCGGCCATCCATGCCTGGATGATGAGGTAGACTCTGTTTACAAAGGCCAAATCCTTGTCATAATCTCTCGTCAACGGGATGATGATCTGTGTATCGTCTGCATAATTAGTGTAGGTGATACCAAGACCGTCTAGATCATCGAAAAGGGGCTTTGTGAAGATTGAAGGCAAGCGTCCCCAACCAGCACGATCCTCCCTGCAATGAGAGACAATGATGGACTCTCCCAGGATGGGAATAAGGCCAAGACAAGTGCGGGTGAGCGTAAATGGGAGTTTATCAATCAGAACAGGGCATGCAAAGAACTCTGCAAACTCCGAGAGTGCTCTGTCTGACAATAGCAAAGACAGGCGTATATATTTACAAAAAACGTCATCAGAACCTACATACTATAGGGGGCACAAGTTCAATGGGATTGGGTGGCGACGACTAGCTATAGGTGCTGCTGTGATGTGGTTGGCCTTGGCTGGAGGACGTCACTGGTCAGCCTCGTGGGTTGGGCTGGGCCTGGCAGGTCAGCTGGGTTCATCTGGGCAGTGTCGTTGTGCCACTGTGGCCTGTGTCAGAGATGAATGTCTTTTCCTGACTTCTTTGCCCTAGGCCATGCACACCGCAGTCATTCAGTCAGTTGCAATATTATCTTCTTTAGTAAATATTCCAATATGTTATTCTACAGGTTAATGCAACACAGGAGGAATGCACCTCGAGAGGGATTTGATGGCGATTCATCAGTACATGGTTACCAGTGTCCTGTTGACCGGGTACCATAGGTCGTGGGGCTGGTTCTCAGGGCATGGGACAGGCGGTACATGTCCTCCTGTCTTGTTAGAAGTCATTATGAATGTGTTGCTGTAATGTTGCCATAATATTGGGTGTCCTAATCTTACAGGGGCCATTAACCTAAGGTGATCCGGTGGGTCGTGGGGCTTAAGAGAGGGCGCCTCTGGATTTGTGTTTTCAGGCGAAGGTTTACTGCTGGGCTGTAAATAATACAGGTGGCGGGCCGTGGCCTTGGGTGCTGCAGAGGGAACTACAAATCTTTGAATCGGCTCCAGCCTAGTTGGGGGAGGTGGAGCGGCGCGGCGCGGGCCTCTGCTCTCTCGTCTGGCAGGCTTCGCTGGGAGGGAGGGGAATGGCCTTGCATATACTCACAAAGGTATCTTCCTCGTGTGTTGCCGATTTGAGGTAAAAGCATCATAAACATTCAAATAATATACAATACTAATTGAGTCATTCCAAAGCTCACATTTTAACATTGCTAATGCCTCGCGAATATAGCCAGTCCAAGCACATAATTTGTACACTATGTTCTAACAACTACAACATTTTGTTATATGCATATACATTTGCAGTAAGTGAGGTAGTAGTGAGGTTGGTGGAGCGCATAGAAACGACTCGCCACTGTACGCGACGGTAGTGGCACATAAGGGGCTTGGACATACACACATGAAGGGTGCATTTTCGTGCACCCTTTACATTATCCCTTAATATGGTTGCATTTGTCTTTCTTTGCACTCTAGCAGCATTAGTTTGGTTATGGCGCGGGACCGTGGGGTGTAAACTTTTCAATGATACGCATAACAAATAACCCCCCGGGACGCTTTTACTATTTGTACATAACTGCAGTGGTGTGGATGCTTCATTGCTAATGCCATATGAACATGCATTCTGCCATATCTATACATTTTACAGGTTTTCTAATCAAAGAGGTTTGTGGAGAAAATGCGCCCATCGCAGGTAGTTTTGGCATTAGTATTTGGGAACTTTTGCTTTTATCCGAGGGCCATTTTACAGTTCTCTTTCCACCCAGGCTCTGCTGGCCGGGTCATGCTGGGAGCAGCTATACACTGCGGAAGGTGAAATGTTACAATGTTGGTATCTTACACTAGCTCATGTCTGTCTTGTTCGTGGGAACGGGCTCACAGCGGATCTGCCAGGGAGCTGCGGCCACAGGGATAATTGAAACTCTCCAATGGTGGGGGCCGCGCTGCAGTGCGCCGAGCTCACACCATCTTTATTAGACAAAATGGTTTCTGAGGCCTAGCTAAATTCAATAGGTTTAGGCAATGTCTTCAGCAGGTGAGCCATCCACCACCTGGGCCCTGGTGGTAAGGAGGGGAGCCCTGACGAGCCATGGCCCTCACCGGGGGAGGGGATGTAGGCGAAGGGGGTCTTTTGGACCAATCCTCCCCTACATTTCCCCCCTTTCGTTACTTAAGTAACGAATTCTTTAAATCTTCCAATCTCCTGCACTCTTCCTCGTCAATTATTGCGTCATCCCATGCAGGTGTGCCTTTTATGGGCATCCATGCTCTGCACACCCCCCCTCAAGCTCTCACCTCTCCTAGCATATTCATCTGGGGTACAAGTCAGGTATATACATCCGCTCTCTGCTTCCAAGTCTACCCATACCTCCTCGTACCATTCTGGTATGCGGGGCTCTCTAATGGTAGTATGCCACAATTTGTCTACTATATCCTTGTCGTGATACCTAGGCACTAGCTGATATCTTGGTGTGTCATCTGTTCCTGTTTGTACATGCACTTCCTGCATAGCTTAGCACAACATCAAAGACCCAGCTGGCACAGGCAAAAAATAAAGAGGAGGAACACCACAGCCGGCATCAAAAATTTCACAGTCATTCCCAGCCATGATGGGACCCAGGAGAAGATATTGTCGAACCACGTGCTTTCTTCCGCTCCACCTTCCATTCTCATTCTTTCTCCTAGGTTATGTACTGCTTCGATCACATGGGACAGGGAGCCATTGTCTGCTTCTTCGGAAGGTACGAAAGTGCAGCAGGCACTTCCGATTTTTCGGCAAACACCTCCCTCCATCGCTGTCAACAGGTCCAAGACATACCTGTTTTGCATGGTCATCAGCCGTAATGCTCTTAATTCCACTTTTATTACGTTGAACCCTTCTTCAGTGTCATTTGCCAGCTGGATCAGCTCCCAACGTGTTATTTGGAGCCATTTTGCATTTGCTCGCGCCTGGATACTTGGGATGAGTGAGGCGAAGAATGTTTCTGCAGAGCTGAATAATCGATACCTGTCTGGGACCTGTGCCAACAATTCTGACGATGCCTTTGATATGTAGTTCGATGATCGTCTGTTTCGGGACAGCACCTCTTCCTTGTTCCCGGAAGACAGGACATAGACTTGTGACTCTCCAGTTGGCTGGGCCGCACTCTGTTGGGTGTTTTCTCGCGTCCTTTTGCTCCCATCAATGTGGCTTTCGGGGATTACCATTAGTGCTGAGTGCAGAGTGGCCATCGAGTGGCTGCCACTCGATGATTGTGGGAGGTGCAGGTATGCCTGGTTGCCACATACCCAATACGTGTCCATCAGGGCCGCTGTCCCTTTTCTTAAATCTGGGATGGTGAGGGTCTTGTTACATTTCTTGTTTGTCCCCATGGAGGCTTTCCCCTCTCCTTTAAAACACAGTTCATAGTCTATTTCCTTCTGCAGCTTGAAGGGTTTTTCAATGGCTGTTACCCAAGTTAGTTTTGAAATGTGTTCCTTCCATACTGGTGTGCACGTTTCTTCTATCCATTGCAATTTTTCTGGTGCCACACCCCTCAGCGCTTCAGCCTTACACATTACTTCTTCGTCCTTCCACTTGTTGTCTGAAAAAAGTGTCCCTTGTATTATAAAAAATGGTTCTTCCAGACATACCACTCCTACTGTCTTTGGATAGCAGGTTTTCTCGTTCTGCAGCATTCTAAAAGTAACTTCATGTGCCTGGAAGGTGTTCTTAATTCTGCACAACGTGAGATGAAGGAGACATTGGGCATCTACAATAGGCAACTCTTTGGGTAACAATACTTTGGGCGTGCCTGAAGCATGGGGAATGAGGGAGCAGACATAACAGCTCTCATTTGTTGTTTGTTTAGCTGTTGCACTCATATCCGCATACCATTTATTTGTCTGGTGGGGGTGTCGCAGGTCTTCCATTTTATCTAGTCCTAACCCATAATACTCATTATACTTCCTCCTCCCCGCCTCCCTTTTTCGTCTGTTATTTCTTTTCCTAATGTACTTCCCGCCTTCATGGGCGATGGACAAAGTGTGCCCCCCTTTCTCTTTCCCGCCCCCCTTTGCCCAATCATCATATAATATTTCATGTGTTGCTGTCATTTTTTCATTTTCTTCCTTTATGTTATCTAACAGTGTGTTCTTGGTTACGGGGGCAGGCTGGCTGGTGGGGGTGTTATACAACCAGGATATTGCGGAGGGGTTTCGATCATTTAGACTGCGGGCATTGTAATTAGATATTTTTGGCGGGGACGCTGTGTTGTTTTGCATTTTTTCCCGCAGACCTTCATTTTTCGAGACGACAGCATTGGATGGTGTCGTATAATATCCCCATACAAGTTTAGTTCCATCCCATACCAAAAAATCCCCTTCTTTAGTATTTACACTTGCTGTTGCATTAGTCACATTAGTGCTGTTAATCCCTCCCCCTTCGTTCATCTCGATAGAGATGAACGCTATGAACCAATACGTAACCAGGCAAAACATGATTGTAAAAAACAATGTAATGCACACAGATAATCCACACTCATACGAATATCTACATCTCTCAGCTAACAATTCTCTATATCTAATAAACCTATCCGTTGCAGGCTGCCCATTAGGTGCCATGGTAGCTCCTGTTTGAGATATAAAAGTGCATTAAGTGCATGAATGTAAACACTACCAGTGCCAAGATATATTGAAAGGGAATGAAAGTGGGTAGGGCAGTAGCGTTGGGGATGTACAGACAAGGGAGCAGACACTATACATTTTTATCACATTATTATTTACATATAAGTTCACACATTTTCTTTTTTTTTTTTTAAATACCCTTAAATGTAATTATACTTGTTAACAACTTTATCAATCAGGTGCATTTCCGCCACACACACAAGTTCATATTCACTCATTATTTTCATTTGCATTGTTTGCTGTTGTCTGTGCCCCCTCGTCCACCTCTTCCTGCACACTATTATATGCTCTTCGTACATCCGTTAGATGTATCCAATATTTTAGGCCCTTCACTTTTACAGCCGTAGGCGTGCAAAACACAACTTCGTATGGGCCATGGAACTGTGGTGCATTCCACCGGCACACAAAGCTCCGGACATAAATGAATTCACCCGCCATCAGCTGTATCTGTGTTTCAGGCTCCGTAACGGACCCTGTTGTGTTCCCCTCTTCTCTCGTGAATGGTGGAGAAAGCTGCTTTGATATTGCGCGCGCTGCCCTTGTTAATTTTTTCAAGTAGTCTGTGAACTCATCTCCCAATATCGCAGCGCTTCTGTGTGCATCTGAGTGTTCGCACAGTGGGGAGTGTGCTGTGTGCATTCGTCTCCCAGTCACGATTTCGTGCGGGGACAAATGGTGGTCCTTGCTTGGCTGATTTCTCAGCTCAAACAGCGCAAGGGGCAAACAGTAAATCCAGTTCTTTTTTAATGAGAAGCATAGTGTCGATAATCTTCCTTTTAACAGGCCGTTCATTTTTTCTACCACGCCATTACTTTGAGGATGATAAATCGAGCACAGTTTATGCTTTATTCCCAACAGTGTTGTTACTTCCTTGAAGAGTTCGTTCACAAAGTGAGTGCTGTTGTCTGAGCGAATCACGTCACAAATTCCCCAGTGCAGAAATACTTCTCTCACTAGGAACTTTGCAGCGCTTTTAGCATCAGGTCGTGCACATGGGCCTTTTTCCACCCATCTTGAAAATGGGCACACAACCACAATCATGTAACGTGCCCCATTACACCTTTCTCCCATGTCCGCGTAGTCTATGTGTAGTTCTCTGAATGGCCCAATCGGTTTTGGAATTGTTCCCCTGAGTGTACGTAATGTCATTCCTGAACTGTATATCTGGCATGTTGTGCACTCCAGTGTCAATCTAGATAAGTGCTCCTGAAGACAGGGCACGAACCACTCTTCCTGTATCTCCGCTGCAATGTGTTGTTTCGTGTTGTGTGCTGGGAAGTGTAGTTGTTGAAACGCTATTTCCAATAACTTTACTGGCATTACCACTTTTCCTGAGTTATTTTGTCGCCAGAGTAAGTCTGTTGCTGATTGGCTGCACCCTCGTTTCGCCCACATCACCTTTTCATCTGCACTTGCTCCTTCCTGTAACTCTAGTATTTGTGATATAGGCATTGTATTGTACCCTTCTGGAAGCTCCTCGTTTGTCTTGTCCTGCAGCATGTACTCACCTGCTTCATATTTCTCAAAGTATGAGGCTTCTTTGTCCGCCCCGTCCGCTGCTGCGTTTCCTAAAGACACAACGTCTGTGTTTGACGTATGAGCTTGGCATTTCACTATTGCTACCACTGTGGGATCTCGTAGGGCTTCAATTAACTCCTTCAGTAAGTCTGCATGTTGCACTGGAGTCCCATCTGCTCGTCGAAACCCCCCCACCACCATCTGGCCAGCCCTCCATTTACTGTTGTCGTCATATAAGCTGAATCTGTGTAAATTGTCACCGCGCACCCTTTAGCTGCATTTAATGCTTCTGTTAGGGCAATGAGTTCTGCTGCTTGTGCTGAGAAATGTGATGGAAGGCGGTACTGCACTAGTGTCTCATATTCACTGTCTTCTAATCTCACCGCTGCCATACCCACATGTTTTTCTCCTGTGTCCACGTCAATTGATGCTGACCCGTCTACAAAGTACACTTCCCCCTCGCTCAGGGCATTCTCGCACACCACTGTGTCCTCCCCTCTTTCTCCTGTGTAAGTTGCACAATCGTGTTCCTGCATGTCCTCTAGTGTGCACGCTTCTGTAATGAATGTTGCTGGATTCACTGTCCTGCATCGCACCACATGGATATTGGCGCTGGACAATATTATTTCATAGGCGGTTGCCCGCTGTGTGGTCAGTGTACTCTTTGACCTCTCGAGTATTGCAAATAATGAATGCTCCACAAACAATGTCACAGGGCATCCCATTACTATTGTGGCACTTTTCTCAATTGCGAACGCGGCTGCAGTGAGCGATTGCTTGCACGCGAAATGTCCTTGCATCACAGCATCCAAAGTGCCACTATAGTAAGCCAATGGTTTGTGTCCTAGGGAAGTCGTTTGTGTCAGTACAGCTGTCATGAGTGTCCCCTTGCAGTGTGAGAACAGGTAAAATTTGCGTTCATAATCAGGGTTAGCGAGTACTGGAGCACTCGAAATCAATTCTTTTAATGATTTGAATGAGGCGCTCATTTCTTCTGACCATTCTATTTTCTTGTTCTCTTGTTGGGCCTCTTTGAGCGCTTGCAGTAAGGGTCTGGTGTATGCTGCATAATCTAATATCCATGCTCGGCAATAGTTCCACATTCCCAAGAATTTCTGCATCTCCTTCACTGTTGTGGGTTCTCTTACTGATCTTATTGCTTCTACCCTGTCGGGGATTATTCTTTTTCCATCTTTTGATATTAGCTGTCCCAAGTATAGGACTTCTGTCAGACAATATTGTAGCTTTTCCTTGTCTACTTTGTACCCCTTATTAGCCAACAGGGTCAGGAGTGTTGTCGAATCTTTTCGGCATGTTTCTTCATCCTGTGCACAGACGAGTAAATCGTCTACGTACTGAATGATTGTGCTCTCGACTGATAGGTTTCCTAAGTCTTCATGTAGTATGCGGTTGGATATGCTTGGGCTCTCACAGTATCCCTGTGGTAATCTACAATGTTCATATCTCTTCCCCCCTAGTGTAAATGCTGTCAGGTATCTGCTCTCTTCAGCCAAGGGGATGGAGAAAAATGCGTTTTTCAAATCGACCACTGTGAAATGTGATGCCATTTTTGGGATGCTGCATAATATTGATGCAGGGTTCGGGACCAAAGGGAACTCTTTCTGTATTACATCATTTAGGGGGCATAAATCCTGGATCATCCTCCAAGACCCTCCCTTTGCTTTTTTAATCGGGTAAATGCATGTGTTACATGGAGAGTTTGAAGGCACTATTATCCCTTGTGTTAGTAGTGCATTTATTGTCTCTTTTATCCCTTCTTCAGCTTCACGGGACAATGGATATTGTTTCACTCGGGTAGAATCGCTCCTTGTTTGAGCTTTATTATCACTGGTTGTACTCCATGCAACAACCCTACGTCATGGGGGCCTGTTGTCCACAAATTATTTGGCACTAGCCTCATGTCATCATCGAAGAATGACGGTGGTGCTCCCACCACTGCCATCAGCTTGACAGGAATCTCCCTAGCCTGAATCAAAATGTCACAGGGCATTGCTATTTCCATTACTATTTCACCATCGCCTTCTAAATCTGAAAAGAGATCCTCATCAGTTAAGTCTCGCAGGGCAATATTGGCATTCGTACACAGTACTGTACGCCACTCACATCCTTCTATGTCCATTCCAATCACAGAGATCCTTTTTGCGGATACCTGTACAGCGTGCAAGTCTAATGATACCACTGATCCTGGTGCTATGTCAGGGTGCACTATTGGGCGGAAGAGGAACTCTGCCGGTATTCTCCAATCCATTCTTTTTAGCTCAGGAACTATGAGGGCCAGCGTCTTTAGTCCTTCAATAAACATTCTCTCGTCCACTGGCAAACCACGTATTTCTGGTGCGGTTGTGTGAGCCTGTACTACCAGCATCACACGTAATGGGCATATTCCTGGTGTTGAACACACTATACCTCTCTCAGTGAATGATATTGTCATGTTGAGTTTGCTAAGAAGATCCCTCCCTAGTAAGTTTATTGGCGAATGTTCATAATACAGTAAGGGTGTTTTTACAGTTTTACCCCCTACTGTCACATCCAATGCTTCTGTGTAAGGAACTTCGATTACAGCCCCAGAGAACCCCTGCGTCTCTAACTTCCGGTTAGATAACGGGAACCGGCCCTCCCTAATACATGATTTCTCCGCTCCCGAATCCACCATGAATATGAACTGCTTGTCTCCTATCTGCGCTCCTACCAATGGTTCCTCTGCTGCATCGTAGGTGGTAGATAGAACTGGACACGCAAGTGTTCTCTGTGGGCTGTCCCATGCGGGGTGACTCATCGCCCCCCCTTGGTTGAACACACTCCCTGAAACCACTGACACGCCACTATAGGGGGCTGGTGCTGGGGCTCCGTTTGCTGTTGTCGCGAAAGGGTTGCCTGGTGTGTAGTGCATAGTGTCATTGTTTTGTGGGTGATTCTGTGTTCTGTATTGGTGTCCCTGCTGTTGCTCATTGTACCCCTGCCCTGGGTTCCTTTGTTGTTGTCCCATTGGGAGACCATATGGGCTCCCCGGATGGGGATGGCCATAGTGTTCTACCTCTGGAAACCCACTGTTTGGTCTGCTTCTGCACTCCCTAGAGTAATGTCCCCACCTCCCGCAGTTCCAACAACTCCCTTGCGCACCTCTGGGACCCTGCCATCCATTTCCTCCCACTCCCCCGTACCCTTGTCCACCTCCTCTTCGGCCCCTGTACCCACCTCGTCCCCCTCGAGGGGCCCACTCTTGCCACTGTGGACCTCCGCCCTGCTCCTGCTCGTTCCACTGCCGCTGTCCTGCTCCTGCCCAATTAGTTGCCATCCTTCCTTGTATTGCTACCAGCCCCTCCTCTTCCTCATCTCCCTCCCTGCTGTGTGGGAGCGCGGCTACTGCTGCTGCGACCTTCACCAACTTTGTTTGTACTAGTTTTGCTTCGTCTGCCAATCTTCTCTGCGCCACCTCCTTCTCCCTCTCTTTTATTCGCTTACAGTGGTGCACTATTATGCTCTGAATCTCAGGCCATCCTTTCGCTTCAATGCCTGCAATCTTGTCGAGCGCCTTTTGCACCTCTTTTGGGAGCCCCCTCTTTATAATGAAGTAAAATAACGATGTCGATTGATACCAGGGCGTGCCCGTTTCTGCTCTCCACATCTCTTAGACCCGAAAAATGTAATCCATAGCATCTTCCCCGTCATTCATTGTACACTGCATTACTGACTGCAAGTCTGGGGTATCTGGAAATGTTTTCCGCAAAGCATCCAACACCCTTGCACGCACTGTGTTAAAGGAGGCACCATCATGGCGATCGCAGTCTAATGTTACTCCCGGGAAACCAGCCTTGACCCATACTCTGTCAGCCTGATCCCCGACTGCTGATACTAGCAAGCTCTTCACATCCCCTATTGCTAGGGGTACCCCGGCTGTGTGTTTCTCAAAGGCATATATCCACTTGCTCGCCCCTCCTGATAACGGGGGCAATAACTTTAGTAAGTTGGCCTTATCCATCTGAGCCCAGGGTATGTAATTCGGCCTCCCTCCTCCCCTATGTATTAGCGGGAGCTGCAACTTTCCCTTCGTCGTCGTATCTGTACTCACCTTCATTCCTGATTTTCCTAATGATGCCATTTTCCCCACCCGGTTCCTTAATCGCTCCGTCCACTCATCATCCAGTGTCCTCATTGAGCATGCACCATCCAACCCTTCGCTTCCCCCTCCCGTTGCCATACTTAGCCTTTCGCTTTCTTCCAAATCATCCCTTATATCACATGGTAGCTCCTCCCTGTCTCCTATAGGCCTCTCTTCATTGTCAGTACATCCCTCTCTTTCCTCTAGTTCAATTATTCGGGTTGGTTCTTCCTGTATTCTGAACAGTATCTCGCCTTTTTTCCACCCTTCTTCAAATGTTCTACTCTCGCTCTGTGCTCTAGACGCATGCTCTGATCTGGCTGCATTAAGTGCAGTCCGCTCACATATGCTTTTTATCCTTGAGAACTCATCTTTGGCTATTGAGAGCCTTGATTCTAGATCGTCTGTTAGTTTTTCTATGTCCACCCTTGGTGTGCTCACCTGAGCTCGCTCCCTATGACTCTCGTATGGAGGGGGTGCTGTTGGCCCTTGGGTTGTGATGGTTGTCGGTGGGGGCACATAAGTAGGGTCACTGTATCCCTCTGCGGGCACTGGCTTGTTTAGTATTGGGTACAACCTGGTTACTTCTATCGGTGGCTCTTCCTCTGGCAATACCTTATCATCTTTTTGTATCATTAGTGGATTATCAGTGGTAGATGGTAGATCAGGATCCAATTCCCTTGCCTTAGGCGGCGGTATCTCTTCAAACAGTCTCCAGAGAGGTCTAATATTTCTTTCCTATTATGCAACTGCTTCCCCTTGTATTTCAAACAAATGCATGTGGCTACCATATCTAGGACACTCTTGTCAAATGACCCGCCTTCGGGCCATATCTGAGGCAACCCCTCCCCCTTCAGCTCTGTGATCCATTGGTCATGATATTTCTTAATCCGCTCCGCGTACCCAGGTAGGTTCTTGCAAATATGCGATAAGGGTGTTTCTGCCCCCATACTTTGTGCCCACCTGGTACTTATGTATCTCTATGTATCTCGATATCTCAATATAAACGTATCACCATGTGAGTCTGCGTATTTTATGTCTTACTGAATCGTGGGGACCTTCGTGTTCCTCCCTTTGCCTGCACACCATAAGAATGGCTGCGCACAGCCTCTATTCTATCCTCTTTGGGGGCACGTACAAGAGCAAACCGTCAGTAATCTCAACAATGTTACCCCACAAATCAGAAAGGTACACACTCACTTCACCACATTACTCTTGTCTTTATGATACTTTGTCTGGTCACACTTACCATGACCACTCAATGGCTATACATTTCTGACCATTTTTACACAACCATTATACCAAATTATCTCCTGACACATACGATTTTCACACACCCCTATGTAGCACTCTATTCACAGTTCAGTTTGTCTTCCCTTTCCTCCCTAGCCGGCTGTCCCTGTCCGTCTTATTCAGATATATGTATATATGTATATGGGTTTGATCTTCAATTTTAGAGTAAACGTCTCTGTCTCTTTAGTTTATCTCTTTTGTTTTGTACTAACCCACTTTTATTTTTCCCGTAACCCTAAAGAAAAGAATAGAAAGAATAGCAGTCACTAATATATTCTCCGTGTCTCCCTTTGCCAGACACCTGTATCTTATTTTCCACTTCTTCATATGTTCCCAGTACTAGTCAAGATAGCACTATGCGGCACCGCCTTCCACCCCCTCTCGGAGCTAGGTTCCCGTCACTTTTATCTCTTATTCACCTCTTAATCCTAATGGCCATATGCAAAGAAAAAGCAAAGAAAGTTTAAGATGGTCCTTAGTAGACCCAACGTGCCCCTTTTTACCCCGCCTCGTTCCCTGTCCTAAATTTCCTCCTCTACTCCCTTTATGATCGCTCGCACTCAATACTCACGTGCCCGTCTTGAACTGAGAGTCTCCGAAACTGGGTCCGTCCAGGCAGTGCTGCCGTACGCTCAACAGTCAGCCCCGGCTCCGGCGAGCGGTACTCAAAGGGGATTTTTCAACCGGGATCCCGTACCCTCTCTCTGTTGAGTGCCCACTTCTGAGCGTACCGGTCGCTGTTGGCGGGCAGCCTTCTGGAGCCGGCGCACCATGCGTATCCCTTTTCGACCAGAGATTTTCGTGCCAAAGGGGACGGTAGGGATATGTTGGGAGAAAAATAATAATCACGCTTTCAGGGTCACCACTGACGGCAAGCGTCCCCAACCAGCACGATCCTCCCCGCAATGAGAGACAATGATGGACTCTCCCAGGATAGGAATAAGGCCAAGACAAGTGCGGGTGAGCGTAAATGGGAGTTTATCAATCAGAATAGGGCATGCAAAGAACTCTGCAAACTCCGAGAGCACTCTGTCTGACAATAGCAAAGACAGGCGTATATATTTACAAAAAACGTCATCAGAACCTACATACTATAGGGGGCACAAGTTCAATGGGATTGGGTGGCGACGACTAGCTATAGGTGCTGCTGTGATGTGGTTGGCCTTGGCTGGAGGACGTCACTGGTCAGCCTCGTGGGTTGGGCTGGGCCTGGCAGGTCAGCTGGGTTCATCCGGGCGGTGTCGTTGTGACACTGTGGCCTGTGTCAGAGATGAATGTCTTTTCCTGACTTCTTTGCCCTAGGCCATTCACACCTCAGTCATTCAGTCAGTTGCAATATTATCTTCTTTAGTAAATCTTCCAATAGCTTATTCTACAGGTTAATGCAACACAGGAGGAATGCACCTCGAGAGGGATTTGATGGCGATTCATCAGTACATGGTTACCAGTGTCCTGTTGACCGGGTACCATAGGTCGTGGGGCTGGGTCTCAGTGCATGGGACAGGCGGTACATGTCCTCCTGTCTTGTTAGAAGTCATTATGAATGTGTTGCTGTAATGTTGCCATAATATTGGGTGTCCTAATCTTACAGGGGCCATTAACCTAAGGTGATCCGGTGGGTCGTGGGGCTTAAGAGAGGGCGCCTCTGGATTTGTGTTTTCAGGCGGAGGTTTACTGCTGGGCTGTAAATAATACAGGTGGCGGGCCGTGGCCTTGGGTGCTGCAGAGGGAACTACAAATCTTTGAAGCGGTTCCAGCCTAGTTGGGGGAGGTGGAGCGGCGCGGCGCGGGCCTCTGCTCTCTCGTCTGGCAGGCTTCGCTGGGAGGGAGGGGGAATGGCTTTGCATATACTCACAATGATATCTTCCTCGTGTGTTGCCGATTTGAGGTAAAAGCATCATAAACATTCAAATAATATACAATACTAATTGAGTCATTCCAAAACTCACATTTTAACATTGCTAATGCCTCGCGAATATAGCCAGTCTGAGCACATTATTTGTACACTATGTTCTAACAACTACAACGTTTTGTTATATGCATATACATTTGCAGTAAGTGAGGTAGTAGTGAGGTTGGTGGAGCGCATAGAAACGACTCGCCACTGTACGCGACGATAGTGGCACATAAGGGGCTTGGACATACACACATGAAGGGTGCATTTTCGTGCACCCATTACATTATCCCTTAATATGGTTGCATTTGTCTTTCTTTGCACTCTAGCAGCATTAGTTCGGTTATGGCGTGGGACCGTGGGGTGTAAACTTTTCAATGATACGCATAACAAATAACCCCCCGGGACGCTTTTACTATTTGTACATAACTGCAGTGGTGTGGGTGCTTCATTGCTAATGCAATATGAACATGCATTCTGCCATATCTATACATTTTACAGGTTTTCTAATCAAAGAGGTTTGTGGAGAAAATGCGCCCATCGCAGGTAGTTTTGGCATTAGTATTTGGGAACTTTTGCTTTTATCCGAGGGCCATTTTACAGTTCTCTTTCCACCCAGGCTCTGCTGGCCGGGTCATACTGGGAGCAGCGATACACTGCGGAAGGTGAAATGTTACAGTGTTGGTATCTTACACTAGCTCATGTCCGTGTTGTTCGTGGGAACGGGCTCACAGCGGATCTGCCAGGGAGCTGCGGCCACAGGGATAATTGAAACTCTCCAATGTTGGGGGCCGCGCTGCAGTGCGCCGAGCTCACACCATCTTTATTAGAAAAAATGGTTTCTGAGGCCTAGCTAAATTCACTAGGTTTAGGTAATGTCTTCAGCAGGTGAGCCATCCACCACCTGGGCCCTGGTGGTAAGGAGGGGACGCCTGACGAGCCATGGCCCTCACCGGGAGAGGGGATGTAGGCGAGGGGGGTCTTTTGGAACAATCCTCCCATACAAGATGTTATAGAAAGTGGGCGATACGCAAGATCCTTGGGGCACTCCGCACGAGATGGGTGCGGGGTCCGCGGCTGCTAGGGGAGAGAATACTCCCATTGTCCTGTTGTCTAGGAATGAATGGATCCATGCAACTGCTTCCTGGGAGAAGCGGGCTGCCGAGACCAGGTGTTTGCAAAGTATTGTATGGTCTACCAGGTCGAAGGCGGCAGAAAGGTCAAGGAGTAGTAGGAGTGAGGTTGTGCTGTTATCTCTGAGTGTGTCTATTTGTGCCTTGAGGTCTAGGAGTGCAGTCTCAGTACTGTGTTGTGGTCTGAAGCCGGACTGTCAGACTCCTAGGAGGTTGTTTAGTTCCAGGTGGTGTTGAATTCGTTGGTAGGCAACTTTATCTAGTATTTTCAGCAGGAATGGCACAGTGGTTATCGGGCGATAATTAGTTGGGATAGAGAGGTCCAAAGTTTGCTTTTTGAGAAGGGGGAGGACCCAGGAGTTTTTTAGGTTGCTAGGTATGGTGCCTGATGTGAAAGAGGCATTTATGAGTTCAGTAATGAACGGAGAGAGATCACGGGCGGCATCTTTTATGATTTGGGCTGGGCATGGGTCGCCCTGGCAATTGGAAGGTTTGAGGGTGAGGATGACTTTCTCAACTTCTTTGGTGGATACTTTGCGAAAGTGGAAGGGGGTGTTGTCTAACGGTTTCAGAGTTGGTGAAGGGTTTATGGTTAGGTTTAGGTTAACTGCGTTTGGTGCAGTTATGGACACTTTTTTGTTATTGATCTTCACCTGAAGCATAGTTATCTTGTCGGCCAGGGCATTTTGGATACCTGTGCACCAGTTCTTGTCCTTGATACAAGAATCGGGGACTTGGGTGGGGGATTCGACTTCCTTAAGGATGGTGGATAATTCTTTTGTGTTAGATTTAGCTTGGGTGATACAGGTGTTATAAGAAGTCTGTTTTGCTAGGATAATTTATTTTTTGTAGAAGGTGGCTAGATTCTTTAAGATGTTTTTGTTGGTGTCTGATGGGTCAGATCTCCCGGTTTTTTCACTGAGGCGTTTCTTATGTCTGGTTTCTTTGAGCTGGGGTGTGAACCAGGTGTTAAGGTGTTGGCGGGGTTTATTCTTCCTAACTTTTAGTGGTGCAATAGTATCCAGAGAGGCGAGCATCACTTCGTTGTATATTTCTACCATTGCGGCTGGGTCGGTCTGATCTGGGATGGAGTTTAAGGTAGGGAAAATAAGGGGGATGAGATTCTCTGGGGTGATAAGTTTCTTATTTCTAGTAGGTGCAATGGGGGCTAAGGTATTATTGTTGGTAGGAATAGTAGCTTCTATGTTGAAAGATAGCATATAGTGGCCAGACCATAACTGGGGCATTAGAGATGTGATGTTGATAGGGCAGTTATGTTCGGCAATCCAATCGAGGGTCCTACCTTTGATGTGTGTTGGAACTGAGATCTTTTGGGAGAATCCTAACTCCTCAGGGTGTTATTGATTTGTAGGGCATTGGGGTCATGTGGGTCGTTAAATCCGATGTTGAAGTCGCCTAGGATGAGGCTTTGAGTAGAGTTCTTTAAGTTGTCAGATAGTAGATTCGTAAGGTCATCCTCAAAGGAGCTTATAGGGCCCGGTGGGCGATATATCAGGTGGATGGTAACGGTTTGATGGTTAGCAATGGTGAGTTTAGCTGTGAGGGATTCGCAGGAGTTAGTTTTGAGTGGTGAGGAGAGTCTAAGGGATAAGCTGTTTTTCACAATTATGGCTAGGCCACCGCCTCTAGATGTTGTGCGATCCGTGCAAATAATGGTGTAATTGTCGGGGGTGGCTAACATAACAGCTGGTCCTGCTGCAGGATGGAGCCAAGACTCTGTGATGGCCAAGAAGTCAAGGTTCTCATTTAGGATTGTATCTGCTATTTCGGTGGCGTGGGCTACCAAGGATCTGGCATTTAATAGGGCACCTTTTATTCCCGGTGTGGTGGGATGGTTGGAGGGCATAGGTGCCTTGAGTTGGCATTTAGTTGATGGGACATCTCTAAAGATTCAGCAGTTAAGTTGAAGTCGGTGTTGGCCAGTGTTGGCTGTATAGGATGGGATATTGGGGGCACACAAGGTGTGTTGTTGTTGTTAATTGGCAGTTGGAAGTTGGCTAAAGGGTCATAGATTCTTGGGAGTCTGGCGCGGAGTCTTAGGTTCCGCTGTTGGAGGTTGCATGGTTTAAGGGTCATGTTGGTTAGCTCCGGGGGTTCATTGCCATGAAGTGGCTGGATATGTGGCTGAGCTGTGAGAGGTAATTGAGTGGAGGATAGTTTTGAGTAGAACTGTGTATAATAGCGGCAAATACATAGTGATGGCTGGTATAGGTCGGGTGACCTAAACGCACATTGCTAAGGTAAGGTAGGCATGCTAGATGCAGGTTAGTATCTACACTGAGCTACTTGTACGAGCACGATGTTGTCTAAGTTCAGAGCTCTAGGTTGGGCTAGTGTGATTATACATAAATATATGTAAATGGTGTATACATATGTATACAAAATGGGAGTTGAGGTGGAGATGCGCTAAACACTATATAAATAAGGAACACTAGTAGTACAGTTGATGCTTTAATTATAGCAGGAACAGCCGACACGTGTTTCGACACGCAGGTCGTTTTCAAGGCACAGGCAAATGAAATATATAGAGAAAGTCAATGATGGGAAATCCCACAAAGAACAGGGCGTTGTAAGTATCACGCTGATGTCACATTCAGAAATTAAGTCCACGCCGTAATGGCCGTAACCAATATATAGCTCGCTAGATCGAGCATTCACAATTTGCTCGATCTAGCGAGCTATATATTAGTTACGGCCATTACGGCATGGACTTAATTTCTGATCTTTGTGGGATTTCCCATCATTGACTTTCTCTATATATTTCATTTGCCTGTGCCTTGAAAACGACCTGCGTGTCGAAACACATGTCGGCTGTTCCTGCTATAATTAAAGCATCAACTGTACTACTAGTGTTCCTTATTTATATAGTGTTTAGCGCATCTCCACCTCAACTCCCATTTTGTATACGATTTCCAGTACCAGCCAGGGTGGACTGGTTGGCGCAGGTGGTAATGCAGCTTACACATCCAATTTCTTAAGGTTAAGTGAACTATTAACATAATCAGTGAACACCAGCGCACAGACATTTACGCGTTAATCCACATCTTGTGTATACATATGTGTTTGTGTTAATAGAAAACACATGCATAAGTATAACAGGCATACGCATACACACATTTTATGACACGGTCAAATAATGCTGAATGTAACTGTAGCACGGATGCTAAATCAGTCAGCAAACATAAGATATACACAGGGTTTTCAATATGACGGACACCAGCAGCTGGCATCAAACTTTCAAGATTTTGCACTCTGTTGTTTAGCTGTTGCAAACACAAGTGTTCTCTACATACGGCCAGCTTTGTAGCAGTAGGTATAACTCCATGAAGATCGATACCATCCTTTAACAAGCCCCCACTACTATCCACCTTTCATTCTTCCTCCAAACACCTAACCTCATGCCCCAAGGTTCCCTGCTTTGGCTACAGCGTTTGCCTCCTTTTGGGCTTCTTCTATACTCTACCCTCCAAAAAAAGTACAGGACTTTTCAACTCATTCTACAACCTCCCATGCTCCTCACTCCTCCAACATCTCAACTTTGGATGATTCATAATACGACACTGAACCATTTTCAAATTGCTCAATCTTATATTCAAATCCTTTGATGGGCTGTCTCACCCTTAGCTGGCAATCTGTCTCCCCCTACCCCCCACCTTGTGTCCTGTAATTCCAAGTCCTACTCCATCTGTCAGTTCCCCAAACCCTTGCACGGTCTCCTGCTTCCGCTCCTTTACCCGCCTGCAACAGAATGCAATAGGATGGAAGCTTAAAAGCCAAGAATGATTGATTATTTCACATCTGGCCGGGGCTGCCTAGAGACGCTGCCCGACGGGTTGGGCTACATTACACCCTTAGACACTTCAGAAGAATCTGTGGGACAAAGACATCTTTCTAGTTGGACACGGACATGCAGCGTGTTATGCATTACATGCATGCATAAAATGTAATTCCCACAAAACGTTCAATATGGGTTTTGTGCATCAAACAAATGCACTCTCTTCAGCAGTCAGCAAGAGGTCTAAAGCCAGCTGTGCTGTGGTCAAAGGAGCAGGATGGGATCTGGGGCAATCAGCATGGCCCTTTCCTTCCTACCATATCCTGTCCATAACCCTAAGTTGAGTAGGGCGGTTTTTACAGCAGGGATAGAGATCAATGCTTCAGATACAGTAAATATTCCCCATATAATGAATGACAATGGGAAATATATGAACCTAAACTCACAAACCAAAAAAGGTTGACTTTAGATCATGCTCAAGCGCAGCAAAATTGAAAGTAGAAGTATTTCTACCCTCCAGCTTGGATCTAAACTGGCTGTGACATGACCAAGATGGAAAAACAAGGGAAAAGCAGCCGTCACCGACAAGGAAGTGCCTCACTGCTATAAACACATGCTTACAAAGTACATTTAAATATATAAGTATGTTACATACAGTTAAGGGTGTGTTCACATATTTATAAATGCATTAATTCTCTCGATACACCTGCATAGTATATGACTAAAATGCTTAAATGATTAATCTTTTAATTGCCATTATTTCAGACGAAAAGGGTCCTGTGAACCATTATCAGTGGTTTGCCGGATGGTGCAAACCTACTCCGATAATGAAATATGAGAGCCAGCCTTACAGATAAGATCAGCCACTTGTAATCCCTAAAAATTGGTAAATACTCCCGAAAATAAAAATGCTGAGTAAAATTACTCCCAACAAAAAATAGGAAACAGATACATCGGACTTTGTTCCTCTACATTCATCAACACAACTCCATTGATATGTTTGGACCAGTAGTGCACGTAGTATCGTTGGAAGAACCTTCTGTTCTTACTGCCTAATCTGAAGAGGTAAACCTGTATTTTCTAACGCACAAGAATAAGGTGGTGCAAACATGTTTTCACTAGCTTTTAAAATACGCCCATTGAGAATGGGACTTACTTTTTTACTCCTTAAAAAATCATTTTACTCCCAACTTCAAAAACTATGGAGTAAAATACTCCCACTTCCAAATCTTATCTGGAGCACTGCCTGGCAGCATTTCTCCTAGTGCAAGTGCATGACGTGTTCCAGTTGCGACCAAGCTAGGGAGGGCGGACAAAAAAAAGGGGGAAGACAGGACAGACGAACGTACTAGTCCTAGTACATTTAGGTCATGCATGCGTACAGATGGAGGTGCGAGGAAGGGGGGTGGAGGTGAACAAAGACGTCCAGTCCAGTAGGGCCCTGGATAAAGTGCAAAAAAGGTTGCCCCGCTCATGGAGCTTAAGCTGAAAGTGCAGTAATGCTGAACATAGTGCAGCGGCCTGGAGGCAAGTGCAAAACACTGGCGGGGGAGCCTGGGACCTGTAAGGCTATGGGGGTGAACCAAGCAACCAGTCAGCAAAAACTGAACAGGGTTAGGGAAGATAAGGAGGGTGGAGAGAAAAAGAACAATGGTTAGCAGGGGAGAAGAAGAGAGAAGGAGGAAGAGATGAGGAAGGTCTGGAGGAGTTTCCGGAACTTAAGGTGCTCCAGCCCAAGACAGAGAGAGGCAGGGGGGGTGTTCCAGAGGGAGGCACCTGCAGAGGATAAAGATCTACCCCAAATCTCTATTTGTGAAAGCAGCTCACCCGCAGGGAGTTGGAGGAGGACGAGCGGAGGACTCTAGAAGGAGAGTATTTAGGAAGAGAGCATTGTAGATAGTGCGGGCCGCGGTCCCAGAAAGCCTTGTGGATTATGTAGAGGGTCTTGAACTTGATCCTTGTAGCCACGGGGAGCCAGTGGAGGGATTTCAGCGCTGGATTTCTGTTCTGGATGAGTTGAAGAGGATGGAGAGTAGAAGTAAGAAGATTGAGAAAGAGGCTGTTGCAGTACTCCAGCCTAGAGAGATTTGGAAGTGGGAGTATTTTACTCCCAATTTTTTTAAAATTAGGAGTAAAATGATTTTTAGGGAGTAAAAATGTAAGTCCAATTCCCAATGAGAGTATTTTATAAGCAAGTAAAAATGTTTTAACTGAAAAAACAGAAATGTTTTTTGTAATATTTATTACTTTGCACCCAGTTATTCATGCACATTAAAAGATGCAGTTTTACTTCTTCAATCAGTAATTCCAACCATTCAGTTAAAATAGTAGTTTCTTCCTGTGGTACTACATGCACTACTGGTCCAAACATATCCATGAGGCTCTGATGGTGAAAGCAGCGTCACAAGATTCTACATGTCATTTTCCTATTTTTTGTTGGGTGTATTTTTACTCCCCATTATTATTTTTTTGGGAGTATTTGCCAAAATGTAGCAAAAGTGGCCAAAACACACCTTATCTGTAGAGCTGGTCTCTGCCATAGTGGGCAATATGTATTTAATGTATTTCCTAGTGCACTCCAAGAAAGGCACCAATGGTCCCCGACAAAGGTAGTATGCTAACACCACCAAAGATGCACTTGAACGACCAATCTATCACCTTGAGAGACCTAAGAAAATGACACTGAACGAAAATCTGTCCGAGACTGAGGTATGTATAACTCACACCACATCTGTGAACACACCTTGCAGGCATGGCTCCCCATCCATGCACTCTAGAATGCAGCTATGGCTATGCAAATACAGTTTAGCAGCTCGCATAGCAGTCCACCCCTGTCGTACCTCAACATCTCTGCAATTAGTATACAGCGCCAACCTACGAAAAAAACAGTGGTGTAGCTAGGCACACATCGAATCTCCTGCACTAGC
This sequence comes from Ambystoma mexicanum, assembly GCF_040938575.1. Taxonomy (NCBI): domain Eukaryota; kingdom Metazoa; phylum Chordata; class Amphibia; order Caudata; family Ambystomatidae; genus Ambystoma; species Ambystoma mexicanum. The sequence goes on along the minus strand of NC_090938.1, from coordinate 766,279,405 downwards.
ACTCTATCCTAAGCCACCAACAACACCCACTCACATGCCTGACCTCAGGGCTGCTTACTAGGGTGGCCAACTCTCTGATAGCATTTTGCGGGACACTTGCCCACAAGGCGGTGATGACGTCACCACATCATTCAGGTTTGGCCCGCCCCCTTTTTTTTTGCATTTTTTTAATGGCTCCTTTAGAGCCTGCAGGTCGAGCTGTAACGCTCTGACGCCAGGCTTAATTGCAATGCAAATGGTTTGTTCTTGGGAAGTGATGGTCACGTTTTTTAACTGAAAACATGACCATCACGACCCAGGAACAAACCATTAGCATTTGAATGAAGCCAGGTGTTGAGCGTCACACCTCGACCTGCAGGCTCAAAAGGAGCCGGGGCTGCTGAGCAGCCCGGTGAATGAAAGCAGCAGGCGCAGCGCCTTGCTGTTTAACTGCACACTTCAATTCGCAGAATGGCTGCGATGGATGCAGGTTGTCCTGACGAAAGTCGGGACAACCTGCGTCCCGCACAGCCACTCTGCAAACGGCGGGACAGAGTCCCCAATTGCGGGACAATCCCGCTAAAAGCGGGACAGTTGGCCACCCTACTGCTTACTGGTGCCCAGCTGAGCCAACCCTAGTCCTAACCTGGCAGAATGCACACACTCATCTTAAACTCTTAGAATCTACCACACAAGGACTTCGGTCTACTAGGGTGTTTTAAACACAAGGCGCATTGAGGACATACAAATGGGGAAAGGGCGCTATATAAATGACATTACAATTCCAATAACAAATACTGGGACAAGGAAGAGAGACGTGGTGCTAAAGCATGGGTGCACAACATACGGCCCGCGGGCCAGTTGCGGCCCGCCATGCTCTTTTGTCCGGCCCGCGAGGCACAAGACTTTCCTAATGGAGGGCGGCCCGCGGCCGCCCTCCATTATGAAAGTCTTTGTTGTCTTCCGGGCCGGACAAAACACTGGCCCTCATTGGCTCAGCAAACACACGCATCACGTCGCTCCTACGAGCCACGTAATGCGTGTGTGCTGCACCAATGGAGGGCCAGCACTACGGCTGGCGTGGACCATAAGGCTTGATGCGGGAAGGCATTTCAGCCTTGGACCACGCCAGCCGTAGTACGAGTCCAGCGTTCCTGCTTACCTGCCGCTTACCTGCCTGCCTTCCAGCACGTCTCCGGTAAGTGGTCTGTTTGTGTTGCTTTGTTTGTGTGTGTATGTTGCGAGGGGGTGTCGGATGTGTGTCGGATGTGTGTCGGATGTTTGGATCTGAATGTATTTTGTGTGTATGTTGAGATGCGGGGGTGGGGGGGTGTCGGATGTATGTCGGATGTTTGGATCTGAATGTATTTTGTGTGTATGTTGAGATGTGGGGGTGGGGGGGTGTTGGATGTGTGTCGGATGTTTGGATCTGAATGTATTTTGTGTGTATGTTGAGATGTGGGGGTGGGGGGGTGTTGGATGTGTGTCGGATGTTTGGATTTAAATGTATTTTGTGTGTATGTTGAGATGCGGGGTGGGGGGGTGTTGGATGTGTGTCGGATGTTTGGATTTTAATGTTTTTTGTGTGTATGTTGGGCTGGGGGGGTGTTGGATGTGTGTCGGATGTTTGGATCTGAATGTATTTTATGTGTATGTTGAGATGCGGGGGTGGGGGGGTGTTGGGTGTGTGTTGGATGTTTGGATTTGAATGTATTTTGTGTGTATGTTGAGATGCGGGGGTGGGGGGGTGTTGGATGTGTGTGGGGGGTGGGGGTTTGGGTCTGTATGTTTGCATGTTTGAGAGTGTGCTGAGTTGGGGGGTGGGGGTTCGGGTCTGGTTGGGTGCTTGTGTGTGTGTGCTGATTTGGGGGGTGGGGGTTTGGAGTTGGGGGGGGTGGGGGGTTCGGGTCTGTATGGGTGCATGTTTGTGTGTGTGCTGAGTTGGGGGGGTGGGGGTTCGGGTCTGTGTGCTGAGTTGGGGGTGGGGGTTTGGGTCTGTATGTTTGCATGTTTGTGCTGAGTTGGGGGGTGGGAGTTCGGGTCTGGTTGAGTGCGTGTGTGTGTGCTGATTTGGGGGGTGGGGGTTTGGAGTTGGGGGGGTGGGGGGTTCGGGTCTGTATGGGTGCATGTTTGAGAGTGTGCTGAGTTGGGGGGTGGGGGTTCGGTTCTGGTTGGGTGCTTGTGTGTGTGTGTGCTCTGATTTGGGGGTGGGGGTTTGGAGTTGGGGGGGTGGGGGGTTCGGGTCTGTATGGGTGCCTGTTTGTGTGTGTGCTGATTTGGGGGGTGGGGGTTTGGAGTTGGGGGGGTGAGGGGTTCGGGTCTGTATGGGTGCATGTTTGAGAGTGTGCTGAGTTGGGGGGTGGGGGTTTGGAGTTGGGGGGTGGGGGTTCGGGTCTGTATGGGTGCATGTTTGAGAGTGTGCTGAGTTGGGGGGTGGGGGTTCGGGTCTGGTTGGGTGCTTGTGTGTGTGTGTGCTGATTTGGGGGGTGGGGGTTTGGAGTTGGGGGGGTGGGGGGTTCGGGTCTGTATGGGTGCATGTTTGAGAGTGTGCTGAGTTGGGGGTGAGGGTGCCATGGAGCATAGTGTTTGGTTGGGGGTGAGGGACATGGGGCATAATGTTTGGTTGGATGTGAGGGGGCGATGGGGCATAGTGTTTGGTTGGGGGTGAGGGACATGGGGCATAGTGTTTGGTTGGGGGTGAGGGACATGGGGCATAATGTTTGGTTGGATGTGAGGGGGCCATGGGGCATAGTGTTTGGTTGGGGGTGAGGGACATGGGGCATAGTGTTTGGTTGGGGGTGAGGGACATGGGGCATAATGTTTGGTTGGATGTGAGGGGGCGATGGGGCATAGTGTTTGGTTGGGGGTGAGGGACATGGGGCATAGTGTTTGGTTGGGGGTGAGGGTGCCATGGGGCATAATGTTTGGTTGGGGGTGAGGGGGCCATGGGTCATAATGTTTGGTTGGGGGTGAGGGACATGGGGCATAGTGTTTGGTTGGGGGTGAGGGGGCCATGGGGCATAGTGTTTGGTTGGGGGTGAGGGCCATGGAGCATAGTGTTTGGTTGGGGGTGAGGGACATGGGGCATAATGTTTGGTTGGATGTGAGGGGGCCATGGGGCATAGTGTTTGGTTGGGGGTGAGGGACATGGGGCATAATGTTTGGTTGGGAGTGAGGGGGCCATGGGGCATAGTGTTTGGTTGGGGGTGAGGGGGCCATGGGGCATAGTGTTTGGTTGGGGGTGAGGGGGCCATGGAGCATAGTGTTTGGTTGGGGGTGAGGGACATGGGGCATAGTGTTTGGTTGGGGGTGAGGGACATGGGGCATAGTGTTTGGTTGGGGGTGAGGGGGCCATGGGGCATAGTGTTTGGTTGGCGATGTGGGGGCCATGGGGCATAGTGTTTGGTTGGGGGTGAGGGCCATGGAGCATAGTGTTTGGTTGGGGGTGAGGGACATGGGGCATAATGTTTGGTTGGGGGTGAGGGGGCCATGGGGCAAAGTGTTTGTTGGGGGTGAGGGACATGGGGCATAGTGTTTGGTTGGGGGTGAGGGTGCCATGGGGCATAATGTTTGGTTGGGGGTGAGGGAGCCATGGGGCATAATGTTTGGTTGGGGGTGAGGGACATGGGGCATAGTGTTTGGTTGGGGGTGAGGGTGCCATGGGGCATAGTGTTTGGTTGGGGGTGAGGGGGCCATGGAGCATAGTGTTTGGTTGGGGGTGAGGGACATGGGGCATAATGTTTGGTTGGGGGTGAGGGGGCCATGGGGCATAGTGTTTGGTTGGGGGTGAGGGGGCCATGGGGCATAGTGTTTGGTTGGGGGTGAGGGGGCCATGGGGCATAATGTTTGGTTGGGGGTGAGGGGGCCATGGAGCATAGTGTTTGGTTGGGGGTGAGGGACATGGGGATTAATGTTTGGTTGGGGGTGAGGGGGCCAAGGGGCATAGTGTTTGTTTGGGGGTGAGGGACATGGGGCATAGTGTTGCACTCCAAGAGTGAACCCAATAATAACGCTAAAACAGGCACAGTTGGGAGGTGTTCATCTTTGGCTTTTTGAGGAAACCTGACTCAATGAAGGCCTTACTCCTCTTGGGCAACCCAAATAGCAAACTGTAGCAGTCCAAAATTATGGCATGTCCAATCTAGGGTCAATAAAATATATATAAGTTAACTAAACATGCGAGATACAATAACTAAATAAAAATAAATTATAACAATGGAAAATGTGTAGTACAAAATGTAAGTTTGAAATGCAAATAAAAATCGTTACCCCTCAAAAACATTATTTTTCCATGTGTTTAGTAGAAAGTGGGGGTTTAAAAAGCCTCCTGCCACGTCCCGCCTACAGCCCCGCCCACATTTACATTTCGGCCCACTATAGCCCTCATGTAAGGTACTTTCGGCCCTCTGTCAAAATCAGTTGTGCACCCCTGTGCTAAAGTCATACAACAGAGACCTACTCATCTGATAGAGAGAACGAAAAAACGGCAAATAAGGTGCTTAAATAAGCCTTTGTGACTGATTATCGCAATACTTATTTTACAATTAAATCGTTACGAATAAACTCCCGCTAAATACATAAAGGGGGTGGATCACTGCATTCCCGCGGGAGAGTAGGTCCAGCATTTGGTTCGGGTGCAGATGGAGGCGCGTGCACAAGCTACTGAGTCCTGTCGCCATTGAGCTATAGGCTTATTTTACCGGCCATCTTGGAAGGCTGGAAGTTCCAAATCCCGGTAAAGAAAATGTTCCGAAAAATCCCATGTTACTTACGTTTTGCTAACTATGTCACAGACCCGTACTGTTTATGGTTATTTTATTAAGCTTGTACATTGTTTGTGCGAACAGGTGTATTATTAGTTACAAATATATTTGCTTACAATAGCGATTTTCAACTCCGGCCAACAAAATGTATTATATATTATTACATTGTGGACATTTCTAACCTGGCTTGTATATATTTTCTTGCTCTTGTTTTTCAGTCTATACCACACAGAGGGTAGTTATCTGGAAGAACGCCTGTTGCTCTTCTCAGCCTGCTCATGGGGTCCTGCAATCGAGAGGCGTGGTTAGCCGCCATTTTGTATCCAGTGAAGTAATAGAAGCAGAGCGCGCGCGCTTTCTAACCGACCGTCGCCAGTAGAGCAGTCGGGGCTCCCCGAAAGTTGTAGCTTCGGCGCCCGTTTAAACGCTTGGACCGCCCCCGGGCGGCTCTCTGCTCAGCTAGACCGCTGTAAGAGCTTCTGGGTCTGGTCATCTAGTGTTATCATCATCACGCGCCCCTCAAGAGAGACGGCCTTAGCCCAGTCTGTCCCGCCTGATTCCCCTCAAGGGTTCCCCGGAGATGAGCTCCGGCCGGCCTCCGCCTGACGTGGAAGGCATGACGTCCCTGAAGGTGGACAATCTCACCTACAGGACGTCGCCCGAAACCCTCCGACGAGTCTTTGAGAAGTATGGCTGGGTAGGCGACGTTTACATCCCCAGCGACCGGTACACCAAGGAGAGTCGCGGCTTCGCCTTCGTGCGGTTCCACGACAAGCGTGACGCGGAGGATGCGATGGACGCCATGGACGGAGCTGTACTAGACGGACGGGAACTGCGCGTGCAGATGGCGCGCTATGGAAGACCCCCAGAGTCTCATCAGAGTCGCCGTGGCCCGCCGCCGCGAAGATACGGAGGCGGTGGAGGAAGCTACGGGCGGAGGAGTCGCAGGTGAATGGATATTTGAGTGTCGGAACAAAAGGCCCGTGAATGTGTTTTTAAGGTTTATAATTTAAATTTTATTCGGCCAATATACAAGTTGTGTTTGTGTCGTGTATTTTACAGTAAATATTTTCCTTGGATGGGCTAAAAAAGGACACTCAGAACAGGTGTCAAAAAAGATTAAAAGGAGAATGGAAACTGGACCGCATGCACTTTTCCACAGATGAATGAAGAAACCCACCAAGCTACGACATCGTCAACTTAATTGGGTCTCGCTTTTAAATGGGGCCTGCTAAATGGGGCCTGCAGAGCATCTCAAACCACCACAGTGATTCTTCTCCTTTAACACCTCCCTTTCCCATGGAAGGGCCTGGATGTAGGTTTGATGCATTTGAAAACAGTTTTAAGTCCTCCAACCACCTCAAAGACAAAATCGATACATAAATCTCCAACTTTATTCCTTACCCACCCGCCGTTTTACTTTAATCCTAAAAACAAGAGAACGCAGACATCCTTTCCAACAGTTGCAGGTCAAATTTGCATTCAGTCTCTTTTTCTGACACCAAAAGGTCAGAGGTGACCAGAGAAAGGATGCCCATGCCAGTTAGGGAAGAGGAACACAGTTCTCTTTGAGCTTAGATAATGATGCTGTAATGTCCTCGAGTGGCGTCTCACGTCTAGATTTCCTGGCAGGCATCGGGCACAATTCCTGAGCAGTCCTCATCCCACGTGTAGGCTAGGAGTTCAGGGAAAGGGACTGCACTCCTCTGCCAGGTGCAGCTGCTCCCTCTTTGTCTTTCGCTTTCTTTTTGGCTGCATCTTGCCTTTGTTTCCGTATAATGGCTAACCGCGCCAGATCTGCCTCTGCCTGGTCAGTCTTCCCCGCTAGATGCATGTTCATATACCACGCTTTAGCCTTCTGTTTTTCAATTTCTTCTTTCTCTGCTAGAAAGCTCCTTGGGGCCTTCCAAATGCAGCTGAGTACCCTTTTGGTTGTCGGAGCTACTCGATTGGGGTTCTCTGTTTATACCCTTCCATGCCTTTACGTTTTTGCTGGTAATCTTCGTCGTCTTCATCACTCTTGTCAGCATCTTTTCCTTCATTACAATACATAATTAATAATCAATGCATTCAGGCCCGTGAATGTATTGATTAGTGGTTGAGTGAAGAGTAGTCGCTGAGGGATATTTACGTATCCCTGTGCCCATGGTCACACTTGGCATGCATGTGCCTGCATGCACGCGCCGCACCCCGCAAGATGGCCGCCGGCCTTGAGGCAGCATTGGCGAGTAGTGTACGCGTGCTTGCCAAAATGGCCGCTGCAGCGACCCAGTCTTGCCAGGGTCGCTTATACGCGACTCCAGGCTTGTTTTTGTCCCAAGTCGCGTATAATATTGGCAGGTCGCAGTTTTTGGCCGCGTTTTTCCTTGTGTGCGTGTTTTTCTGCTTGTTTGCCAGTCCCTGCTCGACTTGGCCACAAAAATGCATATGCAACAAGGCGAACATGCCGTCCTCCCATAAGCAGTTCAGCACACGCTGTGAGGCTCGGGCCGATTTCCATTCTAGTCCTGGACGTGCTGTCTGCAGCCCCTTCATGACCTGCAAGCGCTCCCATTGCAGGTGTGTGCAGACCCTTCATGACCTGCAAGGACTCCCAGCGCTCCCATTGCAGGGTGTGTCTGCAGCCCCTTCATGACCTGCAAGGGCTCCCAACACGCTCCCATTGCAGGGTGTGTCTGCAGCCCCTTCATGGCCTGTAAGGACTCCAGCGCTCCCATTGCAGGGTGTGTCTGCAGCCCCTTCATGACCTGCAAGCACTCCGAGCACGCTCCCATTGCAGGGTGTGTCTGCAGCCTAGGAGTGTCACGGTATTAGTTTTATGACGGTACGATAACCTTCTTGTCAAATGACGGTATATCATGGTTATCACAGTATAGAAGGTGGAGTGAACTAATCTTAACAAATATTTTCTTAAAAGGTCATAAATTGTCAGATTTATCATCACAAACAAAACCAGGCACCGAGGGTCAGAATTGGGCTTTTCAACATACTTTCCACTGAAATGCCACCCCTTGCCTCCACCAAATACAAACGCATGTGTGGAGAACAGCTTTTCTTAAGTGGTCATTAAGGCTTTTAGCTTCCCCACTGGCTACTGGTGAAGATGAACATGTTGCCATATTGATAGCCTGCATGCCACAGATCAATGGAGGCTGATTGTAGTATACGCTTGTGCGCATACACACACGCGCACTCTTTACGTTACAGCCTTTCCAAATCAGATTGAAAAGCACACTTAACGGTATACCGGTATAAACAATGTGACGGTTATTATTGTTCAATTAAGTGGTTCACGGTATCTTTAACGGTATACCGTTATACCGTTACATCCCTACTGCAGCCGCTTCATGACCTGCAAGGACTCCCAGCGCTCCCATTGCAGGGTGTCTGTAGCCCCTTCATGACCTGCAAGGACTCCCATTGCAGGGTGTGTGTCTGCAAGCCCCTTAATGACCCGCAAGGACACTCCCAGCGCTCCCATTGGAGGTTGTGTGGGGGCATTTTGCATTGATGGGCTCTTTCAATATTAGAGACCCTTTGAAGACGCATTACCTAGCAAAGAGGTAAACAATTGCAGGGTATTTACTGCAAAACTTAGTTTAGTCATGATGGAAACAAGCATTGGCAATGCCAATAGTTTGGGTTTTTGTGTAGGCATGGGAAAGGCCTTTGGTAGGCCCTGCTGTCTTTAATGGTATGAACGGTAGCAGGTGCAAGTACCTGGGCAGCTAATGGCAGTGCCTGGCAAATGCCTGATACGTTGTTAAAAGCCCAAAACTGTTAACAGGTTTTCACTGAAGGGCACACACAGTGCTTATACCTTGATTGGCTGAAGGCAGACCAGGTTAAGACATTTTTATTACACCAGTTGCATTTACAGCTCAAATTAAGTCATTGTCTAGTGCAAAGTTTGATGTTAAGGCTTGATTAAAGAGAATTCAGAGTTCCCATGAGACAGTGTTTTGGGCACTACTGGTCATGTATGATGCTTATCTTCTCACTTGTGCTTTTGTTCATATAATATTTTTCCTGTGGGTTTAATTTTACCTTCTTGCGTAGTACATTGACAGGCCAACTCTAGCGTGAACCGGAAGACTGAGTCCGTTCACCAGTACTACCATAGCACCTGGCTAGTTCACTTGGGGAGTACAGGTCGATACTTTGTAAATGGCTATCCTTTTTCTTATTACCCCAAATACCAGAAAGAAAAGAAGGAAGATGGCAGGGGGGTGGGGGCTATGTTACGTGTGTTGCCATGAGCCAGTCCTGGATTTTCACTTTGCATACTGGTCCTTGTGGGCCTATACTTATAATGGGAAGAAGTACAATACCAGTCCTAGCATTTAACAGGAAATAACTGGACTCAGTGTCATGAAGGACATGGGGCTACTTGGCAGGTACCATCAATGGAGCCATGGACCAGAGGTGAGCGACGAATCAAGGACCAGAGCAGCCAAGGATCCCAAAAGCCAATGATGTGCTTTTATAAGTTGCACACATACAATAAATTAAAATGGACACCAATTGTTGGAAAATAACAATGTTAATGTTTTTTGTTAACATGTTTGTGCTCTGTATGGATTTGCTTTAGTTATTTTTCAACTTCTAAGACCTATCCAGTGCTTTAGAGGTGTGCTTTTTTTCAGCTTATTTGGTTGGGAGTGGGCTTGTTTTGAAGGGGCATTCAGCTTATTTTTCCTTCTGACCTGGCAACACTGCTGCAAGTCTTGTTAGGCGTAATACTCACTAGATGGTGGTTTATACGAGAGGGTGGCTGCACACATACAATGACTTGTTTCTTCTTAATTGGCAATGAAACTGCACAGCTTTTTTTTTTAACAAATAGTTTTTTTTTTCCCCAGCCCTAGGAGACGTCGACGCACCAGATCCCGCAGCAGAAGTCGCTCCAGGTCCCGCAGCAGACGCCGTTACAGCCGCTCCAAGTCAAGATCCCGTACACGTTCCAGATCCCGTTCCACCGCAAAGTCCCGGCCTGTCCGACGATCCAAGTCGAAGTCTTTGACGGTGTCGAGATCTCGCTCGCGATCCCGCTCCAGGGTCTCGCCCCCGCCGTGCAAGTCCAGATCGCCTTCCCCGAGCGCCCCAAAGTCGCCCGAAGAGGGAGCAGTTTCTTCATAGAAACATGGTAAGTAATCGACTGCGTGTGTTTTTTTTTTTTTGTTTTTTTTTTTTTTTCTCAGTCCATAATCGTTACATGCCCGCCAGCTTTCACTGCTGAATGTGTAAAATGTACACTTAACTTACATTTTAAAATCTTTTGCATACCTATTTGACTGTTTTTATCCACCATCTGCATTTTCCCCCTTTAAAGCTGCGGGTCTCCTGTTTGCGGGTCTCCTGTTTGCTAAAAGAATATTGGCAGTATTGCAGATTTGCAGATTTTGAACTGATCTGACCTGATCCTCCAGGGACCAGTTTCTGTGGGCGTATATTGGCGCAGGTTTGTCTTTACATGTTAAAGATGCACTATCCTTAATTTACCGGTTGTTGGGTGCTAGTAAGCAATGGCTTGAACTAACTTGATGTAAGTTATAGCAAAGAAAGCAACAGCAGTTATGCCCCTGCACTTTAAAGGCTGGGCGAAGGTTAATCTGAAAGTAGTGCCTTCCCGTATTCGGCCGTTACCAATTCTTCATTGGTCCGGAATCCAACGTAGTTGCGTTAATGCCTAGTGAAGACTGCGTTTCCAGTCGCACGTGTTTATGTATGCTTAAACCATGATATTGCTAGGTTGGATTAGGTACCAATGCAAGATTGGACACTATCGTGCCCCCAAACCTTTATGGCCTAAATTTACATAATGATCCACATACACGGTGTCCCTTGGGTACTTGGATAGGGAAAGGATGGTGCGTCTTTAAACACCTCCAACTGTTGGTATTCTGTACACAAGTTATTTGTCAGCCATAAGATTTACCTGACAACCAGTGCTTTAAGTGGGCCGGCCCCGGCAGTCTCCAAAAAGTGGGTTTGAGCCGGGGCCCCCTGGTCCTACCGCAACATTGGCGGGATGCATTATCCTGTCACAGCCGCTACGGGGGGTGCGCCTGCCATGAAGTCAGACGAGCTGACTGAAGTGCCAGCCAGCCACAGGGACGCTGTGGTTGGCTGCCACTTCCGTCATAGTAACTGCCCTTGGTGACCCCTCGTGCGAGAGGTCACCAGAGGCAGGTACTGTCCCTTTGATTCCCAAGGTCGCCGAGGCATGGCTACCTTATCGCCACGTGGGTGGTGGCCTAACCTCTCCATTGGTACAACCTCTGCGTAGCTTGGTATGGGCTGCATGTAACAACCCGGTTTCTATTAGTGTAACTAACTCGTGTTAGTTACAGTAATAGCACTGATAGAAATGTGTTCCAAGAGCTACAGTTGGGGACACAGACTGGGAGAACCTTACTGAAAGGATGTCACCTATTTTGCTCCCTGCCTTTCTAACTAGTCCTGTAACTAAGTAATACACTTACTACTTTTATATATACTGGTCTCCTGTGCCTTACCTGAATCCAGATGTCTTACCATCCCCGATACCACACGGTTCTGGTAACATTTTTACACGTTTAAAAAAAAAATGCGCCTCACGTGGCAGACGATGCTTTTCATGTGCCATTGTTGCTATTATTCCAATTTCTTGTAATTCAGTGAAGTGAAAGACTACAGATATCTCAATTGGCTTGGATATTTGAGGTAACATTCTAGTAGAATGGTTGGTGGAAAATGGACGTAAATTGAGCAGCCCAAATGTAATTGGCAGTTTCCCTTTTCCATATTTAAAAATTAAATTGGGTTTAGTTTCCAGCGGAATGAGCTCACTGTATAAAATGTGATTGTGGGCCATTGTCTAATCTCTTCTCTTGTGTATTTTTGCACAGTTGAGTAATGCTGGTTAGCTGTTAAGGTGGCATTTTGCAGTGCAGAGTGCTCGGCTGTTTCCGGTGTTCTCCTGGTTGCTCCTGTTAAAAGATGCATTGGCTTGCAGAAACAAAATGGCCATCCTGCTAATTTTTCCCTGACACCCCCCCCCCCCCACCTCAGGCCTCCAGATAAGTTGCGTATCATCCCTGTTTACGCATTTAATTATTGCAAATATGGAACATTTCTTGTTGCACTGCGTATTGTTTTACGTAGGGTTTTCACAGTATTTATTCATAAAGCTTCCCATTTCCTCCACTAGATGGAAATGCAGTCTGCATCATTAAACTCTACAAACTCTTAAACAGCACACCCGAGTTTCCTTTCGAGTTGGCTGGCATGGTAGGGGAAAGCAGTGTCTTTCATGGCCTTTACTAGGACGGTGGGGGGGATGGAGGGGACTGCCCTCGCCCTCAGGGGAGGCCTTGCAGCTGGGGTCAGATGCGCACTGTCAGCCTTGTTGCCGGTGTGTTTCCAGTCCACTGCTAGCCCGTCAGGCCGCACGAGTGGGACCCGACTGTGTGCAGTGCTTATTAGTATATAACACATGCACCCAGAGGGGTGACTGACAGCCCACATCATGTCACTTCGCTCGGTGCATGTATTATATACTATAAATCTATGATGCCTGCCCAGTGAGGGTCTGACAGTGTTTTGATATTTTTCAAACACTTACATTCATAGGTGAATGTGTAGTGACAGTTGCACCTCTTGCATCCAGGTGTAAAATGTGCGTTTTCCCCCTCCAAATGTACTTGGCAATGGTGAATGGTGTGCAATATTATACCTCCTAACACATCCTAGCAGTTCATGCACATCTGCATGAGTGAGGTAAAAATTTGGTGGTTTTCGGTCGTATTACTGCCAGCGCAATTACCGCCAGCGGTAATAGCGATCCAAAGCCCAATAAAGGATTTACTGCCCCCAGCAGCTCGTGATCTTGCGCCAATTGCGCCAGACCAACTTGCAGTAGCACTATTAGCGTTGGCCAGTATCCCAGCAGTATTACCGCAGAGATACCGCCCAACTTGTGATGAGGCCCTAAGTATTAAGCTTTTGCCAGGCACTGCTATTAGATGCCCAGGTACTCGGCCCATTTTGCACCTGCTTCTATCAACGGCCAGTTAATACCACTACGGCTGTGCCTGGCAAGTGCCTTTCCTGTGGATACATGCCTAACACTTGTTTACTCACACTTCCTCTGCAAGCAATACATTAGTCTTAATCTATAGTAATCTAGGCCCCAGAATTTTGAAAATGAAGCTGCGTATATAGCATGTTTACAAGTTACTTAATGGCAGAATATTTTCCACAAGTGTAACAAAATGACTAAAGGTAAGCCAGACAACTTTAATCTACAACTCTTCTGGTCTACGGGTCCGATTTTACGCCTGCCTTGGGTGTATGTGTTTGATATGTTTTACTCTCTTGTAGAGGAGAAAAATCATTTTTACTTTTGAAATTGCATTTACTCTCTTAATTTGAAAAATCATGCGTAAAATACTCCCACCTCAAAATCTTATCTGGAGCACTGCCTGTAGCGACCGGTCCTGGCGAAAACTCGCCCTGGCAAGATTTTGCGGATGGATGACTGCGCTTTTTCCAGTGCCGTGTAATCCCTACAAAACGAGACATTTCCTTAACAAACGCCTCTCCAAACAAAACACCTTTAGCCGCCTGTCCTGCTTCATAATTGGCGAGGCCCCCCAACTTGTTGTCGATCTTGATCAGCAAGCTCCTACGCCTCTCAGCTGATAAGGCACTGCTAGCATTTCCAAGAAAGCAGACCGCCCTCTGTGCCCAGCTGGCAAGCGTACCTGGAGCTACCAGAACGCCCGTATCCTGGCCCTCTCAGCCAGAGCCAAAATCTTGGCGAGGGGACCCGCCATATCCAAAACTTTGTCCTGGCAGGACTTCCAGGCTCGATCCACACCTCATCTAACACCCTTCGTGGCCTTAGTCACGAAGGTGACCATTTCAGCATCCAGCTCCGGTGTGTCCATGACTTTTATCCGGAAGCTCCGGCCTCGGGCACTCCGCTCTCATCTAGAACCGCTCCTCTCTTTCCAGAGGCTTGCGAATTCTTGCTGCCATATATTGCGCCACTCTGGGAGAAGGTATCCAGTCAGCGGACATCGGGTGCCTTATGCTTTCAGGGTCAAACATGTCATCCACGTCTCCCCTTCCTCTGTATCCTGATCCATTCTGTCCTCGCTGTCCACTGAGTCTTCCTCCTTGAGGTCCTCCCCGGCCTCCTCCTCTTCATCATGTGAGAATTCTCTGCCCTCTTAATCGTCCCCTGTGTTTCGGACCCCTGGGGTAGGGGGTCCGAGGTCTGGCACCGCCGATCTACCCAGAAAAGCCACTTTTAGCTTATTAAAAGGGTCGGCAACCTCTCGGGGCTTTGATTGCACCCCAACTATCTGACCCGGGGGAGAGGGGTGGAGTAGTAGAGTGGGGCCTTTCCCGGTCTTATCCACCCCCTTATTTATTAGCAGCTGCCCGCTTCTCCGGCGGACCTTGAGATGTGCCCTCGCCAGGGCTGAGCTCTAGCTTTTCGTTTAGGGACTGCAGTCGTGAGGAGGGATTCCAGTGCCTGCAGGCGATCCTGGATGGGTCTCACACCTTGAGAGACCGCTATCGCCAGCGAGGACCCAGAGATGGATCCTTATCTGCCTCCCACTCTTCCTCACTATAATCTGGAGTAGAACTAGTTTCCTCCATCAGAGCAAACCGATTCGCTGGCGATAGTTGTCTCTCAAATAATAACTTTGGCGACTCTTGTACATGGCCTTCAAATGATAAAATATTTGTTTTTAAACGACCATCGCATTACACATATTAGACCTAGAGAGTCTAACAAGGGTTTTATTGTGCACAGTGCATTGCATTACCACGTAGAAAACGCACAAAAAAAGCTTTGTTGTGAGCAAAGTGGCAAAGACAATACTGGGGAATGTCGGAATAAAACAAGTGGACCCCTCGTTCCCCACCTCAAACCCTTAAATAGGGATGTGTGGGTCGGTGGGTATAACATTTTATGAATTTGTGAAGCTTCATTTAACTGCAGCACATTTATAAATATTGTGTACTGTTATTTGTTATAATGGCGGAAGCCGAATAAAATAGTCGGGCCTATGGGGGATTTGAAACCACAAAGTGCAGGCTGACTCCATGTGAGGGGCCATTATTTAACAGCATAGCACAAAACCTTTGTCGTGGTAAGTAGGCTTGTAATTTTCATCCCAGGCAGCTGACATGCACGATAGTTTTATTAAATTTGTGCTGAGCAGCACACTATTCTCCTAATGTTCCAAAGGGCATATTGATACATTGATACTGTTGCCAACCGGAGCAATGGTTGACATTTTTCAAGCCCTAATAGTCCGTACATGTTTATAGGGGCTGAAATACTCTGAGGAAGGGGCTGCTGGTTGTGGAGATTGCAGATGAGGGGTTAACGGAGCAGGTTTAAGACTACCTTTCTACTCTACATTGCAGAGAGCGGACCAACATTGGGAGTAAACACATGCATCGTATGCTTTTATTTAGGCAGTGGGGTGGGCACCTCGGATTCCATCTCTAAGTATTGGTTGTGCAAGTGAATCTGCAGAGCAAACAAAGTAAAAGATTACATTGAGTCTTGTGAGGGCGCGGGGAAGGAAGGAACATGTAGGAGGGTTTTCATTTAAATAACGGGCTGGGGCTGTCGAGCGGGTCCAAGCACAGATTACATCTGCCCGGATGTAAAGGTAGCATTTAAAGGGAGTTTTTCAGCTTATTCATAAGCACAAGAGCCAACAAAAGAACACTATCAACGGCAGCTGCATCACACATGCAGATGTGCATGAACTGCTAGGATATGTTAGGAGGTATAATATTGCACAACGTTCACCATTGCCGAGTATATTTGGAGAGGGAAACGCACATTTTACACCTGGATGCAAGAGGTGCAACTGTCAATACAAATTCACCTATTAATGTGTTTGAAAAATATCAAAACACTGTCGGACCCTCACTGGGCAGGCATTATAGATTTATAGTATATACTACATGCACCGAGCGAAGTTGTGAAAACAGAGAAATAATATGAGGCCGGGAAGTCCAAAAAGAAACACACCAACCCAGGTTGCGAGTGCTTTATTTCAAGCTACAACAGTTACCAAGTCAATTGACAAACGGATAGCTATTCGGCTCTCAGAATAACATAACAAACTTCAACAAGGGTTCGATGGTGTTAGTGGGAGACCGCATATTGGAATACACAGGCCTCTAATACAATTTGTCCAGCCCATGGCAAACCCTCTTGCGGGTTAACCATTCTGCGAAATATTTAATCCTGGTCTTAGGGTTCCTTGCCAGGTCAATCCTTTAATATATGCATTTCGATTAGTTTCGCTGATCTAAGTAGTACATTTACATATAGGTCAACGGTAGGACAAGGTCTCTGTTCGCGACCCCGACAAGTGGCCTGCAGGCATATTAATTATTCAGTTGTACGGAGGTCACAACGGCCAGAATCTTACTCGGAATGTCATTTGGCCTCCATTTTGATGTTCAGGGTGACTTCTACATAACAAGAGAACCTAAAAAGGCGGCTCAATCCAAGATGGCGGCTTACATGTGTTTTATTCTTTCAGGTGTCAATCTTCTCCCCTCCTTTGACAGGAGATAGCCTAAATAGGCGACCTCCTGACAACAATATTGAAATTTCTTAAGCGAAGCTTTATGACCATGTTCAGCCAAATGAATAAGCAACAATAGTGCCTTCTTTACAAGCACTTTCAGAATCTGCAGCTAAAAGCAAGTCATCAACATACTGAAGCAGTGTACAAGTAGATGGCAATTCAAGGGTGTCAAGCTGCTCTTTCAAAGACCTACTATAAATGCTTGGACTTTCAGTATAACCTTGAGGTGCACGAGTAAATGTGAACTAACGTCCCCGCCAGGTGAACGCAAACAAATATCTACTATCCTTGTGTATAGGAATACTGAAGAAGGCATTCTTCAGATCCACAACACTAAAGTGAGTAGCTGTAGCAGGGATCATCATTAATATCGTTGTCACATCAGGCACAATTGGAAATTGTGGGGCGACAACTTTATTAATAGCGCGTAGATCAATTATGAAACGGAATGGGATTGCATTGTTGCCTTTCTTGTACACTGGTAAAATCGGGCTGTTACATAAACTACCTGCAATCTCTTCGATCTCCTCGATACACAAAATCGGAGACCATGCACTTCAAAGCATGCTCGCCCTCAACTGATATTTTATATTGCTGAATGCGTGGTAGTTTAACTCCATGTTTCAAAACTATTTTAACGGGTTCAACCTGTAGTACCACAACATCATTGTCGTCAACCGCCCACACACAAACATTCCGGGACAACGCTAAACTCGGGCGGCAATGGTCGAGTCAAAAACTGAGAACTGGGAAGTTGCTGTGGTGAAACAGTCAGTCACATTCTGTCAGAGGAACAATGAATTACTGCATTTAGTTTTTTCAACAGATTTAACCCCAGCAAATTCTCTCCACAGTTTGAAGTCAAGAGGAATGGACAGTGGTCCGTAAAGGGACCCAAAGAAACAGGCATTGGCGAAGAAACCGGACAAGCAACTGGTATGCCAGAAAACCCTACAGAAACATTAGATTGCCCTGACAGTGGAATGTTTGGAACCCGAGCACGATCAATGGAGCACTTCTGTGCTCCAGTGTCTATCAAAAACTGATGTTTCATATTCCCCACTAACAATTCAACGTAGGGACCTTTTTGACTAACAGGAATAGGTGAAGTTTCCAAGCCCTGCTTCGGGCAATCCTAACGAAATAAAATGTCGTCGGAAGGAAGCTCTTCAGAAAGGTAAGCAGCAGAAGGGTGATTTCTCGTGTCCACACTCGAAGTCTGATTATCCCGTGAAAAAGGTTGCTGAGGATCTTGTGAGAACTGACCTCTATCAGGGCCCCCCACTCCGGGGCGACGTCTAGGTAGTCTACCCATACTCCCAAATGTGGTGTTTGACCTCTGTCGAAGGACGGGGCACTGTGCACGCCAATGACCTTCCTGGCGGCAATAGGCACATTGATAAATATTCACAGGTCCCAAGGGGACGTTCCCTTTCGGAACACACTGACCTCTGGTCTATGAATTACCTCCTCTGGGATTTCTAACAATTTGCTGTAACAATACTTTAGTCTTCAAATCTCCTTTCCTCTTCTCTATTCTCTTTTTCATTATTAACACGGTTCTCATAATACTAAGCCATGTGCAAAACTTCAGATTGGGATTTCGCCTGCCAAGCGCTCTGAGGACATAATCTGTGACTGGATGTCGGGCAGCAATTCACGTACAAATTTGTCCACAAATAACCTTTTCCCAGACTCTGCCCAAGTCCTGTCCACTGAAGTCAGAATACCTGTTCGAATCGATTAAAGAATTCGGTGGCACCTTCAGATTTTCCTTCAACACAGGCCGTAAACTTGTCCCAAATAATTCTTTTCTCAGGAATTATGGTTTTCAATTTTGCGACAATTCTATCAGGCAACGTGAGTATTACCTGAGGTGGTTTCTCATCAGCTGGTCTTTCCCCATCAAACCTAGTTATGTTAACCCACGTATCTCCCAACCCTGGCACATCGTCTATTGTTCGAACATGCTTCCATAAATCTACGGGCAGGAGTACAGGGAATAGCAAGTCAATATCACTTAGGGTGAACACAGAGGATTGTACATGATGTCCACAGCGGGTGCACCTGTCCCAACGTTAGCGGAAATCTCAACCTTTGGGACAAATGTCAGAGGAACCTCTCTCATTGGCAATTGAGATATAGGTAATTCCGATCGCTTACTAAGCAACAGAGCCAGGTCGAGCGCTAAGGCAGCCGAGTGTCGGGCG
This sequence comes from Ambystoma mexicanum, assembly GCF_040938575.1. Lineage (NCBI taxonomy): Eukaryota > Metazoa > Chordata > Amphibia > Caudata > Ambystomatidae > Ambystoma > Ambystoma mexicanum. The sequence continues at coordinate 766,260,835 of NC_090938.1, read as the reverse complement.
AAAAAGCCCTCTTACAAATACCCAATAACTCTATAGGACAACTAACCACCTTCCTTACATATTCATCCTGCAGGTACTGTACCATTACCTGAATCACCTTCCTCTGCATTTCTACTGTATACTATACGTGTCGTCCGGCGGTATCGATGAATCCAAGATCCATCGAATTGCATCTTTGGTACAAATTCGTACTTCCTCAGATGCCGATTTACGACACGGAAGGAACCGTTTCTGTACATGCATACTGTCGTCTTCACCATCCTCATCCCGTAATCTTTCCAAGTTCCTCCTATACTCAACCTCTCAACATGACCATGTACTTTCTCCTCAGTGTCCCTCGAAAGCGCTAAAGTATTTAGATCCCTCAACCCTTCTGGGAGATCCGTATTATGTAATCTATCCCACATTACACATGAATGAGTCCCCAAACCTTCAATAAAAACATTTTTCTCGGGAAAATTGCCCATATTTGATGTAGAAAAAAAGTCAGCTTGATCACCTCTTTCCATACAATGCTTAGCCCATGCAAATAATTCCTGTTTCTTTTCTGCAGAGACAGTATTTCGAGTAACAATCTTTGACCCCGCACCCTGATCAACTTCAGTCAGTACAGAACCACTTGGGAGCGGAGGTGCGGGCAAATTCAATGGAGGTGCGACTATCGGCGGAAGGGGTGGTAGAGTAGGTGGAGGAACAGCAACTAGAGGAATAGGAACAATAGGTTGTACAGGGGGAACAGGACTAACAGCAGGAATGGGCAGAGCACCAGGGAGAGGATCATACGAAGGTGCCGCAGAGGCACCAGGCCTGCTGCGTTCGTTTAACAATTTATCAATAAATTCTTCGGAAACAATCTTTAGAGGGATAGATTTTCTGGATACCGAGTGAGAAAGCCCTATCCATATTCTTGATTGACTCTGAATGTTTTTCCTTATCATATAACAACGCCTTTTCGGCATTCGTTTTATGACGGCGTGCATGTTTATCCCTACTTTTAAGCTGCTGCAACGCTTCTTTTTTCCAATTCTGCAAAACATCAAATGCCACAGGTCTGGCCGCCTTCTTTAACAAGACCAATTCTAGGTATTCAATACGGGGGATCTCGAAATTACCATTGATTGGCCACTGAAATTCGGAGGCATGTCTGGTTTGTCTGTGCCAAATATCATTAAATACTATACTTCCAATGCCATGCTTACAGTACATAGTACACGCCGGCGATCGCTGCTGAACAGAGCCCTAAAGCAGCTAGACAATTTCCCAGGCATTTCACAAAAAATTGGTGTTACCTGGTCAATAATTGTGTCTGCAGATACAATACGCCAAATTCAAATTGTCAGGGTTAAATTAAGAGCTGGGCCACGACTACACCTGACCAAACTAAGGAGGACCGTACAGTTTACCAAAGAACTTACCTAACGAATTTTACCTTGTGTTTGGTGGTTTCGTCAAATCTCCCCGCCTCAAAAATGGACCCTCGTTAAGATGCCGTGTCAGACCACACGACTATCATCCAAGGATCGGATCGTGCAGCGCTGCCGAGGTATCGTGTCTCGTTTGGTCGGGCCCGCAGTATCACACCGTCCGATCCCGGTTCGATAGTCTGCGTCAATCCTTCAATGATCCGGCATCAATCTTGAGGGTCCCTATTCGGGCGCCAACTGTGAAAACAGAAATTATGAGGCCGGGAAGCCCGAAAAGAAACACCAACACAGGTTACAAAGAAACATACAAGTGCTTTATTACAAGCTACAACAGTTACCAAGTCAATTGGCAAATGGATAGCTATTCGGCTCTCAAAATAACATAACAAACTTCAACGAGGGTTCGATGTGTTAAATGAGAGACCGCATATTGGAATACCCGGGCCTTATACAATTTGTCCAGCCCTTGGCCGACCCTTATGCGGGTTAACCATTCTGCGAAATATTTAATCCTGGTCTTAAAGTTCCTTGCCAGGTCATCCTTTTAATATATGCATTTCGATTAGTTTCGCTGATATAAGTAGTACATTTACATGTAGGTCAACGGTAGGACAAGGTCTCTGTTCGCGACCCCGACAAGTGGCTTGCAGGCATATTAATTATTCAGTTGTACGGAGGTCACAACGGCCAGAATCTTACTCAGAATGTCACTTGGCCTCCATTTTGATGCTCAGGGTGACTTCTACATAACAAGAGAACCTAAAATGGCGGCTCAATCCAAGATGGCGACTTACATTGGTTTCTCTATGGTCAAGACCTTGCCATGGAGTTTGTTCGCACATGATGTTTAGACAACTTGGCGTAGGCCAATACACATACAATAGGAGGCATAATATTGTTTCTATTCCGACAAAGTGACATGATGTGGGCTGTCAGTCACTCCTCTGGGTGCATGTGTTATATACTAATAAGCACTGCACACAGTCGGGTCCCACTGGTGCGGCCTGACATACCAGCGGTGGACTGGAAACACACCAGCAACAAGGCTGACACAGTGGCATCTGACCCCAGCTGCAAGGCCTACCCTGTGGGCGAGGGCTGGGGCAGTACCCCTGCCCCCACCGTCCTAGTAAAGGCCATGAAAGACACTGCTTTCCCCTACCATGCCAGCCAACTCGAAAGGAAACTCGGGTGTGCTGTGAGTTTAATGATGCAGACTGTAGTGCCATCTAGTGGAGGAAATAGGAAGCTTTTTTTATGAATAAATACTGTGAAAACAATACGCAGTGCAACAAGAAATGTTCCGTATTTGCAATAATTAAATGCGTAAACGGTGATGATGGGCAATTTATCTGGAGGCCTGGCTACAGGGGTCAGGCGGCCAGTCGTTCCTTTTCAAGATGACCCCAAGGACCCAGGGGCCCCAGGTCTCAATATTGGGAGAGCAGACAGCCTGACGCTTTCTTTCCCAGCAGAGGGAGAAGTTCTCATGGGAGAAGAGGCAGAGGAAATTTACCCAGTTCTGCCGGAGGTAAGAGTTCAGAAGGTCTACCACAGAGTTGGGGGACGCACAGCTTTGCGTATAGACGTGGCGCGCGATATCAGGCTATGCTTGGGTCTTGCAAGCCGTAGTGGGGCTTGAGCTAGTGTTTGTGAGCATTCCGCATCAGGACAAATTGCGGTGCATAATGAGATTGGCCAAGGAGGTAGAGTAATTACTCGAGAGCTGTGTGCGCTAGTAGAGAAAGGGGCAATAGAAGAGTGTTCCAACGAGTTGGTCCGTTTTTACAGCAATATGTTCCTTGTCCACAGGAAAGGGAAATCCAGGCCTGTAATTTAAAGGAATTGAACGGGTGGTTGGTTTACAGGCATTTCAAGATGGAGGGAATTCACCGCTTAAGATTTGCTTTGCAAGGGAGACTGGTTAGCAAGGCTAGATTAGGACGCCTATCTCACCATTCCCATAGAGCAGAAGTTCAGGGATTAGCTCGGATTCTTTTGGAAGAAGCGGAGTTGGCGCTTCGCATATCTACCTTCGGTCTAGCCTCAGCGCCCTGGGCTTTCACCAAGGTGATGAGACCCATGGCGGTAGCTATCAGGAGCAGAGGAATAAGAATTGTGTATCTAGATTATATTTTGATTCTGGGCCAAAGCAAAGAAGTTTTGAAGGAGCAGGTCAGTTGGGTCTGCGATCTTCTGTCTTCTCTAGGTTTCTTGATCAATCAGGAAAAGTCAGAGCTTGATACGAGACAGAGGATGGAATTCCTAGGGTTTGTAGTAGATACCAGGAAGGCTACATTAGAGTTGCCCAAGCAGAAATTGAGAAGTATAAAGAGCTGAGATTAGCATTGGGAAAGGGAAGTCATTTCTTTGCGAAGTTTGGCGCGATTAGGTCTTTTGACGTCTTCTATTCAGGCAATATTTCCGGGGCCCTCTGCATTATCGAGTGCTCCAGAGGTTGAAGATCAGACACCTGCGAGGGGGTGTAAGATATCACCAGCTAGTTCCGTTGGACGAGGAAGGAAGAGTAGAGCTGAGATGGTGGCTTCAGAATATGGAAGCGTGGAATGGCGGGGCCATTTTCGGGGATGTGCTGGAGTTGATAGTCGGATGCAAGCAGAACCGGTTGGGGTGCCAGATGTGATCAGATGCAGACAGGGGGTCCATGGTCAGAGGAGGAACTGAGACTACATATAAATTGTCTGGAGTTATTAGCAGGTTCGTTCGCGGTGCGCATGTTAGCAAAGGACAGGGTGAATTGTTGAATTCTATTGAGAATGGACAATATATCAGCAGTCCGTTATATAAACAAGTTGGGAGGTACGAAATCGAAGATGTTAGTGGAGATGGCGAAGGATTTTTGGCATTATTGCCTACAAAGGAAGTTAGTGGTGACAGCGGAGTATCTCCCAGGAGTCCAGAATTCCATAGCGGACTGGAACTCCAGGTATCTAGCGGACTCCAGCGACTGGAGGTTACACAGGAGAGTGTTCGAGCAGTTGCAGGATCTATGGGGGCCGATGGAGATAGACCTTTTCGCCTCCAGACTGAACACGCAGCTACAGAAATTTTACAGCTGGAGGATAGACCCAGAAGCTTTAGGGACGGATGCGTTCTTACAGTTGGAAGGGTGCTCTGCATTGTGCATTTCCTACTTTAGTAATGATAATGAGGACCCTGGCAAAGGTACGTCGGGAGTGTGCGGAAGTAGTCATAGTGACGCCATGTTGGAGATCTCCAGCTTGGTTTCTGACTCTGATGGAACTTTCTTCGGATTTTCAGAGGTTGATTCCGTGGGAAGCGGACCTGCTTTGCAACCCGTCGGGTCAGACACATCCCTTAGTTCAGAAGGGGGAGTTGCTGTTGTTAGCTTGCAGGATTTCAGGAGAAGTTGGGAGCTGCCAGGCCTTTCAGAGAGGCTGCAGGTTGTATCAGATTCATGGGCTCCCTCTACCCTTAGGAGCTATCATTCCACTTGGGAGAAATGGGCAGGTTGGTGCAAGTTGCAATGTATTAATCCCATTTCGGCCCCGTTAGTGCAGGTGTGAAATTTTCTGGCAGAGATGGCGACAGTTGGTAAAGCGTTCAGAAACCTAGGGGTGTATAGATCAGCTATTTCAGCGGATCATGCAAGGTTTGAGGGTCGTCCTATAGGAGAACATCCTACAGTGGTGCGGCTTTTGAGAGGGGAGAAGTTAAGGAAACCACCAGTTCCTAGATACTCAAGTCATGTGGGAAATCGAGACAGTCTTCCGTCTATTCAAACAGTGGCCGGACAACAATTTAACGCCTAAGCATTTATCGTGAAAATTAGCGATGTTGTGTTTAGTGTCTTGTAGAAGGGTTTCTGATGTGAAAGCTTTAGCGATAGACAGAAATTTTCTATCCAGAAGGAGTAGCATTTCAGATGGCGCAGAGAACTAGAGCGCTTCTTCGATTATCATATCCTTCCTTTCCGGAGGAGCCCAAGCTGTGTGTAGCACGTTGTATTAAGGAGTATGAGAGTGACGGAAAGTGGTATCAGGTAATATTATCCCCATATATATGGTCGCCGTAAATAAAATCGCCGGGAAAAGGGCGATATTATTTGCGTGACAATATATATGGGGACAGGGGCAAAAAAAAATTGGGGGTTGCGGGGGTGTCCCCCCGCATGTTCCATGCAATAATGTTGCCACAAAAAACTGCCATTTTTCGGTGATTTTTTGCATGGCGAAATTTTTGTGGCGACATTATTACATGGAACCCGGAAAGTGTGAGACCTGTCGAGTACGTCAGTTGCTTATAGCTCGTAGGAAGCCCTTTCATGCCATAACGTCGGCCACCATTTCTAGGTGGGTTCGGGAAGTTATGTGCTGGGCTGGTGTTGACTTTCGCATGTTTGGAGCGCATTCAGTGAGGGGAGCGATGGCTTCCAGGGCCTTCGTAGCTGGAGTGTCTCTGCATGATATTTTGAAAGCAGCAGATTGGTCTTTAGAATCTACTTTTAGGCCTTTCAAACCAGTATTCTTTGGCCAAGATGGTGTTGGACAGCTTTGAACAAGCATAATGCTCGCCTCTGGTCTTGTCATAGAATGAAGATTACCAATGCGGCTAGCGCGGGTAGTCTTGATTCTATTAAAGACACGGAGGCGAGCATTATTCCCGCCCTGGTACGGGGGATGAGGAATGATTGTATAGATCATTTTGATTTTAATGTTGGTGATTTAAAGCAAGATGTGGAATATGTTATTATTAATCTTGTTATTGTGTTGAAGTCTTGTGACTGGAGATAGAGTACTCCTGCCCTAATAATGTACTTCTGATTTTGGTTTTAGGAGAAGAGAGCAAAAACAGTTGAGAAAGAAGGTATTTTGGAGGAGAGAAGAAACCATTGAGCATGAGAAGTTGTGTTAATGGTTCCAGTTATGTCGCAGAAGTTTGCAGTTTGGTTGAACCATCAAAGAAAGAGGAAGGAGTCTGGAGCGGGAAGTGAGATAAGGACAGATGCAACAACGGATTGGATCTAAGGAAGGGTTCAAAACTACAAGGACTTTGCAAGATTTTGGGGGTTGTAGTTTTTTTTTTTTGTCTGGGGATCTGGTTTTTTCTCCTATTTTGGGATTATGATGGTCAAAACAAAAAAAACATTTTTTTAAGTTCAGTTTTAAAGTTCAGTTTTAATAGCTGCTATTGGAAGTGGCAATAAAAGAGATGAGCAAATGGAATCAAGACTAGCCACATTGGTAATCTTCATTGTAGTTCTGGTATCCATCTGTGCTGGTTATCTTCTGAAGACTTAAAACTGACCTGGATTGTCTGAGTTTGCCTGGCTCTGAGTTACCTATTGAGTTAATTGGGGGAAGACTGAAATTCTCCCTGGTGAGGTCATAAAATCTGCCATTTATTCCATTCAGACCAATGTACTGGAAAATATATGAAGGGTAGTACATTTGGGGGCAGGGTAACAGTCTGCGATTGCATTGTGGACCTGTGTGTTCTTGTCTATGTTCACCCTGCAGTGCTACTATTAAAGACTTGACCAAACAACCTCACCAGAGATAGTCCCACATCGGTTTTCCGCAACAATTTTGGTGCCTTTAGTCTCATATTTCATTGGCTGATGGGGACCCCAGAGGAATCGCAGGTAAGCCCTTCCGTGAGAGAAGGCAATACGATTTGCCTTAATGGGCATCTCACAGAAGGGAACGTCCGTGGTTCAGGCAGCCTTTGGTCAATTGAAGAATGAGGCCGTTTTCTTCATAGGACGGTTCAGTAAATATACAAAATTGCAATGTTTGTCTTTATTTGCTTTGTCTGTCTCTGGGAATAGTTATTCTGGGTCTGTCTGGAAGAGTGCTCTTAAAACCCCACTTGGGCAGGGACAGTTGACTGTCAGTAGTATTAAGCACTTGCATCCATACACTATAGTCTAAAAGGGGTTTCCATAGTGTAGCAAGTCAGTATTCTTGCAAACATTTTTCCTAGTTAAATGTAAAAATAAAAAGAAGTCCTCAAATAATTCTGGACAGCCTCACACCTGTCCTGCAAGCCTCCCCAACAAAACTGTGAATAGGTTGTCTAATAGGGCAGGCAGCAGAGAATATCATACAGGTGCCAAAAGGTGACCAGTGTGAAAGTGCTTGCTCTCTGCACTTCCCAAACACAATTCATTTGTGCAGCCATAGTCTGGCTGCTTTGACATATGTGGCTTTGGTGAACACTTTATTTCTGTTTCTGCTGAGTAACCTCACTTTCAGTGTTCTCCGGTGAAGGCGCCAGTGTCGGGGACACTCAATTGAGTTGCCCCAGTTCCAGTGGCTTTTTGTAAAGGAGACCCTAGTGAAAGACACTTGTCCTTTCACTGTTTTTCTATTTCTGTTCTTTCTAGCCTAGCAAGGGGATTGGATCAGGCTCATCTATTGTTTGCCCTTATGTGAGTGTAACCCTTGTCTCCTTCCCAACATAGATCATGTTTTTAGACAATAGCATGGGGCATGGTACATGAGCAGTCGTCATGAGCTGGTGTCGGGTTAGGCAGCGTCCCGCCACTATAGCATGGGGCATTGCAAAGAGCGGCACAAACTTCCTCATGAGCCAGTCCTTGTCTTAAACTTGGGAGAATAAAAACAATCAGTTGAAGAAAGTGCCACTTCCTCCTAAAGGGAGTGCAGCTTATTTTATGTACAGAAGTTATTCACTCAAGATTTTTACTTTTCTGTATCAATTGCACTATTTTTCACGGTATTACAACACAATGCATTTCCCAGAAGAAGGTACATTCAATCTTGTTAAGATTGTCTATCTCAGGGGAGCGCTAGAGTCCCTGGGATTGAAGGTCCATCAAAGACAGTGGAATGTTGAGTGGCTACCAAAAGACCCCCGAATGAAAGATCAGAGGCGTGTAGGATGCCCATGGGACACTCCAAGAACCGCTGAAAGGGTTAAAAGCAAAACAAGAAAAATGTCAGTCCCTAAAAGTAGAAAAGACTCCAGTTGGCTTTATCTGCCACTCCAGGGGTATCTGTAATGAAAGGACTACTCCTCTACAAGAGTACAGTGGCTTAAACTCCAACTCAACCCACACTATTATTAAACCAACAGTGACACCAATGATAATGGTGAAAGAGGCACAGCCTGAGCGGTATACGTCCTTCTACTCTTTGGTAGTGTAGGCTGAAGACAAGGTATGACTTCAGGAGGGGTCTGGACTGATAGCAGTAGCAACCCAAACAGCTTTAGTGCAATAGTTCCAAAATAAAATAATGCCGGTTAAGACTGATTTTTCTATACTCTGGCCTGGTGGACAGATGTATAGAAGGCCAACCTATATTGTGACAGGGACAACTCTGGGAAGCTGTAGCCAAACCAGTTTAAGGTAGCAGTGACAGGCGGTCTAGGCTAAGTTCTTCAGAGGGGTGAGCGTGTAAAGGGTCCACAAAGAGGTCACACAATGGGAGTCACAAATTCCACTTAGACAGGATGTATAAAAAATAGTTATTTAATTATAGCCAAACACACTATAAGAAAAATGAATACAAGCAGGTACTTATCAACCAATACCATCAAACTAAAATACATATATACAGTCACAGGTTAAAGTGCATAATACAAATCAAAATACTCCTGTAAGGGAATGAATAGGTGAGTATCACACACAAAAAGGTCCACAGAGATGATCCCTAACTAATATTGTCCAACCCTAAATTGCCTGGGCCCTTGTGCCCTATTGTTCAGGATACAAAGACACAGAACTCAGGAGGCAGTAGAAAATGTAGGTAGGGTCTCTGGGGTCCAGTGATGCATTCATAGAGCCAGGGTTCAATATAGACAAGTGCCCAAAATTACCCCCAACAGTCAGAAGTCTTGTCAAGGCAGGTAATGGCAAACCCAATAGTGTTAGAATAAAGGTTATTATAAGTCCATTGACTTATAATGGGAGTGAAGGGGTATGTTAAAAGCTCAGTAACTTATTCCCCTCACTCCTAATCTTCCAAAGACTTTCCAGAACAAAGGAAGGGTGTCCTTGCTTGCTTTTTCCGCCAAATTCCGCAGTCCTCGATTTTCACGGGTTGCAGGTTCGAGTGATTCTCCAGTTAGGATATTTTGCTGGTGCAAGGACTCTTGTTAGGGAGAATTCTCTGTAAAGGCTAATTTCCCCAACCTAGTGAGTCCCCCTGCAGCTTTGCTGGATTTTTGGGGTTTATTTTTTTCTCCTGGTAAGAGCGAGACTCTTTTTACTCCCACTCTTAGACATGATTTGAGGTGTTCCTTTGACTTTGAATGTGTTTTATGGGCTATGGGGTCTTTTACTCCATAGGGCTTCATGTGTTTTTGGTATGTTACACCGCACTCTCAGTGCAGTAACACAGGGGTGTCATAGTGACCCCCAAACATAGACTCCATACCCTGGGACTGACTACTGTCTCCCAGGGCATGTAAAGTCACCATTGGCTTTACTAGTCCTAAATTGTGAACAGAACCAGTACAAACCATCATATTGTGGACGTACTGGTAGGGGGAATTTGATTGCCCCTGGGTCTGTTCGAGGGGGGGCACTGTCCAGTCCCCCCTGATCGAGTTTTGGCTGGTGGCAGTGGATACTACTTTTTATGTTCGACCGCAAATATATTCCTATGGGATTTTCCCATTGTTCGAGGCTACCACTTTTTTTACCATAGCCTCAAACATACCGCTGGTTTATTAAATTAATATTAATTCACCGGTTGGCATTTTTTTGCCAGAACTGTGTGCCAAAATGGCATCTGTGTTCGCTTCTGTAACTCCAAACCAGGTTGAGCCCTTTGTTCCACTTTTTTGGCGGTCTTCTCCACAGAAGCCCTCCAAGTGGTGCCACTCTGTCTGGGTTTCTTAGGAGGGATGGAAGGGGGTTTAGGCACCCTGGACTGTGTTGCCTTGGCAACCCAAGTCACACTCCACTCTGATTGGCCCAGTGGTGAGCTGCCCGGCTCACCACTTAGCATGACAGCTAGGCTGATGAATGGGGGTTTTTCTGCATAAAAGCAGGGCCTTCGGTACTGGAACTTCAAAAGTCGCCACAGGACCTAAAGAATCCGAAGAGGGAGAAGCTGAGCCGACCTGCGACCACACCACCGGTGGAGCCCTGCTGAACCAAACTCGCCACTTCCCGACGACAGAGGATTTTCCTCCAGGAGAGTCTTCTTCCTTTGAGCTGGTGGGGTTAACCAGTTCGCACTCTTTTCGCCTTCCTGGATCATCTCGTGGTCGAATCGCCTGTGCCAAGTACCCCGGTGGCTGGATAACCACGTTTGCACCACTGCCGCCAATAAAATGGTAGTACCTTTTAACCGGAGAACTCCGCAGCCGGTTTCTTCCCTGGCAGTGCAACGACCTTCATCTTTCCTCCTTGTCGAGATCATCCTTTCCTCTGGACAAAGCCGTGACTTGCACCCACTGCCAGGAACTACTGCCTCTGCTGGAACGTCCTCTCCACTTAAGGTACTGTGTCTGCCTGGCCGCCCTTTCAACGGTCTGTGTGAGGTGTCCCTTAAATCATTGCCAACTGGGTCGACCCTAGGCTGGCTAAAACTCACTCTTTTTTTGATCTATCTGCAAAGACTTTTAAAGTGTACTTCAACTGTGTGATCTTGGGCACATTCCGCCTTGCTCTCCAAGAGTGGGCCTGGCCTATGAACTTTTTGCTCTACAGTAGACCCTGCCTTTCCTGACTTGCTGTGGTTCTTTGTAAAGTGTTGGTATTGTGTGCTTTCCTAATTCTACCTTTTCCCTCCCTTTTTAACCAACTTATTGGAGTGCCATCTTGGGTTAAGCGCTCACCTGTTTGCAAATAAGTGGCGTTTGAAACTAAGACTTGTCCAATAAGTAACTAAGGATGTATATGTATTGATAGTGACTGTGTTTTGAACTTGCTTGCCATATTAGTGCTAGTGTATTTTTAAGTGTTTTATATACTTTCATACCAAAGCTCTGGTCAGTGTTTGCTTGTACTACTGTATTTTGGTACCTAATGTGTATGCCCTATATACTGCCTAACTTCTTGAGAGAAGTTTGACTGCTCAGCCACAGCTACCAGGTAAATCTGTGTGGTACAGACTGCTACCAAGTGGGTTTACTGCCAACACCTGTAGTCTTAATCTTTTTACAGTGCTCCCTAAGGGAACTGCACAGTATTCTGCCTAACAACTCTTGATGAAGAAATGCAGAAACAAATGATCCAGCACCCTTCTGTGGACTGGAGGTGGGTCAGAAAAGCAGGTTTCGGACCGTGCACGCCACGCACAGCGATGTAGCAGGACTCACTTGCTGCGGTCGGACTTTCCAGTCTTTCTCAGGTCCTCTTGGAGTTAGGATTCCGAAATTTTGCAGAGGGTGTTGTTGCAGTGGCAGATGAGGGTGTACCAGGCAGAAACTCAGAACGGCAACAAAGATAACCCGGTAGCCCAAAAACGAAGCTGGTCAGCCACAGGATGATTCCCTGGCACTTCCGAAGGCGGTTTTGTGCTGGGCACCGAGTAGGCTTCGGGAATGGATGGTCCCTGGGGTCGTAGCACCTTCGCAGGCCTACTGGAGATCACGAGACAGACAGGGCTCCACCAGGACTGCAGCAGAAGTTGGTTGCCAGGCCTCCTTCAGACAGGTTTCTTTGCAGGTCTTCTCAGCTGGACGGATTCTTGGCTCCTTCAGGTTCTTCCAAGATCTCTGAGAAATGCATGCAGGGGCCCTCTTCCTATCCTAAAAGCCAGGTAGGAGTCGAAACTCCCACGAGCCAATGGCAGAACTAGCCCACACACCCCCCCCACAGTGGTCCAATCAGGGCCACTGGCGGGAACACTCATGCTTACCACACAGACACACAGAAACCGGGATGTGTATTTGGGTCAGACTGACCCAGCCCACATCCTGCCTGCAAACACACAAAGCCCTCCAATAGCCCACCAAAAGCTGCTGCTTTCCCGAGCACTGGAGATCCTTATAAGGATCTTTCTGGCCTCTGAGGCTGAGAAGGCTAAACAACAAGATGCAAAAAGAATGGGCGAAATACCTCATGGCACAGCCATGTTTGACTAGTAGCCATACGTGGTAAACGCGGTTAAATTAAAGCGAAATTCCACAAAAAGTGGGGAAAAGTCACAGCTGCCACCAGCCCATCTTTTAAGCACCTCTAGAGTAACCAAAAAATCGAGTGTTAGTCTAGGGCAAAACAAAAATGAACCCCATTGCACTGCAGTGTAAGCTGCTGTGTGCAATGATAAAAAGGTACCACGTGTGATACAAAAGTAACCACAAGTAGCAACATAGTGACAAGACTACTGTTTCCCAGTACTGATAGCCTTAAGGACATATCAGTTTCCCCATACCATGTGAGCAAAGGCCAGTACAGTGAAGCTTGAGGCTTCACTGTATTGCAAAAAGTACAGGTCAGATTGAAAAATAAAAGCAAAAAGTTTGGGGGTTCCATAAAGATGGAAGGAAAGGTGCAGTAAAGAGAATCTTTCCTAACAATGTCCAATCAAGGTTCTAAAAAAATAAAAGGAACAATAAAATGCAAACCACCTAGTTTAAAAACAATAAAAATGCCCCATGAAAATAAAGAACAGAATGCAGAAATGAATGTGAAATTGACACCCTAAGTTGATAAGCAGGAGTGTTCAGGCAAGGATTTGTGTAAATGGTTTTTGAAGCAAAAGATAAAGGGTGGCGTAAAAGTCACCAAGGTCATTTAAGGTGCACTAGGGGAAAGGGCCTCTTCAAATACCTTTGTCTTCTGCCTTTGGGGGCTAAACAGTATTGGGCCGAGCTTCCTGATGTGACTATTCAGCATTGAGCTGGTCGACTTAGTCCAACATGTGGCACTCAAAGGGGCAACAGGCAGGTGGCACAAAGAAACTTGGGACAGGCAGACGATGTCAGTGTAGCCCACAAGTGGATAGAGGCGGGAACGAGGGCCCAGGGCTGTTCTGTGAATTCTGGGTTGCTGGGAGATTCAGTACAAGGTCTCCAGGGGCAAGGTGAAGCCTTTCTTCTGCCCTATCCAATGTAAGGAAGGCATGGTATCAACAGTAAGACAGGCACAAGTGACCACAGTTCAAGGGTGTTTATTGAACTTCAACAATGGTGTTGTTACGCTCACCTGGCTCGGGACTGGATAGCTGCAGTCTCCACCACCGTGACTCGTAATGCAGAGGACTGACTGGACTGACCTGCTCAATTTCGTCTGCTTGACCCGTAGGAGGATTCTCCGGAAAGTGGAGAAGGGAATTAACCACCTGTGGATTAAGTGAGCACACCCTCCCCTCTGTCGTCCCACTCACCACTTCTAATATTCCCTTTCACCAGCCTCACCTTATGGTTTTGGATGAGGAGCTGTCCATCCTGCGTGGAGTGCAGGGGCGCATAGATCACCAGTTACTTCACTGCTCCGAAGGAATTGGGTGAGTTCTAGACGGATATTGACTCTGAGGTAAGTGGCGAGGAGCCGTAAATATTAGGTTCTTAAGAGTTCAAAAATGTCTGTTCTTCACTCTTGCCCAATTCCCTTCTTTGTTTTGCAGCTTGATTCGGGAGGAGATTGTCCTGTAACAGCTGATTGCCTTTAGGTAAGAGTCTGTGTTATCCAACACTGTTCAGTAAAAATGCCACTGCTTAACCTGTTGCTGTCTCTCTCCTTACAGGTGTGGCATAAGAAGATGCGGTGAGCAGAATAATACTACCTCTGGCGGTAATTCGGTAAGTCTATGGTGATAGGCAGAATTGTCTTTTGTTGGTTCTCTCGGCTCACCTTATGTCTTTTTGTCCTCTTAGGTGCGGGGAGTCCGGCGAAGAACAATGGGGCCGCGCCGGCTTGTGGAGACGCTGTGAAGACCGGCAAGTATAGCGCAGCGCTGCAGCTGGCGGCACGGCACGCACAAAGTCTTTTTCCTTTTTTTCAGATGAGCGCAGGATGGGATGAAGAATGAAGGTAATGTTCGTGTTCTAAGCTTTCCTTCTTATTTCCCTTCTCTTCTAGGAGCTCCTGATTCCAGGCGGGTGTGGCAGAAGACTGGATGCTGAACTGACGGGCACGGTGAGCGTTACGCTGCAGGACGCAGAATAACGCGAAGCGTGTGTTTCCCATCGGGCGTGGTTTAAATGGCCTGCAAAGTAGTCCCACGTAAGAAGTTCCCCAACACCACACCGAGTAAAAAAAAATAGTCCCTGAAACAGTAGTTCCTTCCAGGTCTCACGTTAGCTTGGATCCTTTGCAGCATGGTCTGCATGAGGTAAGTTTATCCATATGAGACTGGCGCCTAAGGCGCCAGGACTGACCCCACATATGAGCCTGGCGCCTACGCTGCCAGGACTGAACCGAGATAGCCCCCAGCTGGGGTTGCCGGGTTTTCAAAATGTATCTGGATGCCTGCTCCTGGGGTTGATGGACTTGGTCTGGATGCCCGGGGGTAGGCATCATGACAGCACTCCCCCCTCATCCCCTGAACACCCCCTCCCCCCCAAGGCCCCTCCTAAGGTCGTTCTTCCCCTTGGTCCTGGTTTGTCTGGGAAATTCCGATGAAATCTTTTCACCAATCGAGGTGCATGAGCGTGGTCACTAGGCTCCCATGATCTTTCTTGCGGCCTGTAACCCTTCCAGTCAATTAAATAAAAAAAGTATTGATTTGACCATCTTGGAGTCTAGGATGTTTTTAACTTCAAATTCGGGTTCCCCGTCTATGGGGTTGGGTGGTTTGGTTAATCTGGTTCCGGGTTGTACTAGCTTCAGAAGTGAAACGTGAAAAACGGGATGTATTTGCATATTAGAAGGTAACTCCAATTTGACTGCCACCGGGTTGATGATGGCCTTAATAGTGTAAGGCCCCAAATATCTAGGGTTAAAGGTCCGAGTTCCTTTTAGAGGTAGGATTCTTGTAGCTAGCCAAACTTGGTTTCCAACTTGGTATTGTGGAGCTTCACTTCTATGTTGGTCGGCATTCTTGTA
This sequence comes from Ambystoma mexicanum, assembly GCF_040938575.1. Lineage (NCBI taxonomy): Eukaryota > Metazoa > Chordata > Amphibia > Caudata > Ambystomatidae > Ambystoma > Ambystoma mexicanum. The sequence goes on along the minus strand of NC_090938.1, from coordinate 766,245,457 downwards.
TCTTTCTTTTGCTCGTTTCAAATGTTCCGTTGCCTCCTTAAAGGCTTGTGTAATAGTAGTGTGTAGATGGTTCACAGCGGGCATTTCCAAGTGTTGGGGGGAGCCGAGTTCTGAAGTCCGAGGATGATGCCCATATATGGTATAAAAGGGGCTGTCTGGTTCCTGAATGTACAGAGTTGTTTTATGCGTATTCGGAAATCCAAAAATATGCATTTTCTGTCCTTCCAATTGCCTTGGGTTTGGTGTAACATACAACTTAGGTACTGCTCAAGAGCCTGGTTGGTCCTCTCGGTCTCACCATCGGTCTGGGGATGGTGACTGGTTGATAACCTCACGTCGATTTGTGCCAATTGACAGCATTTCTTCCAAAACTGCGAAATAAACTGACTACCTCAGTCAGAGACCAACACGGAAGGAAATCCATGTATTCGAACAATGTTTTCAAGAAACTCTTTGGCCAATGTTGACGCTGAAGGCAATCCTTTTAAAGGAATAAAGTGGGCCATTTTGGAAAAAAGATCCACTATAACTAGAATGGTATTAAATCCACTACATGGGGGAAGGTCAGTAATAAAATCCAGGGACAAGGTGTGCCATGGTGTAGGTGGAATGTCCAAAGGTTGTAAAAGACCAGCCGGTTTCTTCTTCAGACTCTTGTTTTGGGCACAGATGCCACAAGATTGTACAAATAACTTTACTTCTTTTCGCCAGGTGGGCCACCAGAATTGCCTTTTAATTTTGGCCTCTGTCTTTGCAATTCCTGGGTGTCCTTCAATCAGAGCATCGTGGAAATTGGAGATAACTAGTTCCTGTAATTCCTTGAGTGGTAGGAATAGACGACCTTGGTAGTAGGGTAGATCATTGATGACTGAATAATCTTGGCCTTTCTTTAACCATTCCTGCAAGGCAGCTGGACCGAAAAGTTGTTGAATTTTTAAATTAATGTCTTCTAGAGTTTGTAAGGCAGTTATACCAAGGATTCTTTTCTCTGGAATTATAGGCACCGGTTCAGGGTTCGAATATGCTTCTCCCATTCCTATACGAGATAAGGCATCGGCCTTGCCATTTTTACAACCTGGTCGGTAAGTGATCACGAAATCGAATTCCGCGAAAAACAAGGCCCACCTGAGTTGATGTGATGATTGGGCCTTGGCTGTCTTCAAATATTGTACATTCCTATGGTCGGTGATTACGGTGATGGTATGTCTGGCACCGAGAAGATAATGCTGCCAAGCCTTGAATGCAGATTTGATGGCCAATAACTCCTTATCGATAACTGCATAGTTTAATTCGGGTGCTGAGAATTTTCTTGACCAGAATGCTACTGGATGGAGTTGGCCGGTTTCAGGATCCTTCTGGGAGAGTACAGCTCCCATGGCTAAACTGGATGCATCGGTTTCAACTATGTATGGAAGTTCGGGGCGTGGATGCTTTAAAATGGGTGCAGACATGAATTTCAATTTTAGTTCTTGGAAGGCCCTTTCAGCCTCTTCGGTCCATAAGAAGCGCTTAGTCTTTCGCAAGAGTGCTGTGATGGGGTGTACAATATGTGAGAATTCTGGAATGAATCTGTGGTAGGAATTAGCAAATCCAAGCATGCTTTGTACTCCTTTTACTGAACTAGGTGATGGCCAGTTGAGGATTGCGTCCACCTTTCGAGAGTCCATTCGAACTCCCTTTGGAGTCAGGATAAACACAAGGAATTCAACCTCTGTAGAGTGAAAAACGCATTTTTCCAATTTTGCATACAACTTATGCTGACATTGTTTTTCAAGAACGGCACGCACGTGCCTAACATGGTCTGATTCTGAGGAGGAGTACACAAGGATATTTTCTATGTATACAACCACACAGACGTCATTGAGCTCTCGAAGGACATTGTTCATAAAATACTGGAAGGCTGCTGGTGCGTTGCACAACCTGAAAGGCATCACCTGATATTCGAACAATCCATACCTGGTGCGAAAGGCCGTCTTCCATTCGTCGCCTTTCTTTACACTTACCAGATGGTATGCCCCTCAGAGATCTAACTTGGTGTAGATACAAGCATCCTTTACTTGGTCCAGTAATTCGGGGATCCGAGGCAATGGGTATTGGTTTTTTACCGTAATTTGGTTTAATGTGCGGTAATCTATGCACGTTCTACGGTCACCTTCCTTTTTGGGCAAGAAGAATAAAGCTGAGGCTGCGGGGGACTTGAATGGACGAATGAATCCGTTAGCAACGTATTGATCCAGGTATTGTCGTAGGTGACGGTTTTCGGGTTCCGTAAGAGCGTAGATCCCACTGCATGGAGGTTGTGCACCGGGTAAAAGATCGATCTGACAATCGTATGATCTGTGAGGTGGTAACGTGTTTGCCTGTTCTTTCTGGAAAACATCCTGGAATTCTTGATATTTCTGAGGTAACTGCACGACTGGAGTAGTGACTGTGGCCAAGCTTTTATTCAAGGTTGGTTTTGGGTAACGGGTGTGTGCACAATCCGGGAAGGTCATTCTCTTCTCTTCTCTCGCCAATCAATACAAGGATTATGTGTTTCCAACCACGGCATTCCCAGAATTACTTGGAACTGCGGGGCCTTGATTAAGTCAAACACAATGCTTTCTTGATGCCCATCTTGACCCAACAGCTTCACCTTTGTAGTAGAGTGAGTGGCTGGCCCAGAGGCAATTTCAGTCCCATCGACAGTGGTGATAACATCCGTTGTGGTCTTTTTGCAAAGAGGCAGGTTCATCCTTGTAGCCAATTCGTGGTCCATGTAGTTTCCAATGGCCCCGCTATCAATGTATGCTCTCACTGCGTGCATACGTGATGGCTGCCTTGGATCAATAAGGACCATTGGCACAATTAGGTGCGAGGTCTGAGTGTCCTTTTTTAAGCTCGGCAAGCGGACCTCTACGCTTGTCGGGCGTGGTCGTTTCCCGAATCGGGGTCTGTATGGCTTTTATCCGCAACTCGTACCATCTTCTTGGGTGGTTTAACCGGGCAGTCCCATAGAAAATGTCCCGAAGTTCCACAGTATAGACACAATTGCAGTTGTTGTCCTTTTTCTTTTTGAGTTAAGGGTCCTTTAACCCCCCCACCCCCCGATCTGCATGGGTTCTGATGCATGTTTCCTTGGGGGTAGCGTTGGGGTTTATTAAATCTCAATTCTCAAATTTAGCTCGATCAGCCGTTCTGTTCTGAAGTCTGTGTTCTAACTGGACCACCAAGTCTATGTTTTCAGCGCAGTCCTGAGGTGGATTCACTACCTGAGCCAACACATCCTTGAGTTCTCCTCAGAGTCCCCAATGAAATAATGTAATTCGTTTTGCTTCAGGCCATCATCCGGTTTCCACCACCAACCTATTAAAGTTTGCGATGTAAGTGAGCAGGTCCTGGTTATCCTGTCGTAGGGACAACAGTTCGTTATCCAGGGCCTGTCCTTGTAAAGGTCGGGCGAATAGTCTTTCCATACTTATTTGAAAGCCCTGAAAATCCCAAAGAAGAGGATCATCCTGGTTAACTAGTGGAATTGACCTATCAGCTGCGCTGCGCTGAGATACGATAGTACAAAGGCTACTTTGGCTTGGTCGTTTGGGAAGGCTCCTGGTCTCCATAAAAAGTGCAAGCGGCACTGGTTCACCAACACGGCGAACCTTTTTGGGTCTCCGGCAAAGCGTTCGGGTGGTGCCAAAGGAATATTTCCAGGTAAAACTATTTGCACAGGGTTGCTTGATGAAGCAGGGATTGGGTTCCCCCCGAGTCCAGGTAAGGGTGTTTGTCCAGCTTGGTTTTGCAGCTGTTGCCTAGCAAGATCATCAGTGCGTTCCTTAGACACAATCAGTTCTCTCCTGAGAGCATTAGTTTCTTGGCGTGCGGAATGTACTTCTGCCCTAAGCTTCCCTAATAATTGGGCCAGTTGGTCAGTTTCGGAGGTCTCCATGACACCCGGGTGGAATTTGTTGGTTGGCTTCGCGTTCTGTTACGCTCACCTGGCTCCCACAGGGGCGATGATCGGGACTGGATAGCTGCAGTCTCCACCAATGTGACTCGTAATTCAGAGAGGACTGACTGGACTGGCCTGCTCAATTTCGTCTGCTGGACCCGTAGGAGGATTCTCCTGAAAGTGGAGGAGGGAATTAACCACCCGTGGATTAAGTGAGCACACCGTCCCCTCTGTCGTCCCACTAACCACTTCTAATATTCCCTTTCGCCAGCCTCACCTTATGGTTTTGGATGAGGAGCTCTTCATCCTGCGTGGAGTGCAGGGGTGCGTAGATCACCAGGTACTTCACTGGTCCGAAGGACTTGGGTGAGTTCTAGACGGATATTGACTCTGAGGTAAGTGGCGAGGAGCCGTAAGTATTAGGTTCTTAAGAGTTCAAAAATGTCTGTTCTTCACTCTTGCCCAATTCCCTCCTTTGTTTTGCAGCTTGATTCGGGAGGAGATTGTCCCGTAACCGCTGATTGTCTTTAGGTAAGAGTCTGTGTTATCCAACACTGTTCAGTAAAAATGCCACTGCTTAACCTGTTGCTGTCTCTCTCCTTACAGGTGTGGCACAAGAAGATGCAGTGAGCAGAAGAATACTACCTCTGGCGGTAATTCGGTAAGTCTATGGTGATAGGCAGAATTGCCTTTTGTTGGTTCTCTCGGCTCACCTTATGTCTTTTTGTCCCCTTAGGTGCCGGGAGTCCGGCGAAGAACGATGGAGCCGCGCCGGCTCGTGGAGACGCTGTGAAGACGGACAAGTATAGCGCGGCACTGCAGCTGGCGGCGCGGCACGCACAAATAAAGTCTTTTTCCTTTTTTCAGATGAGCGCAGGATCCAGGATGGGATGAAGAATGAAGGTAATGTTCGTGTTCTAACCTTTCCTTCTTATTTCCCTTCTCTTCTAGGAGCTCTGGATTCCAGGTGGGCGTGGCAGAAGACTGGATGCTGAACTGACGGGCACGGTGAGCGTTACGCTGCAGGACGCAGAATAACGCGAAGCATGTGTTTCCCATCGGGCGTGGTTTAAATAGCCTGCAAAGTAGTCCCAGGTAAGAAGTTCCTCAACACCACACCCGAGTAAAAAATAGTCCCTGAAACAAAGTAGTTCCTTCCAGGTCTCACGTTAGCTTGGATCCTTTGCAGCATGGTCTGCATGAGGTAAGTTTATCCATATTAGGCGCCAGGCCTGACCCCACATATGAGCCTGGCGCCTATGGCACCAGGCCTGAACCCAGATAGCCCCCAGCTGGGGTTGCCGGGTTTTCAATATGTGTCTGGGTGCCTGCTCCCGGGGTTGATGGACTTGGTCTGGATGCCCGGGGGTTGGCATCATGACAGGTGTGATGAATGTCTATCTAACCCTAAATCTACAGATGGGAGCAAGCTACGACCATCAAAAAATAATAATGCAGTCCTAGTGGAGTCTCGTCAAAGTAAAAAGGCCTATATTTAAAAAAAACGATTGCCAATCCTTACCACTAAATACAAATAGTGTGGGGTAGTGTTCATGAAAAAGAAAGAAGTGTTCCCAAAATGATATGTCGGGATGTTCAGGCCATCACATTTTCAGCACCGGACAAGGCGGTTCACTCGAGCAAAGCCCACACTCTGGCTTCGGCACGAGGATACAGCTCACACCCCGCATCAGGACCTTCTGTACTCAAGTCTCTTTACTTCAAAGTCTCTTGATTCAGTGGGCCTGATTTACCAAAACAAAACACAAAGTTCCTTTCCTCTTATACGCACTCAATTCTTGGGAATCACCTTGGATCACACTCAGCCCGGCTCAGATCCCTTTTATATCACAATCGCTACTGTGGATCACCCTCACCCTCTTCCGGGCTCAGATCCCCTTTTCACAATGTTCAGCGAATACTCTTTCTTGGGTGACTCACGGTTCACCCCGGATCCCCCTCAGCCGGGCTCAAATCCTTCCTCTTACACAATTAGTCTCCCTCAGCCGAGCTCGGACCAATTTCAGTTCACAAACTATCGAAGACTTTCGAATGTGCACAGGATTTAGCTTGACCCATTGCAGGACCACTTCAATTTCCAGTTTCTCTTTTCACAGTTGCCAAACCATTGGATACCTAACAGAGACCTTTGAATGAGCACCCACATGGTGCCGGACCACTCTTGTCTATGGTATCTTTCTTGGTTTCCAAAAGGTTCAGTCACTCCTCTGGTTTTCAACTATATTTGTGTCGCTCGTTACATACTTTTCACACACAGTTCTGTTTAGATTTCTTCATACAATGTAGCCGCTTGCAACCTTGGTTCTAACACAGGCTGGTCTTGTATCAGTCTCTCCAAATAACCGGCTGTGCTGTCCTTTACTGGCGCTGCTTGGTTGTAGGAGCCAAGGACAGTACCATGGCAGCAACTGTTCCTCCCCGCTTTGGTTATCAATGCGGGAGAGCCGTGGGTATCTCCGACACACAATGCAGGTTTCTTCAGCTTTACTCCCCAGTCTTAGTTTTTTATTTTCCATGGTTCACGAAAGTAATGGTCTGAAAAGGTCACTGGCACTTCCCTCCCTGCAACCCTCTCTGGTCTCGCCATCTTTCTCCTTGTATGAAGCTGCCATTGGGAACCGCTGTTTCCTCGTGTCCTTTGCCTTGCTCAGAATGTGCTTTCGTGCTCCGCCTTTTATCCATGTGGAGAAGTGTGATGGAAGTCAGGTGTGTGTAATGATCAGTAATTGCCTGACCTTGCCTGACAATTGTATTGGGGCATGTCAGGTATACGGCTCTGGTGTTAGTCCGTTTTTGCTCATGGTGAGCTGTCCGTGAGAAAGTGTTTGTGTCGGGAAAGGGGGTAGTGGGGTTGTGTTCCCAAGTATCCTACCTGGTAGGATGGGGAAAAGGTGTTACAGGGACGGGGATACCGCGTCTCACTATCCGGTGTACCACTCCCTGAATATCCCTCATCCAGGTGATCCTCCTGCACTGGTCCACCCCAGGAACTGGATCCAAAAGCGATGGCCATGTCCTGGCCACCTGGATGACAGATCCCTGGGAACTAGCAGGTGAGACACCTTCAGGTTTCTCACAGCAACCATCAAGGTTTGTAGAGGTGACATTTGCAGGGGTGTGTCACGACCCCTATCCCAGACCCCCACTGGCAAGTCAACCTGCCAGGTAAGGCCAGGGGTCGGGGTTCTATTAGGGCCTCTGAGGCCTTACATCCTCTTCCAAGACTCTCTTGGAGTCAGTCCTGGCGCCAGGCTCATATTCAATATGAAGAACATCTTTGAATGGGAACTATTTTTCTTTCGGTCTGCAGTCAACATGCAGGCACTCACATAGCCCAGTTCCCAAGAACTGAGCTATGCGGTATAGTGTTTTGGGTGTGGTGGCCTGGGACTACCTTACCTGGACTACTTTACTGGGAGTCTATTTAAACCACACCCAAGCAACAGAGCACGCTTCGCGTTATTCTGCAGCCTGCAGGGTAACACTCACCGTGTCCAGTGTCCTGGATTCCAGCAATCCTTGGAGCAACGAGCCTGCAGAGGGGAAAAAGAACATCATTAATAGAGTCTTACCTGCAAACTCCATCCTGTCATCCGTCCGATGTTCATTCCTGATTCTGCTTACTTGCAGGCCGCTTATCCAGCGAACTACATCTTCAAGGCACTGCATGCTTACCGGAATATATATGTGAGAGTGAGAGTGAGAGAGAGAGAAAAAAAGAGAAAATCACGCCCGCCGGAAAACACATGTTAGCTTATACAAGGCGAAATAACGCTGTGCATAGAGTATTACTTACCGGATTGCAGCGCGCATCTCACGCAATCCATTACCGGCAGGTGCTCAATCCAACCAGCACGAAACGCTGAATCTCCCGCACACCTAGGGGGAAAGAAAAAGACAATAACCAAAAGGAAAAGAAGGCAAGAACTGTATAGGCAGCAAGACCTACCTGAAAGACCTACCTTAAAGACACTTGAACGGGCTTGCACCAGTGAAGTAACTCGGTCGCCCGCGCCCACTGGAGCCCCTACCAAAGAGGCCAGGATGGGGAGCACGCCTTATACCAAAACAAGGTGAGGAGAGGGCCTGAGGGCCAAATCCAAGGGAGGTGGGAGACCTTACCAGAGACGGCCAGTCTTGAACCCATCCCTTCTGCAATTGCAGGCTTGACTTCCATCGAAGACACCACCCGGCATCTGGTAGAGGGTTCCAGGCGCATATCATCCAACTAGGGCTGAGGGGCGTCCCCGTGGATACCAGGTGAGCGTAACAGAACACAAAGCCTACAATAACACAATCCACCTGGGCGCCATGGAGACTTCAGAAATCGATCATCAATTGGCTCAGTTATTGGGGCAGTTACGTGCCGAAGTACATTCAGCCAGACAAGAGACCAATGCTCTCCGGAGGGACCTAGTTGTAACCAAGGATCGTACCGAGGAAATCAGTAGGCAGTTACTACAATCACAGGCAGGACAGACTCCATTGCCTGGAAACAACCCGCCGGCACAAGCATCCACCTTATCAGCCGCTCCCGTACAAATAACTCTTCCTGGAGCAGTACCTTTAGCATCACCAGAACGATTCTCAGGCGACCCCAGGAAGTATGCTACGTTCATGAATCAATGTCGCCTTCATTTCCTTTGCAGACGTGGCGCATTCCCCAATGATGAAGCATGGGTAGCCTTTGTTTTGCCATGCCTGAGCGGTAGTGCGGCGGATTGGTGGGTGCCGCTTGTAAGCCATGATGATCCACTGTTAATTGACTTTGGGAGGCTCCAGGGGGAAATGGATAAGCTCTTTGCTTGTCATACCCAGGAACAAGCAGTAGACCAACTTTTGTCACTCCGGCAGGGGAATCAAGACTTATTAACGTATATTACAACCTTCAATAGATTAGTCGTTGAAGCTGTGTGGCCTGAAAGCAAAAGAACCATGTTGTTTCACCGAGGTGTACAAGGAGAACTGAAGGACATTCTAGCCCAAGTGGTAGAACCACCCAGAGATTGTACCGAATTCATTAATCTGGTTGTGCAACTAGACCACCGATTGCAGGATCGAAAGGCAGTTCGGTCTAGATCAGACGTTCGGGCTGTGTATGTTCGGCCAAGGGACAATGCCTCACGCATGTCAGAAAACACCATAGAACCCATGCAAATCGGAGGTGTACGACCCCCGTTAACAAAAACGGAAAGAGACAGAAGAAGGCAACAACAGCTATGTTTGTACTGTGGAAAACCAGGGCACTTCTTCAAGGACTGCCCAGTGAAACCCACAAAGAACATTGTAGGGGCCACAGAAAAGGACGATAGCAAGGAGTAGGAAAACTACCCAGCTCGACAAACGTAGAGGTCAGTTTGTCAAGTGAGAAGAAAGAGCCACCGACCTCACACTTTGCAATACGAGTGATCCTAATTAACCACAAACAACCGTCTCGGATGCACGCCGTTGAGGCGTACATAGACAACGGCGCAGTTGGGAATTATATAGATCAAGAACTGGCAACAGAGATGGGTCTTCCCTTATGTTCAAAGCCGACTACAGAAAAGGTAACCTCCGTGGATGGGACAGAAATTGCTTCCGGACCAGTAACCCAATCTACAGCAGGAGTAACCCTACTGTGCCAGGATGGACACCGGGAATCTATTTCCTTTGATCTCATCAAGGCACCTCAGTTCCGGCTAATATTAGGTATGCCATAGTTAGTTGCTCACAATCCTCAGATAGATTGGCGTGCAAGGAAGTTGACCTTTCCTGATGACTGACTGCGCTCCTACATGTTATTACCAAGAGGAGAAACCAGACTTCCGCACCCCTGAGACTCCCAGAACGGCGGCATTGACACTTGGTGTGGCTAGCAATTTACTGAGTGAATACCAAGATTTCCAGGACGAGTTCCAGAAAGAACAAGCTAACACACTACCGCCACACAGGCCCTATGACTGCCAGATTGACCTCATACCTGGTGCACAAATTCCTTGTGGCAGAATCTATACACTCACAGAACCAGAGATCCTCCATTTGAAGTCCTATCTAGACCAGTACCTGGCAAACGGGTTCATTCACCCGTCTAAATCACCGGCAGCCAGTCCTTTATTCTTCGTACCAAAGAAGGAAGGGGACTTGAGGACCTGCATCGACTACCGCGCATTAAACCAGATCACTGTAAAGAATTGCTATCCCCTGCAACTCATTCCCAAAATGTTAGACCAAGTCAAGGATGCTCAGATTTATACCAAATTGGACCTTAGTTGAGCGTACCACCTGGTCCGAGTAAAAAAAGGTGATGAATGTAAAACCGCCTTCCGTACCATATATGGCCTGTATGAGTACCAGGTAATGCCTTTTGGACTTTACAACACTCCCGCGGCATTCCATTACTTCATGAATGATGTCTTGCAGGAATTAATCGATGTTTGCTCCTTGGTCTACATAGATGACATTTTAGTGTACTCGGCCTCAGAACAAGACCATGTCAAGCACGTCCGCTCCGTTCTCACCAAGCTCCGCCAACATCGGCTGTATTTGAAGCTCAAAAATGCTTTTTTCATGTAACCGAAGTGGAATTCCTTGGTTTCATCCTCACTCCGAAAGGCATCAGAATGGATATGCACAAGGTAGACGCCATTCTTAAGTGGCCATCAACAACTTCGCTAAAGGGGATCCAGAGCATGCTGGGTTTTGCGAACTTCTACCGCTGATTCATCCCAGACTTCTCTCAAATTGTACATCCGATTATGCTACTACTGCGAAAAAACAATAAGAAGTTCGTTTGGACCGAAGAAGCAAAAAGGGCCTTCCAAGAATTTAAGAGAAAATTCACTTCCGCCCCAATCCTACGACACCCCCGTCCGGACCTCCCTTACATCGTGGAGACCTATCCGTCTAGCATGGCTATGGGGGCTGTCCTCTCACAAAGGGACTCTGAAACTGGCCAGTTCCATCCCGTGGCCTTCTGGTCACAAACATTTTCACGCCCAGAAATTAACTATGCTATCACCGACAAGGAACTCTCGCCCATTAAATCCGCTTTTAAAGCATGACGACATTATCTCCTAGGAGCCAGACATACCGTCACAGTAATCACGGATCATCAAAACCTGCAATACCTGAAAACAGCAAAGGCTCAATCCTCAGGTCAACTGTGCTGGAGTCTTTTCTTCGCCGAGTACGATTATGTAATCACTTATCGACCGGGAGTTCGGAATGGAAAGGCTGACGCGTTGTCCCGCATGGGCATTGATGAAAATGTATATACAACTCCGGATCTGGTAGCCATCATTCCTGAGGACAAACTCTTAGGTCTCACGACAGCCCTGACACAAACAGAACTCCAAAAAGAAATCCAGCTTGTGATGAATCCCAATACCTTGCTTGAATGGCGAACTCAAGGAGAACAATACACCATCAAGGACCAACTACCATATTTTAGGGAAAGTTTATATGTGCCCAAAAAGGAACTCCAACAGCAAATAATTTCAGATTACCACGATTCCCTGATGGAAGGTCACCCTGGAATCACTAAAATCCTCGCCATGGTGAACCGAAACTATTGGTGGCCTACTTGGCGTAAAGACATCATCCAGTCATGTGGTTTGTGTGCGCAAAACAAATTGCAAAAACAGAAGCCAGCTGGTCTTCTTCAACCATTGGAAATTCCTCCCGCACCATGGCACACACTTTCTCTCGACTTCATTACAGACTTACCTCCCGGTCGGGGATTCAACACTATTTTAGTTGTCGTAGACTTATTTTCGAAAATGGCACACTTTATCCCTTTTAAAGGTCTTCCAGGTGCATCCAGTTTAGCAAAAGTGTTCCTGGAAAACATTATCTGGTTACATGGCTTCCCATTGGTTTTGGTCTCTGATCGAGGTAGCCAGTTTGTGTCCAACTTCTGGAGAAAGTGTTGTTCAATGGCACAAATCAACATCCGATTATCCACCAGTCACCACCCCCAAACTGATGGCCAAACTGAAAGAACCAATCAAACCCTCGAGCAATACTTGCGGTGCATGCTGCACCAAGTGGTAGGGAACTGGAGAGACTTATTATGGATAGCAGAATATGCTTACAATAATTAATTGCACTCCAGCACGGGACAAACCTCTTTCTACATCCTATACGGCAGACACCCACGTACTTCTGAATTGGACCTTCAAACCACCTTGGAAATGCCAGCGGTGAAAACCCTTCATGCGACCATCTCCCAGGCCTTTAAAAAGGCAACGCAACATCTAATTCAAGCCAAGTGCAGACAAAAGAAATTTGCTGACCAACACCGAAGAAAGGCCCCCGACTATCAAGTAGGAGACAAGGTTTGGCTAGCGGCAAAGTACGTACCCATAAAAGGAACCCAGACCTTTCATGCTCTGTATCTGGGGCCTTACTCCATCAAATCTATCATCAACCCAGTAGCTGTCAAACTAGCATTACCACCCAACATGCAAATTTACCCAGTGTTCCATGTATCACTCCTGAAACCGGTACAACCCGGTACACGGGTTATGACACCACCAGAACCCGTGATAGTTGACGGAGAACCGGAGTTCGTAGTGAAGGGAATCCTGGACTCTAAATACACCAGGTCCAAGTTATATTACCTAGTCGGTTGGAAAGGATACGGACCTCAAGGCAGATCCTGGGAACCCAGCGAGAATATCCATGCACCTCGTCTGATTAAGGAATTCCATCAGAACTTTCCAACCAAGCCTGGACCGGGCAGAACAACCACCGTGAGAGGGGACTTGGGGGAGGGGGGAGGGAGTGCTGTCACGACCCCTATCCCAGACCCCCACTGGCAAGTCAACCTGCCAGGTAAGGCCAGGGGTCGGGGTTCTATTAGGGCCTCTGAGGCCTTACATCCTCTTCTAAGACTCTCTTGGAGTCAGTCCTGGTGCCTGTGGCGCCAGTCTCATATTCAATATGAAGAACATCTTTGAATGGGGACTATTTTTCTTTGGGTATGCAGTCAACATGGAGGCACTCACATAGCCCAGTTCCCAAGAACTGAGCTATGCGGTATAGTGTTTTGGGTGTGGTGGCCTGAGACTACTTTACCTGGATTAATTTACTGGGAGGCTATTTGAACCACACCCAAGCAACAGAACACGCTTCGTGTTATTCTGCAGCCTGCAGCATAACGCTCACCGTGTCCAGTGTCCTGGATTCCAGCAATCCTTTGAGCAACGAGCCTGCAGAGGGGAAAAAGAACATCAGTAGAATCTTACCTGCAAACTCCATCCTGTCATCCGTCCTACGTTCATTCCTGATTCTGCTTATTTGCGGGCCGCTTATCCAGCGAACTACATCTTCAAGGCACTGCATGCTTACCGGAACGAAGCAACCTGAAAAGGAGAGAGCGAGAGGGAGAGAGAGACAACATTAGTATACGCATATCCACAGCGTTCAAGCAACGGACATCACGAGAACCTCACCTGGCTGGTCGCATCTTGGCCGGTATCGTCCCAGAGCATCACGCCCGCTGGAGAAGAACACTGCGACCTGCAAAGGAAGAGGAAAACACATGTTAGCTTATACAAGGCGAAGCAACGCCGCGCATAGCGCATTACTTACCGGATTGCAGCGCGCATCTCACGCCATCCATTACCGGCAGGTGCTCAATCCAACCAGCAGGAAACGCCGAATCTCCCGCACACCTAGGGAGAAAGAAAAAGACATTAACCAAAAGGAAAAGAAGGCAATAACTGTATTGCATACAATAACTGCTAGGCAGCAAGACCTACCTTAAAGACACTTGAACGGGCTCGCAGCCGTGAAGTAACTCGTTCGCCCGCGCCCACTGGAGCCAACGTGCCCCTGCTAAAGAGGGCAGGACAGAGACCACGCCTTATACCAAAACAAGGTGAGGAGAGGGCCTGAGGGCCAAATACAAGGGAGGTGGGAGACCTTAGCAGAGACAGCCTGTCTTGAACCCAGCCCTTCTGTAATTTCAGGCTTCACTTCCATCGAAGACACCACCCGGTATCGGGGAGAGGGTTCCCGGCGCATATCATTGTTAGGCAGAATCCTGTTCGGTTCCCGTAGGGAGCACTACAGAAGATTAGGACTACAGGTGAGAGCAATATATCCCCTTTGGTATCAGTCTGTACCACAAAGATTTAGCTGGTAGCTGTGGCTGAGCAGTCAGAATTATCTCAAGAGGGAGATGAGCAGTATTCAGGGTTTACACAATAGGCCTACAATAATATGGTACAAGGAAACCCTGACCAAAGCTTTGTATCAAAAAGTATATATATATTTATTTTATACACTTCTAATAAACACATTTATCACAGTGATCAAGCAAGTTAAAGTAAGTGAAGGAAAAATATACACACTCCCTAATTAAATTCTAGACCAAGTGAACCAGAGTTAAAACTGAGCAAAATGGCACAGTGAAAACCACACACAAGGGATGCTCTAACAATTTCTCACAAGGGGGGGAAAAGCACAATTTATATAGAAATCACTTCTTACACACCCTAGCAACACTTCCCATAAGTTTGTGAACCAATTATAAGCAAGACAGTGCATCAGTATAGGAAATACTTAAATGAAAACTGAGCAAAATGGCATTTCACAAGCTTTAGAGAGGAAGAAAAGGGTAGTTATAAGAAGTAGATGCACCAACACAGTTCTATTTGAGAATCAATCTAAAGAAGGCAGTTCTAACAAATGTAGCCAGAGTCAGAAGACCTGTGCCAGAGTCAGTGGTACAGAGCAAGGGCCCAGGAGCAAAATGTTCTTGAAGCTGCAGTCAAGTCTTTGGTTAACGATTTTGAAAAGGTGGATGCAGAAGGTAGAAGACAATGTTAAGAGAGAGGGGCGGCCAACCCAACAGGTAGGTAAAGGATTTAAAACACCTTTAGTGCTACCACGAAGAAAGGGCAGCCTGGCAGAACAATGTACCTTTAAAATGAAGTGGCTCCTGCGGTGGCGTTTGTTCCTGGTAGTTCCTGCAATTCGGGGGATCCAGCAGAGGAAGAGAGGCTCTCGTCGTGGAGGAAGGTTCGAGTTACTGCACTACCCAGGGATGAAACCAGCCGCGGTGTTGCCCGACGAATAAAAGGTACGCGCCTTTAAATGGTGGTCCGGGTGGACTGGTGCCTGGCTATCCGGCCTCCCAGTACAGGGTACTGGTGATTCGATCAAGGCAGGTCCAGGAAGGCGATTGGCAAACTGGTTGGCCCCACCAGCTCAAGGGAAGAAGGCTCTTGCCGATGAAGATCTTCTCTCGTCGTGTGGAGAAATGTGGTGAGACACTGCAGCAGGGCTTCACCGGTGGTTCAGTCGTGTCAGATGTCTTTGGCTTCTCTTCTCTTTGGCTTCTTAGTTCCAGTGGGAACGTCTTGCTCTTCCAGTCCTCAGGACCCTGCTTTTATGCAAAAAGAGCCCCATTCATACAGCCTAGCTGTCACTCACACAGTGGAGTGGTTATCCTTGTGGGAGACCCTCCCGCCTATCAGGATAGAGTGCCACATGGGTTGCTGAGGCAACCCTGTCCAGGGGTCCTACTCCCCCTCCCACACAATGGACCCACCCCATACTCAGTGGCGCCGAAAGGAGGGCTTCTTGGCAGAAGCCCGCCAAAAGGACGAACAAAGGATCCCCGACCTGGGTTAGGAGTTTAGAGAAAGACACGAGAAAGAATTTATATTAAAGTTCTGGCAAATAAAACCTACCGGAGTAAAGTTAGTATCAAAATAAACCGGCGGTATGTTAGAGGCTGTCAGTAAAAGTAGTAGCCTCGAACAATGGGAAAATCCCATAGGAAAATATTTGCGGTCGAATATTTACGGTAGTAACCACTGCCACCAGCCAGAAACTTTATCGAGAGGGACTGTACGGTACCCTCTCAAAAATGAACATAAGGGAAAAACTATTAACCCTTTCCAGTACCTCCATAGTAAGATGGTTGTACTGGTTTAGTTCATAAAAAATGACTAGTAAAGTCAATTGGGACTTTACATGCCCCGGGAGACAGTAGTCAGTCCCAGGGTATGGAGTCTATGTTTGGGGGTCACTACGACACCCCTGTGTCACTGCACGGAGGGTGCTGTGTAACACATGTGAATAAAGATGGTTCCTATGGGAGTGAGAAAATCCCCATAGACATTAAACACAAAAATAGCCTAGAACACACATAGCAAAAACGTCTAAGAGTGGGAAAAGGAGTCTCCCTCTTAGCAGGAGAAAAAAACAAAACCTTCAAATCCAGCAAAGCTGCTGGGGGACTCTATAGGTAAGGGAAATTAGCCATAGAATGATAATTCTCCCTAACAATCATCCAACCAGGGCTGAGTGGCATCCCTGTGGATACCAGGTGAGCATAACAGGGTGCTGGGTAATAGTGCCACAGTTGCAGTAGGCCTTTCCCACACAGCAGTTAACCCATAATGTGCTTTTGGAATGGGTAAGAACAGCTTTCCTCTTCCTTGAACCATCCTGTCTTCAACTCTATGGTAGAGGACATTGGAAAAGACTGTATCCCCAACAGAGGCCAAGCTAAACCCTTCTTTCAGGGTCCAAATTTGAATCAAAGAATGAGGGGGTGTCCCTCTCCTTTTAAAAGGCAACATGTCACAGGGGATTGTCTAAAGCAAGCCTGCTGTAAGGTTCCCAATCCCTGTTGCAACACATGACACTTGCCTTCTGATATCATACCCACAGTGCCTTGCCTTCCAGACATTTGGAGGGGCAGTTGTAGAGGGCCCTAACAAATATCAAGACGGTGGATCCCCTCTCACAGCCACCTCTCCCTTCTGGCTACTCTAACTTCACTCCTTCACAGGTCTACTTATTTCAACGGCACTCAACACCCTGGTGGCAGTGTGGCTTTATGTCAGTGATGCATTTGAAGTAATGATTCCTAGGAGATCTCCTGGTGAGGATCCTTGAACACTGAGAGTAAGGTGATGCCCTTCCTGCAGGAGGATCAAAACGCACCATCCTGTCCATTGATCCACATGGCAGTCAGACCAGACACCAGTCTGTTCATAGACAAGTGTGATATAAAATTGCTATGGATGTATAATTCTGTGCTTTTAGTAGTCACCATGCCCTAACCAAGCATAGCTTATAATTAAAGATTCACATGCTACCGGACTGACTAAAGCATACAATAATGACGTTTAGAAAAATAGGTCCAGAAGATTAAAAAGCCACCTCTGCCTACAGGAACTTTGTGTTGCAGCACCTGTCGGGTATGCATATGTGTCATTTGATCCTGTCCTATGCCACGGCAGGCCTGGTGCTACTGGTGAGGGCGCAACGATGCTGTCTCAGCAAAGGCCTGTGTATGCAGTATAATTTTGGCATGAAGCATAACCTCCCTTTCAGAAACCGAATTACCTGCATAATGTTCTATAAATATCAAAAAGGCAAGTGCTTTCACACCCTTCCAGATGGCAATCCATCACAGAATCCCCACTGAAAGGATATCCTCAATCCGTACAATCCTGCTAGATTAGGAACCGAATCAGCCCCAAAAGGCAGCATCTGCTCCGTCATCGCCATCTGGTGAACAAAGAGCCCAGATGTATCTGTCAGTAAACCCCCCTGTATATAGTCAGTCCACCCCTATAAGAACAATGGAGGCTTGACTTTGCAGTTGTGTCCAGCTATTGATGTAATATGTGATGGGTGGTGGATATCTAACTTTTTTGTTGCCCCACCAATAGCAAGTTTAACAACCTCCGCATAGCCTGGGATCCATTGTCTACAGTGCCCTGCCATGCCCAGGGAAGCCTGCATCAGAGTAATCATCATAGGCTTGAGCCCTTTAAGAGTGGATTTTGTGCACGTTGGTGTTAACATTCAATACCCTATGATGTTGTGTCCTAAATAATGCACTTTCTCTACATAGCTGCAACTTCAGTTTGGATGCTTTTGACCCTAACTAGCTAATGTAGTAAACAATACTAAGGTATTTTGCTTAAAGGCGATGTAGGAGGGTGATGCTACAAGTAGTTCATCTACTTGCTGAACTAATAGAGTGCCCTGAGAATTTCTTAACACGGTCTTTCTTCAGCTGTTGAAAGAACAAGGTCAGAGATTCAGTGTTGCCTTAAGTAAGGCGGGTCCAAGTATACTGGATGGCATGATAACAAAAGGCAACCCTGGATCTACTCTCTGGGTGGATCGTTATGTAGGGGGGAAAATGCAGAGCAGAGATGTATAAATGTAAAGTGTGTCACAGACTGTGAGATACAGGACAACATAGTAGCTGAATTTCATTCTAGCAAAAATAGGGATAGCACTAGAGAGTTTACAGCACAGAAAGCAATAGGTGTCCTTTCCTGGCTCCCACACAGGGAGTATTGGATTGTTAGAAGGGCTCCTAGTCTGGATTATAATACCTCATTTCAGGAGTGGCTAACAGTGACAATCCCTGTTCCTGTTTTACGGCGCAACTGATATTGGTGAATTCTGGGCAGTAGTTTGGACTGGCCAACTCCGATTTAGATGGGCTCTGCATCCTGAATACATCCCACTTCGCTATTTTGCACTGACCATAAGCAGTAAGGGATCTGGGATAACGATTCTGTGAGATCGAGAGACATAACTTCCTTTGGGTCTGAAACTTAGGATGGTACCCTCTGAAGTGTACCTAACACAGCCTTGGTGATACTGTCAGGGAATACTCTGTCTGAAGTGTAATAGATGGCATATTTCAGTTTGCAAAGGAGATCGCTGCCTGAATGTTATGTAGTGACTGTTTGTGGATGCTGTGAGCCTGTGATGTCACATGGTGTTGCTGTGTGAATGTTATGTAGTGACTGTTTGTGGATGCTGTGAGCCTGTGATGTCACATGGTGTTGCTGTGTGAATGTTGGAATTTTGATCACAGGGTTCCACACTGAGGCAATTAGAGCTCCCCTGCCTGGGCGATGGGGCCAGTGCTGTGTTCTGTCCATACTCGTGTATATAACCTCATGTAACTGTGTCTTAAGTATCTGTAATAAAGCTAAGAAGTTACCCAAGAAAGCCTGGAAGTCACTTTATAACAATGGCAACAAGTTGGTATTAAAAAGGATAACCTGCACGCAAGAAACTGAAGAGAGCTGAAGAAGCCTGCTGCGGGGGGTGCAGGAAGGAGATGGACAAGAAGGACAACACTGCCCCCAAAAGACAAGTAAGACCCATCACCCAGGGCATAAAGGGGGAGGAAGAAAGCCCCTAAACAGGAGGGATCCGCTGTCCATGAGGTTGAGGGAGAGCTGGGTCCAGGGGCTGAAGTATGAAGGAGGGCCATTAAGGTAAGCTCAAGAAGTGAGCTAGGCCCTTAAGGTGAAGAAGTCTGCTTGAAGAGAGAAGTCAAGCTTGTTGAAGTAAAAAGGGAAGTTGTTTTTATTTTAAGTGAAGAAGAAGGGAAGGTGTCCCATAACAGCAGAAGGGAGGAGTGTTTCCATAAGGAAAGAAGGGGAAGCTGTGCCCACAAGATGAGAAGCTGATATTCCCATAGGTGCCCCACAGGGAGTGTGGATGGTTTACGTGCACCATGGGGGCTGTGCCAGGAGAGTGTCTCCATGGTGGAAGGGTTACAGTTGGAGTTGCGGATCTCCGTTCACCAAAGCTAGAGCTAGAGGGGGGAAGCACCTTATATGCTTGGTGAAGAGATGTAAATCCTAGGAGAAGAGCATGTTGTCCCTTTAAGCGATGGAAGGGACTGGGCACCGATGTTGAGTCTACCCCATTTTTTGGATATGCATGGAGATCGTATGACTGCATCCCATATGCAGTCAGATGCAGATGAGAAGTAACGATCTGACCGTGTGTGTGCGGCGGTTGAAATGAGAGAGCTCTGTGAGGTGCTGCGGCCAGAGAAAGATTGATGACGTCAGGACGGCCCACATGGGAGTTGGCCCAATGTTCCTTTATCCAACGTTCACTTTCTGACTGCGAACGCTAAGCGGTTGTAATATGCAGGAAGATTTCGGGTTTATGCTGTTGAGCTAATGCCGAGCAAAGGACCCTCTGTGCATCCGGAGATCTCAGGTAAGGAAGCGTGAGATAGGAGGAATAAACTGACACGGAACGAAAGCAACGGAAACGTGGCACAGTGCTGCCACTTAATGAGTGATGCCGTTCTGGGCCATAAGGACGGAAATGGTCTGGAGGGACCCGCGGATCGTGGCTGGAGGTGCAAAGAGTAGTGCTACATAAGCCTGTTGGTGCAAGGAGAGGTTGGTCTGTGCTACATAAGCCTTTTGGTGCAAGGAGAGGTTGGTCTGTGCTACATAAGCCTGTTGGTGCAAGGAGAGGTTGGTCTGTGCCGCAAGGTGGCTCCAATGGGGCGCAGTGCAGACAAGGTGCATTCCATATTGTTTGGGACTATGGAAAGAAGAAGAAAGGAAACACGAGTATCCTTTAAGTACTGAAGTCTGTTCCAGTG
Source organism: Ambystoma mexicanum (assembly GCF_040938575.1). Lineage (NCBI taxonomy): Eukaryota > Metazoa > Chordata > Amphibia > Caudata > Ambystomatidae > Ambystoma > Ambystoma mexicanum. The sequence continues at coordinate 766,225,112 of NC_090938.1, read as the reverse complement.
TATAGTTTAAGAATGAGACACTGACAAGAAGTAATGATTCGAACTGCTGCAGTGATGTATTGTATGAGCGTGAGTGATTGCAAAGATATTAAAAAGTTAAGGTTAGATTTAACCAAATTTGAGGTATTTGCAGGTTATGGGTGCGAGGCACCCATGGACTCGTAGCAGAAAGGGTTAAAATGTGGTGACAGTTTAACAGTCTGGAAGTGGAATGCATGAGTTTGGTTATGTTTGGAGTTAGCATAACCTTATTTGAGGAATTCCAGGTAAAGCCAAGGACGGGCTATGAACGTTGAGGTGCATTTAATTAAAAGCAACATGGACTTTCTAGGAATACGTAGGGTGTTAATGGACCTACTATAAGGACTGTTATTTCAGATGTAATAAGTTATGAATATAGGATGTTACAATGCATATGCATCTTAACTGAATCTGTTATAATGGTGTAGTGTAATGTTAGCATTGAAGTAAGGTGTGGGTCAGAGAAGTTGTGAGATGGGTAGCGCCCAAAGTCTGTGTGTGTAAAGGTAGTGCCTCTGAGGTTAGTGTGAAGTTTGGCATGCAGTGTATGAGGGTGAGTGCCTCGCTGCAATTGTTATAGGAAGGCAGTGCCTTCACTGGAAGTTGAAGTTGAAAAGGAGGAACCGCCTCGTCCAATGTGAAATGTAATAGGAGGTAGCGGCTCCAGGGTCAGAAGTGTGAAGTTTAATAGGAGATGGCGCCTCTGTCAGAAGCATGAGGTGAGTGCGGGTGAGTGCCACAAAGGTTATTAGGGGGTAGTGCCTCTGTCAGAAGTATGAAGTGAGTGTGGGTGAGTGCCACAAAGGTTATTAGGGGGTAGTGCCTCCGTCAGAAGTATGAGGTGAGTGTGGTTGAGTGCCACAAAGGTTATTAGGAGGTAGCGCCTCCGTCAGAAGTATGAAGTGAGTGTGGGTGAGTGCCACAAAGGTTATTAGGGGGTAGCGCCTCCAACAGTAGTATGAAAAAGTCAGGGTGGTAGCGTCTACAGGGTCAGTATGAGATTAAAATAGTTGCCTTGAGGGGGGGGGGGGTGTGTGTGTGTGTGAGTGTGTGTCTGTCTGTCTGTCTGTCTGTCTGTCTGTCTGTCTCAGTCTCAACGGGAAAACAATCGGATCATAAGGCAGACTTACTATCCTGGATCTACCACACATGAAATGGTTTGCCCGTCAATAGTACACTTTATATAGGGACTTTGCTGATCTACAGGTATCCATGGATTCATGATGAGTTTTTCTCTCAGGCTGTCCAGGTTCTGATCCTCATCTGGGGCCGCAGGCCATACATTGCTCGGGGTAAATCATGGCGCATCCGGGTTAGGGAATTGGGTGGATTTAGGAGTAGGGGTTGAAAAGTTCCTTTGTTTGGGGTCTGTTGGGACACTCCTTTTTTCCAGTGACCCTCCTGCTTACAATAATTACAGGCTGTGAGGCTCACAAATCCGCTACTCTGGGGATCCTGTCCAACACCTTGTCCTCTCCCTCTGATGCTTTTTCCCCACACCCTCTGGGCAAGACATTTCCAATGTTAGTGCCTGGAAAGGTATGGATCCCCTGCTCTACGCGCTCCCAGGTAAATGAGCAGCAGGTGCATCACAACTAGCTCACACCTTATCATCCAATCCTAACATGAACACTCCGTCCGCACCCTGCTCCCATGCACGTCCAACTCACAGAAGCTCAACCACAGCCCTCATCACCACCCACATCATCTCCAAAACACACATGCAACCTCATGCTCATCAATACGAAATTCTGTAGTACCAAATGCAGTAGACATTGCAGACCTCATCACCACCCAACTTAGATGCACAATTTATCACAGAGACATGGTTCACCCACACCTCCTCACACATCCTGGATGTACTACTCCCAACAGGTTACTGCATGCACCTCTAACAGTGCTACAACTGGTAACTAAAAGATTGGTGATGCGAGGGCAACGTGTAAAGTCAATTATAACAGTTATTGGAACGCAAAATACTATCTTGACTTGCAAGCGCGTTGCAACCCAGTATGATGTGCGAGATTGTGCATTCTTACCGGCTGGCAGCTACTGAAAACCTTCTTGATCTCTCCCAAAAACCAGGACGGAGTTTACAAATATAATGTAATCTCAGGATGGGGGCGGGGACAGAACACCCTATTCCGGGACAGTCCTGACAAAACCTGGGCATCTGGTCACCCTAAGTAAGAGTTATCTTGGGAGGTGGATGAGAGATACTCTAGGGGAGGGACCTCGCCTCAGGGGGCAGGCTCAAGAGGGAGAAGGTGAGGGAGGGAGCGTGAGACAGAGGGACAGTCTCAGAGAGAAACACAGAGATGGGGAGAGACAGAGCGGTAAAGAGACAAGTATATATGTATATGTATATATATATATATATATATATATATATATATATTACCCGCGTCCATGTAGTTATGGTTAAGTCGGTGTTTCCATAGGAAGAGCACTTTTTGGGTGGCTTATAACTTCGCTCCCTCTGGACGAATCCTCACCAAACTTTGCAAAAAAAGTATATGGCCCACTCTGAATTATTTTGCAATGTTTGGTGAGGATTCGTCCAGGGGGGAAAAGTTATAGGGGGGGGGTCCCAAAACTTTTGTTTTGTCCCATAGACTGAATGGGAAAAAACTTTGCGCACGCCTACAGCCCAAACCGCTGGACGGATTTACACCAAATTTGCGGCAGGAGCGGGGGTTTGGTCCCGAAAGCGTGCTTTTGTAAATTTGGTGTAAATCCATCCAGTAGTTCTTTTTAAAATTACCAAAATGTAAGGCAAAAAAATGTGTGATATCTCCGTTCGCTTCGCGGACAGCACCCTGATTGGCCGAGGGGCTTGTGTGATGGCCGCGGACATGCAACGTGTTCGCTGATTGGACGGCGTGGAGCGCGTCAGATTTTCGGTGGCACCCGACCTCTTGTTTTCGCTGACGACCGTGAACAGCGCGGTGAAGCTTGGTTTAAAATTTGTATTTAGTGGAGTGTGTTGGTGTGTAAGAGTGTTTGGGGAGGGTGGGGGAGTATGAGATAGGTTCAATGTTGTATTTTATTATGTGCTAGACGCTTTTGTTGTGTTCGATTTGTCTGCGGACAACACGGCTGTTCTGAAATGTTCGTAAATAAACAGAATGGATTAGGTGTCAAGTTGAAAGTGTTCTAAGAAGATGCGTGGGGTTCTGAAATGTTCGCAGGGGGTGTCCTGAAGACGTTGTCTGTATTGTTCGTTGTCAAGCTGAAAGTGTTCTAAGAACACTTGCAGTGTCCTGAAATGTTCGTACATAAAGAAAATGGGGGTGTCCTAAGGACGCTGTCCGTATCGTCCTCTGGCAAGTTGAATGTGTTCTAGGACCTTCCTTGTGTCCGCAGACATTAAAATGGTTGCAATGCTTGAATATATGGGTGTGATATGCTGCGGTGGTTGTGGCCAAGGTATAGAATTTTGGGTGCATGGCCATTAGGTCATGCACCCAAGACTCTATGCCCTGGCCACAACCACCGCAGCATATCACACTCATATGCCATGCACCCAAGAGTCTATGCCCTGGCCACAAGCACTGCAGTATATCACACTCATATTGGCTTATAACTTTGGGTCAAAAAGAAATTTATAAGGAACAATGTTATAAGCCAGTATGGGTGTGATATGCTGCGATGGTTGTATTTATCATGTTATACTTACTATTTGTTGTAGTAACGGGAGTCCATGTTTTTCTTGTTCATTTCTGTGACAAAAGAAAATGGCATGTTAGTATTTGTACAATATAATAAGTCTTTATATAATACTATCACAATTTTTTCTTTTTTTGAACCCTCATATTTAGTAGATGACAACCAGAGTACTGTGCAATTTGCTCAGTTTCTGTGTTTGTTGCTGAAATCATTGGGTCTGTGGGAGAAAAAAAATCCATGTTGGATTAAAAAAAACCCTTTTTCTGTTATGCTACAGTTTATTTGTTTGTTTGTTTTCAGTGTTTACTTGTTGTTTGTGGCTAATGCTTTATACATTGGATTGTTCCAGTTTTTGGGAGCAGTAAGATATTAAGTATTTGTTTGGATATTGTAAAGTTTTGGAGCAGTTAGATACCAGTAGGCGTATTCTAACTGTCTATTTTTTGCTTTATTTGAGTAGTCCTAATTTATCTGATTAGTTGTTGTAGCATCTTTGGGCAGTTAGATAGCTTTTGGAATATTGTGACAGTTTATATTTTTTTTACTACAAGTGTACTTAGTTTTCAAATTTTGGTTTTAAGAACATTAAATAAGCGTTTGTAAGATTTGCTGGTAATCTCTGCTTTAGAGTAATGGTACTATCATAACATTCAAACCATCCACATTTCTTTTTTATATATGCAGTGTAGTGTCCTGAGTTGGTTGTGGCTCCTGCATGGTAGATTATACCTATTGTTGTGAAGGTTTTTCTACCAAGTGATATTTGACCATGTGTGAATCCAGTCAGCTTGCAGTTGTTTTTGGTACCATCTGCATTGTAACGTAGAAGCATTAGTATTACGTATTTACTATGTGTTTGTATTACTAACGTGGAGCGATTATCTGAATTGCAGGTTGAACATAATCTACTGTGGTTTGCATTTTGTACAAGTTGCTGAAATGGAACGGATTCACAATTAGGTATTGATATATACACAAAGCGCTCATTGGGGATTTGTTCTTGTGTCACATTGTTGCAGAGAGTGCATGTATGTTTCCACATGTATGAAATCTGAAAGATTTCATTTATAGGTATGTTTTTGTTTTCCAGTACTAATAGTAAGTAGATTAGAAATTCTTGTGGATCTTCCTGTGAGTTTATAGTGAATTTCACCATTCCAGCACAGTAGTCCAATTCTTGTCTTATTCCATGAACAGTATACAGGGTGTCAGGATTGTTTTTTGCGTTTCTATGAAGTACTAACATTTGCATACACAATGGGTCTCTAAAGTGTAAGTAAATGTTGTCAACAATTGGTGGTAATTGAAATAGAATATTGATTGCTACATTTGCGTAGCAACTTACACCAATTTCATTTATAAGTTTAAATGGACTAGGTAGTTCTGTATCGGAGTGATTTTTTTTTAGTTTGTCTTCCTTCTTTGACGAAGTACTTGGTTTACTTTCCCTAATTGGTTCTTTTTTGATTGTGGTACTTGATGAAGTTTTAGTTTCTTTTACTCTCTTTGGAGGATTTGCAGTGACATCCTGTTGCATTTCTGTTTGATTTAGTTTTCTTTTAGAACATTTTCCTTTTTGTGGAACAGGATATGTTTCTAGATGGGGGGTGTATAGTGAACGAAGTTATTGTATTCTAAAATGCAAGGAATATCAGTGTTTACTTTACTTGCATCAAAGTTGATTAGAAATAGACCGTCAAGTGTATGTAAGCGTGATAGTGCTACGTAGCTCATGCCTTCTTTAAAGACTGTGTTACCAATGTCTATCATTGCTTTGTCTAGGGTAAGACCTTGTGATTTATGAATGGTGACTGCGTATGCAAGAGTTAGAGAAAATTGTTCTGTGCATACATACATACATGTCTTTGAAGAGAAGGAATCGAGCTGTTGAGCGTCCTATTCTTTTAACTTCTGAAAGTTTGTCAAAGAGAATATTGACAAACTGAATTTTGTTGTCACGTGGGTATTTTTGAAAGCCAACAACTGTACCCAATGCTCCATTGACTAGTCCTTGGTCCACGTCAAGGTTACGTTTCAGCATTACTCTGCAGTTTAAGGATAATTTCAATATCTTTTCCAAGCCTGCTGTGTTTGCGATTGATTTTTCTAAACTATTTAGTCTTGCTGTGGCTTGGTCACACACGGGTAGTGTCATGCCATGTACATCTAGTTTGTCTGTGGTGCTAATTTCCATTATTGGTTGCATTTCTTTACTTAACATGATTTCATTGAATTTGAAACAGCTTGCAATAGTTGGCATTAAGGACATACAATTGACATTGTTGTGGGCTAATTGTTCCATAACATCTTTAGCACATGTATTATCACCATAAAGTGCATGAATGTGCCGGGTTTTCAATATTGCTTCTGCTTCTTTAGAAAGTATACCAACTCTGTTACTTTAAGATGTTGGCATAAGTGAGATCTGAAGATTGGCGCATGTTTTCTGTTAATTCTCTGTATTGGAAATGTTGCCAAAGGTTGACATTTCCAATGCTGCCAACAGTTTTACGGCAGAGTTTGTGTCCTAATGTTTTAAAAATAGGCTCACCTTTTACTGGTGTCAATTGAAGAAGATCTCCGAAAACAATAATGTGTTTTCCTGCAAAGAGCTCTTCATAGTTTGTTTTGAGTACTTCCTGTAATCTGAGGTGAATCAAAGCCAACATTAGGTTGGACACCATGCTCACTTCATCTATTAGTAGCATTTTCATTTGTTTCAATACTCTGCGTAGTTCCATTGCAGATTCTGCAGAAAGTTTGTAATAATCTAATTTGTTTTGGTGTTCTACTGGCAGGAGTAGTAATCGGTGTAAAGTGACACCACCTATGTTGTAGGCAGCTAAACCTGTGGGGGCAGTGACAACAGCTGGCAGTTTGTTGTTTGTGAATTGTTGAAGGAACTTACTGATGATTTTGGTTAGGAATGTTTTGCCAGAACCAGCTTCACCACTGACGTACAATAGTATAGGTTTGTAATTTTGACAGGTGCATTCTTTGTTTTCATGTTGAACACCATGTGCAATTTCTTTTGTTACTTCTTGAAAAATGCTATGTTGCTCATTGTTTAGCTTTGATTCTAGTATAGTTAAGTCTTCTTTCTCTTCATACTGACACATGGTGTTTTCTACTTCTTTCATAGCTAATTCTGCCTCATTTGTTATTAGTGGGTCTCCCAGTGGTTCTTGGCTTCCTGTGACAGAAGGTTGACTACTGTCAGGAGTGTCCTTATCTAGTTGGGCCTGGAGTTCTTCTTCGTGTTGCTGTTCATTGTGCAACATTGTTTTGTACAGTGCAAAGTTTACATCAGTTATACTGCTTTCATTTGCTTTGAAAGCGTCTTCATATGAGTCATAGTTATCTATTATTTCTTCTTCTTTTCTCCATGGTTTAAAGAGTTGTAGCAGGGACATGTAATATACTTCTTTATGTTGAGGAGTCTTTAATGACAATTTGATATGATTAATTAAATTTGGTTTGGTGAGTTTTACTAAGCTGCCTTCACAGTTTGTCACTTTGTATTTACGGTTTTGTTCATCAGGTTTTATATTATTTTTGTATGTGTAGTTTTGGGCAATGTGGTAAAGACTCATGGTTTCCAAAGTGGTACTCCTGTTTGGGTAGTATGTGTCCAATAAATTGTTTTTTAAAATGTGTTGGCTGTTGGGATCATGTTTGGCTATTGTTTCTATATCTTCGTATGATTTTAGAACTCTTTTTCTAGATTTAGCTGGACCAAGACTTAGCCATACTATATTTGCAGATTTACCATACAATGCAGTACCAGTTAATCGATCAGCTGCTTCATAGGATCCACATTCTCTATGGGACAGCATTTTTATGCCCAAGCTGTATAATTTCCGAGACACTGTTTTATCTGATGACAGGTCATTCCAGAGGTCTTGGAGCTCTGTCTTTTCTGATTTAGTTAAGTATGCTGTGACATATCGTGCAATTGCAGTAGAATTGTCTGCAATGTACTGCACGTCTATGTTTGCATTCCATAAGTAGGCAATGATTGCATTGTAATCATTGATATATTTTTCTTCTTCTTTTCTTTTTATGCAATATGTATTTTTAGGTGACTTACCTTTAACACTATGTCTAACTGAAGGCATGAGGTTGTTCACTTGACCTGTATTTGTAACTGGTCTAGGGAAACCAAATCGGCATTTGGTGTAGTATTTCCCTTTGTTTTTGTATTTGCGACAACAATATTTGCCACATTTGTGTCTTTGAAATTGTAAAATGTTTGCATGAAGATCACTATTTGTGGATTCTGATGGAATTTCACAAGTGACATATTTTTCAATAAACTGTAAAACCATGGTATCACTGTCTTGACCAAATTTAGGAGCATCTTTAATCCATAAAAGCATGTGGATATGTGGTGCTCCTCTGGCTTGGTATTCTTTTCTCCAAAAGAAGTGTTGCACTTCTCCAAGGGGAGGAACAGTTTTGTTACAAATAACATGTAGCATAGCAATGAAGCGATGGTGATAATATCTTGAAACATTAACAGGATCCTGTGAACAAAGTTCTCCAGGTGTTAGTATATCTATGTTTGTTTTGTTTTTGTTTGATATGCGTAGGAAAGCATGTAAATCTTCCCATGCATATTCTGCGCAACTTAATGTAACAAACCAAGTGGGTGGGCCAAGGTTTCTGATCATACAGCGTACATCTCCATGACGTCGAAACCAGTACTCTTTAGTACCACGCATATTTGCTAATAGATTTGTAAGATTTGCTTGTAAAACCTCATCTTTTTGTTGAACTTTTGTAATAATTGTGTAGCTGGCATATTTTGAAAGTGTGATCCTGATTTTAATATGTGTGCTACTCCGTAACATAAAGTTGCTAGTTCACTTTCAAAGAGTAGGTGGAATATGTATTCCGCATTTTGTCGAAATCTGGGATCTTCAGAATACATTCGTAATGAGCGATATTCTGATGCTGATATTTGAATAGGTCTATCATCGTATCCTCTTCCTTTGCCAGCAGGAAAGAGTAGAGGAAAAGCACGTGCTTCTATACTTTTTTCCCATATGCTGATTGGTGATCCTTTTGTTTGACACATTTGGTACATTTCCAGTGCATCTTCTATGGTGTCATTAGAGTGCAATGGATGAATTGTATAATGGCCTAAAGTGTTTGATATTGTAGCAGGATCTAGGAGCTCAAATTGACCAGCTTCTTGTGTCTCTTGAATTATTTCAGTTGTATCTTTCAAGTTTTCTTCAATATTAACTTCTTTGTAATATTCATTATTTTCTTTAAGATATTGCAGGGCTTCTCCAACTTTATGTAAATCTACCAGTTGTTGCCAAATTTTTCTGTCTTTTGTAGGTACTCCATTTACCAAGATAATTAAAGATTGCTGCATTGGACGTTGCACTCCTAGAGTGTGCACATTTTGTTTTAGATCTAATGGTAAATACACTACTTTTCCACGAATACCTTTCACTAATTCAGAGGGAGGTAATTTTGCAGTTTTTGGTTTAAGACGTATTATTGCTTGAAATGGGTGCACTGTTTGAATTATGATGCTCTCATATAAATTAAGTTGTTGAAGAGGTTTTGGTAGTCGATATAATTCCAAGTTATTTGTGATAGCACGTGAAGGAGTTTGGTTGTTGTCAAGTTTTGTAGTGCAGTAACTGCAAAGTATTATGGGGTCAGTTATTTCGTATTTGTTTTCTGCTATAAGGTAGAGAGTTAATTCAAACCATTTAGAATCTTCATTGCCTTCTATTTTGTATGATAGGTCTTTAGTTTTTGTGTTACTTTTATAAAAAGTTCTGCGGCAACATACACACACGTGGTTTGGTACTTCAGCTGAAGTACTTTGAAATTTTAGTATTTCTTTTTTGGATGTGTGTAGTGAAAGGTTGCCATGTGCAGAATTGTTACGAAGTTGGTTTACAGCTAATTCATCTTGTAAGTGGGTTTCACTTCCAAAATATTTTGTCTGGATATAGTCGATTTCTTCTAGGACGTCTTTTGCTGTACCATGTAGAAGAATGTTATTTAAATTGGCTAGTGCTAAAGCAGGACTTTTAGCATAGTACAGTTTATAAACTAGATTTCTTATACTTGCATGATGTGTTGATATCCTTTTGATATCATGGAAGGGTGTTTTGCAAGTAGGTCCTGTAATGCAGGCCAATGAATGTCCTTGTAGTCCTGTGTATTTGCGTACTGGACAAGCATCCATATTTTGCAGTAGTTTAATTTTTATTTTGTCTTTGCTTTTCACATATTGATTGAGGAATTGGCATAAACACTTGAACATTTTTTTGTGAATGTTACACATTGACGTGCATGGCCATTTGTACACTAGATGTTCTGATTCAGTTGAATGGAGGGGTAAATCTACGTTTTCAGGGCATATTTTTGTAAGGAGTACTTCTTGTTCCATTATGGTATTAACTTTTTCATAACCTCGACCACTGCTATGTATGGCAATTGTATTTGTATGCTTTTGTTTGTAGGCTTCTTCATTAAAGTATGGTTCTGTGCTTGTAGTGTGACTCCATTACCTCCACAGATATTTAAGAAGTTATTTCTGTTGACATTTCGTTTATTGAGAAGTCTTTTTTGTAATTTAGTTATTAGTTTTGTTAGTGGTTTCATTCTGTTTAACACTAAAATAAATAACTTGTTTTGAGAAGAAGTGCACTGTCTATCAACGCTTCTAAGATTACTTTCCTACGATAGGTTTGAAGTCTTGAACCTGGTTTCTCTCCTGTTTTTATAAGATTTTGAAGGACTTTGTGACGGAACATTTTGGCTAAAATACTTTTCTTGGTATGCTTACTTTGTACTATATCAAGATTTATAGAAGCAGTTTTATTTGTAGTGATAGTTGATTTTCTGTTAATTGTTTTTTGGGTTGTTTTACTTTTTGATAGAGGAGGCAAAGTTTTTGTACTAGAAACTTCTTCTGTTTCACTACATGACGGTATTAGCTGTTGTGTTTCAACTTTTGTTTTACAAATTCTGCTATAGATGGATGTTTATGTTGGAGACTTTTCTTTTCATTTGCTCTACTCCTGCGTGCCTTTCTACGGAGTTGCTTTTTGGTAGGCATTCTTTAGGGTCTGTTGAAAAAAATACAGAAGGTATGGGTAGGGGTGTTCTGCAATGCATGTGTGTTGTGTGCATGAGTGTTTGAGTAAGATGATAAAGATGCATGTAATGGTGTGTGATTGTGCACTGGGAAGTACAACTACTAGGAATGGGTATTCTTCAATTAATGTGTTACTAAACTGGGGTTCAGATGACAGAAAAAAGTAAGCCAGTGGTGTGGAGAAGTATAAATAGTATATTTAAAGCTATACAATTAAAACAGTTGTTTCTTCTACAACATCTAAATTCTAGCGGCTGAGTTGGGTAATTTGTGTATCGAAAAATAGGAATTTGTGGGCCATTCTGCCAGTAAATCACTGTTTAAAACGGGGGGATTTTTGGTCAGAATGGTGCAGAATCTCTATTTTTAGGCACAGAAATAGCATGAATTAACCTTACAGAGTGTTTGAATAATAATTCAAATATTATGGTAACATTCTACTTACTTTTTTTCTAAAATGAGCAGTTTGCTTCTTAGTTGTTCATTGTACTTCAAATTCGGCTGGTTCTTTTCAGGAGAATGGTCTTCACTGCAATTGTAAAAGAAAGAAATTAGTAATTTGGTTTTTATATAGCACTGTTTTTAATTTAGACATAGATTTTTTAAATTGAAATGCTCAGCGCCTTCCTTAAAACCATTAAAACTATCTTATGACTAACTGTAGGAAAGGAAATATCTTTACTATGGCTTGTCAAATTCATAATGTACCACTGTATACCACTATTCCTGTAACTAAGCTATTCCACGTAATAGTGAGTCCAAGTGATAGCCTGTTTTTGCACGTAAGAGTGAGTGAATGTCATAGCCTGCTTGTCCTATAAAAATGTAAGTAATTATATAAACTAAAAAAATTAAAACCAAATATGTGTTTGTACAAATATTATTCTTTGAGATTTGATCATAGAGTGTGCATGTAATTTTGTTTGATTATATGTAGTCTATATATTTCATTTCAAAAAGGTTAGTTTAACATTATTTGCGTGTGTGTGTGTGTGTGTGTGTGTGTGTGTGTGTGTGTGTGTGTGTGTGTGTGTACGAAGAAATTAAACGGCATAAAGGTTTGTAAGTCACAGTTCATTTTAGGACAATGAAAAAATGATCCTAGATTCATTTTACAGATTATACAAGGTAAAAGTCGGTTTAGAAAATGTGTTCATGTACTGTATAGAAAATATGAATACCTGTAGTTTGTGTTCATACATATGGACATGGACGAAGCAGCAAGTCGAAATCTTGGAGACTTGTCTAGTATTTCTCGTAGATCGTGCTTGCCAATGATGATGCAGTTACATGTAGAGGTCTTGGATTTGATTGTTGGATGGTCATGTGATTTCTTAGCTACATCCAATGAGGGAATGGCACAGAGAGTGAAGTGGAAATGGTAGAAGGGATGTCAGTGTTACGATACGTTCGCGGACATGGCGGTAGTTCTAGGACACCGCGTATTACATCCGGGGAATTTGGGGTGGGGAGGCATGCAAATGAGATTGAATGTAGCAAGGGATTGGTCAGTAAAGTTTAGTGAGTGTGTTGTGCTAGGAGAGGTTTTCTCAGATATTCTTTTTGCTGAGAGAAGAACAGATAGCTATGGCTGAGTGTTTAAAAAAACAGATTGTGTGGATTTTGGGAGACTCGTGGATACATTGGTTGAAGGTGCATGCAGAAAGCTGTGGAGTATCTATAGATCTTGGATTCCAACATGTGGAAGTGCACTGGCATGGAGTGGGTGGAATGAAGTTGCTGGACTTGCTACCTCTCTGTGCAACTTTGAAGATAGAGGAACATCCAGACATAATTGTAATTCATTGTGGAGGGAACAGTTTAGGACATGTGTCTGGAATTTCTTTGCAATTTGCAATGAAAGAAGGACTTCAGAAGATCATGGATATGTTTCCAAACTCCAAAGTAATTTTTTCACGGATTGCACAAAGACAAATGTGGCTTCGTTCTTTCTCATGTGGTCCACAAATGGAGAAAGCAAGGCGTAATGTCAATAAGGCTGTTTGTGCTTTCCTAAGAGATTTTGGCATGTCCTCTTTTCACAATGAAAATATTATGTTTCGTAGTACATACATTTTTCGCAGAGATGGAGTCCATCTTACTTATGCTGGCAATCAGATTTTTCTGAGAAATGTACAAAATGCATTGCAACCTTTTTTAGAAATGTAGCATCCATTTTGAAGTAGGTGTTAAGTATTTATAATTTTTGACATACAAACACTTCCCAAAGGCTCTTTTCAGAGCCACCACTTCCTCCCAGAGAAAAATGCAATGGTTACAATAGGGCAGCACCCCAATTCTTTTTACTTTCGCGAACTGTCCGCGGACTTTCAAGAAATAGAAAGGGCCCTGCATTCTTTATCGTTACTTCTATTTTTTAACTTGTGAAAGGCGGCTCTGAAAAGAGCCTTTTTTTATTTTTTTTGATTTTTGTTATTTTGTATTTTTTTTGGTTTTTTACACACGACACACTAGGAGAGGAGGGGAGAGGAGGGGAAAGGAGGGTAAAGGGGGGGACACCAACCATAGGGATAAGAAAGGGCGAGCTGAGAGAGGAAGATGTAGATTGGGTTTTATCTGGGTAGTGAGCAGGTCTTCTCGTGCTCTGAGACGATAGTCTCAAAAGCACTTCGAAGTCGCTGCCCCCTGCAGAGTACTGTGTCACAGTACATACATACAACTGTGACCCTCGAAAGGTAAGGGTCATCAGAATTCTGTATGGCCTGTGAGGCAGCTTGAGGAAGACGCTGTCCCACAGAGGTGTTCCTTGTGGTGAGAGGATCAGCAACGGAGGATGAAGTAGAGGCAATCAACCTACTACGCTCTTCACAAGGTTCAACCTTGCGAATGGCCCCAGTGTGGAATGAGTTCAGGTGTCGCTTCATGGTCGTAGTCCCAAAGCTATACGAACCATGCCTCCCGTGACTGAGTACCATTTTGCACTCATTGCAGGTGACACGGTTCGCACGAGCCTTAGGACCATTCCCATGAATGGTAAACAACCGCCACACCCAAGAATCACGCCGCGGGTGGCTAGTAGGGATTTCCTCTACCTCATTCTCGTCATCCTCTTCTTCCTCTTCTGTATCCTCACTCTTGTTCCCCTCTTCAGGCCCTTGGGGAAATGGTGGTGGTGGAGGGGGAGGGGGTGGTGCTGAGGCAGATGTAGCACCAGGTGGCAATAGTGGAGCCATGGATGTCATCGGCTTGGAGATGGAAATCTCAAAATCTGCAAAGTATGGAGCAAAATGCAGTGTGCTCTGTGGAATAGGCAGAAACACAATGAGAATGAGCTCTAGGGCGTGGTCTTATATAGGGATGTTTGTGCGCGGTTCGCGGACATGCGCGCCATCCGCAAGACAGATCGAACACCAAAAAAGGTTCAAAAAGTCACAAAAACTATGTGGAAACTTAGGATTAGTATGTGGGATTTGTGGTATGGTGAGTTTTTAATGAGAAATATTGTGGATTACTTCGAAATGTACTTTTAAACTGTTCGGGGACACGAACATTGTCCGCATTCAGAACACACGATCAGCGTGGGCGCGGTCACATGATTGTTTCGTGAGCATGTTCGCTAAGGTAGCGGCCGTCCGCAGGACACCCAATGTATGGACATTGTTTTGCGCATGCATGTTGATGTTCTATGGACTGTGTTCGAGTCCTGAACTAATTAAAAGTGCGTCACACATAAAACGAACAGTTACGGACAGCCGTTTGTTCTTAGCACAGTTTAATTTATTTTCTAACAATACGGACAGACATAGCGTCTCAAGCACACCTCTGTTTTCGTTTATTTATGAACAATTCAGGACACCACGAGTATTCTTAGAACAGTTTCTACTTGCTAGCAAACACTACGAACAGGCATAGTGTTCTTAAGGACACCTCCATTTTCGTTTATTTACGAACATTTCAGGACACTATGAGTGTTCTTAAAACATTTTCAACTTGCATAAGGACATTACGGACATATGTAGTGTCCTCAGGACAGTTACATTTTTGTTTATTTACGAACATTTCCGAACAACCGCGCTGTCCGTGGACACCTAAATTGGTTTCATCACAAAGAACCGAAAGTAATTACAACACAATATAAAAAAGTAACTTTATTTGATATATATAAACAATTTATGACTGAGAAGGTGGGGCAGAAACGGAAACAAAAACAGGAGAATTAGGGATTTCTACATAAGTGGGATCAGGTGAAGAAGGGAAGGAAATGTCATCGAAACGCTTTGGTCCATAGAGAGGGTTTGGGGTTAACTGAGTGGGATATGGTGAGGGGGGACAAGTACAGGTGGGACAATGTTGTGCTGATGGTGGTTTCAGGTGATCTTCCACAAAGTTTTTTAAATCCGTAACATTTTTCATAAGTTGGTCAATTTTTTGGTTAATATTTTGTAGAGTGTTATCCACTGCTTCTTCTTCTGAGGTGCTTGCAATTTTTGTATGGTCCGTAAAAAATAAAATGTATATGTTAAATGTATACAAAATAATATTTATTAATTGGTTTATATAGTAAATTGTGTACCATTAGGTGGACTATCTTCTAACATTTCCTCTCGTGGGAAATGCTCCTCTAGCCAGTCGAGAGTACCACACATTTCTGTGAGAAAACAAAAAAGTAATATTTTTTTTTCTAATATAGAAAGTTTATAAATATATGAGTAAAAAGAAGTGCACTTACTATTTCTGGTGAGATATGTAATCAGTAGTCTATACGTCTGGTCTTGCTGTTGGTTGTAGAGTGTCTGTGAGGTAACTATGTTGGAAGCCACTTTATCTTCTTTTGGTATATTCCATTTTAAAACATATTGTATAACTGCCATGGGTTTTCCCCCCAGAGTGCCAAGGCCTTTTTGGTGATTTCGGTATTTCACCACTCAAAACCTTCTAACATTTTCTCCTTAATTAACCCCTTAAGTGCCAATGACGAGCTATCTCATCCTTGGCACTGTGGAGGTAATCCCAAGGACGAGATATCTTGGCACTTAAAAGGTTAAATGAATGGTTAGTGTGTTACATATATGGGTTACATTTCTTAAGTATTAGTACATATACTTTGTATGTGTGCTGCTTTGTGAATTTGTTAAATGTTCCTATGTTATGATATAACAATTACACATACCCCCCAGAGTTTTTAGGTGGTGGTACTGTTGTCCGAACATGTCCGCGGACCGTCAAATTCAGAAGAAAGGGTTCAGTATGTTACATATTATATGTACATAAAGTCAAAGTTTTTATTGTTAAGTTGCGCTACAAAAAACCTATGAAATTCAGTAAAAAAACTTTGTTAAAGGGACGTTATGGTTCAAAGTAAAACCGAAAAACCCCTGAAATTCGGCAGTTATGGTAAGATAAGCAACCATAACTCACACCACCGTGCAATGCTAACACTAACACCCAGGACATCAAAGATGACATCACAAACGTCATTGATGACATCACATGTGCATTTACTTTTCATGAAAACTCTGAACAAGGGATTCTTCTAATGTTGACCAAAAACTGTCAAGGATCATTGGGATAAATATCATGAGCTAAATAGTGCATTAAGCAATGCATTGATATAAATAGCATTCTATTATGAAGTTCTATGCAGTATACTAAGCTACTCATGCAGAAACATAGGCAGTGTGTGCAGCATAAATCTTGCCATGTTGAATAGTGAAATGACAACTGCTTTCTTATTAGAGTTTTGCGTACTGTGAAACATGTAATAAGTAGATAATAAAACCCACTTAATACATAATTGCATTATTACAGACAAAACACAAAGAGACAACAACATATAGAAATATGAGCATATACAGGGACAGTGAAGTGAACACAAAAGCAGAAGTAGTAGCAGAAAGAGTTCATAACCTAACTTATTATCTTTATGCCGAGAAATTATTGCTGTTCGAAAGCTGCTACTTACCATTTGTATGTGCATCACATGATGTGACTGCACCCTAAGGAAAGGAGAGTGAGTACAATGTATACAAATATGAGCATATACAGGTAAGGTAGAGTAATAAAAATAAAACTATGAGAAAGTGCTGATAACCATAATGATTATCTTCATGCACAGAAAGGATTGCTCTCTTTCAAGCCTGTATCTTCCGCTATGTATATGTTTCATATGATGTGACTTGACCCTAAGTCTACAAATATAGTACCTTTTCAATTTTTACTTTCCGACTGTTACTGAAGAAAACTATGTGGCCTAGATATGTCACTAAAGGGAAAAAAGGGAGAGTCAGACATGTGATGTCATCAATGACATTTGTGATGTCATCTTTGATGTCCTGGGTGTTAGTGTTAGTATTGCACGGTGCCGCGAGTTATGGTTGCTTATCTTACCATACTTCCGAATTTCAGGGGTTTTTCGGTTTTACTTTGAACCATAACGTCCCTTTAACAAAGTTTTTTTACTGAATTTCATAGGTTTTTCGTAGCGCAACTTAACCATAACGTCTCTTTAACAAAGTTTTTTTACTGAATTTCATAGGTTTTTCGTAGCGTAACTTAACCATAACGTCCCTTTAACAAAGTTTTTTTACTGAATATATATATATAAAAACGCACAAAAAGAGCGACACACACGTAGACAGAGACAGACATGGAGAGACGACAGGAACACACAAGCGCGTGCGCACACACACACTCTCACTCATAAAAAAAACAACGGTACAAAGCACTGGGGGCAGTTTGGTAACAAGAGAATTTCTTGCCATCAGAAGCTCAAGGGTCATGGGAAGTGCCTTATTTCTTGTTTTATTCCAGGGTAACATGATTCATTGTATACACTGCCCGGGATATACTCATACACACCAACAAACCCCTCCCACGCCCAAAAGGAGAATTCTGCCCCAACCGCCCCCCTCCTCTGTTGGCTTCACAAATAAAAAGACTGACAAAAAGGGGGCAGAAAAGAGAATTTTCCATATAGAAATGGCATCACAACTCAAGTGTAACAATGCAACATTGAGATGGCACTGCATTGACAATACTCACTGTATCAGCAGGCTCAGAAAGGTGTCGCCATTTTAGACATGGCTTCTTTTACCTCATTCAAAACATGTCCCTGTTGCCGCTTGTAGCTTTTAATACTGTACAAAATGAATGAAACCATGTGATCGCTTATTTCCAATCAAAAGAATATTTATTTATTGGCGGTTAATTGGTTTGTTTGAATTTCACATATTGGCATTAATCATCTAACAATACGAAAGCATGACAATATTAATCATTTTTAATAATTGTATATACCAGGATAGAATAATAAGTCAGAAGAGCCTGAAATCGTCATCACCAGCTTCTTGTATACTGCTCAGCAGACTTTTATCTCTCAATTATTTTGATCTTTTATTCATTTCTCACCAAATAATTCTCTATGAAACAGAAAATCTTGTCTCCCTTTGGAGGGAACAAGTGAAGTAAATGTCTTGGAAAATCAATTTGATCAGGATGCCATGTTTTCACTTTGATGGAGAACCTCCTCTCGCGGAATGGTAAGACATGTTCTCCTGGGATGGGACACCCACCTCTGTCACCACGGACACCAAGTTTACTCATAACGGACGTCTTGTTCTCTGCGGAGGAATATTAAAGACAAAATGCAGCCATTTTAGAATCAGTGAAGCAGTGGAAAGACAAATGTTGATACTTTCTTGCCTACTTTTAGAATAGTTCCATTCTAGTTATGCATGTTAAGAAGAGCATTGCCTTAAAATGTATAAATGTATGTTTCTTGTGAATGAGGATAGTCAGTGCTCTAATACTCTGCTTATGCCCACTATGGAATTGCGTTCCAACCCATTCCTGCAACATCAGTACATCCTAGATTGTACACAATACTTTGATAATCACATCTCATTGACCACCTAGATAAAGGAGATGACATCCCTAGCTTCTTTGGAACGATGAACATACAGATATCCAGAGCAAGAACTGCATTATGAAACAACATGTGGAATATTCTTCCAAGCCACTTCCCCTGATGATTCTGCATGATAAGTTGCATGGTTTTATAACATAATATGGGGTCTTCAGCTAACTGTCTATTGAGATAAAGGCATAAAAGATGTCAGAGAATATCCTGTGACCTCGTTTTCCTATCTGGAATCGAGCTTGCCTGCTCTAGTCTAGGGGCTCAGACATTGAAATTGCCACAGGGAAGTTTCATTTCATGAGCGTCACAGAAGTGCGCACGGTGGAACGATGGAAAGAGAAAGAGGTAAGTGGATTGACATGAGGAACAGTGATGCAGATATTGTTACTTGTAGCATGAGATGCAATTAGCACATTCACACGAGAATGGGGCGTTCACTCTGATGGTAGTCTTGTTCAGAGGACAATTCTATGACAAGACTGGAGGCGAGCATTATGCTTCATCTTCATTTATTCTACTCTTCAGCAGTTCAACAAAACACATATAAAAACATAAGTGTAACCAAAACTTTTCTCCTTTCCAAAACTACAACATCCATGAGTCGCTGTAGTCCATGCTCTATCCACCAGTCACATTCCACTTCCTGTGCTTGGACTCCCCCTCTTCTTTTACTGCTCTTCAAGCAGATAAGTACCATTTTCTCCCTCTCCGTATGTCAGTGGTAAAGTGACTGTGTGAGAGTGGAGAATTTCATTTTAGAGACTAGCAATAACCCTTAGGAGAATAGCACAGGGTGTTGTGCGTGAGAGAATGTTGTTTCAGCATTTATGAATAGTATAATTTACTTGTTTTATGGACGCGCGCTCGCGCGCAAGATTAGCTGTCTCCATCGTAACCAGCGACACGAGATAGTTGCATACTTCGTTACTTATTTGTTTCTCAGGAGAGATTGAGGGCCCTAGGCTGTCGGGGCCCCGTGCCGTATTCCCGGCACCCCGGGGGTTTCTCCCAGCCTCACAGGTTTCGGTCGCCCGGCACTCGCGGAGCCCGGCCCCCACCTTTGAGGAGGAGGAGCCGGCGCCCTCGAGTGCGCAGCGCGCCAAATTAAAACACAGATTCGCGCCGGCAGCCCCCACCCATGGGTGGGCGAAGCGAGCGCGCCCGAGACGCAGAGCGCTCCGCTCCAAGACCTAGCCCCCACCCGCGGGTGGGAGGGGTTTAGGCGCAACGAGTCGTGCTTGATAAGGCGAAGCGGCTCCAGGCTCATTTTCTACCCGCAGCGCTGGGATTCGCAAGTACGTGCGTCTCAGATACAGAGACCAGGAGATAATTGTTTCTTTATCTGAGATTCCAGTGATCATTTAGATCACGCGCCGTATTCAGTGAAAAGACACTCACTTAAAGCTCTATCAACCATCGTGCCCAGGTGCATTAAAGAGCAAGGGGCTGTGAACCCCCTATACTGCGAATAGCAGTAGATCGGCGCAATGACAGCGAGGATCCCTCGCAGGAGCCAGAAAGCAGACTAGTTACAGAGGTGCAGCCACAAAAAAAAAAAAAATATAGAATTAAGACAATAACATCAAGAGAGCAGTGGGCGTGCTAAGACACCTGATACAGGTATTTTAGGCACACAGCACAGCAGAGAGAATGTCAGAATTCGAGTGGAGCAAGGAGGAGCAGTCGCAGGACCTCGCTGCCAGCTTTAAGCAAGTGCTGGGTAGCTCTCTTATTGACGCAGTGGCAGAGGGGGTGAGACCCATCCAGGAGAGGCTGGAGACGTTGGAAGCCATGCTTTCGCAGCCAGAGAGTAGCACCAGACTCTGTAAGCGCACGTCCACAGAACCCTTGAAAGAGGGACATAAGGGGAGTAAGCTAGCCCTTAAGAGGAAGGCCTCTGATGACCCCCGGGGCTCATTGGAAGAGGCGGTAGAAAAGGCCTCAGAGGTGCCTGATGCTTTCGCGAAGCTTAAAGAAGCGTATCTGCAAAGGCAGGCAGTGCCAAACCTCATGACCCCCCACTCCAGGGGATGACAATATCGGAGAGGACCCAGGCTCGGAAGAAGAGCTGATAGATGACCAGGCCTCGCAAGAGGAAGAGGAGGCAGAGGATGTAGACTGAGCGGGACCCAGTGGGGGTAAGAGAGCACGGAAGGAAAAGCACCTCCTGGAAGTGCAGGACGATATGTTCGACCCGGACAGCATTCGCAATCCGAGGTCCACCGAGTGGCAACCATTCCCCCGGGTAGCTCAGTATATGGCAGCAAGATTGCGCAAGCCTCTAGACAAAGAGGTGAGGCAGCGTCTACGAGCGGAATGTCCGCGACCAGACCTACCGGGTAAAGTGGCGGAAGCCCCCAAGCTCGACCCGAAAATGCTGACCTTCGTATCAAAAACGAGCAAAGACCCACGCAAGGGCATTGATAGATCCTGGAAAAGTTGCCAGGAAAAGGTATTGGATTTGGCAAGTCCGCTCGCCAAGATTATGGACCTCGCAGAGAGGGCACAGGAGAAGAGGTTGACCCTGAGGCCCTCGCAGGGTGGGCTCAGAGAGCTGTCTGTCTTCTCGGAAACGCGAACTGTGCCATTGCGGTAGAAAGAAGGAAAAGGCTGTTGCTCAAGATAGATTCAAAGCTGAGCGATTTGTCATCATATGAAGCGGGGGAAGGAGCACAGGGCCTCCTGTTCGGAGAGACCTTTGGTAAGGTGATGGGCCGGTTGTTAGGCAGAAACCTGTGCAGTTCCCTCTGGGACCACTGCAAAAGATTCAAGACTACAGGTGGTTGGCAGTAAACCCAATTGGTAGCAGTCTGTACCACACAGATTTACCTGGTAGCTGTGGCTGAGCAGTCAGACTTCCCTCAAGAAGAGTTAGGCAGTATACAGAGTATTCACAATAGGTGAAAAGAACACAGTAGAACAAGCAAACACTGACCAGAGCTTGGTGTAAAAGAGATATAATTATTTATTTAAAACACATCTAGTTAAAACACACTGGCACCAATATCAAGCAGTTCAATGACATGGTCACTAAAAGATATACACTCCCTTCAACGATTAATACACAACTCTTAGGTAAAAGCAACACTTATTTTCAGACAGCGGTGAGCTCTTAACGAAGAGGACACTCTAATCAATCAGTTAAAAAGGGAGGGAACGGCAGAGCAAAGATAGTAACAGATCTCAACACATTTAGAAGAACAGTAGGGGAGGAAAAGGCAGGTTAAAACCGTAGAGTCAAAGTTCAAAAGGCCGGACCCACTTTAAGAGGCTCCGGTAGAAATGTGTCCAAGGTAACACGGTTGAACGTGCACAAAAAGTCTCGCACAAGGTTCGTAAAAGGGTTGGACCAAAGAAAGGGACCAGTTAGTTGGTCAAGGCGGCCATCCCAGTCCAGAAGGTTAAGGGATTATTATTACCTTGTAGCAATCTTTAGAAAGGGAGGCCTGGCGGACACGGTACCTTAAAATGATGAGAACGCTCCAGCGGGGGCAGTTGTTCCTGGCAGCGGGTGCAAGTCGGTGCTTCGTCCGGGGCAAGAGAGGATCTCGTCGTGGAGGAAAACAGGAGTCCGTTGCACTGCCAGGGAAGAAACCAGCCACGGAGTTCTCAATTAAAAGGAGCGGTCCTTTTATTCGCGGTGCAGGGTAAGTGGCTATCCGGCTGCCGGGGTGCTTGACATGGGCAATTCGACCACTAGACGTCCTGGGATGCGAGAAAGAAGGTAAACTGGTTGTGCCTGCCAGTCAAGGGAAGAAGACTCTCCAGCAGGGAGAACTCTTCTGTCGTTGGGAAGTGGTGAGTCGATTCATGAGGGCTCCACCGGTGGTGTCGTCGTAGCAGGTCGGCTCAGTTTCTCCCTCTTCGGATTTTCAGGTCCTGTGGCGACTTCTGAAGTTCCAGTCCCCAAAGCCCTGCTTTTATGCAAGAAACCCCCATTCATTCAGCCTAGCTGTCAATCAAACATGCTAAGTGGTGAGCGGGTTGGCTCACCACTTGGGCCAATCACACAAGAGTGTGACCTGAGTTGGCAAGGCAACCTGTTCCAAGGTGCCTAAACCCCCTCCCACACCCCCCCTGTGGTACCCACTTTGGAGGACTTCTGTGTAGAAGCCCGCCAAAAGTGGAACAAAGGGCTCGACCTTTGGTGTGGAGTTACAGAGGCGAACACAAACGCCATTTTAAAACCGAGTTTTGGCAGAAAATACCAACCAGTGAATTAATATTAAATAAATAAACCGGCGGTATGTTAGAGGCTATGTTAAAAAGTATTAGCCTCGAAAAATGGGAAAATCCCATAGAGATATATTCGCGGTTGAATATAAAAAGTAGTATCCACTGCCACCAGCCAAAACTCGACGAGGGGGGACGGGACAGTGCCCCTCGAACAACAGACCCAGGGGCAATCGAATTGCCCCTACCAGTACCTCCACAATATGATGGTTTGTACTGGTTCTGTTAGTAATTTGGGACTAGTAAAGCCAATGGTGACTTTACATGCCCTGGGAGACAGTAGTCAGTCCCAGGGCATGGAGTCTATGGTGGGGGTCACTTAGGACACCCCTGTGTTACTGCACGGAGGGTGCTGTGTAACACACATAGCAAAAACACATGAGAACCTATGGAGTAAAAATCCCCATAGCCCATAAAACACTTTAACATTCAAAGGAACACCACAAATCATGTCCAAGAGTGGGAGAAAAAGAGTCTCACTCTTGGCAGGAGGAAAAAACAAACTCCAGAAATCCAGCAAAGCTGCTGGGGGACTCACTAGGTTAGGAAATTCACCCTAAACAGAGAATTCTCCCTAACACCGGTTTGTCGGAACATACGCTTCATTGGAAAAAGCGCAAGCCTCAATCCGCAAAATATTCCCCAGTAGAGTTTTTGGAGGTACCGGCCGCTTCAGGGGTCGTGCAGCCGGTCGCAACCAAGGAGGCAGAAGACCCCAGAACCCCAGAGCGCAATACTGGGAGAACAAGAGCCAAGACACCTTCTTCCCATCCAGGGGAAGATTCCCGAGGGGCCGTAGGCCCAGAGGATCAGGACCGAGGGCAAGGATTTACACCAGGTGAGAGCGATTCAGTATCCTCCAATAGGGGGGAGAACGCGCATGTTTTTAGAGAATTGGCGCAAGCTTTCAAGCGATTCTTGGATATTGCAGACCATCAGAGGTTTACAATTAGATTTCATAGAAGCCCCGGCTCAGCGGAGCAGACCGCAGGAGCAGAAATGAGCGCAAGCTGAACAGGCATGTCTAGACAGCGAGATAGCGCAGCTAATCAGCAAGCGTGCAATAGAGAGATGCGAGACATCCCAGAGGTTTGTGAGCAATATGTTCCTGGTGCACAGGAAGTAGAAGGTACGCCCGGTTATAAATCTCAAAGAGCTGAACAGCTGGATTATATATCGGCACTTCAAGATGGAGGGCATCCATCAGCTCAGAGACTCCCTAAGAGAAGGAGACTGGCTGACGCGTCTAGATCTGAAAGACGCTTATCTTACAATACCGGTACTCAAGGAGTACAGACCATTCCTAGCTTTTCGTTGGCAAAAGCAATTCTGGCAATTCAAGACAATGCCATTCGGACTTGCTTCTGCACCCTGGGCATTCACGAAACTGATGAAGCCAATAACAGCGGCAATCAGGGAGAAGGGCGTCAGGCTGATCATTTACCTAGACGACCTCTTACTCATGGCAGAAGATCGGGAAGTCCTGGTGTACCAGACGAGATGGGTGCAGGGCCTGCTGACCTCACTAGGATTCCTAGTGAATACAGAAAAGTCAGATACCACACCGGCGCAAAGGTTAGACTTCCTGGGATTTGTCCTAGACACCAGGAAAGCGGCATTGGAACTTCCAGCTCGGAAGATGAGAGACATCAAGAGAGAAATCAGAGTATGCCTAGAATGGCAGCAAGTGTCTCTCAGAACTTTAGCGAGAATAGTGGGGCTATTAGCAGCTTCTATCCAGGCCATATTCCCTGGGCCCCTGCATTACCGAGCGCTGCAGCCATTGAAAATAAAGCATCTGCAGCAGGGTCTGAAGTACCATCAGTTAAAGAATATGGATGCCTGGAATGGGCAAGCCATATTCAGGGACATGCCGGATCTGATAATAGAATCAGATGCCAGCCGGAAAGGCTGGGGAGCCAGATTCGGGTCGCTACAGACCGGAGGCAAGCAGAGCGAAGAGGAGCTTCGTCTGCACATAAACTGCCTGGAGCTCCTAGCAGGATCGTTCGCGATCAAAGCTTTCACAAAAGAAAGAGTGAGATCTTGTGTCCTGCTGAAGATGGACAACATTTCAGCAGTACGGTACATCAACCACTTAGGCGGTACGAGGTCCAAGATGCTGGCAGAGCTAGCGAAAGACCTGTGGCATTTCTGCCTTCGATCAGGCACATCAGTGACAGCAGAGTACCTGCCAGGGACACTGAACGTAGTAGCGGATTGGAACTCTTGGTACCTAACGGACTCCAGTGATTGGAGACTGGATCCAGCAGTGTTTCAGAGGCTGAACACGAGATGGGGACCATTGCAGATGGACCTTTTCGCTTCCCGGCTCAATGCACAGAGAAGCCTCTATTACAGCTGGAGGCTGGATCCTTGAGCGCAAGGAACCAATGTGTTCCTTCAAGAGAGGACAGGAGGTCCACACTATGCTTTCCCTCCCTTTGTGATGTTGAGCAGAGTGCTGGCGAAATGTCGGAGGGAGAAAGCAGAATTGGTATTAATAGCGCCTTTATGGAGGTCACAAGTGTGGTTTCCCACTTTGATGGAGCTGGTAACGGACGTGCCCAGAGTTCTCCCCGAAGGAGAGCGACTCCTCACGGACCCAGTTGGGTCGTGTCATCCTTTGAGAGTGAGAGGGACACTCCCGCTAGTCGCGTGCTGGATATCAGGAAGCGTTGGGCGCTGCCAGGAATTTTGGCGCAGGCTGCCCAGCTCATCGCTGAATCCTGGGCTCCTTCCACTAGGAGGAGCTATGACACAGCTTGGGCAAAGTGGACAAGCTGGTGTAAGAACAGAAGTGTTCATCTCATTTCAGCACCTGTAGTGGAAATTCTGAACTTCCTAGCGAGCCTGTTGCAGAACGGGAGAGCCTTCCATACGATAGGAGTCTACAGGTCAGCAATTTCAGCTGGTCACATGCCGATAGAGGGCGTCCCAGCAGGGGAACATCCTGCAGTAGTGAGGCTCCTCAGAGGGGCAAGATTTAAGGTTCCCCCAGAGCCCAGGTATAGCACAACGTGGGACGTAGCGACAGTACTGCACTTATTAGCAAGTTGGCCGGCAGATAAGTACCTTTCGCTTAAGCAATTATCAGGCAAGCTGGCTATGCTATTATGCTTAATTTCCTGCAAACGGGTATCAGATGTAAGAGCACTAGAGGTGACCAGACGGTCCTTCGGACCGGAGGGAGTCACATTCTCTATTGCCAGAAGGACCAAGACAGGAACCTCCACGGTGCATTATCCGTATTTCCTGAACAATTCGAAATGGTGCGTAGTACGATGTATTAAGGAGTACGAGAATAGAACAGCAGAGTATAGGGCGGCGAATACTACTCAGTTATTAATAGCGCGCAGGAAGCCCTATCAGGCAGTTGCATCAGCTACCATCGCAAGATGGGTCAAGGAGGTCATGCATGCAGCAGGTGTTAATGTGAACACGTATGGAGCGCATTCTGTGATAGGGGCAATGGCCTCGTCGGCCGCGAGAGCAGGAGTACCCTTAAGTGAAATAATGCTGGCAGCAGACTGGTCAAGCGGTCGTACATTTAAAGAGTTTTACTTTAAGCCAGCTGAGTGTTTGGTTAGTACGGTGTTGGGGAAGCTTTAAACAAGCATAATGCTCGCCTCCAGTCTTGTCATAGAATGAAGATTACCCCTGCTATCTGTGCAGGGAGTATTAAGTCTATTAAAGACTAGGAGGCGAGCATTAAATTCCCAGCCGAGTATTGTACTGTGTATAAAATGTCAATGCATTATATGAGCGAGTACACTACGTACGCACCACCCTAAAATCTCCTATTGTTGTTTTTAATAGGGGAAGATCAGAAGAATAGCTGAAGGCAGTACCGTAACTGAAGAATGTCAAGAGACCGGGAGTATTCCGGCAGTTGAGTTTAAAGTTCAAGAGAGCCTTCGCACCATTGGCGAGGATGAGTTAAAGGCCAGGAGAGACTATCAGAGCGAGTAAAAGCAGAGGAGGAGTCCAAGCACAGGAAGTGGGTTGTGACTTGTGGATAGAGCATGGACTATAGAGACTCATGGATGTTGTAGTTTTGGAAAGGAGAAAAGTTTTGGTTACACTTTTCATGTTTTTATGTGTTTTGTTGAACTGCTGAAGAGAGAGTAGAATAAATGAAGATGAAGCATAATGCTCGCCTCCTAGTCTTTAATAGAATTAATACTCCCTGCGCAGATTGCAGGGGTAATCTTCATTGCCTAGCATTTCGGTGCTGTACTGCCCTTGTGAGTGGGATCAGGCTGATATACAAAGGGACATTTCTCCTCTGTGAAGAGTGCAGTGAGATAAAACGTGGTTGTAGACCCCCCTGAGTGGAATATTATTCACTACCTGCCTGCCTTCATAGAAAGTGTTTAGAATTTCTTTAAGAATAGGGTCTGGGGAAGAATCTATTTGAGTTTGTCCTTTATCCCAAAGGGACCTATTGTAACTGGAGAGCAGGGTTGTGTTGTTAGCAATTCACACCTGGTGTGCGGCAGACGTTGCTACCTTTTTCCCTAATGCCTAAAGCTTTTTGCTCTCTTTTTCTGGCGGAGCTTCAGCAGAAGCTAATGGTGTCCCTGCTCTTTTGCGGGTGGTGGTAACCACTAAGGAGTCAGGTTTGAGATGGCCCTTGGTGTACAAAGGCTCAGAAGGTGCAGGCTGAAAAGTGTTTTCAATTATGGGGTTAACAGCCCTGGTAAGAGATGGTGTAACTAGGGAGGGCTGTATCCTTTTATTTAGTGACTAGTAAAGGTATACATTGACCTACTGCAGACTTCTCTTCGAGCATCTCGTCTACGAAGTCTAAATCTAGGGGGGCTTCTTGTGTGTCTATCCTAAAGTAATCTACTGCCCTTTTGAGCAGATCATTGTACAAGACTTGACCATGCACAGGAGAATCAGGTACTGGCTGATCTGCATCTGGAAGGGAGGGGATTAAGCATTGGTCATCAGCAGCATAATCATCCTCATCACAATATTGATCATCATCAGAGTCATTATTTTCTTCATCTTCGTCAATGACTTCATCATGTGCAGAAGTAGTAACATGGGGCTGTAAAAGGGCATCCACCTGCCACCTGGAGGGCTCAGAGGGAGGCTCTCCTTGCATTCATTCTATGTGTACCTGGAGGACTCAGAGGGAGGCTCTCCTTGCATTAATTCTATTTGCACCTGGAGGACTCAGAGGGAGGCTCTCCTTGCATTCATTCTATGTGTACCTGGAGGACTCAGGGGGAGGCTCTCCTTGCAATCATTCTATGTGCACCTGGAGGACTCGAAGGGAGGCTCTCCTTGCATTCATTCTATTTGCACCCGGAGGACTCGGAGGGAGGCTCTCCTTGCATTCATTCTATTTGCACCTGGAGGACTCAGAGGGAGGCTCTCCTTGCATTCATTCTATTTGCACCTGGAGGACTCGGAGGGAGGCTCTCCTTGCATTCATTCTATTTGCACCTGGATGACTCGGAGGGAGGCTCCCCTTGCATTAATTCTATATGTACCTGGAGGACTCGGAGGGAGGCTCTCCTTGCATTCATTCTATTTGCACCGGGAGGACGGCTCTCCTTGCATTCATTCTATTTGCACCCGGAACACTCGGAGGGAGGCTCTCCTTGCATTCATTCTATTTGCACCGGGGGGACTCGGAGGGAGGCTCTCCTTGCATTCATTCTATTTGCACCGGGAGGACTCAGAGGGGGAGGCTCTTCTTGCATTCATTCCATTTGCACCCAGAGGACTCAGAGGGAGACTCTCCTTGCAGTCATTTTATTTGTTTCTCTATAAGTGGGTATTTTTCCATAAAAGATACAAAGGTAGAGACTATGTCCATAGTTTGTTGGAATTTTTCCCTTGTCCAAGAACCTGAAGTAGGTGTTTCTCCGAAAGGGAATGTAGCATCCTCAGGGTTATGATATGGGCTATAACCCAAAGCCTGGGACAAAGAAGAAGAGGCTTCAGTGTAATGTGATGTTTTCTGAGTCGCATGGGCTCGCACCAAAATCTGGGAATGCATGCGTTTTGAAGTACGCTCGGTGGTGTGAGCAGTACGTTCCGTGGTGTGAGCAGTAGTGGAAATGGGTGTCTGTTTCGGCGCATGTTTAGTTGAGTGCACAGTTGAAACTTGTGGCCCATGTTAATATGCACAGATGTTTTTTAGCTTGACATTTGTCTCTTTGGACTGTCATGGCATTCACAAGATGTGGGTGCAGAGGACTGCGTCGAGGCAGATTCGCCGGAGTAGTGTTTCTGTTCCGTATGGCCATGTTTCAACTAAATGTTTCGTCTAATGGCTTGGGGTTGTTTGTTTATCCCTCGAGTGAGCGTGAGTTTCTCCATGTTTTTTATGGCTATGTGTGCCACTGTCACCAGGTGTGGTCTCCATAGCGATGCCGCCGGCATGGCTTTCGGAGGGGGACTGGCACTTGGGAAGCAGCTGTCCCGTTTCCTCTTTGATCTTTCCACTATCTACTTTCAGTATCAGTACTCTCCTCCATTCCCCAGTGCTCCGTACTTCTCTCTCTTTCCCCCAAAAATGTTTCAGTGTGACCTACGCAGCTTTAACTCTACACTTTTCTTTGACAACTGTTCTGCTAGACTGCCTTCTCTCTCATCTTTTTCTACTCTCAATGCTGATGAGGCGGCTTCTGCCATTTCCTCATCTCTTTCTCTCTCCCTAGATCAACTCTATCCTTCATCTGCTTTCCAGCCTACTTGGAAACCCTCTCAACCTCTATGCGACGCTTTCTCCGCCAACTCGAAAGGCGGCAGCTCAAATCCAAATCTGGACCTGATCATTCCTCTTCTCCTATCACACTCCTTATGATGAATGACTACTCTCTGCTAAGCGTGGTTACTTTTCTGATCTTCTTCACACTCAATCTGCCCACCCTAGGCATCTTTTTCAAACCCTTGCATGCCCTCTCTCTCCTCCCACACCCGACCACTCTCTTAACTCCACTCTTTCCGCTCTTGACTTCACCCACTTCTTCTCATCGAAGGTTCTCTCTCTAGGTCAAAACATTGAAGCCTTCCTTCCTTTAGGCTCACCACCTCCCTCTTTTTCTACCCCTTCTGCCTCAATCTCTCACTTTGCTCCTATCTCCAACATTGATGTTCTTCTCTGTTCTCATACCTAAGGTCTATCGTCTTCTAATACCATATCTTGTCTCTTTCTTTAATGCCTGCCTCTCGACGTCTGTCTTTCCTGTCTCCTTTAAACATGCAGCTATCGTTCCCATTTTTAAAAAACCCATAGATAATCCCCTGATTGTCTCCAATTTCTCTGCCCTCTCACTCTGTCTCCAATGTTTTATTTATTTTGTATTTAATTTTATTGGTTTACAAATGCAAACATTTAAAATATCACAAACCTAAAAATTAAAAATTAAGGAAGTCCCTCCCGCCCTTCCAAAATTCTCTTTGACCATTTTGTCGACCAATCTCGCAAGGCTTTAAAGTTATTTCTCATTGTACACTACAGTCATTCAGAAAACCAACAGTTTTTCAATCTCATTTAGCAAGAACGTTAATGGAATTAGCAGTTTCATATCCATGCCATTTAACATTTCTTGCCACCATTCGTCAGCACTCAAAGAGGGAAGTTTTGAGATCAGAGGTCCCAAGTGTGTCGTTCTGACTGTCCGGAGTTCACAGCAAAACAGCAGCAGATGTTTAAGTGTTTTGTTTTTTTTTGCAAAAAACCTACATGATGGATTTAGGTTTGTGTTACTCGACCACACTCAAAGGCGTTCTTTTGTCTTAAAGGCATTCAGGCGAAAAAGCAAGAACAGTCTCCTTGCGTTTGTGTCCGGAAAAAGCTCTACATATCGTTGGAGTTTATTAAAGCCCATGGCCTTGACAGGTGCGTCCTCCATAAGCTTGTTTGCACCTCTCTGTTCACTAGTCAGTTCCCAGTCAGCCTGCCAAATTTTTTCTTTGCTCGGTCTGGGTTTTCATGTAACATTGATATCTTGATATCCAACTCTTCAAGAAGCCTTTCGCAAAGACCAATCCACTGAGACAATATGTCATTCTTATTCGAGGTTGCGCTGTGCAAAATTTCAAATTGTGGAATTTTCTCTAAAGATCTTATTTTCCGAAACAGTGACATGTTTCAACAAATCCTCGCATGCAATGAAATCAGCGATAGCTCGTATCGTATGCAGGCTGTCGATATGCCTTTAGGCAGCCCCAACACTTTAGTCCAAAAGATGTTTTCAAGAGTTGACCACAGCTCGAATGGACAACCAAATGCATTTTCTGCTCCATAAGATAAAACTGGAATTACTTTCTGTTGGTAAAAGTTCATCACTGGTTTCAGCGAGAACCTCCCACATTTGTTTTTCAGGACAAGCGCTTGGCTAGCAAGGTGTCTGCACTTCTCTTGGTGTCTAGGATCCATGGGCCGTCATAAATACTTGCGCTTATTAGCATACCAAGATATTTTGCGTTGTTTGATATTCTCAGTGTTTCCTGGCCCAATTGCCAAGAAGCCCTCTTGCAGATGGTATTCCTTGCAGTTTTGAGATTGTGGAGTAATAGGATCTCGCATTTTTTTGTGTTAATGTGTAGAAGATTTAATTTCACATAGGCTTCCACTGCATCTAATTTTCTCTGAAGACCTATTGGAGTTACATCCAACAAGATCAGGTCATCTGCATACAGAAGTCAACTGAGATGTGACCTATGTATTTTTGGAGGCAATGATTTCACAGCGTCTATGGCGGCTCCAATGTCAGAGAGAAACAGGCTAAATATCGCTGCAGCCAAGGGACAGCCTTGTTTTACTCCCCTAAAGGTTTCAATCTCCGCAGAGAGAATGGCAGTTTGATCTAGCCGGATACTGATGGTTGTCTCTGTGTGTACCTCTCTGATAGCTGCCAACAAGCCATCTGGACAACCCCAGGACTGCAATTTACTCCACAATAGTTCACGATCAATGCTATCAAAGGCATAAGAAAAGGTGATGAATGCGAGATAGACCCTCGTGTATGTTCTCAAGGCCTCCATCTTGACTAGATTTAACAACAGAAGGTTTTGCGCGCATCCAACATTCTTCACAAAGCCTGCTTGTGTCAAGTCCACATGCTTAGATTTTATTGCCCTGTCAACCAGCTTCCGTTGTAACAAGGTTGTGTAGATCTTTCCGACCACATCTAATAGAGCTACTGGGCGTTAAAGGCATGGTCTAGTAAAAAATGTTATTGTCCCTACGGGTCGGCCATGTTTTTTTAAGCCTAAGTGGCTCGATTTTAGAAAACTTTCCTATGGACCTTACCCGAGTTTTCGTCCATTAAACGCACGCGAAAACAAGCACCAGGGAGCCGCCATTTTCTGATAATCCTATCATTTCCCCCATCGCCCTGGCTGACCTGCTTTTGCGGCACTAAATCAAATCCCCCGCCCCTGAGCCTGTCATCAGCAGACTCGTACCGCCCATTTCCCAACGCCAAAGCACATCTTGTGTCAACATTCGCTGCGCTTCAGCTAATGACATGTCGCCATGGAAATGGCAGGACGCCTCTTTCTTCAATAAGTATAAACAGACCGTTTCACAACACACAGCAGCAGATTTTCGATTCCATTCCTCTCTCTGTTACTTTGAGTATTCTGTGACTCGTTTCAGTGCTCTGGTCAGCTACCTTCGCCGCTTGTAGCCCGTGTGAACAGATACCAGTACCACCGCTATAAATTATTTTAGTTTGTTTAACACACAATGGCTACAATAATGCCCTACATGTACGAGCCCGAGTATACCGAGGAGGAACTACTGGAAAGGGAAGCACGCGAAAACGATGGGGATTCGGACGGCAGTTGGCAGGACGAATCAACAGATGAAGAGCCTGGGCCTAGTCGCATGGACGGCGTCTCCACCTGGTGCATATGCAATCGGTGCGAGCTAATGCCAACTGAGGACGAGAACTGCTGCTGCCGAGAAAACTTGGGATGCCTGGCCTACATTTCGGAAGGCGAGCCACGACCGCAATGCATCACCGAGCTGCCAGACTTCAGGGCAGCCTGCCTCACACGGCCCGTGTTGAGAATAATGATGGTGCTTATGCACAAACTTCGCGCAACTGTTCGTCCTCGTAATCCGAGTAACGAGTAAGTATACTCTGCTTGTCATGCCACTCCTATTTCATGTTCTTCTACTATATCCAAAATTACATCTACATATCATTGTAACGCATGTAAGTCGTTCAATAGTGTGCCTTGTCTAGATAGCATTTGTCCGTGCAAAATGCCATTAGTTACAAGAATTGTCATTGACAACAAATGTTTATTAAACTTATCTTGGTAATTTAAAAACAGTTTGTTTCATTCCTTTTCACGGGTGGTACAGGCTGGTGGCCTATCGTTCCTTTACATGGTGGCTCCACGGGAGGCTTGGACACCGCGTTAGAAGAGTGATACCCGCCTGTGCCGTTCGTGCCATAAGAGAAACGTTCCCGAGTGACAGCGGTCAGTACAGGGGATTTTCTCTCGCTGTGCTGCAACCTGACCTGTATAATCTTTAAACTCTTGTATTTTTGTGTCATGAAAATAAGATACAAAATAAAACACCACATATATTTTAACAACTGTTGTTTCGATTTTTTTAAATGAATCAAGTGTGTCTCCATTCAAGGATGGACGTCAGACATCTGTGCTCCGAATGGGTGAAGGTCTGGTCGCTGAGAAGCAGGGTGGTCACTATCTATCTAAGCTAACATAACATATTCTCGATAATGCATGCACTAAATAACACTTGTTCAAAGTCTTTCAGTGGGTTATGTCTCTATAAAAGTCACACATGTCTATACTAACAATTACCATTGGATTATACAGGCCTTAGGGTCTTGACCACTATAATACACCAGTTGAAGTGTGGGTCTGTGCTCACAAGAATCTCCGGTATGTGGCATTTGTTATTGATAAGCAACGATATACTGATATAAAGGCGGTTCGCGCCAGTGGATGCGCGCTGGCATGGGGGGCTGTCGGGGGCGCGAAAGGCCAAGGTGCCAAACTACATGTACACTTCAAAAGGTGTCCCACGCCAAGGGGCCATCGGTCACATGGCCTCCTCAGACCCCGTGTCTCCAGCCAGGCCTCCCCTTGAAGCAGGCCGCCCCCCTGCAATCCACATAAGTGTGTCTCCATTCAGCAGTCTTCCTGTGCCTTATCTGCATGCCCCAGGCCCATCCATCCCACCCCCCTGTATCAAAGGCGGTTCGCGACGGTGGATGCGCGCTGGCATGGGGGGCTGTCGGGGGCGCGAAAGGCCAAGGTGCCAAACTACATGTACACTTCAAAAGGTGTCCCACGCCAAGGGGTCATCGGTCACATGGCCTCCTCGGACCCCGTGTCTCCAGCCAGGCCTCCCCTTGAAGCAGGCCGCCCCCCTAAGACCACGACATACATACGTCATTCATTCACAAACACACCCCTGTTTCTAATACTTTATTAACCACTTGATATGTCTCATGAGAACATCTTTGTGCTTTGCAAGTCAACTCCTGAACGTGTTACCTGGCAACCACTGAGATCTACGCTAATCTGCTCGTCGTCGTGCTATCCGTGAACTTCTGTGACCGCTTAGAGCAAACCCATCAGTGTGCTACCTGTGGCCACCCACCTATTCTCCTGCAACATACTGCTCTGCTTGCTGAATCCAACTGTTTGTTGGTCAAGGTAAGGCCATGTATCCTAGTCATATTTCGCAGATTTTTAAATTTCTA
Organism: Ambystoma mexicanum; assembly: GCF_040938575.1. Lineage (NCBI taxonomy): Eukaryota > Metazoa > Chordata > Amphibia > Caudata > Ambystomatidae > Ambystoma > Ambystoma mexicanum. The sequence goes on along the minus strand of NC_090938.1, from coordinate 766,190,452 downwards.
TCTATTTGCGAGTTGAGTACACTATAGTGCTAGGTTCATTGGTCTCATTGCTATTGACTTGAGTTTCCATTGCTATGCTATCAATAGATCTATTTATTTTCATCTGTGTCTATTGTCATCGAATTGCACCCTTCGGGGGTCCAGTCTATAATGTAAGCATGTTTCCTTCTCGTGCAATACAGAACATCCAAGGGATGAGTCACATGTTCAGTTTTTAGTCACATCATTTATACATTTCTGCAACTTATGCAAATACTAAGCCGCACATAATGAACTGGTATAGTTCCTGCAACCAAAACAAACCTTGCATTGATCATTGTATGATTCATTTACTTTTGTATCAAATCTTTATTCTTGAAGATTGTATAATAATGTCGATATTTACTTTTCAGATTTATCAACAATGCCTGCCTGTTCGATTAGCGGTTGCCCTTCGAAGACCCATGCTAAATCTGAAGGCCCTACAATGCATGTATTCCCGAAAACTGTTGATCGAATAAGAGAATGGGTCAGACATTGCGGATATCCACTGGATGAGCTGGAAAGTAGAGTCCAACCAGTCTTACAGGACAAGAGGGGTGATCGATACCGCATCTGCAGCCGGCACTTTTCCTTGGACATGTACACAACATCTTGGGTAACAAAGAAGAATAAACGGCGAACGACACGGAAATTGCTTGAAAACGCTATTCCCACTCTATTCGTCCACATTCCGCCACCGGTGAGTCAAGTGTCCGGATTTAGCTTTAGGCCTTGCGGTAGTGTGTAGGTATCCGAACGGATTAATTGATATTGTAGGTGTTCTATCCCTTGTAATAATTTCGATATTGATATGAGTGTATAGTTTTTTGAATAATGACATTTACCAATATATTCTTTTTCGATTTCATAACCCACAAACGCAATGTATATATATATGGGAACAGGGAACTGTGCTGTATTGAGCATTTTACAAGTATTCTGTCGCCTTACATGGCTATTTTTAATATTGGCATTTCATTATCAATCATTAATTTACCTTTACAACTTCTTGACTATCCCTTGAATCTGAAGCAAGAACATTCTACATCCTTGACGTGGTCGCAGTTATCAACCACTTCTAGCGCGTATCAGGTAATCTTACTAGGCTAATCCGCTACAGACCGGTTTTATGTATGTCAAGTAATATTTTTATTTTATTGTGTAATCATTTTACCTAATGTTTGGTTAGTGCTTTCCAATTGATATACACCTTAGTTATCGTCCACTGGTGTTTGTTTTCAGTTATAATTGGTGTTATCCATACTAATGCAAGTACTGTCTTTCAGGGAGATGCTGAAGCGTCCGCCACATCTACAACATTTCTAGATGTTCAACAGCTGGAGGTAGGGATACAGACAGCTCCATCGAGCGTCATCATTAGAGCTGGAATTCTTGTCGTTTGATTGTTCTACACAATGTTTCATTCGTGGTTAGCCGTTGATATGTACCTGTGCTGTCGACCCCAGGTGTGTGTTATGTTTTCACTATTGTAATCCTCACTAATGCAAGTACTATGTTTCATGCAGTTGATGGAGCGTCAACCCCTGCACTTGATGCAGAGCCTGACATTCAAGTAATTCCAGGGGAAGTGGAAGCGGGACCATGCGTATACGAATCGGCGCAACAGCTTTCGGAAGTGCACACTACATTTGCAACATCCATAGATATTCTTCAGCAGCACGAGGTATGGATAATGACAGCTCCATCATGCGTGATCATATAACGTGATTCCATTTGCTATACTTTCTTCCCTATTAACGCAAGTGCTGTGTTTCAGGGAGATGACGAAGCTTCCACTACAATCACAACATCCAATTTAGATGATGCAGATGTAAATAAATCTGAGAAATAAGTCGATGAAATGTGATCATATTTAGATTTTCCTTGATTCTTTTGGACAATGCATCATTTGCGGTTATCTCTTTATATGTACCTGTGCGTTCGACCCCAAGTGTGTGTTATGTTTCCAATATTGAAAACCATACTAATCCAAGTACTGTGTTTCAGGGAGACGACGGAGCTTCCACCACAATCACAACATCTCATTTAGATGATGTGTAACGCTCACCTGACTCCCACGGAGGCGCTGGCCTGGTTCTCGCTGCTGTGACCTCTTCTAAGGTGATGCGCAGGGTACGGAAGACGGACTGGACCAGGCCCCCAAATCTGGCTTGTCTGGCTCACAGAAGTATCCTTCTGTAGGCGAAAATAGGGGATTAACTTAGGGTCTGGAAGGACAAGCTCTCCATCCTGCTTCTGATGCAGGGGCGCGTTGGTATCCAGTTACTTCACTGGATTTTCAGATTGGTGAGAACCGAACTTGCTTGGCTTCCAGGTAAGTTTTTTTGATAAGAGGTTCCCCTTGTGTCCATGCATTAATGTACTAATGCTAGTGTCTTTTTCCCCATAGGGGCCGGGGTACGGAATGCCGGGGAACAGGCACCGACCCGAGATGAGAGGTGAAATCCTTGTAGAAATCAGGTAAGTCTTTAATGAGCGTTTTTTGGTAATGTCTTTTCATTCGCTCATTAACGCTGATGTCTTTTTTTCCCCTTAGGGGCCGGGGTCCGGAAATGCCAGGATGCGGCGCGGACCCGAAATGAAGAGGGAATGAATCAACAGGTAAGTCTTAACATGGAGATTTAGCTTTCCTTATTCCCTTCTCTCTCTCTCACCTTTTGTTCTGGTTTTTTTCTCCCTAGGCGCTGGGGCGTGACTGCGAATCCGGATGATCGCTGCTGAACATGGAGGCGCCCTGTAAAGGTGAGTGGAATGCGGCGCTGCAGCGATCGACGCGATGAGCTTTTAAATAAGTCTTCCTTTTCAGGATTGTCGGCGAGATGTCTCCGGGATGCGGATTTAGCAGGTAAGGACTTTTCCTTCTTCTGTTCTCTTCTTCTCTTCCTTTGCAGGTGATCCAGGATGCTGGCAGGCGTGGCAGAAGTCAGGATGCAGGAGCAGACACGGTGAGTGTCCAGCTGCTAGATGCAGAACAACGCGAAGCACGTGTGGCTGTTCGGGTGGGGTTTAAATAGCTTTGGAAGAAGTTCCAGGTATGTATCCTTCCTCCAATCAGGTATGTATCCTTCCCCGGCCATGCCCGGATGGTAAATTAGTCCCACAGGTAAAGTAGTTCCTTTCAGGCCTCAAGGAGGCCGGGATCCTGCAGCATGGTCTGCATCAGGTAAGTGCACCCAAGCACTTCCATAATGAGCCTGGCGCCTATGGCGCCAGGACACTGTCCAAAGGGCCCCTATATGGGGTTGCTGGGTCCTTCCTTGGGGACTGGATGTCCGCTTTCGGGGACGCAGGGCTTGAACCGGCTCCCCGGGAGCGGGCATCATGACATGATGCAGATGTAAAGGAATCATTGAAATAAGTCGATGAAATGTGATCATATTTGGATTTTCCTTGATTCTTTTGGACAATGCATCATTTGTGGTTATCTCTTTGTATGTACCTGTGCCGTCGACCCCAAAGTGTGTGTTGTGTTTCCAATATTGAAAAGCATACTAATGCAAGTACTGTGTTTCAGGGAGATGCGGATTCCTCCCCTCGAATACAACCATTCATGGCAGTCCATGCAGAGCCAGAGGTATGGATACTGACAGTTCCATCGAAATAGATCATCACTGGTCGAATACTTGTCGTTTGATTGTTGCACACAATGTTTAAATCGTGTTTGGCTATTGAGATGTACCTGTGTGTTCGTCCTCACGTGTGTTTTATGCTAACAATATTTTGATACATAGTAATGAAAGTACTATGTTTCAGGGAGACGATGGAGCCTCATTCCGTGCTGTCTATGCGGATACAGAAAATATAGTCGTTGCAGCGCAAGAGGAAGGGAGGACATGCAGAAACGAATCAGAGCTACAGCGTGCAGATGTTGAAGGTCGAGTCAAAAAAGTTGCAAAGAAAAAAAACAAAAAAAGGTTAGTTACAAACAGTTCATAACTTTAAAAAAATGTTTGTGCTGGGGACTATTTTATGTTTTTTTCCAGTCAATTCTACTACACTCCACCTTGTGTTTAAACTGAACATCCCTTTTCCAATCTCTCCTCCAGTTACCCGTGGGTGTCAGAACTATACACACACAGACAGTGAAGCGAATGAGAGATGTGGCTTGCCAGACCGTGTACACTATGGAGGAACTATTAATTGAGGCGAGGCGTGTTCAGGCTCGAGATGCTCATGTCCAATGGCCAGAACATGAATTAACTGTGTTTGGAGACTACAGCAAAGTTGCATTGGACCATAGCTACAGTGCGACCGCACCACCACAAGAAGATGTTATTGAATTTATTGAAGATAGCTCTGAATTAGTTGCAGATCAATTTACACAATCTACACCCGCCAAAAATTTGCCACCAAAAAACCTGTCGACATTGTTGTGTTCTCCCATCAATGTTGAAGTAATAGATGTCGAAATGACAGAGAATGAACCAGCCACAGCATCCATAGACGCATCAGAACTTGATATCAGCGATATTACTTTCCAATGTGTTGAAATCTCCACAACGTCACAGGCCGAAACAACGTTGACGCAGGATGACAGTCTAATGAAAGAGAGCAAATACATTGTATTCGACAGTTGTTTGATGGAAATTATAAGTATGCTGAAATGTGTGCATTCCATTAGAGGGAAAGTATGTGGGAAGCCATTGATTAATGTGACTCGTCAAATAAAAGGCAGTAACGTCAAAATAAATGCCGCCTGTAGATTAAATCATAGGTTCTCATGGTCTGCACAACCGATGCTGGGGAAACTGCCAGCAGGCAATCTACTGTGTGCAGCTGCATCACTTTTTAGTGGCTCCAGTTTTAGAATGTTAGAGGCTTTCTTTCAGTTTGTGGGACTCCATTTCATTTCTAAAGCGCTGTACTACATATACCAACGTCATTATCTGTTTCCGGCCATTAGTGATGCTTGGAAAATTGAACAATTGTCTCTAGCAAGTACCTTCGAAGGCAAACGATTCAGACTAGCCGGCGATGGACAGTGCGACAGCCCTGGATTTTCTGCCAAGTACTGCACCTACCACTTTCAGGACATGAATAGTAAGAAAATTGTGAGTTCGGTGGTCGTGCAGGTAACACATGTACATCGCCAGTGGCCATGGAGAAACTAGGATTTATAAAATCAGTGGAATATCTACAATCAAGGGGAATGCACGTCGACCTCATAGCCACGGATAGACACGTTTCAATTGCCAAGACAATGAGAGAGAGCAGTTCCCACATATTAAACATCAATTTGACGTATGGCATCTTGCTAAATCAATCAATAAGAAAATCTCGGCTGCAGGGAAAAAAAAAGGTTTTGAAAGTATTTTGCAGTGGTCACATTCTATCACCAACCATCTTTGGTGGAGCTCAAAAACTTGTGAGGGGTCAGTGGAAATACTACTTGAAAAATGGCGGTCACTGATGCACCACTGTACCAACGTTCGCCGCTGGACAGCAAATGGACATTTCCACCAATGTGAACATGGCCCTTTGTCCCCAGAGGAGGCACGGAAGAAGAAGTGGTTGATTCCATCTTCACCGACACACAAAGCCATTGAGAAGATTGTTATCGACAAAACTCTTATCAAGAGATTCGAGAGGACTGACAGAATTCTGTCACACAGGAGATTTGGAGGTGTTCCACAATATGTGCCTAAAGTACAGGCCAAAGCGCTTGCATTTTAGCTTTCGGGGCATGAAACATCGCACTCTACTAGCGGTCTTGGCCCATAACAGCAATGTCGGACGTGAACAATCTAGGACTAGGGGTAAAGTAAGGATGCCTCTCTACACTAAGGTGTTTTCAAAACGAAGTTAGCAATGGGTGATCAAACCAGTCTATGATGAAATGCAGTTCGACTTTGTGAAAGGCCTTATTGTTGCTGTGTTAGAGAAGCACAGATATGGAATTTTGGACGTTTCTGTGCAGAGCAGTGATCCATTGCCACTGAACATTGCGACTGTGCCATGCCCACCCGAAGCACAGCTGAATGTGAAGTACAAATCCCGGTTTAAATAATTGCAATACGATTGTCTTTTTGTAAATAAATATTATTGTACAGTGTACCTGTAAACCTAACCCCTACCTTCACCATCATAGGTGGCGAACAAGCTGGGTGTCATCTTTGAATTCTCTCTATTCACCTCACATATGTGTATGTATATATTTTTCTCATGTCTCATCTCATGTAAATGTAAATGCTGCGCGCTGTTAACGGAGGGGAGGCTTGCGTATTGCAAATAATAAAACAAACAAACATTAAATCTCACTTTTAACTCAACTCCTGTGGTACTTTATACTTTCCCTGACCTTCCGCAAAAAAATAAATGTCTCAATTTGTGCTGCAAAGCTCGCAGACAACGGGGACAAAATTGGGGCACTGGGAACGCGCCAGCCAAGCGGGCCGTGGTATTTGGGAGAGAAGCCAGTTCGCATTTGCACATTGAGGCGCACTACATAGACGGATTCTAAACTTCAAGTTCTCACAGATGCCTATACTACGTGATGTTGCAAATAAAGAATGCGAAGGACAGCGCCCAGATGAGGCCCACAAATCGCACTGGAAGTATAAGGGTCTATTGTTTTTTGACCTTGAGACAGGGACCATGCCGAAAGAACTACATTTGAAGGGAGTGCGCAATAACGTAAGAGACGATAAGGCAGAAAATTCAGAAACTAGACCGAGTTTCATTTTAGTTCAGTATACGAAAAATCGTTGTCAAGAGCACGGTCCGTTTTACAGACTGCATTACGAAGAGACACAATGGAAATTTCAAATATAATGTAAGTAAATCTTTACACGCTTTTATACTGGAATGAAGATTTAATGAATGGATGCATGAATAAATGAATGAATGAAGAGCTAGGAAAAGCAAGTAAAACGTGTTCGTAGTGGGCACATGGGCATGCAGGTCCACTGGTCTCACCGATCTCGGTCCTTGGCCCAGCCACTTTTCCCTGCACTGCCTACCTGCACTACGGGACTGTCTCTGTATCCTTCAGCCCCTTCTCCCGGCATTTACCTTGCACTTGCCACCTGCTGGCCCTATTATTTAATTTGTATTCAACTAACCATGTACAGCCCTTCCCCATGCGCGATCAGAAAGACACCTGGCCTAGTAGGATCGTTGTCTGTCTGCCCTTGTTCCCCACCTGCCTCGTCACGCCTAGAAACACTTGAGTATAGGCACGTTACAAATGCCATGCCATATCATATATCATATCATTCCTCATGCATGTAGACTAACTGTCGTTTATCATTGTGTGTTGGCCTCGATTTATCTCGTTACTTTTCGCATTGATTTTAGAGACGAACATACTCCATTGAACTATCCTTGCAAGCAAATAGTTTCTGATCGGCTGTAATAAATAAAATGAGTAATATTAATAAGTTCGGCTAGCGAGACTAATTATAATTGTTTTGTTTTCATAACAGGTATTTGATCCCATTCTGCCACTGCCATCTGTTTGAGACACCGGCGGATGGATTCTTCTGCAGACACCTGCAGCTTCGTGTCAACAACTAGAGCACGATCACCATATTATGGGACGATCGCCAAGGGCCCACATGCCCTTACGCTGTACTAGTGGCTAGAAGCAACATATCAACCTTTAGGCTGGACTAGTGCCTAGTTGATGGAACAGCCTTGCGGTTCACCGTGCTTCCAAAGTGATTCTTTTTACGAAAATGAACACCCTGTGTACCATAAAGGAACAGCACGTGACTCAAGGTGAAACGGAACAGTTATTGCGGATACAGATAAAAGAAAATAAATGGCTTTCGGAGTTCATATGGCAATTGCTGAATATTCTCTAAACATTTAATGTCAAATAAAGGTTCTTTACCAAATGTACCGTGTTGCTGTTTCATTTTAAAGTACAGTTTCATATTCCGAATTGTGGCGCGCTGTGTTGTGAGTTGATCTGTGTTGGTTTCCGGGTTCTGTGTGGAGTCGCGCAGAAGACGACTGGGCGCGTTTGCCTACGCAGCACAGAAACGTCACGGAGAGAGGCGGGGAATATGAATGTTTTGATAATGTCAGGCTCAGGGGCGGGGGAATTGATTTAGTGCCGCAAAAGCAGGTCAGCCAGGGCGATCGGGGAAAACATAGGATTATCAGAAAATGGCGGCTCCCTGGTGCTTGTTTTCGTGTGCGTTTAATGGACGAAAACTCGGGTAAGGTCCATAGGAAAGTTTTCTAAAATCGAGCCACTTAGGCTTAAAAAAACATGACCGACCCGTAGGGACAATAACATTTTTTACTAGACCATGCCTTTAATATTTTGGACAAGCTCGGTTCCCTTTTTTAAATATTGGAACGATTATCACGGTTTTCCAGGAACTAGGCGTACAACATTGCATGTTGATCCTTTCAAACAATGCCAAGCAGAAGTCTGCCCAAATTTCAGGATGTTGTTTTATAGTGAAATTTGTTAACCCATCAGGACCAGGGGCTCTAGATCCTTTTGCCTTCGTGATTACGCTCACAATGTCCTCTCTTAAAAAGGTTAGCACCCAACCCGTTTGGCTGGCTGCAGGTACTGTGTCCGTGGATTCACCTTTTCTGTATAACTCACTAAAGTGTGAGATCCACTCAGTCTCGGTCACCAAGATGGTTTGAAGCGCCTTTTGTGGTGCCTGTGTGTTATTAGTCTCCAAAAGTCCCCAGGGTTTTTATTTCATAAGCTTTCCAGCATCGTTTTGCAGCATTAGATTTTTATGCAATTTTAACCCATTTTTATATTTTTGTGTCGCAGCGCGTTTTTTAGATTTCCGTGCTTGTACATCTAGGCCTTGAATCTTGCGAATCTCACAGCACATCTGGCTCTTCCTTTTCAGTATTTCGAGGTCAAAGCAGTGTTTGCGAACAAAGTTCGGGTGTCTTGAACCTACTTTTTTTGTCTTAAACTGCATTAACAGGTGACCATATTCCACAGCTGAGCTCTCCATGCAAAACTTATTTGAGATATAAGAGACATCAGATTTGTCTAATCTCAGTCTTACCCCATTAGATTCCACTGAGACTTTATGGTTCCATCTGGTTCTTATCGAGTCCCTGTAAGTCATTAGTTCCATTTGCAGCATGTCATGGTCACTATTGACCATTTGTATCACCTTCATGCTTTTCACTCTAGAGTGGAGGTCATCCGAGACAAACATGTAATCGATGGTTGATTTATGGTCTGCTCGCTGCCACGTTGGTGCAGGTGGTATGTGTCCAGGAGTGCATCCATTTAGCATGTGCAGCTTTCTTAAGTCCATCTCTGAGTGCCATTCATTTGCCAATTTCATGTTTCGGGTCCAGAATTCTTAAAATAATCTAAGTTTAGATCTCCACAAATGATTAGACTGGCACATTTCGTGACTTCTAATAGGGAATCCAGAATTGTCAATATTTGATCTAAAAAGGGGTACTTGCCTGCTCTAATGTGATTCCAATACAGATTTACTAACGTGAGTTAATCAGTGAAGTTATTAAGTGAGTCAAGCTTTCCTATAACAGTCACTTGGATGAAAGGCGAATGGTTTATGGTTTCTATAATACGATAGCCAGATTTTCTGTTGACTAAGGTTACTAAACCGGCCATTGGACGCCCTTTATCAGTCTTTATGGCCGGGTTGAACGCAAGTTCATAACCTTCCACGGTCGGCAGTTGGCATAGCTAAGTTTCCTGAAAACAAGCCATTTCCAAACCCTCAAGCCAGTTTAAGTTGAACAAATGCATGAATCCCCTTGTATTCCAAGAACCGACCAGACTCACATGTGTGGTACTCTCCTTCTGGCATTACTCTCGAGCTTTTGTGTTCAGACAGTGCGCCAGCCATTGCCACTCGGAGTTGCATTCTGGTTGGTTTAGGAATTTGGGATCCTTTTCCTTGGCTTCATCAATATAGTTTAGCCCTTCTAAGGTTATTCTGATTTGGTCTTTTACGCACTCTTTAGGCTTTGATTGTTCAACGGCAAACTTGACTTTATGCGTATCGGCAATCCTCTTTTCACACACCTCGCAGTGTTGAGTTTCCAGTCTTTTCGTCTCTCGCAACAGACTCACAGATTGGCGCAAGCAGTTTTTAGAGTATGTTGCTTGGTTCCGCAGATCCGCATTCGGTGGCAACAAAGTCACAGTGCCTGCCTGACCAGCAGATTGTGCCTTAAAGGATGAATCCACTTGTTTGTACACATCGAAGCCCAAGGATAGCAGGACAGCACTTGCTTCTAAAATAGTGTCTACAATAATAGGTGACACTAAATGCAACACCACTTTATTGTTTTGATCTTCATCTGGAAATTCTACTATTTTCATGTCATCAGAACCAATAGCTCATAAACTTGCAACATAGTGAAGTCATTTTATCACATTGCTACAGTTTAAGATCAACTTGTCACTAGAGTACACTCGTTCTATCATAATCTTACAGAGTAGCTCTTATCACATCTTCTGTGCTCGTTCACTTCACCCATAATGAGACGGCTGTTTATACTGTTCTTCGATGTTTTGTTTTGCCCCAAAACCAATTCTCCTCCAACCTTGTCCTGATGGATATTATGTTTGCCAACATCAGCGGGTGATCAAGCTCCACCCTTTTACCATTTGGGCTGGTATCTTTTTCATGTTGTGTTTCCATTCTACAGTAGGGAACGCAGGGCTCGAGGGGGCTATTTCTTTGGGTGACAAAACCTCTGTAGCTGGTATAATGTTACACAATCTTCCAGCGTTAGGTGGAGCCACAATGCTTGGCCTTCCTGCAGCACTTTTGCTTGGAACCCCCTGTGCCTCCGGTATATTTTGAACATCTTTGCCCTCGTTTTCCGCAGTTGGTTTGACAGTAACCTGGGACTCTTCAATTGCCCCATCATCATATGTTGACATATTTAATAGGTCGACTGAAAGATCGTCAATGCACATCAGCTCGCTTTCCTGATCCTTTTTTGATTTTTCTTCAGCACTTTTCATTTTCAAGACTTTCGTTTGGCATGAGTGGGTATTCTTGATTTTGTCTTTTGCCAAATACTTTTGCCAAATACATGGACGACTTTTATGTTGCTTTTATGTTGCGCAAGAATTTTCTCGCGCTAGTCGCGCAAGTGCTTTTTTCCCTGTTTGATTTTTGGATTTCTTGGGAAGAGGCCGGACCGGTGGTTTAACTTTCAGGCCCTTCAGGGGGACTTGGATGCAGTAAAAAATTGGAAAAAACCCAGAGGCATTTGACTTTGGATCTTCGGGAATTGGGACAATGGTGTTTGCTCCGAGGCCTGAGTTTTGGTCACCTGAGAATCTAAGTACTTGAGCATTAGAGTGTGCCAAGTTATCTTGGCTTCTAGCCTGTTCAAAAGCAGTGTTAAAAGAAATTTCAGCAATGTTAGACACTGGTGAATTACAAGACAGGTTCACGTCGTTTGTATTCATCACCAGACCTTCTGTGCGTCCCCCTTCCAGTTCTGAGTTAGTGATGGAACTGGATTCCAGATTCATGGTGTGAGCTTCATAAAGGCTTGGTCCCAAGTCAACAACATTCCCAGCCATGTTTGGATCTAGGACTTTCGCTCTAGGTGCCTCAAAGCGGGGTTTGTTGGCTAAAATGTTACCCTGCGACCCATGAGTGTCCACTGTATCCTTGTTTTGCACGCTCCTACATGCCGCTGGTTCATAGTTTAGTCTCTTTCTTGAGTCTGAGTTTTCATGTTTAAATAGAGACAAGGCCTCTTTGGCCACTTCCGCTAACAGCTTTTTGTCCATGATGTCATTTCGTTTTTGTTCAGTTAAAGATTTCAAGGATACCTCTAGCCTTTTGATACACATTTTGTTCATTGCTGGTCCGGCTAAATAAGTCCAAGTTGTAGGAGCTTTGAGTTCATTAGTGCCACCAAGGTCATGAAGTCTTACCTGTTATCGTTGATGTTTTGTATTGTATTGTATTGTGGTATTTGTAACGCGCACCTAACGAACTCAATCGTAACTGGGCGCAGATGTATCAATTGACATTTATCTGTGAATGGTCCACTGGATCTTATGAGAATTACTTAGCAAATATACTCTATCAGAAGCCTAATAGAACAAATAGGTCTTTACAGCCCTCCGGAAAACCGAAAGGGTTTTAATGTCGTGGATTTCTCTGGGTAGTTTGTTCCACGCTCTGGGCCCGTAGACTGAGAATCTGCGGTTCCCTTTGTTCACACATTTAGTGCCTGGTATGCAGAGCAGATTTTGATCTGCGGAGCGCAGTTGTCGGGTAGGAATGTACCTCCTGATTTTATCTGATAGATATGTTGGTCCTATCTTATTCATGCCCTTATAGACCAAACAGAGGACCTTAAACTCTATTCTCTCTTTTACAGGCAACCAGTGCAGGGCTTTTCTCAGGATAGAGATTGAGGCTCATTTTTTTGACCTGTACACCAGTCTGACTGCTGCATTTTGGGCCAACTGCAGTCTACGCACTTGGTAAGCTGGAATACCCGACAGCAATGCGTTACCATAATCTAGCTTTGAATTAACCAGAGTACCGATAACTATCGCTCTATCCTCATTCGCAATAAAAGGTCAAATGTGTCTCAGTATACGCAATGAGTGGTATGCTGCCTGCACCTTCACACTCACCTGAGCTCCACTTTCGATATTGTCCTCCCAGATACAACCTAAATTCTTAATTTTTTGGGAGAAATTCAACTGCGTCCCCGATAAACAAGGGTGATGCAATTTCTCCTTCTGTAGATGGTGTTTTAAGGCGAATACGGATACTTTCAGTTTTGCTGGCATTCAGCAATAACTGATTTGCACACATCCAACCATGTATCACTTGTAGACATCGTTCCACTATCTCATATGTTTCCTCTTGGTTCTGTATCCCCAGGAACACCCGAGTATCATCCGCGTATGAATGAAACTGTATACCATGCTTTGTCAAAATATCCATAAGCAGTTTTACATACAAATTAAAAAGCAGTGGGGAAAGGGAGGATCCCTGAGGAACTCCACAGCTTTGTAATACTGAGAACGACAGGAAATCTCCCAGTCAAGCCCATTGTTCTCTGCTGCAAAGAAAGGATCGAAACCATTGCAGGGCCTTTACCCCCACCCCTCCTACTTCCATCAGACGTCTCAACAGAGTCCCATGGTCCACCGTATCAAAAGCGGCGGACAGGTCGAGCATAACCAACAGGGACTTGCCCCCCTGATCCGCTATTTCTAACAAATCATCCCACACCGTTAATAGTGCCGTCTCTGTCCCAAATCCTGGGTGAAAAACAGACTGTAATGGGTCTAACAGATTCTCCTGGTCAACATGGTTCTGCAATTGAGTGGTCACAACTTTTTCCAAAATCTTGGAAGGCCATGGTAATCCTGCTACTGGCCTATAGTTCTGAACATTTTTAGGGACTAGGTTCGCTTGTTTTAGCAGCGGTGTCACCACCGATTTTTTTAAAAATTGATGGTACTACCCCTGATGTAAGTGATTTATTAACAAATTTTGTAATAAATGGGGTAATATCTGGGGCTATTCGTTTCGCTACTGAAGATGGAATGGCAAAGAGCGTATCATTGGTTGGCTTCAAAGCGGAAAAAAAATCCTTTCCTGGTAAACTTCCTCGAATGTAAATGCATTTTTGCACAATCTCATCGTGTGCTATATGTTCTAAACTAGTCACATCAATTATTTCCAGATCCTCTTGGGGATCTAGTAATTTAATACCTCGAATTGTGTCTCTTGTATTTACTCTATTTTATTCACAAAATAGTTATTAAATGCATCCGCCTGTACTTGTGAGGCTTCTGGCGCCACTGATGCACACCCAGGGTTCGCTAACTGGGAGATTACTGCATACAATTCACGTGGTCTATTCATAACCTTATCAATTTTTTTGGTTATAAATTCAGCTTTCTCCAGCATGGGGTCTGGCATGGATTCACATGCTCATGAATATTCCCTGTCGTCAGGCCGGGAATCCTCGGTACAGACAAAATCAGTATCAGTTTCGTTTCTGATCTGTCTTTCTTAGTAGTAACCAATCACTGATCTCTGGGTCATACTGCCCCCAGCCAATGACTGCCCTCTCCCTAATCCCCGCAAATACAAAGAGGTGATGGCTGGAAGGTTTAGAATGAACCTTAACCACTGGCTTTGCTCTGGGCAACCCTCCAGACCACCGTTCTTCGCCTGCCAAGCCATTACAGAAGGGGAAAGACCATATGCAAATCAGGCTCGGCCCCACCCCAAAAGGGGCAGTCCAGCCCGAACTGCTAGGCCACATCCCTTCTGCACGAGACCACAAGCATCCCCAAACATGTTTCGCTCTTGTTGGGGCTCATCAGTGAGGAGTAGCTTGGGTCTCGAGGCCCAGCAGGCACGGGACCCACGTCTGGGCATACCCGTCCCACTCGGGGTGACAAAGCAAAAACAAAGAGGTGATGGCTGGAAGGTTTAGACTGAATCTTAACCACTGGCTTTGCTCTGGGCAACCCTCCAGACCACCGTTCTTCGCCTGCCAGTCCCTCTCTCCCTAAGCCCCGCCTCTGGCAGCCATCCTCAGATTTTTACCGCACGTTCAAGTGTTGGGAGTCCTCGTGCTATAGCTCTCGAGCTTTTGCTGCGTTTTCGCGCCTTTTTCAAAGAGTCTTTCTAATTTTTCGGTTAAATAGAGCCTCAAGATCCACCGTTTCTACATCCGATCAACGGGGATCCGTTTCGGAGTTTTCTATGCCCCTCAAGGGTGAAGATTTGGTCGAGTTACGCTTTTGGAGGATTCCAGAAGTTTCTAAGGCCTACATGGCCCAGGAGAAAGGAAGCTCAAGGCCCGGGAAGCTGTTCAGGGCTTGCCCTGGATGCCAGCTGCAGAATGTGTTCAAGGAGGACGAGCATTCTTTATGCCTCTACTGTCTCCATGAGGACAAGACGCACGTGGAGAAGGACTGTGCGTTTTGTGGGAACATGTCGGAGCGGACCATGAAGGATCGCCATCTTCGTCTCGCCAACTGGCTGGAGGGAAAGAGCCCGTCAGGTGAGAAGAAAAAGAAGAAGTCCGAGCGGTCTTCTAAGTCCTGTGAGGGCGCCCTGGGGATGGGGGCCCAACAGAAGGCTAAGCACTGCGAGTCCGCGGGCACCGGGAGCACCGAACGCTCGGGCTCCTCGGCTGCCAGGCAGGGCGCATCCTCCCCGGCGCCATCTTCCACGAGCCAACGCTCTGGCTCGGGTAAGAGGAAATCCGAGAACCCGGCTAAGCTTCTGGAGAGGCCCTGGTCCATCTCGAAGGATCCGGCAGAGGGGGAGCGAGGCTGTGACCCTCCCCCCAAGGTGAAGGCCTCAGGCGCGCAGAAGGTGGCAAAGGCTTTAATTCACCCAGCTAAGACCTCGATTGAGAAAGTCGCGGCGGCCCTGGCGCAGCCTGTGGAGGCTACACCAGTGGAGGCGACCTCGGGGTCCAGAGTTTCCCTGCCACCATGGAGGTAGTCCTCTTTCAAGCCCATCAAGAAGAACCCCGCAAAGTCCCCGGCGGAAAAAGAGGGGGGGGCGGTGGCCATCGTGGATACGGACACAGCCTCCGAGGAGGAGCTGATGGAAGTCTTGGAGGAAGCCCAGTCCATAGGGAGGGATCCCGACGAGGGCGATGATGAGAGCGACAGCGGCGCCGATGAGGTTCCTACAGCCCTCGCGCCCATCGCTTCCGGTGCCGCAGGACAACTCGGTGGCCATTTTGATGGCAATACAATCCTTATGTTCGGAGATAAGGACAAGATTGCCCCTACCCCCGACAGAGGAACCGGAGCCAGACCCGACGGGGGAACCGGAGCCGGGTCCGTCGGGAAGTCCACCATATAAGAAGAGGAGGACGCATCCTCCACCGCCTCTTGAACCATCGCGGCCTGCTCAACCTTTGCCCCTGTCCATGGCCCACGGGGATGACACGGGCACGGACACGGCCACAACGGGTACGGATGACGACAGCGGTGATGACGGGACGGACCTCCCGTCGCCCCCTGTTCGGGCCTCCCCGCCCGACGAGATTGGATCCTTCCAGTCGATGATTGCCAGGGCTTCCGAGCTTTTCCAGCTCTCCCCCGAAGAAAAGAAGAAGGAAGGGTTTCTTTACCAACGGTGCGAGGCCAAAAGGAAGACGGTCCTCGCTGTACCCCTTCTGGATGACATCTGGGATGAGGGGCTGTCCCTCCTCAAGAATCCTGCCACGACGCCTGCGAAGAGGGACCGGTACGAGAAGAAGTACCGGGTCCCCGATGCAGCCCCCTTGTGACTTCAGGCGCAACCGACCCCGGATTGGGTCGTCTCGGCGGTGGCCAAGAATAAAGCGGGGCAGAAACAACCTGTTTGGCAAGGCAGTTGACGAGTCCCTTCAAGCCATCAAGACAGACACGGAGACTGCCCGGGCCCTGGGAGTGCTCCAGCAACGACGACCGTCCTTTCAGAACGCCGGAGGCAGACAAGGTGCCTCCAAGGGATCCGGCAGTGGCTCCTCTACGTACCGTAAAGCGGCCCGCTCCTCGTCGCAGGAATCTTACAGGGGACGCTGTAAGTCGGGTGGTTCCTGTCGTCGTCGCCAAGGAGGCAAGGCGGCCTCCAAACAAGATTGAACCGACCGTGGTGTCGAGCCCCCACTGAAGCACCCCGGTGGGAGGCCAGCTGGCGAGGTTCATCAGCGTGTGGGAGTCCATCTCCACAGACCGTTGGGTGCTGGACACCCTGGCCCAAGAGCACACCCTCGAGTTCCAGAAGAAGTGCCCCCGCATTCCACCTGTGGCCAGGAAGGAAAACCACGTCCCTCAACTGCTGTTGGAGGTAAAGGCGATGCTCAAGAAGGGTGCCATCGAGCTCGTTCCAAAGAGGCTCTGGGGCTCCAGAGTGTACTCAAGGTACTTCCTGGTAAAAAAAGAAGACAGGAGGATGGCGCCCCATCCTGGACCTACGACGACTGAACAAGAACATCAAGGCACAGAGGTTCTGGATGGTCACCCTCCAGCACGTGCTGGGACGCTGGAGGAGGGCGATTTCCTGTCGTTGGATTTGAAGGATGCATACTTCCGCATCCCCATTCTAAAAGGACACCGAAAGTTCCTCAGGTTCGTGGTCCAAGGACGGCACTACCAGTTCAAGGCCCTCCTGTTCGGATTGAAGTCAGCGCCCAGGGTGTTCACCAAGTGCCTTGCACCGGTGGCGGCGCGGCTGCGCCTGCAGGGGATCCACGTCTACCACTACTTGGACGACTGGCTCATCCGAGCAACTACAAGGGAGCTCGCCGTAGAACACACAGCGAAGACCGTCCAGCTGCTCACGGACCTGGGATTCTCCATCAACTTTCCCAAATCCCACCTGGTCCCGTCGCAAGTCGCCCTGTTTCTGGGAGCCAAGCTCGACACAGTGGCACGGCTGGCCTCGCCGTCGGAGGAGAGGACGAAGGCCATCCTGGGCAAGGTGCAGCGTCTGCTGGCCACGGACGTGGCCAGGGTAAGATCCATCAAGTCCCTCCTCGGGATGATGTCCTCCTGCATATATCTTGTGCGCCTTTGCAGACTTCGGATGCGCCCTCTGCAAGAGTTCCTCGACGCCCGCTGGATCCAAGCGACGGGCAGCTTCGAGGACAGGATCCCGCTCAACAAGACTTTCCGTCAAGCGATCCGGTGGTGGGGCACCCGTACTCATCTGACGGCGGGCACGGACTTCCAGACCCCAGCTCACCAGGTAACGGTGGCGACGGATGCCTCCCTGGAAGGGTGGGGAGCGCACACCGGAGATCTTCACGCGAGAGGCCTTTGGCTCCCTGAGGAGATGCCGCTCCACATCAACATCTTGGAGCTCTGCGCAGTGTTCTGGGCCCTCAAGTCTTTTCTTCCATCCCTCAAGGGCCAAGGTGGTGAGGATCTTCACCGACAACACCACCACGATGTTCTACATCTGGAAGCAGGGCAGAACAGATCCCCAGCCCTGTCCAAGGAAGCCCAGGATCTGTGGCATTGGGCTGTCGCCCAAGGGATGTTTCTGGTGCCTTTTCAACTGGCACGGATAAAAAACACCATCGCCGACTCACTCAGCAGGGAGCTGCGCTCGTGCCACGAGTGGGAGCTACGCCAGGATCAAGTGGATCGACTCTTCCAGCGATGGGGCAAACCACAGATCGATCTTTTCACGACGGCGACGAACTCCAAGTGCCAGAGGTTCGCCAGCAGGTTTCCCCAGCCGAGGAGCATGGGCGATGCTTTCTCGTTCCCCTGGGACTGCCTTTTCCTTTATGCGTTCCCTCCGTTGCCGTTGCTACTCCGGCTCATCAACCAGCTCAAGAGGTCCCGGTGCAGGATGATTCTCGTCACACCGGCGTGGCCGAGACAGGTCTGGTTCCCGGACCTTCTGGACTTGTCAGCGTTCCCACCAGTCAAGCTGCCGGCAGACGTGGATCTTCTCTCCAGAGAAGGAGGCGCCATTCTTCATCACGACCCGGAGTCGCTAAACTTGCAGGCCTGGCTCCTGCAGCACTAGAGTTTAGAGGGTACGATATCCCGGCTGACTGCAGAGAGGTTGTTGCAAAGACCAGGGCGTCCTCAACTCTCAAGTGTTACGGACATAAGTGGAAGAGGTTCTCTGTCTGGTGCTGTGCACAGAAGATTAACCCTCTGCGGATTATGGCCCCTCAGGTACTGCCGTACCTACTGTCGCTGGCCAAAGCTGGACTAGCTCACGCCTCCATCAAAAACATCTGGCTGCGATCTCCCGATACACCAGAACCTTGGGACGGGCGTCCTTGTGGTTTAATCGCCTGGTGAAGGAATTTATGAAGGGACTGTTCCGATCGTTCCCGCCGGTGAAGGCCCCTGCCCCGGCGTGGGAGCTCAACGTGGTGCTGACCAGGCTCATGGGGGCCCCATTCGAGCCTATGCATTCGGCGCCGTTGAAGTTCCTGTCGTGGAAGACAGCATTTCTCGTGGCCATCACCTCTACACGACGAGTGGGAGAGATCCAGGCCCTATCTTGCAAGCCTCCATACTTGACTTTTCACGACACAAGGGTGGTACTGAGGACGCACCCCTCCTTTATGCCCAAGGTGCTGTTGGACTTCCACCTCAACGAGCCCTTGGTGTTGCCAGTTTTCTTCCCGTCGCCTTTGTCGCCGGCCGAGAGGACTTTGCACTCGCTGGATGTAGCTACAGCGCTGAAGTTCTACGTGGACTGCACGAAGAGTTTTCGGAAGACATCACAGCTGTTTGTGAACTTTGGACCTGTGAACCAAGGGAAGGCTCTCTCGAAGGCTTCCATTTCCAGGTGGCTCTCCGGCTGTATCATGCACTGTCACCGGTTGGCAAACCGACCGTTGCCCGGCCGTCCGAGAGCCCATTCAACCAGAGCGATCGCTGCTACCACGGCGTTCCTGTCTAGTGTGCCCCTGCTGGACATCTGCAGGGCTGCTACGTGTTGTCGACCTACACCTTCACGAGATTCTACTGCGTCGATCGGGACTCCAGGGAGGAGTCCAGGGTCGGCCAAGCAGTGCTGCGCAACCTGTTCGCCTGAAGGTGGGCCTGGTGAGGAGGTGAGAGTTGCTTAATGTTGAGTTTATGTATTGCTTAATGGTGAGCCTTTTGCCACCTCCCGTGGTTGTGCATGTGTGTACTGCTATGTATTCTTATATTCATAAGTATGTGAATCCATGCCAGACCCCATGCTGGAGAAGGAACAAGTTACTTACCTGGAACTGTTGTTCTCCAGCATGGGTCTGGCATGGATTCACATGCGAACCCTCCCGCCTACCCCTCTGCGGCTCTTCACTTGGTCATACTGCCACTTTACGTGCTACCAAATCTGAGGATGGCTGCCAGAGGCGGGGCTTAGGGAGAGGGCAGTCATTGGCTGGGGGCAGTATGACCCAGAGATCAGTGATTGGTTACTACTAAGAAAGACAGATCAGAAACAAAACTGATACTGATTTTTTCTGTACCGAGGATTCCCGGCCTGACGACGGGGAATATTCATGAGCATGTGAATCCATGCCAGACCCATGCTGGAGAACAACAGTTACAGGTAAGTCACTTGTTCCTTAGCTTCAAAGATTGCTCTCCTATTGGTTCTTCTATGTCCCTTAACATGTTCCAAATGATACTCTGTGCAATTTTGTTTTCCATTTTTTCTCTAAGGATCTCACCTGTCCCCTTACCTTAATCAAATCAGGTGAGAACCAGGGGTTAGTGGGTTTCCTAGGCTTTTCTTGTTGGAAAGGGGCCTGTTCATTACATATCCTTGTCATAATTTCCGTTCCTCTATTGAAGAACTCCTCACATGGGAGAGTATCCTCAATCTGTGCTAGCGCATGTTTCCGTATTTCCCCTGAGATTTTCAGTAGGTCTTTTGGTTTATGAAACTGCTTCCTCCGACTTTCCATGTGCAAATCCGAAGATTTTCTATACACTTATTTCAAATACTGTGGCATAGTGTTCTGTCCAGGATATTGGAATTGTCTCTATATATTGAATTATTTTTCCTCGATATAATAGGACGTCAAGGCAATGACCCTGGTAATGTGACGGGGATGATGCCAGGAGTTCCAAAGTATGTGCTTCCAGGATCTCCCTTAAATTTCTCCCATCTCCCGTAGTCCTGTCTTCTGCCCATATGTTAAAATCTCCCAAACATAATAACTCCTCATGCTTGCTCCCCATGTCTGCCAGAAATAATTCTAGTTTTTCCAAAAAGGCCTGTGCTGGTCCAGGAGTTGGTACCCAAAAAGGACTTTTATAGTTTTATTTGGGGAACACTGAATACAGGCATGCCCCATCTTGGAGTCTTCATCCCAAATTAGAGGTTGCAGGTGTGACAGTTTCAGAGGCGCCCTAATAATAACTGCAATCCCACCTCCCCTCTTTCCTGCTCTATTGATATGTTGTATCAAATAGCCTTGGGCAGCCAGGAGGTGGCACAGCTTGCGAGGTGTCATTAAACCATGTTTCTGTTATAAATAGGCAATCCAACTTTTGTGCCAAAATCAGCTCATAGATCTCTATTGCATGTTTAACAGCTGATCTAACATTAAGTAACATGGCTCTGAAAACTTGTATCCCGTTATGATCGTTAATAAGTGTGGATTCCGTTTCCCTGACCCTTATAATCCCCAGTTTCCTAATTTTATCTAGTGTTCGTAGTGATATGGACCCACCTTCCTCCCCCATTTCCATCAATTCTGAACTTGAATACCTAATCATGCTGTAGTTGAGTGGCACGTCTCACCAGACTAAATGCTTAATATATTCTTACCAAATGGGCTACAAAACGGGCATAGATTGCCGCCACTCGCCACCAACAGTCCACTAACAGGCCTATAACAGGCTTCGGGCCGGTTATAGCCTGAGTCGCGTTTTCCTGCGCGTCAGAACATGTGCGCGGCTTCGGGCAGGCTGGGAAATGTAGTCTTACTCACCCGTCCCCTTTAGAATGCCGGCAGTAGCTCCGTGCACAGATCAACCAAAATTCTTTGCAAATCCCGAACTGAACTGGCAGTAAAAAGCTAATACCTACAAGGACTGCACTTTCACATTAAAAATTAGTCACAAACGGGTACAATTCTATAAATTCATTTAAATTCAATAAAAGACTAACTACTATCAAAATACTCTTAAAATTACTAATTAGCTAATTTAATTTAATGAGAGTGTCCAAACACTCATCTCGTGGCCTAACTCAAAGCTCCTACAACTTGAGGACTTATTTAGCCGGACCAGCAATGAACACAATGAGTGTATCAAAAGGCTAGATGTATCCTTGATCTTTAACTGAACATCATGGACAAAAAGCTGTTAGCGGAAGTGGCCAAGAGTGCCTTGTCAGACCCACGCCTGGTTGCGCATGATCATGTACCCCTAAACGAGTTACAATCTGTATTGATTTCCTGAATGGCAATCTCACTTGTGCCATTCACCAAATTATACAACACTGAACAAACACAGGTTCCAAAGAAGCAGAGACTAAGGAGTCAGCGCCCACCCCCTAGGAGGGTGAGACCTCAGCTGTTGTTAAAGGTGCAGGCAACGTGATCTCACTTCCTACTGTGGTGCTGTTTGCCTCCTTTGAAGCAATAGTATTACACGGCACCACCGGAGTCACTTCCGATGACTCTGAAGTACATGAAAAGTATCTACTTACTTGTGATTGTCGGGTCCGATGTCCTAAGTCCGGTTCTTCCATTGGCAAGTCTCGCATTCTCTGCGCTCTTGTGCTTAAAGGGGTGGGTGCCACGTCCTGTCCTTCACGTTGCATCCCTGGCATAACTCGCCCGACAAGTTGGAGAGTATGATGTTTATCTCAGGAAAGCTCTGCTCTCTGTGCTGTAGTACGCAAACTCAGCTCTTTGCGTCGCTCAGGGTACCGCCACCGTTGAACAGCAGAATGTGAAAAGTGAGTTGGTGCCGACTCGCCAAACAGCCAAACAGATGAGCCTCACCCTGCCGTCTCAGGGTTTATGCTGAAAGGGCGATGGAGGAATTGCTTTATGGTCAGCTGACCTGAACACTCTGATGCAGCAGTCTTTCAGCCTTCAGTTTTTAAAGGCACAGGTTCTCTCCTTCTGTCGGGAGGACAATAATCAAAGTTCCATCACGGCAGCGTCGCTGCAATGTTTTCTCCAACACTCGCCACAGCCAAACAGATGAGCCTCTCCCTTTCATCTCAGGGCTTACCTCCAATTTCTCCGCCCTATCTCTCTTTTACCCTATCTCTCTAAGCTCCTTGAGCGTCTTGTGTATTCTCAGATCTCATCTTTTGTCACTGATCTCTCTCTTCTTCCTCGATTTCGAGAATTCTCAGAAATGTGCTAATTCCCTCCACCTTAGAGACCCCCAGCAACTTTGCTGGATTTTGAGGACTTGATTTTTTTTAACCTGGAGAGAGTTTGACCCTTTTTCCCACTCTCTCATGTATTTTATTGCGATTTTGAACACTGTGTTTCTTTTAGTTGTGGAGTCTGACAAACTCCATAGGCATCATCTTTACATTTTGTCACACAGCACCTTCAGTGCAGTGGCACAGGGAAGTCTTTCATATTTCCCAAAGGTTTAAATACCTTCTCTTGGATATACTACTGTTTCCAAGAGCAGTAAAGTGAAATTGACTTTCCTTACCATTGTAACTTTCTAAACCCAGCACACACTATCTTATAATAGGGTGCTGGAGGGGTTACCCAGTATTCCCTTTGTCCAGTTTCTCATGTCACATTTTTCATGTTACCCTTTTCGCACTGAACGGCTGGTGGCAGTGGTTTCGTTTGAACTACCATGGTGTGCCTTTACCGCGAGCTGCGTTCGCAGCTACAGTAAAGCACCTTCTTGAGGTCCTTTTTGAGATTTACTCTTCGCACCAAACCATGTTTGGTCTCTGTTCATTTTGCCTTTGGCAGGATTCATGAGTGAAGCCCGCCTCTGGCTCCATGGTGTCTGGGGTAGGCAGGAAGTGAGGGAGGTGCCCGAAACTCCCTGTGCTTAGTCTCCTAGGAGACCCAAATGCACTCTGAGATGATTGGCTGGCTGACCATCCAGCAAGGACAGCCACCATGCTGGGTGACTGACAGCTAGGCTGGAATGAATGGGAGAGAACTGAAAAAAAGGCGAGTCTTTTGGCTTGGAAGGCAGAGTCGACCACTGGACGAAGGAACCGAAGAGGAAATTGAAGAGGACACCTGCTGCAACTCCAGGACCGTTGGTTTGCCCGGTGAAGCCCTGCTGCAGTGCCAAAACACCAAGTTTGCATCGTCAGTGAAGCCCCTGCACGGACGACTTCTCCCCTTCAGTTGGTTCGACCAATCAACTCCAAAGTAAGCCACCTGGACATCCATCTCGGAGCTGGTTGAATTTCTACAGAGTTGCTGTTGGAAACTGTATAGCCAGGGAGAGGAACACCAGATTGTGTGCATTGCTTTTAAGATGGCCTAGAGCTTCAGGAAGATCCTCCAGACTCTCGGGAAGCAGGACTGACAGAGCCTGAGCCCCACAGAGCGCGGGACCCCAGATGCAAGGAAAGTCCATCTCGACAGCCAGGAACCTCTGTGTTGCTATTTGCGGTAGACGCAAGGAGCTGAAACACTGAACAGCCACTGAAAGTAAAGTTTGCCGGTTGCAAGTTTTGACCGTCCCAGTGCATTGCAGGAGTCCTCTGATGTCCTCCCTCTTGTCCCCACGACTGAGGCCCATGAACAATGAGACCTGCAGAGCTGCACAGGAACAGAAGTAATCAGCTGCATCTTTTCTTCATTTCTAAGGTACTATAAAGAGTCTGAGAGAACTTACTTCTTACTATAGAGTGCTTGCCACTTCTGCAACTCACAAGTCTAATCAGCTTGTGGCTCTACATTTGATTCTTCTTTTCATCAAAGACTCCTAAGAACTTGTGCAACGCCTTTTCCATTTACTTACCAGACGTGCTTCATCCTATACAAGACTTTTGCCCATTGACTTTGGCTTAGCCTATTGAACTGAATGACTCTTCTAGGAAAATCTAATCTCTTGTGGTTCTATTAATCTTTGCCTTTTACCAACCTTTAAGAGTATTCTAAATGCCAACAGTAAGATATTAATGTCCCCAGCACCCTAGTTATTGAAGTCACCTGTCGGTGTAGGTTGCGTCTGTGGGCAATCCCAAAAGGGTCTTTACTGATTTAGAAACTAAGAGCGTACAGTATTGAAGTGTATTTGTGTGTTACTATTCTATGGCACCCTTCTAAAGAAGGCTTATTCTATCTGACTGCTAAATAAATTAATAATTGTTTATGCAAGAAACCTTGAGTGAAAGAGTTTATTTGAATACCTGTAATTGTGAATCTCTGTGTAACTCCACTACAGCTCACATTTCCACTCTTGAGATAAGCCTGGCTGCTCAACACGCTACCAAAACTGTGTAGTACAAGCTTATACCAAAGGTTGGGTTTCCTATAACTGTAGTCAGACTGGTGTGTAGTGGTCCCAGAGGGTACTGCATATAAACATTGCCTAACACTGGTGGCAGGCGGTGTCATGGTGTGTGCTCCGAAACCCCTGGAACTGTTGGGCCCACCCCAGTCATTGACACACAAAAGGGCTTATCAAGCCCCAAAGGAGTTCCCCAAAACTTCTTGGACTCAGTCCTGGCGCTGGTGGCGCCGGGCTCATAAGTTGGGTTGAACTGCATGGGACTATTTAATCAGCCTAGTGAGGCTGAGCCTTTCTGCATACCCAGGGTGTGGCTGAGGGACTACTTAACTGAAAGGCAGGGAGTGGCAAAGGGACTACTTTACCTGGAACTACTTGCAAGGCTATTAAAGCCACACCCTGCAGGCAGAACACGCTTCGCGTTATTCTGCACTCCTGCAGCGTAACGCTCACCGTGTCTGCTCTGTCCTCGAACCTCTACAGCCATGCCCGTTCTGGGATTTCCATCCATCGGTACCTGAAAGGAGAAAGAGAAGAGAACAGGAGTTATTACAGCAACGAAGGCCTTATCTCCAGTTCTCATCCATCGGTCGTGCCTTCAGCTGGTCTTCGGATCGCCATCCTTGCAGGAAAGAAGGCATCTGCGCAGGCATCCAATACTCAACCTGGGGTCTGCATTCCTCCGAAATACTGTGGAGCGGTTCTTCCATTCGCTGTGTTTGGAGCCGTGCCGCGCCTGCACAGAAAGAAAGGAAACAGCAGGTTAGTCGCGTACGAAAACGAACAGTTATTCAGACGTGCAGCGCCACTCATTCGCATTAACACTCACCTGAAGGGAACCTGCTCTGCATCCAAGGAAGAGCCAATTCTTCATCCAACCTCCGCACGAAACCGCGATTGAAAGAAAAGACAAAACATGTTTAAACCTTGACAATAAAGACTTTGAGCATCTATACCAAGCATCCAATTGGCATAGAGACTTACCTGCTAAATCCAGATATTCCAGACTCTGCAAGAGCCACACTGGACCAGTGAAGTAACTGGGTCCGTGGAAAGACTGTGCTTACTGCGCCCCTGCTAAGAGACAAGCAGGACGGAGAGCCAACCTCACAGAACTCCAAGGCAGACGCCTCCTGGGGTGATAACAAGGGAGAGGACATCATTCAAGCAGTGCTACGCCAGTGCAGACATTATTTGTTCGGCTACATGCTACGCCCCCGTGGAGACCAGGTGAGCGTGACAACGCAAAGCCTTCTACAAATTCTCTACCTGGGCGTAATGGAAACCTCTGAGACTGACCAGCTAGCCCAGCTTTTTGGGGAACTCAGGGCCGAGGTACACTCAGCCCGGCAGGAAACCAATGCTTTGAGGAGAGAACTGATCGTGGCCAAGGATCGTACTGATGAGCTTGCCAGACAATTGCTTCAATCACAGGCAGGGCAAACACCGTTACCAGATTAGGGGTCAACGGTACCGACTACACCAAGCAATCCAGTCCAAGTGGTCCTTCCAGAAGCCGTACCTTTGGCACCTTCTGAACGTTTTGCAGGAGACCCAAAAAGGTATGCCGTTTTTATAATTCAGTGCCGACTACATTTCCTATGTAGATCAGGAGCTTTTCCAAATGACCAATCTAAGGTAGCCTTTGTGCTGTCGTATCTCAGTGGCAGTGCTGCGGTCTGGTTGGTACCTCTAGTCAATCGGGACGACCCCGTCTTGCGAGACTTCCAGAGGTTTCAATTGGACAAGGAGAAGTTGTTTGCCCGCCACTCTCAGGGTCAGGCATTGGATACTGAACTCTTGTCTCTGCGCCAAGGCAATCAAGATCTGTTGACGTACATCACAACCTTTAATAGACTGATAGTGGAAACCTATTGGTCGGACGACAAAAGAACAACCCTGTTTTACCGAGGTTTGAGAGGGGAGTTAAAGGATGTTTTAGCTCAAGTGGTCAACCCTCCCAGTGATTGTGCGGAATACATAGATTTGGTGGTTCAGCTTGATCATAGACTACAGAACCGTAAGGCAGATCGAGCTAGAATGGACACTCAGGTATTTGTGCGCCCAAAGGACAATGCATCCAAAACCACAGTTTTGGCCGAGCCCATGCAGACCGGAGGAGTGCGAGGGCCGTTATCCAAGGCTGAAAGAGATAGGAGAAGGCAACAACAGTTGTGTTTGTATTGCGGCTCAGCCGGTCATTTCCTCGGAGAGTGCCCCGTAAAACCACCCAAGAAAGCAGTTGGGGTTGCCAGCAAAGTTGAAGCGGAGCCAGAGTCGGAAAACTTCCTCGCCCGACAAGCGTAGAGGTCCGCTTGCCGAGCAAAAAGGACTCCCAGACCTCGCACCTAGCCTTGCCAATGATCCTCATAAGTCGCCAACAGCCATCCCGAATGCATGCAGTCAGAGCATATATCGATAGCGGAGCCATTGGAAATTGTATGGATCAAGAATTGGCTTCAAGGATAAATCTTCCTCTTTGCGAAAAGGCAACAGCAGACTTAGTCACCACTGTCGATGGAACTGAGATTGCTTCGGGTCCAGTAACGCACTCAACGACGGAGATGACACTTTTGTGCCAGGACGGACATCGGGAACCCATTGTGTTCGATATAATCAAGGCTCCACAATTTCAAATAATTCTGGGAATGCCATGGCTAGAATCACACAATCCTTGCATAGACTGGCGTGCTAAGAGGCTGACCTTCTCAGCTGACTGCTCGTACTTGTTATCAGACAAAGGAACCTTTGGTCAAGGAAGTGACAACAATCATGAGTCTGACTAATCCGCTACCTCCGGTATACCAAGACTATCAGGATGTTTTCCAGAAGGATCAAGCTAATACTCTTCCTCCCCATAGATCGTACGACTGTCAGATCGACCTTATACCTGGCGCACAGATTCCATGCGGTCGAATCTATGCGCTCACTCAACCTGAAAATTTGCATTTAAAAAAGTATCTAGACCAGTACCTAGCTAATGGCTTTATCCGCCCGTCCAAGTCCCCAGCAGCCTCACCCTTATTCTTCGTGCCTGAGAAGGAAGGAGACCTTAGGACTTGCATCGATTACCACGCATTGAACCAAGTCACAGTTAAAAACCGTTACCCCCTTGCCGCTAATTCCTGAACTATTGGATCAAGTTAAAGATGCCTGAATCTATACCAAGCTAGATCTCTGAGGGGCATACCACCTGGTACGAATTAAGAAAGGGGACGAATGGAAGACCGCCTTTCGCACCAAATACGGGCTATTTGAATACCAAGTAATGCCCTTTGGCCTTTGTAACGCCCCAGCGGCGTTCCAGTATTTCATGAATGGGGTCCTACAAGAATTAATTGATGTGTGTGTCGTAGTATACATAGAAGACATTCCGGTGTATTCCCCATCTGAACAAGAACATGTGAAACAAGTCCGTGCGGTTCTAGGCAAACTTCGGCAACACAGACTATTTGCAAAACTGGAAAAATGCTTCTCCCCTGTTACTGAGGTCGAGTTCCTTGGATTTGTTTTAACCCCTCATGGTGTACGCATGTATTCGTGGAAGGTTGATGCCATCCTCAACTGGCCTTCTCCAACCTCAATCAAAGGAGTTCAGAGCATGCTCGGATTTGCGAACTTCTATCGTCGCTTCATTCCAGGCTTCTCACAGCTAGTACATCCCATCACCGCTCTACTGAAAAAGAACAAACATTGTCAATGCTCTGAGGAGGCAGAGAAAGCCTTTCAGGATTTAAAACAAAAATTCACCTCAGCTCCAATCCTGAAACACCCGCATCCAGACCTACCGTACGTGGTTGAGACTGACGCTTCCAGTTCGGCAATGGGAGCGGTCCTCTCGCGAAAGGATCCTAAAACAGGTCAACTTCACCCAGTGGCATTATGGTCACGGAAATTCACGGCACCAGAACTGAATTATGCCATTATGGACAAGGAACTTTTGGCCATCAAGGCGGCCTTCAAGGCTTGGCGGCATTACCTTCTAGGAGCAAGGCATACAATTACAGTAATCACTGATCACCGCAATCTATAGTAACTTAAGGTGGCGAAGGCTCAATCATCTCACCAACTCCGTTGGGCATTATTTTTTGCTGAATTCGACTTTGTGATCACTTACCGACCCGGTTGTCGAAATGGCAAGGCAGATGCCCTATCTCATATAGGAGTAGAAGAGGAATCTACCAACCCCGACCCGGTGCCCATCATTCCCAGAGAGAACATCTTAGGAATTACAACATCTCTAACCTTAGATGACATCCACGAGAAAATCACTCATCTCATGGATACTAACACTCTGAAAGATTGGCCCACCAAAAGTGTTCACCATACAGTTTCAAACCACTTACCATATTTTCAGGGACGTCTCTTTCTACCCAGCAAGGAACTCTATACCAGATAAGAATGCTACAAGGACAGTGTACTTGTAAATGGTCAGGTGACCCCTGTCAAGGATGGCACTCTGTCAAGAGTGGCACAGGGCCCCCAGGTAGGGTTTGGGTGGCTGTGCTGATGTAAGGTGACAGATAAGTACAAACACAGCAGGAAACTCATCAAGAAAGAAAAATAGGAAACTGTAGTTGTGAACAGAAAGGGGCAGGAAATACAAAGGTATAAACAAACTGGATTCCCTCTTGGGGTGTATGCAGATATGGAAAAAGAGTGTTCCACGGACCTTTGGAAACTCCAGCCTTCTGCACGGATTACTATTACAGAGGCCCACTCTGTCTGCTCATGGCTGGGAACAACAGCTGTAGGTGTCCGTTAAACAGAAAACGCGACAAGGGAAGGGGCAGAGGTTGCCTGCCGGAAACCAACAGTCAAGCTCTGTACAAAGGATCAACATAAGACACAAGAGAGACAAGAACAGAAATAACCAAGGACAAGGAAGTCTAAGAGAAATCTAGCTGAAGGGAATGAAGGAAGAAACAGTACAATAGAAATGGGTAAACTAAAGGGGAGGACAGAGGAGACAAGGAAGAGAAGGACAGGGATCAAGAACAAGGGGTTGCAAACAAGGAAGAGAGCAAGGGAGCAGCAGCCAGGAAAGAGGGGGGCTGCAAAAAGGAAGCAGGGCTGCAGTACCAAATGGTACAAGGTACAGAAAAACTGTAGTGGATTGCAGAGGACTGTAGTAGGCTGCTAGGCAGAGAGTCCAGAGGAGCAGGACTGAGAGCTGTAGTAGGCAGCAGACGGAGAGCCCAGAGGAGTAGGGCAGCAAGGAGCGAACCCAAAGGAACAGGGCATAGAGACAGAGAGACCCGAGGGTCAGGGTTGAAAGCAGAAGAGAGTAGCAGGCTGCA
Organism: Ambystoma mexicanum; assembly: GCF_040938575.1. Lineage (NCBI taxonomy): Eukaryota > Metazoa > Chordata > Amphibia > Caudata > Ambystomatidae > Ambystoma > Ambystoma mexicanum. The sequence continues at coordinate 766,160,239 of NC_090938.1, read as the reverse complement.
AGGCAAGGAGCCCAACAGAGCAGAGCAGCAAGGAGCGAGCTCAGAGGAGCAGAGCAGCGAGGCAGGGAGCCCGGAAGGCTATGGCTGTAGGCAGCGGAGTGTAACAGGCTGCAAGGCAGGAAGCCCAGGGCTGTGAGGCAGGGAGCCCAAAAGGCTAGGGCTGTAGCAGGCTGCAAGGCAGGAAGCCCAGAGGAGCAGGGTTGTGAGGCAGGGAGCCCAAAAGGCTAGGGCTGTAGGCAGCAGGGTGTAGCAGGCTGCAAGGCAGGAAGCCCAGAAGCCCAGAGGAGCAGGGCTTTGAGGCAGGGAGCCCAAAAGGCTAGGGCTGTAGGCAGCAGGGTGTAGCAGGCTGCAAGGCAGGAAGCCCAGAAAGAGCACTGGAACAAAAGCAGGAAAATGCAGCAGCAGGAACAGCATACAAATGCGAGACCAAAGGCAAAAAGGGGCTGGGAGGACTCTTGATGCAAGAGACTGAGCTCCTGCAGGCAGCTGCTTAAATACCAGCCTGCCATGTACTGAGGCAGGCTAATTGTCAGCACCTGGAGCAGCACACCTGAATACAATCTGCCTCCTCCCTCTCTGGTCCTGAGATGGTGGAAGCAGCACTGATCCCTAGGGCTTCTGGGGATTGTGGTTCCAATGCTGACGAATGGGAATGGCCAGGAATTGATAGCTGTAGCAAGGTGCATTGTGGTACATGTAGTTAGTTGAGTTATATAAGAAGGCACCAAAGTCACGCAAAAGGGAGGGAATTAAGTACCAAAGTGTGAATAGGGGTTATTCCAAGAGTATTCTGAAGATAAATGAATAACAAATAGTCCATGATGGTTGCCAATGTGTGCGCCCATGGCGCAGGCATGACAGTATGCCCCTCTCCAGGCCCCCTAAAGACTGACCCCCAAGAAGAGCAAGACCAAGACCTGCCACACCGTGAAAAAGTCTTATACCAAAAAGGCACATCATGAAGCTCCAAAAACTGTTTAAAGCTGCAAGGTGAGAGTCTTGAAGGGAGGAGAAAATACCAATGTTCCGAACCTTTAAGGTAGAAGTCAGAAAGGACAAAGTCTTAAGGGCCCAAAACCCAACGGTGCGTTCATGAACTGAGAGACTGTGAAGATCTGCTGCAGGCTCCATGGCATATATTTCTTTGAAAGTAGTGTTTTTCCTTAGGGCTGGCAACGGTACAGTGCTGAAAGGTGGAACCAGAGATACAGCTGAATAGGTTGCTCTAGGAGGGTCTTCCAAATATTCAGAAGCAGCAATAGCAACATTAAGATTTGCAGCAGGGACTTCAGGAGTCACAAATGTTGCAGGGACACCCTGAGTAGCAGGGAGTTCAGAAGCCACAGCAGCCGGGAGATCATGAATAGCAGTCGGAAGTTCAGGTGCTGTAGCAGCTAGGAGTATAGGTGCCACAGGAGTACCAGCGGGCAGGGACGCAACTGAGGCTGAAGGAGTACAGTCTGGTAGTTTAGGTGCTGCAGAGGCACCAGCAGGAACAACCAGAGCTGTAGCCTTAATAGGAGAGCTGTTAACTGGCCTTGCAACAGGTACTGTTCTTGCAGGCAGAGAGGAAGGGGGTGCTTCAACTGCAGTAAGAGTGATTTGAGATGCTGCTTCAGTAGCAGATTTAGGAGTACTAGCAGGAGGAGCAGCAGAGATTGGGCTTGCAGATTCTGTAACAGGTAGCATGGCTGACGGAGGATCAGGGAAGGGTAGGCTTTCTGATGGCTGGCCTTCAAACTCTTGTGTGCTCCGGTGGATAGATGGGTCTGGGGTATTGACTGTTGGCAAAGCTGGATTCCAGACAGGTACTGGGTATAGTTCAGGATCTGACACATGGTCTGGTGCACAAAAGTCCATAGAAGCAGAGTACCTCTCTGACTTGGTCTCCTCTTTAGAGGCTGTAATTGTGAGTAAAGGACCGCCATCAAGGGTAAGAACGGGACAATCCTTTGACTTAGCAGGATCTCCAGCCAGATGATTACACTTGATTTGTGGTGTAAAGGCAGTGTGAGTGATTTGGCCCACCGAAGGAGTTAATTCTTCACTATCTGAGCAACAGCCTGAGTTACTGTGGCTAGTAAGTGAATGAGCTAAGTCAAACTTTAGAAGGTATGCATATGCCAAGTTCAGGTCTTCCATCTGCTCTGTATAAGTCTGTATCCTTTTCTGTATTACCCTTCCAGGCCTTATCATACCAATCTCTAAAGACAGAATGTCGGGTGTTGGGCATAGTGCCAGATGGTCTGGTAAATTGTGTCCCTTTGCTAGATTCTTACTTTGCAAATAGACAAATTCATCATAGAGGTCTTTGGTTTGTCTTTTAAGGCTTAAGAGTTGTTCTTGTAACAGGTATGTTCCATTAGCCTGTTCTACAGCTTCAGAATCTGGTGTAGCAGAAAATTCGGGTGTTGCAATAGGAAGACTGACCTTAGAGGTATCATGGTTAGTAGTTACTGGGGAACCATTAAGACAACCGATGGTCAATATTGGTCTTTTGAAACCAGGACCAGCTGCACTAACCTCAGGATACTGAATGCCTTGTCCTGTTAAATGAGTGTTTCCAGCAGTCTGGGGAGGTTGTGTAGCTTGCCAAGTTGATCTTGAGCATATCAATTTGGCAACAGCGTACTCTGGTTGAGAGTCTGCCACAATGAGTGCAATATCCTTGGCTCTAGCAGTGTTACGACATTGGTCCTGAGACAGGGTAGCCTGGGACAAAGGAATACAAGGTTCGCGTACCGGCTGAATGTCGAATGCAGTGTCAGAAGAAATGCCAGAAAATGCATGAGTGTTTTCCACTGGTTGGGCTAACAAAATCTGCAGGAATTCATTTTCTTGCTGTAGTTCTTTTACAGATAGAGACTGCGGATCATAGTTGCAAATGTCATAGTAGTTACACATAGAAGGGCCAGCGAGCCAGTGAGTGTAGTACTTTGCTTGTAAACCTTTGTTTACTAGGGCGAGTCGGTCTTTTAAACTAGGGTTTTTGTTTGCAGTCCTTAAGAAAGCTTTAGATTTTTGCAGAGGTTTCTTGAATCGAAAGGAAAGCATCCTTGGTCTGTGTGTGCCTTTCCTGCCTATGGAACAAGAATTTTGTAGCTCTTGCATTCTGTCAAGGATGGCACTCTGTCAAGAGTGGCACACGGCCCCCAGGTAGGGTTTGGGTGGCTGTGCTGATGTAAGGTGACAGATAAGTACACACACAGCAGGAAACTCATCAAGAAAGAAAAATAGGCAACTGTAGTTGTGAACATAAAGGGGCAGGAAATACACAGATATAAACAAACTGGATTCCCTCTTGGGGTGTATGCAGATATGGAAAAAGAGTGTTCCACGGACCTTTGGAAACTCCAGCCTTCTGCACGGATTACTATTACAGAGGCCCACTCTGTCTGCTCATGGCTGGGAACAACACCTGTGGGTGTCTGTTAAACAGAAAACCTGACAAGGGAAGGGGCAGAGGTTGCCTGCCGGAAACCAACAGTCAAGCTCTGTACAAAGGATCAACATAAGACACAAGAGAGACAAGAACAGAAATAACCAAGGACAAGGAAGTCTAAGAGAAATCTAGCTGAAGGGAATGAAGGAAGAAACAGTACAATAGAAATGGGTAAACTAAAGGGGAGACAGAGGAGACAAGGAAGAGAAGGACAGGGATCAAGAACAAGGGGTTGCAAACAAGGAAGAGAGCAAGGGAGCAGCAGCCAGGAAAGAGGCGGGCTGCAAACAAGGAAGCAGGGCTGCAGTACCAAATGGTACAAGGTACAGAAAAACTGTAGTGGATTGCAGAGGACTGTAGTAGGCTGCTAGGCAGAGAGTCCAGAGGAGCAGGACTGAGAGCTGTAGTAGGCGGCAGACGGAGAGCCCAGAGGAGTAGGGCAGCAAGGAGCGAACCCAAAAGAACAGGGCATAGAGACAGAGAGACCCGAGGGTCAGGGTTGAAAGCAGAAGAGAGTAGCAGGCTGCAAGGAGCGAGCTCAGAGGAGCAGAGCAGCGAGGCAGGGAGCCCGGAAGGCTATGGCTGTAGGCAGCGGAGTGTAACAGGCTGCACGGCAGGAAGCCCAGAGGAGCAGGGCTGTGAGGCAGGGAGCCCAAAAGGCTAGGGCTGTAGGCAGCAGGGTGTAGCAGGCTGCAAGGCAGGAAGCCCAGAGGAGCAGGGCTTTGAGGCAGGGAGCCCAAAAGGCTAGGGCTGTATGCAGTAGGGTGTAGCAGGCTGCAAGGCAGGAAGCCCAGAAAGAACACTGAAACAAAAGCAGGAAAATGCAGCAGCAGGAACAGCATACAAATTCGAGACCAAAGGCAAAAAGGGGCCGGGAGGACTCTTAATGCAAGAGACTGAGCTCCTGCAGGCAGCTGCTTAAATACCAGCCTGCCCTGTACTGAGGCAGGCTAATTGTCAGCACCTGGAGCAGCGCACCTGAATACAATCTGCCTCCTCCCTCTCTGGTCCTGAGATGGTGGAAGCAGCACTGATCCCTAGGGCTTCTGGGGATTGTGGTTCCAATGCTGACGAATGGGAATGGCCAGGAATTGATAGCTGTAGCAAGGTGCATTGTGGTACATGTTGTTAGTTGAGTTATATAAGAAGGCACCAAAGTCACGCAAAAGGGAACTAAGTACCAAAGTGTGAATAGGGGTTGTTCCAAGAGTATTCTGAAGATAAATGAATAACAAATAGTCCATGATGGTTGCCAATGTGTGCGCCCATGGCGCAGGCATGACAACCCCTGCCATTAGAGACACTGGGGCCAGCATCACAGTGGTGGATGAAACCACTTTTCAAACCTGAGGATGCTGCTAAGGCACCCAAAGGCCCCAATAAGCTTGCTGTAGGCCCTATCCAGATGGTTCCAATACTACCAGCTCTCATCCAGTGCAACAATATGAGTGTAAGAACACCTGTCAGTGTACAAAGTGAGGTGCCTGGGAGAGTCCTGCTGGGGAATGACTTAAAAACTCTTGGAGTTGTATCAAGCACCCCCAGGCCACCCAGTAAAAGGAAGCAGGAGCAGACTAGGAAGGCCAGAGAGCTCACCTTAAATCACTCTCAGTGGGTTGTTAGAGAAGGACCTATAACACCAGTCCACAGGAAGAGCCAACTTCTATTTCCAGGAAGAAAGAGACAAAGGGGAAACCCAGGAAACAAGAAAGATAGCACTCCTGTGCATCAAACCAGGCCATCACCGAGAGGACAGTCCAAAGTCACAACAGTGACTACTCAACCAGCTGAGGCTGAGTGTGAGATCCAACCAGAATAGGTTGAGTCAGCTACTGATGAGACAGAGCTCGAAGACCTCCCCCTATTGGAAATCTGGATCCTAAAGACCATCCTGAGCTGCTGTCATTACTGGCAGAAGGTGGCCCCTGTAGGGCAGACATCAGCAGAGATCAAAGAGAGTGTCCTACTCTTGAAGGACTTCGCCAACAAGCAGCTTCCTAGCTGGACAGGCAAGAGCCAGGGAAGCACAGGTTGTACTCGGAGGATGGCCTCCTCTACAGTGAACCTATTGATTCTACCCCAGGAGACTACAGAAGACATGTAGTGCCCCAGGAAGTGAGACCTCAGTTTCCACAGTTAGCCCATGAGATTCCTTTGGCTGGTCACTTATGTTTTAAGAAGACCAAGGAATGGCTCTCTTTATTTCTACTGGCCTAAGATGGGGTCTGATGTAGATAAATTCTGTAGAAGCTGCCACACTTGTCAGACATCTGGCAAGAGTGGAGCCAAGAATGTTGCACCTTTGGTGCCTCTCCCAGTGGTGGGAGTTCCTTTTGAGAGGGTAGGAATAGACATTGTTGGTCCCTTAAACCCTCCCACATCTTCAGGCAACCGATTTATATTGGTTGTGGTAGACCATGCTACCAAGTATCCTGAAGCAATACCTATGAGGACTCACAGGTCAGGCCGTGGCTAAGGCCCTACTTGGTATTTTTACCAGAGTAGGTTTTCCTAAGGAGGTTATTTCTGACGGGATCAAACTTTATGTCCCACTACATGCAGGCCATGTGGAAAAATGGTGGAGTGATCTACAAGTTCTCAACAGCCCACCCTCCCCAGACCAATGGGTTGGTACAGAGGTGTAATAGAACTATGAAGAGCATGATAGGTGCTTTAGAAGAACCCCTTAGAAGAAAGTGGGACCTTCTACTGCCATGCCTTCTCTTTGCTTATAGAGAAGTCCCTCAGGAAGGGGTTGGATTCAGTCCCTTTGAGCTTCTCTATGGTCATCCGGTTAGACGTCCATTGGCCATAATCAAGGAGGGGTTGGAGAGTGCTCCTTCCTACAAGCCAGTGAGAGTAACTGACTATGTGTTAGGTCTCCAAAGGAGAATGACACACATGATGACAGAAGCTTCAGATAACTTGAAAGCAGGTCAGGCTCTGGTGAAGCATTGGCATGACCAGAAGGCCAACATGGTTGAGGTTACTCAAGACCAGCTAGTTCTAGTTATGGTACCTACAAGGCAGAGGGCATCACAGGACAAATGGATTGGACCCTCCCTTCAAGGTTGTGGGAAAGCTTGGAGAGGTCAATTATTTGGTGGATTTAGGCAATCCTAAGGAGGCCCCCAGGGTCTTCTGCACCAACCGCCTAAAGGCCTATGTCTCTAGACCAGACCTAGGAGCTTTGCTGCTAGCCTCTGATCAGGAGGAGGAGGAGGAGAGTGAGCCTCTTCCTGACCTCCTCAGGGGACAACCTTTAGATGGAAAGATAGAAGGAGTTAATCTCAATTCTAATCTGACACTGGAACAACAGGAGTGCAAAGCTCTGTTAAATCAGTTTGTCCCTCTGTTTTCACTATCATCAGGCCTGACCCCTTGGGGCCAGCATGAGATTCTCACTGGTGACTGTTAACCTGTTAAAAGCAGAGGTTACATAATGTCAAACCATGTAAGAACCCACATAAAGGAAGAGGTCAACAAGATGCTTGATCTCGGGGTAATAGTCATTTACAAGTCCATGATCTAGTCGAGTTGTACTAGTACCAAAAGCAGGATCCAAGGAGTTGAGATTCTGTGTGGACTATAGCGCCCTTAATGCAGTCACCATGTTTGATGCCCATCCTTTACCTAGGACAGATGAGCTGGTGGACAAACCTGGTTCAGCCAAGTACCTCAGTACATTTGACCTAACCTCAGGCTATTGGCAAATAGCTCTGACAGACCATGCCAAGGAGAAAACTGCATTTTCAACCCCAGGAGGCCTCTACCAGTTTAAGGTGATGCCTTTTAGACTAAAGAATGCACCTGCTACATTCCAAAGGATGGTGAATCATGTTCTGAATGGGATGGAGGACTTCTGCATGGCATACTTGGATGACATTGCAGTGTTCAGCCCTACTTGGAAAGAGCATATTGACCACCTAGGATATGTATTGCAGGCTCTTGAGCAGGCCAATCCGAACACAAAGGCAAGCAAATCTGAAATTGGTCAGAGTAAAGTGGTCTACCTTGGATATGAGTTAGGAGGAGGTGAAATCAGGCCATTGCCTAGCAAAGTACAAGCTGTACAAAACTGGGCCACCCCTACTACTCAAACCCAAGTGAGAGCCTTTCTAGGTCTCACAGGTTACTATAGGAACTTTATTGAGAACTATGGGTCCATAGCTTCTCCCTTGAATGTGATCTCCTCACCCAAATTCCCCAAGAAGATCAGGTGGAATGAGGAGTCCACTAAGGCAATTGAAGGACTTAATCAAGCCCTTTGTCAAGCTCCAGTCTTAAGAGCTCCTGACTACAGCCAATCCTTTATTGTACAGACAGATGCTTCCAATACAGTTATAGGTGCAGTTCTGAGTCAGCTGGATGAGAAAGGCAGGGAACACCCAATCTGCTTCATCAGTAGGAAACTGAAGGAATCTGAGACAAGGTGGGCAACCATAGAACGTGAGTGTTTTGCCATTGTGTGGTCTTTGAAGAAGTTTAGACCATACTTGTATGGATCTACTTTTGTGATTCAAACAGACCACCAACCCTTGAGATGGTTAATGCAGATGAAGGGGGAGAATCCTAAATTGTTAAGATGGTCAATCAGTCTACAGGGGTTTGATTTTGCCATAGTACACAGGTCAGGGTGTAATCACCAAAATGCTGATTGTCTCTCCAGAAAGTATGACCGACTGGAGTAAGGAGATTCATCCCTGGGTGGATTAAATCATCCTGTCCCTTAGTCTGGGGTAGGGGGTGAGAGTGTTACAGAGAATTCTCAGAAATGTGCCAATTCCCTCCACCTCAGAGACCCCCAGCAACTTTGCTGGATTTTGAGGACTTGATTTTTTTTTTTACCTGTAGAGAGTGTGACCCTTTTTCCCACTCTCTCGTGTATTTTATTGTGATTTTGAACACTGCGTTTCTTTTAGTTGTGGAGTCCGACAAACTCCATAGGCATCATCTTTACATTTTGTCACACAGCACCTACAGTGCAGTGGCACAGGGAAGTCTTTCATATTTCCCAAAGGTTTAAATACCTTCTCTTGGATGAACTACTGTTTCCAAGAGCAGTAAAGTGAAATTGACTTTACTTACCATTGTAACTTTATAGACCCAGCACACACTCTCTTACAATAGAGTGCTGGAGGGGCTACATAGTATCCCCTTTGTCTAGTTTCTCATGTGACATTTCTTATGTTACCCTTTTCTCACTGAATGGCTGGTAGCAGTGGTTTTGTTTGAACTACCATGGTGTGCCTTTACCGCGGACTGTGTTCGCAGCTACAGTAAAGCACCCACGGGAGCCATGTTTGTCAAAATGGCCCCCGGTCTTCTTTTTTCGCCATTTCTTTGTGGATTTTGTCACCATTTCTTTGTGGAAACGTCCTTCTTGAAATTTACTCTGCGCGCCAAACTATGTTTGGTCTCTTTGTTCATTTTGTCTTTGGCGGGATTCACGAGTGAAGCCTGCCTCTGGCTCCAGGGTGTCTGGGGTAGGCGGGAAGTGAGGGAGGTGCCCGAAACTCCCTGTGCTTAGTCTCCTAGGAGACCCAAATGCACTCTGAGATAATTGGCTGGCTGACTGTCCACCAAGGACAGCCACCCTGCTTGGTGACTGACAGCTAGGCTGGAATGAATTGGAGAGAACTGAAAAAAAGGCGAGTCTTTTGGCTTGGAAGGCAGAGTCGACCACTGGACGAAGGAACCGAAGAAGAACTTGAAGATGATGCCTGCTGCAACTCCTGGATAGTTGGTTTGCACGGTGAAGCCCCTGCACGGACGACTTCTCCCCTTGAGTTGGTGGGACCAATCGCCTCCAAAGTAAGCCACCTGGACATCCATCTCGGAGCTGGTTGAATTTCCACAGAGTTGCTGTGGGAAACAGTATAGCCAGGGAGAGGGACACCAGATTGTGTGTGTTGCTTTTAAGCTGGCCTAGAGCTTCAGGAAGATCCTCCGGACTCCCAGGAAGCAGGACTGACTGAGCCTGACCCCCCTCAACAGAGTGCGGGACCCCAGAAGCAAGGAAAGTCCATCTCGACAGCCAGGAACCGCGGTGTTGCTATTTGCGGTAGACATGAGGAGCTGAAACACTGAACAGCCACTGAAAGTGAAGTTTGCCGGTTGCAAGTTTTGACCGTCCCAGTGCATTGCAGGAGTCCCCCAACGTCCTCCCTCTTGTCCCCACGACTGAGGGCCAGGAACAGTGAGATCTGCAGAGCTGCACAGGAACAGAAGTCATCAGCTGCATCTTTTCTTCATTTCTAAGGTACTGTAAAGAGTCTGAGAGAACTTACCTCTTACTGTAGATCGCTGGCCACTTCTGCAACTCACAAGTCTAATCAGCTTGTGGCCTTACATTTCATTCTTCTTTTCATCAAAGACTCCTAAGAACTTGTGCAAAGCCTTTTCCATTTACTTACCAGAAGTGCTTCATCCTATACAAGACTTTTGCCCATTGACTTTGGCTTAGCCTATTGAACTGAATGACTCTTCTAGGAAAATCTAAAAGTATTTGCCTGCTTAAGACTATTTGTGGTCTCTTGAGGTTCTATTAACCTTTGCCTTTTACCAACTTTTAAGAGTATTCTAAATGCCAACAGTAAGATATCAATGTCCCCAGCACCCTAGTTATTGAAGTTACCTGTGGATGTAGGTTGTGTCTGTGGGCCATCCCAAAAGGGTCTTTACTGATTTAGAAAATAAGAGTGTACCGTATTGAAGTGTATTTGTGTGCTCCTTTCTGGAGAAGGCTTATTAATTTATTTATCAGTCAGTTAGAATAATTGTTTATGCAAGAAACCTTGAGTGTAAGAATATATTTGAATACCTGTAACTGAATCTCTGTGTAACTCCACTACAGCTCACATTGACCCCTCTTGAGATAAGCCTGGCTGCTCAACACGCTACCAAAACTGTGTAATACAATCTTATACAGTGGTGTGTAGTGGTCCCAGAGGGTACTGCATACAAACTTTGCCTAACACCCTTCCACTCACACTTCGATCTATCACTGTTACTCTATCTTTCGTGCTTCCTTGAAAACCCATCTTCTTCAACATCCCTGATTGATTGCCATCTGCATTTTATTGTTTTACTGTCTAACCATCTTTTATAGTACCATACCTCTGTTTTAAAATGTTCAGCTCTTTTGGATTAAGGGGTTTTATAAAACACAGATAAAATACAAAAGTAAACAAATAGATGTCACTTTGTGCGCTGAATTCCTCCTCTGACTCTTGTGTGCCTGCTGGCGCCTCTATGGAAGCCTCGACCTGCATGGCGCGGGCCACCCAACGTTTAGTACACCGGTCCTTTAGAGTCTTAGGTCGAAAGGTCTGGCAGGCAGCACAGAGATATTCGGAGTGATCTCGTGGAAGGCACCAATTGCACACCTTATGGGTGTCCTTCCAGGGATCCATATCATGACAGGAGGGGCAGAATTTAAAAGGAGTGTTCTCCATGATAAAGGATACTTGTAAAAAGTGTAGGTAGAAAAGAGGGGAATAAAAGGTAGGCATTCTCTAAGAGATATGTGGAATGTGACAACACCCCTCTCCCTACTGTGTAGGACAAAGGCCTGAAGTAGGCTGAAGCGTGACATCAGCCCACCAGGAGGCTCATCTGTCAAAAGCTCCGTCAAGGACAAATAACTGCAGTCATCGACCGGCATATTAAATTTAAGTATCAACAATATAAGTAATAAAGGCTACATGACACAAGCAACAAACTGAGGGACTTCGACCATGGGAACGTCACACTAGGGATAGTATTACAGACACGACCACGCGACGTCCCTTTTCGACTTTGGAAAACAAGACATGCAATACTATGCACGTACCACTAGATGACGGCTTATCTCGGTGGGACCTGCTTTTTTGTGAACAGAGGATAGCACAGGGGCAACGCGCTGGTCTTGGAAGCAAGACCACACAGAGCAACTGAGGTTCAAATCCCAGATCCACGATTAGAAACCGAACCTTAGATACAGTATTAGGTGCGTTATAACAAAAACAATTAAATAAAGCATGTGATTCTAAGCAGATCCATGAGCATCAGAAATGTGGGATACATTACTCACCGTAATCGTATTTCTGATGCTTGTATCTGCTTAGATTCATATGCTATGCATAGGCCGACATCTAGTGGTAGTGGAAACTCGAAAAGGGACGTCGACAGGGCGTGCCAGTAATACTATCCCTAGTGTGACATCTACTGTACCCATGGTCCTTCACGCATCGAGGTCCCTCAGATTGTTTTGTTTCTGACTTGAGGTTGCATGAAGTGTGGCGTGAGAACAGGTGTAGTAAAGCAGATTTATAGCAGATGAAGCTCAAAAAACATCTATGCACCTTCTACTCCACAGGGGAGGAAGGGTGGGCGCATGTGAATCTAAGCAGATACAAGCATCAGAAATATGATTACGGTGAGTAATGTATTCCTTCTGAGGCTTGTGGAATCTGCTTAGATCACATGCTAGGCATAGATTAGCGAGCAGTGTCTGGAGAAGGTGGTGGAATGTGAGAAGGTACAGCAGCAAATTGATGTTTTAGCACCGCTTGTGCCACCTGTGAATCTGCTTCAGAATGTGTGTCAATGCAATAGTGCTGAGTAAATGTATGGATAGAGCTCCATGTAGCTGCTTTGCAAATGGCGTCCAGCGGGACGTTTATGATAAAGGCCAAGGTAGCTCCTGTACCACTGGCAGAGTGAGCCCTTGGTGTGAAAGGCTGAGTTTTATTTGATAGAGAGTAGCAGAGCTGGATGTATCCGACTATCCATCTGGCGATAGTGTTTTTGGAAACATGGTCTCCTTCCCTGCTAGGTGCTATGGTGACAAACAGTTTGTCTGTTTTTCTAAGCAGTCTGGTCTTGTTTACGTAGTAAAGGAACGCCCTCCTTACATCTAGTGTATGGAGTTTCTTCTCAGCTGAGCTTGACGGATTTTGAAAGAAAGCTAGTAGTTCGATAGACTGATTGACATGGAAATTAGAAATGAACTTCGGTGAAAATACCAAAGGGATAACAAAGAAAGGGTTTTGCACTGACAACGCTTGTAGTTCACTGACTCTCCTTATGGAGGTGATAGCCCCCAGAAAAGCCGTTTTATATGAGAGGTGTTTAAGGCTAGACTTGTGCGTATGAGCTTTGCAAGTACCACATTTAGGTCCTACAATGGGGGTGGGTTTGAAATGGGAGGGTGGAGTCTTTTTACTCCCTCCATGAATGCCTGGATGACGGGGGATCTTCCACTAGGACACCTTACTCCTAGAAGTGGTGTATGCGGATAGAGCCGCTAGGTGAACCTTGATTGAGTTAAATACTAGCCCCGAGTATAGTAAGGGGAGCATGTAATGTAGAATATGTGATGGAGTACATTCTATCGGGTTTATTTGTTTTCACTGGCACCAGATTACAAATATTTTCCACTTGTTAAAGTAACAGTGTCTAGTGTTTGGTTTACGTGAGGATTTCCATACACCTTTGAGGTAGATTTAAATGGCCAAACTCTATGACTTCAGGAGCCAAGCTGCCAAGTTCATAGACCGACGTTGAGGGTGTAATGTTTTCCACCGTGCTGTGTGAGCACGTTGAAGGGGCACAAGAGTTTGATTGGATCGCACATCGCCAATTTGCACAGATGTGGAAACCAAGGTTGTCTCGCCCACATAGGAGCAACTTGGATTAGTGTCACTTGTTCCTTGTGCAACTTGTTTATCACCTTGCTCAGTAGTGGAGTTGGGGGAAAAGCGTAGGCAAATCTCCTTGACCAGCTCATCCACAGGGCGTTCCCCTTGGACCCATGTTGGGGAAACCTGGATACGAGGTCTGGGCATCATGTGTTTTGGCTTGTGGTGAACAAGTCTAGAGGGGGGTAACCCCATAGTGCGATGATATCGTTTACAATATTCCTGCCGAGCTGCCACTCGAGCTCTTCGGGTAGAGGATCTATGCTTAATGAGTCTGCCAGAGAAGTGAGTTCCCCTGGAACAGGTTGCGATGTTAGAAACATGTCCCGCTTGAGTGCCCACTTCCACATTTTTTCTGCTAACCTGGGCAGACTTGGAGAGTGTGTGCCCCCCTGCTTGTTTATGTAAAACATGGCAGTGGTGCTGTCCATGAGGACTTGTACTGTCTGACCAGACAGGTGCACTTGGAAAGCTTGCAGTGCTTTGAGCAATGCCAGCAGTTTTATGTGATTCTTGGCTGTGATGTGTGGCCACAGGCCATGCACTGTGTGATGGCGGTAATGGGCTCCCCAATGGGTAATGGGCGAGTGATGTGTCTGCTGTGACAACTGGCTGCGCTGTAGAGTTGTGAAAGAGTTTTCATTTTAACAGGTTCTCCTTTGTCCACCAGCGTAGAGCTTGTACTAGGGTTAGCAAAACCACCACTAGATCGTCCCACTGACCACTTGCCTGAGACCACTGTTTTTCTAACCACTCTTGCATTGGATGCATACGCAGCCGTGCGTGTGGGACCAGGTAAATGCATGATGCCATCATCCCGAGCAAGCGCATTGCTTTGTGTACAGTTATTTAGCGACCGACTAGATACTGAGGTATTTGCAGCAGTATGTTTTGGACTCTTTCGTCTGACAGAAGAACCAGACCCTCTTCTGTTTTTATGACAGCTCCCAAGAACTGTTTGGTCTTGTTTGGAACAAGACTTGATTTTTTCTTGTTGATTGAGAAACCCAATTCGAACAGGAGATTGATTGTTCTCTGGGTAGTTTGCTTGCATATTTGGGGGACTCCCCTGTTATCAGCCAGTCATCCAGATAAGGGTACACAGGGATTGAATCTCTGTGTAGATGCGCTGCCACTACCGCTAGTACCTTGGTAAATACCCTTGGAGCGGAGGCTATGCCGAAGGGTAGTACCTTGAATTGGTAGTGTTGGTTCGCTATTTTGAAGTGCAGGAATCTTCTGTGCGCTTGGAACATTGAAATATGAAAGTATGCATCTTTCATATCCAAGGTTGCCACGTAGTCCCCTTGCTTCAGCAGTGGGATTACTTCCTAAGCGCTGTCATGCAGAATTTTTGTGGCTTGACATAGGTGTTCGCTGGGTGCAGGTCTATGACAGGATGCATTGCTAAGCCTTTTTTTGGCACAAGGAAGTACATTGATAAATACCCTTGTTTAACTGGTTTGCCGGGATGATTTCTATGGTGTCCTTTAGAAGTTGCGCCTTCACGGGATACGTTGTTCTTCCTGGGAGGTGTGTCTTTGTCTTGGTAGGTGGTTGGCTGGTGTTTGGATCAGCTCTATGCAATACCTCCCTGCCACGGAGTAAAGTACCCACTTGTCCGAAGTGATCCCCTCGCATGCGTGGGTAAAGTGTGAAATACGACCTCCTCTGGAGTGGCATGGTAGGAAACCTGTAGTGGGTGGTCATTGCTTAGGGAGGGTTGAGCCCCCTCTTGAAGAGGAGGATCTGCCCCTACTTCGAGACCTTTTTTGGCCTTTTTGAAACCCCATGTTGTGAGGACTGCCCCTGTGACGAACCCCAGGATGAACCTTGGCCACCTTGATTGTAATTTGAATCCCGTTGGGAGTTTTGTTCTCTGAAACAGTGAGAGTTTGAGCCTCCTCTTTGCCCAAAGGGTTTGTTGGTGAGCTGCCCTAGTGAGGGTGTCATATTCCTATTTTGCGCTTTTGAGAGCATCTTCCACTGCTTTGCCGAACAAAGCAATGGGTTCAATGGGTATGTTAAGGAGGGTTGCCTGGGTTTCAAGTTTGAAGCCTGATTGCCATAGCCACGCATAGCGTTTAAATCAGTGTGCCTTCTGCCACGATTCTCCCCGCATTGTCCGCTGCGTCCAAGTTGTTTTTGAGGATACAGTTGGCTACATGTTACCCCTCTGCGATGGTGACTGAGAGCAGTGTTTTTAGGGGCTCTGGGACAGAGTCGATCTGTTGGGTGATTTCATCCCACTTATGACAATTGTAACTGGCTAATATGACAGTTTGATATGATATGATAGTTTATTTATATATTGCCTATACGCAATGTGTTTCAAAGCTCTTCACGATAAGGGAGGGAACAAGGGAACAATACAGAGACATTCAATATGACCATGAACAACAAGAATGTGAAAATAACTATCGTACTCGGCCTGGCGACATTTCAGATTGTGCAAGAGCTAAAATACAGATAAGGAAGGAAGAGGGTGGAGGGGGGGGGGAAGGAAACAGACAGGCCACTACCGTACTAGGCTTGACGACATTTCTGGTAGAGCTGGAAATTATACGAAGGGAGGGGGGTGGGGGGAATAAGGAGGGAGAGGAACAAAACAAGTGACTATCGTACTGGGCC
Source organism: Ambystoma mexicanum (assembly GCF_040938575.1). Taxonomy (NCBI): domain Eukaryota; kingdom Metazoa; phylum Chordata; class Amphibia; order Caudata; family Ambystomatidae; genus Ambystoma; species Ambystoma mexicanum. The sequence continues at coordinate 766,144,483 of NC_090938.1, read as the reverse complement.
TGACGACATTTCAGATAGTGCTGGAGGGGGGACAGGGAGGAGACAGACGATAGTTGTTATCATACTAGCTCCAGGGACAATTCTGATAGAGTAAGTGCACAAAAATAAGAGGGGGGGCAGAGAATAAAAAACAGTGAGAGGGGCAGACAGAGGGGAGAGAGAAAACTGTTGCAGAGGTCAGAAACACAATGTTGCAGAGAAAAGAAATGTAAGCAAGGATTCAAGATGGCGATGAGTGCAACATGAAACTGGGCCACAATGTGTACGAGTTGAGAATGTGAAGCACAAGAGTCAAGTGACCGGAGGCCAAAGAAGCAAGGTCCACATGCGTACGAGTTGAGAAGGTGAGGCACAAAGTGTCCAGAGTCAAATCCAAGCATTTGCAACAGGTAGGTGAAGGAGAAACAAACAGTGAATCAAGACAACTTCTGCAGTGATGAGGTGAAAAGGGGGGGAAGTGGGGGGGGTTGAGAAGGAAGAAGAGAACAGGACGCAGGCAGAAAGGGGGGGGGCAAGACAACACAAGGTCCCAGGGCAGGAGGGGGGCACAAGGAAAACAGGGGACTGGGTGGTTGTGGGGGAGCACAGTAGACAACAAGGGGGGAAGGGGGGCTCAGAAGACATCACAGGGGACCAGGTGGGCAACAAAGGACATCAAGGGGGACAAGGGGGGCTCACAGACATCACAGGGGACAAGGGAAATAGATGGGTGGGGAGAGAATGGGTGTGGCAGCAATGTTTTCTGCATTAGAGAAGGGACCTTAAGGGGTGTGGGTAGCTAAATGGTGTCTTGCTGTGGCAGGAAAGCCAAGCCCTGGAACAGGGGCATCAGCAAACACAGCCTGCGACAAGGCATGAAGAAACCCCTGTATCAGGGTATTATTAGCAATTCTTAGCAATTAGTGTTGTGTTATTAGCAATTCTTGTTGGGTAAGCTGCCGAAGAGGTCACCTTCCTGCCAAAGGTGTAGATTCTCTTACTCTGCTTGTCAGGAGGGGCCTCGGCAGATGCCAGAGGGGTTCCCACCACTTTTCGTGTAGTAGTAACTACCAAAGAGTCAGGTTTTAACTGCCCCCTAATGTATGAGGGATCTGAGGGGGCTGCTATGAACATCTTCTCGATGCACAGGTTGACTGCCCGTGTTAAATTGGGTTTGAGCAGAGAGGGTTGCATGCGTCTCTGCACTGATTGCAACAGGGGGATAAATTGGGTTGCTGACCTTTAATCCCTGAGAATGTCTTCCACAAAGTCTTTGTCGACTTGGGCTTCTTGTGTGTCTATCTTGAAGTGCTCTGCAGCCTTCAGGAGCCGGTCATTATATTGTAATTAGTTATCTACCGGTGAGCCTGCCACCGGTGGGTCGGTGTGATCTGGTGACAGGATAACGTAAACGTCCTCATCATAATATTGGTCTAGGTTCAGTGAGTCCCCTTGGTCGTCTGGGTCTGTATAAGTGCCAGGTTCCTGGGAATCTTGGATGGTATAATAGTAAGTATCCTGCCCCAAGTCTTGATGCAAGGTGAAAGCCTACGTGGGGTCTAGGCGGGCTCTTTTGACGGTTGGCTGAGTGACAGCTGCCCTGCTTTGAGTAGCTGCTGCCCCACCCTGTGTTGTTCCCTGAAGATTTGGGAGGACCTTGGGGTGGTCAGCAAAGAAATTAACAACACAGGACATCCTCCTCATAACTTTATCGAATCGTTCTGTTGTCCATAGTGAGGAGCTTGGTATAACAGAGAGAGCAGGAGTAGGAGTAGTGGGTTTAGGAGGTGGCTCTGGGACAGGGGTTTTCTTATGGTGAATAGACCCCGAAAGAGTGCCTTCTGTTGTAGTGAAATCCCTGCTTTTAGAAGCTTTGGCTTTTTTCCCTTGGGACGCCGAGGACTTCTGGTTTTTCTATGTATGGCCCTTTAACAGGGTACTGGGAATGTGTTTTTTGATTAACTTCGAGCTGTTTGTGCCTTTCTTGGAGGCCGTCTTTGCGTCTTTCGATGCCCGGTCGTCGGTGCCCGAGGACTTTGAAGGTTTAGACATGGTGTTGGAAACAGACTTTACCGCCTGTTTCGGGGGCCTGTCTTGTGGTGATCGCGATGGCCCAGAGGACAGGGAAATTTCAGACCTCCCCCTCAATGCCGCATGTGGCCTATCTGTCAGCGGCGTGGTCGACTTTCGGCCGTCAGAGGTGTGCTTTGTGTGGTGAGACTTGGTTGTGCTTGAGCCGCTGGTTCTCGTCTCCGTAGCAGAGCCGCCGGCCTGCATGTTGGGGTCTCACACGTGGGATGCCGATGGATCCCGATCGACCTCGGCGTAACTGAATAGGTCGATGCTGCCATCGCTGGAGGCTCCCTCGACATCCATGGCAGCCTTGGCCTGCATGGCGTGGTGGGTCCAGCGTTTGGTTTTACGATCCTTGAATGTTTTAGGCCTGAACAGTTTGCACGACTTGCACTGTCCATCGGCGTGATCCCTGGGAAGACAAAGATTGCACACCCGGTGCAAGTCTTTCCAGGGAAATGTTCTATTACAGGAAGGGCAGAACTTAAAAGGTGCGTTTTCCATAATGTATGGGGATGGCAGGGGAATATACATTCTCTTAATGAGACTAGGATATGAACCTCCCCACGCTCTCCCTACTGTGCAGGGCCGAGGCCTGTTGGGGCCTTCCGAGGCCATAGACAAAGGATCGTCGAGACTGGTGTTGTGGTCGTCGACGATGGAAACAACTTGTCCTTGAAGCCATTGCCGAAGATCTCGCGGTAAACGGATATCGAAAGGACAGGAAGAAATACCAGAGTTAAAACCTTTTCTAAATAATGGCGTCAGCCAAGATGGAACTTTGCGATGTGTGTCCGACTATGATGGCGGAAAAAAACAATCTGAGGGACCTTGATGCATGAAGGACCATGGGTACAGTAGACGAAACACTAAGGATAGTATTACTGGCACGCCCTGTCGACGTCCCTTTTCGAGTTTTGAAAACAAAAACTGTAATACTCGCACCTACCACTAGATGTCGGCCTATGCATAGCATGTGATCTAAGTAGATTTCACAAGCCTCAGAAATATATATATACATAGATACTGTGACGAGTCACTAGGTGTCATCACTTCTTCCCCACGGGGGGAGACCTTTCCCATGAGGTTAGGGATGTGCGGTCACCACCCAATATTCCCCGTAGGGGTGGTTTAATACAGGAGCATCTCATGGGGAGTGTAAGGAAGGCATGGTATCAAACAGTGAAGACAGACACAAGTGATCACAGTTCAAGGATGTCTACTGAACTTCAATGGGTTGGTTAAACGCCCATCTAACCCTAAACCTAAAGATGGGAGCAAGCTATGACCATCAAGTAATAATAACGCAGTCCTAGTGGAATCTTTGTCAAAATAAAAGGGCCTATACTAATAAACCTTATGCGAATCCTTACTTCTAAATATAAATAGTGTGGGACAACAATGTATGCAAAAGAAAAAGTGTTCAGGAAAGAATATGTCAGGATAGTTGAGCAGTTGGCTTCCCTTCCCCACGTTTTAAGCATGGGAAAAGGCGGCACGTTCGAGCTTCGTACACACTCTGGCTTCCCTGCCACGAGGATGCAGTTAGAAGCATAGATATCAAGGCCTTCTGTGCCAAAGTCTCTTTACCATTCAAAATCTGTTATTGCAGAGGGCCTGACGTATCAACAAGATTTAAAGTTCCTTTCTTCTCAGGTTTTTCACATTCACAAGTTCTCAGGATCACTATTCACCATTGGTCTCTCTCCTTCAGGTTCGGACCCCCTTTCAGCACAATATTCACAATTGGTCTCCTTCATTCAGACTCAGAACCCTTAACAGAGTTTTCTCAAATGGTCTCCCTCGTTTGGGCTCGGACATGTCAAAAATCAAAGACTTTGGATTGTGCAATGGATTTTGCTTAAACCGTCGCAGGACCACTTCGATTCACTTCATTTCTTACTCATCTTTTACTTTTTATTACTTTTAGCTGGACACCTTACAGAGACCTTCAATTGAGTACACTTGTGGTGCCGGACCACTCTGTCACAGGTGTTGTATCTTTCTTTTCTTAGTTCAAACATCCATCAGCAATTCAGCTTTCCTCGCGTCATCATACGCGCTACAAATCTTCCATCTTGTACTCTTTATATAATGTTGCCGCTTGCAACCTTGACTTCAACACAGATCGGCCTTGCATCTGTCTCCCCAACTCATTGGCTGTGTTAATCTTACTGGCAATGCTTTAACCTCTAAGCCAAGGACGGTATCACTGCAGCTGCCGCTCCTCCCCGACTCGATCAGCCATGCAGGAGGGCCCCGGGTATCTCTGACACACAATGCAGGACTGTTCAGTCTTGTTTCCTGGCCTTACGCCTTTCAACCCCAAGGACTTTCGAAAGTAACGGTATCTCCCTCCTGGTGCACCCTTATTGGTTTGCCGTCTATCTCCCCTCGTTTAGCTGCCGCCTCAAAAACACTGTTCCTTTTTTGTGCTTTGCCTCGCTCAGAGAGTGTTCCCGTGCTCCGCCTTTTATCCAAGTGGGGAAGCTTAATGGAAGTCAGGTGTGAGTGGTTAGCATTATTGCCTGACCATAGTAGTGGGACATATCAGGTACAATGCCCGGGTGCGGGTCTGTTTTCTCCCAAAGCGGGCTGTCCGTGTGAAAGTGTTCATGTAGGAAAAAGGGGGGTAGAGTTCCTAAATATCTTATCGGGTAGGATGGGGCAAAGGTGTTACAGGGAAAGGGATATTGCATCTCGCCATCAGGTGTCCCCACTCCCACAAGACCCCTCACCCAGGTGACCCTCGCACACTGGTCCACCCCCAGGAACTGGATCCAAAAGCGATGGCCGTGCCCTGGCCAACTGGATGACAGATCCCCGGGGACTAGCGGGTGAAACATCTTCTTGTTTCTCACAGGAGGGACTCCGACCTGGGGATAAGGGCGACCAGCTGGGTGATAGTGGGCACAGCGCCACTACTCAAACCTTCCCAAGACCTCTAGCACCTTCCCTCACGCCTCCATGGGTTATTGTAATACTATAACCATTACACCTACTGAAACAAAGAAGATTTGTAGCAACACAAAGATCACGCCTGACCCAAGTACTGGCACGAAGAAGATGAGCGGAAGCATTGAGAGTGAGTCATGGAAAATAACAAAGGTCTTTAATAGGACCTCAAAGATACCAACGGGTATAAAAACTGAGAAGGGACTTGGTGGTCAACCCAGCCCCGGAGCAGCAGCAGGGGAGGAAGCTGTGGAGCGCGGAAGCAGAGAAGCAGCGAAGACCAGGAAGCAGCGGAAGCCGGCGGAAAGCAGAACGTACCTCCCTGGGACCCGACGTCGACAGATCCAGACAGAAATCGGCGAGGCGGTGGTACAACCTACAGCAGGCGGTGGAACATGCAGTCCCCTAACTGTACAGACACTGCAATGAGCCACAAGACGCAAAGCCGCAGAGAGAAGAAATAGACTGTTACGGAAGGCAAAATGAAGACCGGCTCCAGTCCTGGGAAGAGCCACGGCCATACGACAAAGCCCTAGAAGGTAACAGGCGATATGGGCTGGCCAGCAGGGACATGGGGAGCTTAAGGGGGTCTCTGAGAAGCACCCAAAACACAGTGAGGCCTAGTGAGGGGCCAAGAAGGGTCGGGACCCTACAGCATATGAAGAGTGCATCAGAGGAGGACTTCCTCATCCGAGTGGCATACCGAAGACCACCGACCTACAGAAAAGGGTCTGGGGCCCTACGAGTACATCGGATGCGTGCATCCTCATCCCAGTGGTGTCTAGTGGTCTCTAGAGGCGTCTAGTGGTCCATTGAGACACAAAGAAGGGTCTTGACCCTGTTCAGTGTGAAACAAACCTGGAAGGTGAACCAGGGGAAGGGAGCCCTTCCCCCTGCTATAGAAGTTACCAGAAGAGGGTCTGGAACTCTCTACAAAATAAAGTACAACATTGGCAAGAGTCAAGAGCCACACAGGTGATGTATCAGAAACCAGGGGAACCAAGTCATTCCCCCTCGTTTGGAATTGATGAATATTCTGAACAGTACATACCGGCCAGGTGAAGGGAGTCATTCTCCTGGTAGTTGATTTACTGATGGCATGCCAAAAAGGACGCCAGGGGAATGGAGCCAAAAGTGAATATTAACATTCAAGCCAGTCATGAAAAGGGAGCCATTCTCCTTGTCCACAAGAGTGCAACACTTTGCCTGTGGAAAAACCAAACAGGCAGGGGAAGGTAGTCTTTCCACCTGGCCCAAACCTTTCGTTTAATAGACTTTCTTTCCGAGGAAGTTTTGATACCATATTTTCAAAGAAACCATTATATCCTCTTTTCTTCACAAGTCCCTCCAACATTCGCCAGCGGAAGGGAGTCATTCTCCTGGAGTGAGAACTGTACTATGTTTATTAGAACTCTTTGGATGTGGTGTAAGGGACAGAGACAGATTCTTGACACAGGACGGTGAACTTTCAGCTGACGGACATTCTGACTTTCCTTTAGATTTAGGTTGAGGCAGGGAAACTCCTCAGAGATAGCGATAGATAGGTTTTTGCAAAGCTCAATAAAAGTGTATAGCCCAAAATATGGCACATCCTGGTCAGTCTCCGTCTTCAGATCCCTTACAATACACACACACGTGTAGATAAATAAATCCCAATAAGGGTGGGGTAAGTCCTGTGCCCACCACCTAACATCACTGCATCCAACTCAGACAGCCAAAGACAGTTTTTTTGTCTTGGTACCCCTGGAGATGGGAGGAGGCGGTTGGTAGAACTGAAAGGTTTTAACAAGTCTAAGCAAATGATGATCCCAGAAATGAGCCAGGAAGTCTACGGGCCAACATCCTGCACTCACAGCAGAGTCCTGCAAACAGGGAACTACTTCCCCTAATTTGGAATCTCATAAATAGTCCAGCAGTGAACAATGAATTATGATGTAAATTCCACCAACAACACAGAATGGAATGACCAGAAGTGGAGGCTGACACTGAAGAACAGAAGCCACCCGAGGACACCGTCTCTCCCTCCTAATCCTACAGTTCTGGGCAGCTGGATTAACCACCCCTGCTCCTCCTTTTAACCAGCTTGACTCAGACCCCATAGTGGTCTATATCATACCTGGGGCACGTACTAAACCTGGAGAGAGAGCCTTGTGTCCTTGATCCAATGAGGTGTGCCTGTTTCTGATGAGTGGAACTTTAATGAATCCCCTAATGAGATAGCCTGCACTTTAACAAAAACATATAGGATGGCATTCTCCCAGCTGCCACCAGGGGGCACTTTAACAAATGAGGTGAGCTGTCTGAACTCCCCATCCTTATATGTGCAGAAACGCGTCACCAAGGACTGGGCTGACCTGGCTGCTGCCTAATGTGCCCCCAGAGGGTTAATGAGGAGGGGTCCTGCCAGCTCGCTGCCTGCCCAGAGGTGCAGATATACAACATCAGGGGTTACATTGTGGGATGTAGGCCCGCTGAACTACAAGTACCAAAAAGCCTTGCAATGAGCGCCCACAGCCCGGGGACTGAAACGACAGCCATGTCATTGAGAAAAGCATGGGTTCTGCGAACCTGTGGTGTTCGGGAGGGATGGAGAACAGTTTATGAACCTTACCTAAATGAGAGTGAGCCTGGGGAGCCATGCATACTCTGTGCTCCAGCACTCACCCAGGGAAGGCATGGATACTCTGTGCTCCAGCACGCACCCAGGGAAGGCATGGATACTCTGTGCTCCAGCACGCACCCAGGGAGGGCATGCATACTCTGTGCTCCAGCACGCACCCAGGGAGGGCATGGATACTCTGTGCTCCAGCACGCACCCAGGGAGGGCATGCATACTCTGTGCTCCAGCACGCACCCAGGGAAGGCATGCATGCTCTGTGCTCCAGCACTCACCCAGGGAAGGCATGGATGCTCTGTGCTCCAGCACTCACCCAGGGAAGGCATGGATGCTCTGTGCTCCAGCACTCACCCAGGGAAGGCATGGATGCTCTGTGCTCCAGCACTCACCCAGGGAACTCACCCAGGGAAGGCATGCATGCTCTGTGCTCCAGCACTCACCCAGGGAAGGCATGGATGCTCTGTGCTCCTGCACTCACCCAGGGAAGGCATGGATGCTCTGTGCTACAACACTCACCCAGGGAAGGCATGGATGCTCTGTGCTCCAGCACTCATCCAGGGAAGGCATGCATGCTGTGTGCTCCAGCACTCACCCAGGGAAGGCATGCATGCTCTGTGCTCCAGCACTCACCCAGGGAAGGCATGGATACTCTGTGCTCCAGCACTCACCCAGGGAAGGCATTCATACTCTGTGCTCCAGAACTCACCCAGGGAAGGCATGGATGCTCCTCACCCAGGGAAGGCATGGATGCTCCTCACCCAGGGAAGGCATGGATGCTCCTCACCCAGGGAAGGCATGGATGCTCCTCACCCAGGGAAGGCATGGATGCTCCTCACCCAGGGAAGGCATGGATGCTCCTCACCCAGGGAAGGCATGGATGCTCCTCACCCAGGGAAGGCATGGATGCTCTGTGCTCCAGCACTCACCCAGGGAAGGCATGGATGCTCTGTGCACCAGCACTCACCCAGGCAAGGCATGCATGCTCTGTGCTCCAGCACTCACCCAGGGAAGGCATGCATGCTCTGTGCTCCAGCACTCACCCAGGGAAGGCATGCATACTCTGTTCTCCGGAACTCACCCAGGGAAGGCATGGATGCTCTTTGCTCCAGCACTCACCCAGGGAAGGCATGGATGCTCTTTGCTCCAGCACTCACCCAGGGAAGGCATGGATGCTCTGTGCTCCAGCACTCACCCATGGAAGGCATGGATGCTCTGTGCTCCAGCACTCACCCAGGGAAGGCATGCATGCTCTGTGCTCCAGCACTCACCCAGGGGAGGCATGGATGCTCCTCACCCAGGGAAGGCATGGATGCTCTGTGCTCCAGCACTCACCCAGGGAAGGCATGGATATTCTTTGCTCCAGGGAAGGCATGCATGCTCTGTGCTCCAGCACTCACCCAGGGAAGGCATGCATGCTGTGTGCTCCAGCACTCACCCAGGGAAGGCATGGATGCTCTGTGCTCCAGCACTCACCCAGGGAAGGCATGCATGCTCTGTGCTCCAGCACTCACCCAGGGAAGGCATGGATGCTCTGTGCTCCAGCACTCACCCAGGGAAGGCATGGATGCTCTGTGCTCCAGCACTCACCCAGGGAAGGCATGGATGCTCTGTGCTCCAGCACTCACCCAGGGAAGGCATGGATGCTCTGTGCTCCAGCACTCACCCAGGGAAGGCATGCATGCTCTGTGCTCCAGCACTCACCCAGGGAAGGCATGGATGCTCTGTGCTCCTGCACTCACCTAGGGAAGGCATGGATGCTCTGTGCTCCTGCACTCACCCAGGGAAGGCATGGATGCTCTGTGCTACAACACTCACCCAGGGAAGGCATGGATGCTCTGTGCTCCAGCACTCATCCAGGGAAGGCATGCATGCTGTGTGCTCCAGCACTCACCCAGGGAAGGCATGCATGCTCTGTGCTCCAGCACTCACCCAGGGAAGGCATTCATACTCTGTGCTCCAGAACTCACCCAGGGAGGGCATGGATACTCTGTGCTCCAGCACGCACCCAGGGAGGGCATGGATACTCTGTGCTCCAGCACGCACCCAGGGAGGGCATGGATACTCTGTGCTCCAGCACGCACCCAAGGAGTGCTTGGATACTCTGTGCTCCAGCACTCACCCAGGGAGGGCATGCATACTCTGTGCTCCAGCACGCACCCAGGGAGGGCATGCATACTCTGTGCTCCAGCACGCACCCAGGGAGGGCATGCATACTCTGTGCTCCAGCACGCACCCAGGGAGGGCATGGATGCTCTGTGCTCCAGCACGCACCCAGAGAGGGCATGGATGCTCTGTGCTCCAGCACGCACCCAGAGAGGGCATGGATGCTCTGTGCTCCAGCACGAACCCAGGGAAGGCATGGATGCTCTTTGCTCCAGCACTCACCCAGGGAAGGCATGGATGCTCTGTGCTCCAGCACTCACCCAGGGAAGACATGCATGCTCTGTGCTCCAGCACTCACCCAGGGAAGGCATGGATGCTCCTCACCCAGGGAAGGCATGGATGCTCCTCACCCAGGGAAGGCATGGATGCTCCTCACCCAGGGAAGGCATGGATGCTCTGTGCTCCAGCACTCACCCAGGGAAGGCATGGATGCTCTGTGCACCAGCACTCACCCAGGCAAGGCATGCATGCTCTGTGCTCCAGCACTCACCCAGGGAAGGCATGCATGCTCTGTGCTCCAGCACTCACCCAGGGAAGGCATGCATACTCTGTTCTCCGGAATTCACCCAGGGAAGGCATGGATGCTCTTTGCTCCAGCACTCACCCAGGGAAGGCATGGATGCTCTGTGCTCCAGCACTCACCCATGGAAGGCATGGATGCTCTGTGCTCCAGCACTCACCCAGGGAAGGCATGCATGCTCTGTGCTCCAGCACTCACCCAGGGGAGGCATGGATGCTCCTCACCCAGGGAAGGCATGGATGCTCTGTGCTCCAGCACTCACCCAGGGAAGGCATGGATATTCTTTGCTCCAGGGAAGGCATGCATGCTCTGTGCTCCAGCACTCACCCAGGGAAGGCATGCATGCTGTGTGCTCCAGCACTCACCCAGGGAAGGCATGGATGCTCTGTGCTCCAGCACTCACCCAGGGAAGGCATGCATGCTCTGTGCTCCAGCACTCACCCAGGGAAGGCATGGATGCTCTGTGCTCCAGCACTCACCCAGGGAAGGCATGGATGCTCTGTGCCCCTGCACGCACCCAGCGAAGGCATGGATACTCTGTGCTCCAGCACTCACCCAGGGAAGGCATGCATACTCTGTGCTCCAGCACTCCCAGTGCTGCCTCATCCTCGGTAGAGTGGAGGAACCATTCACCATGCAGACAGGGATTCCAAGATGGCACCAGAAACACCTTGAAAACCTCGCCAGCCATTATTTAACAACAATAAAAACTATCAGATAATAATACAAAAGCTCCACCAGTCATATAATGAAGGAGGCTAATGAGGGAATAACCAATCAGATTTGAGATTTCAAACAAGCAAAGATGAGGAATAAACGGTATACAGTCTTTTCACTGAAACATTTTTCCTCGAAAGATGTTTCACCGAAAAATGATCACTGAAAGAAAATCTTTCACTGAATTCTTTTATCAAAAATATATGTCTATATATTTGGATGGGGTAAAGGGTTACATTTTGAAAACAGGGGATTGGGGGGGTCCCCCAATTAAAAAAATTAAAATAATCTGTCAATTCGGTATACAGGTTTTCGGGGAATAGTGTCATTAATATACATTAGGTGAACAAGTTTTCATTGAGGTGAACATTTTTCGGTGAAACATCTTTCGAGGAATAATGCTTCAGTGAAAGGACATGTAACCAAATAAACTAGCAGGAACAGCATTGGATGCCAAGCCCCAGTCAAGAGAATATAAAAGGGACTGGGAAAGTTCCACGAAGGAGAGAATGTCAGATGAGGCAGACATGCCGACTTGCACTCCCTCGAAACAAGGAGACCCCCGGGAGCAAGGAACCAGGAAAAGAGACCCCCCTGGAGAAAGGAGGCCCCTGGGAGCAAGGAACCAGGAAAAGAGACCCCCCTGGAGCAAGGAGACCCCTTGGGAGCAAGGAACCAGGAGAAGAGACCCCCCTGGAGCAAGGAACCAGGAAAAGAGTACTACCTAAAGGAAGGCTGTGATAATCTGGAAGAAACTCAGAAGCCAGGCTGGAAGCTACCCAGGAAGCCCTGGACAGAGAGGCTGGCCTGGATGTGGAAAAAAATATCTTCCAAAGCTTAAGGGAATTGACAGGCTGAGGCTGTCTACCAGCGATCCTTGGATAAAAGGGCGAAAGACCTGAGCCATGGCAGGAGGGTGACATTATTGGCTGCCTGACAAGGCCCCTACTTGGGGAGAGGGGGCTGGAGGGGGAAATGGCACCCATTACTGCTGCTATGAATGCAGAAAGAAAACTCAAGGTCTGGGAGAGATTGTTGTGAATCCTGACAAACCCAAAGACTGGGAGGGATGTACTGTAAATCCTGAGTAACAAGGGCTGGGAGAAGTCTACAAGTGGCTGTTGCAAGGCAGAGCAACTGCCTGAAGGAGAGAGAACCATGAAGCTTCAAACCTGGAAGAGTTGTTGAGCCCAGAGTGAGTAACTACTACAAGACCATTCTCAGAGGAAAACTTCTAGACAACAGAGTTGAACTTTGAAGACCAGGTTTGTGAAGCCTTTACATTGGGCCAAAACCTTGGAACATTTGTGCTGCTAGTTCAGGGGACCTAGGGGGTTAAAAGACTTGTTAGGTGCTGGAACCTTTCTTTGGCCGACTATTTTGAGACTTGGCATAGTAGGTTAGGGCGTCTCAAGTAAAGACAAGAACTTGTAAGAATAAGTTAAGAACTTTATGATTTGAACCAAAACCAACTAAACTGTTGGACACCTGGACGAAAACCCACACTTTGTGTAGGTACACCCTGTGTGCCGTTTGCTTTAGGACAATCACCATTTGTAGTTCATCCCCTATACCTATAGGTGTTTAAATACAAAAACGAACCATCAAATGTCCACTAATAACCAGCAAGTGGCGTGTGTCCTTGCTCGGCCTTACCACACAAAACACACTGCACGTTGGACTCCACTGTTGTCCAGATATAGCCCCTCCTGATTTAAAGGGTTTAGGGATGTTCAGAGGAGTTTAGCGCAATGTCTGGAGCTGGTTCTTTCTGGCTCAACCGCTCTGTGAGTAGCTCTGCTCTAATAGGGCCATTTCTCTTGCTTGATGGGGTTCAATCACTGGCTCCTGGGGTCTTGCCTGTGGTGGTGGAGGGCATTAATTGGGTTGAGCTGTCTAGGCTGTGTCTGCATTGGCTCAGGTGCATGTTCATAGCGTTGCAATGAAGCCAGTTCAACGTATGGGGCACAATAGATTGACCTTGCCCCAAAACATGATCACAGAGACTGAATGATGCTGGACATTGCACCATAAAATGATCACAGAGACTGAATGATGCTGGACCTTGCACCATTACATGATCACAGAGACTGAATGATGCTGGACATTGCACCATAACATGATCACGGAGACTGAATGAGATCATGGAGACTATATGATGCTGAACCTTGCACCATAACATGATCACGGAGATTGTATGATGCTGGACCTTTGCGCCATAACATGATCACAGAGACTGTATGATGCTGGACCTTGCACCATAACATGATCACAGAGATTGTATGATGCTGGACCTTGCACCATAACATGATCACGGAGACTGACTGTATGATGCTGGACCTTGCGCCATAACATGATCACAGAGACTGTATGATGCTGGACCTTGCACCATAACATGATCACGGAGACTGTATGATGCTGGACCTTGCACCATAAGATGCACACAGAGACTGTATGATGCTGGACCTTGCACCATAACATGCACACAGAGACTGTATGATGCTGGACCTTGCACCATAACATGCACACAGAGACTGTATGATGCTGGACCTTGCACCATAACATGATCACAGAGACTGTATGATGCTGCACAGGTTTGTATGCAGTACCCTTCGGGACCACTACACACAACAAGGACTACAGGTGTAAGCAAAACCAACCTTTGGTGTAAGTCTGTACTACACAGTTTTGTGGTAGCGTTGCTAAGCAGCCAGGCTTATCTCAAGAGGGGAATGTGAGCTGTAAGGATGTTACACAGAGTTCTACAATCACAAGTATTCAAATAAACTTTTACACTTGTTTCCTGGTAAAAACACTTATTAATTTATTTCACAGTCAGTTATAAAACATTCACTAGAAGGAGGCAATCTATGTCACACAAAAATATACTTCAATACTTCACACTGTCAGGTTCTGATGCATTTGAACTACTTTGAAGGAGGAGCAAAATGGCATTCAGAGCATTTGAAGTAGGAGCAAAAATGCATAGGTTAATAAAAAGAAGATTACAGTTACTCTTAGACAGTGCAAATAGTTTGAGTTCGCCAGAGGAGTCAATTTAATGCAATAGGTTAGGCCAAAGTCAATGGGCTAATGTCTTGTATAGGATAGGCAGTTCTGGTAGTTAAACGTAAAAGTCTTTGCAAAAGTTCTCAGAAGTAGTTTGTACAAGAAAGATTTGTATGTTGGGTCACAAGCTGACTAGGCCTGCACGTTGCCAAAGATTCAAGCAGTTTCGCAGTGAGAGGTAAGTTCTCTCGGTCAGGTTTTCACAGTACCTTAAAATGAAGAAAACGATGCAACTGAAGACTTCTGTTCCTGGCAGTTCCTGCAGATCTCGCTGTTCCTGATCCTCAGTAGTGCGGACAAGAGGGAGGACGTCAGGGGACTCCTACACTGCACTGGGACTGGTCAAAAAGCTGGCAAAGACTAATCTTCAATTCCAGTAGCTGTAGTCAAGCACACAAACTGGTGTCCCTCTCCCTGGTTATTCGGTTTCCTGCAGCACTCTGAGGAAAATACAACCAGCTCCGAGAATGGTATCCAGGTGGCTTACGGCTCGAGTTGATTGGTCCCACCAACTCAAAGGGAGAATTTGTCCTTGAAGGGCTTCTCTGGCGAGATGAACTTGGTGATTCGATCCTGCAGCAGGGCTTCACCGGGCAAACTAAAGGTCCAGGAGTTGCAGCAGCCGTCCCCTTCCAGCTTGTCTTCAGTTCTTTCGTTCCAGTGGTCGACTCTGCCTTCCAAGCCAAGAGATTCGCCTTTTATCCAGTTTCAGCCTAGCTGCCACTCACCCAGGAGGGTGGCTGTCCTTGCCGGACAGTCAGCCAGCCAGCCAATCATGCCAGAGTGCATTTGGGTCTCCTAGGAGACTAAGCACAGGGAGTTTCGGGCACCTCCCTCACTTCCTGCCCACCCCAGACACTCAGGCACCAGAGGCGGTCTTCAGTCCTGAAGCCCGCCAAAGGAGTAGGAACAAAGGGACCAAACCTGGTTTGGCACGCAGAGACAAACTCTAGAAGGACCTTTCCAAAAATAAATGGTGAAAAAAGAATACTGGGACCTGTTTAAACAAAGGGGGCTCAGACACCATCTTGAAAAACATGGCTCCTGCGATTTAACGCTAACAGTGTTTGCAGTCGGGAAAATTCATGGTAGTTAGTTGTAAAACTACTGCCACCAGCCATTTCGAGAGTAAAGGGTAGCATTTGACTGCTACATGAGTTTCTAGACATAGGGAATACTAAGTAACCCCTACAGCACTCTATTGTAAGATAGGGTGTGCTCGGTCTAGGAATTTGAAAAGACTAGTAAAGTCAATTTCACTTTACTTTCTCTGGGAAACAGTAGTTTATCCCAGAGAAGGTATTTAAACCTTGGGACAGCCTAAAAGGCTTCCCCTGTGTCACTGTACTGAGGGTGCTATGTGACACACATGAAAAGATGATGCCTATGCCATTACTCCCTTCCTGGGCAAGCTCCTGGAGAAACTGGCCATCTCCCAGCTTAACCTCCATGCTGAATATGTTGGTAATCTTCATGACCATCAATCCGGCTTCAGAGCGGCCAGAAGCACGGAAACTGCTCTCCTGAACATCCGTGAGGACCTGCTCCTGAACCTTGATTCCAACACTCCCTGTGTTCTCATTCTGCTCGATCTCTCCTCTGCCTTTGACACTGTCAACCATGCCATCCTGCTCAACCGTCTCCGTGATAACCTGGGTATCACTGGTCAGGCTCTGGCATGGCTGACCTCTTTCCTTTCCGGTCGACCCTCCCAGGTCCAAATGGGCTCCTTCCTCTCTGACATCTTTTTCTCCACCTGTGGTGTCCCCCAGGGATCCAACCTCTCTCCCTGGCTTTTCAACCAGTATCTGGCACTCCTTGCCCACCACATCGCCGCTCTCTGCCCCCACTTTCAGTGCTATGCGGACGATACCCAGCTCATTTTCAGGCTACCCTCGGCCTCCTCCTCTCCTTCCCTCATCTCCGACTGTCTGTCTGCTATCCAGGAATGGTGTGCCGCCAATGACCTCTGCCTTAACGCCAGTAAGACTGAGATTCTACTCATCGGCACACCCACTCCCTCCTTTCCTGCAGCTCTCTGGCCGGCCTCCCTTGGCCCCCTTCCTGCCCCTACCTGCAAAGCTAAAAACCTCGGGGTCATCTTCGACTCCACACTCTCCTTCTCTCCTCATATATCTGACGTCTCTAAGAAGTCACACTACCAGCTGCACCTCCTCAGAGGTATTCTTCCCTTCCTCTCCTTCCCCCAGAAGCTCACTGTCTCCCGAGCCCTGGTTCTCTCAAGGCTGGACTACTGTAACAGCCTCTATCTTAATCTGCCTGCCTCCACTCTCCGCCCTCTGCAACTTATCCAGAACAGAACTGCGAGACTTGTCCTTGGCCTCAAGCCCAGGGACCGTATCTCTCCAGGACTGAAATCTCTTCACTGGCTCCCAGTGGCTGCGAGGATTAAGTTCAAAACCCTCTGCATTGTCCACAAGGCCTTCTGGGGCCTGGGGCCTAAATACCTTCAACTCTCTCTTCCTAAATATCTGCCTTCACGAGCCCTTCGCTCATCCGTCTCCAACTCCCTCATGGTCAGCCGCTTCTCGAAGCAACGAGCTGGGGGTAGATCTCTCTCCGCAGCAGGGGCCTCCCTCTGGAACAGCCTTCCTGCCTCCCTGAAACTTGAGGAGAACCATCTCCGGTTCCGGAAGCACCTCAAAACCTTCCTCTTCGCTTCTGCCTTCTCTCTCCCTCTCCCTTGCTAAACCTGCTAAACTCCCCACTGAAGTCTGCACTAAACCTGCATCTGGGCCACTCTGTGACCTCGGTCCAGGGCCCAGCCACTCTCCACTTGCACTGCCTCCCTGGCTCCCCCTGCACTGTGGGACTGTCACTGCATCCCTACAGCCCCCTTCCCAGCATTTGCTCTGCACTTACCTCGCACTTGCCACCAGCTGGCCCTTTTATTTATTATTTATTATTTTATTACGCTACTTACCTTTACTGCACTTTCCCCCCCACCTCCTCCCCCTGCACTTTCACCTTTTCCCCTTACCTCTGCACTTGCACGATCTGAATGACACCTGGCCTAGTAGGATAGTTTGTCTGTCTTCCCCTTGTTTCCCTCCCTCCCTGCCTCGTCGCGCCTTGAAACACTTGTGTATAGGCGCGTTACAAATACCATATCATATCATATCATATCATATGGAGTTGTCTAAAACACCATAATCAAAGAACACAAGAGTAAAACCAATTCAAAATACATGAGAGAGTGGGGAAAAAGGCTCACACTCTCTCTAGGTAAAAAAATCAAGTCCTCAAAATCCAGCAAAGTTGCTGGGGGTCTCTAAGGTGAAGGGAATTAGCACATTTATGAGAATTATCCCTAACACTACCTTGCACCATAACATGATCACGGAGACTGTATGATGCTGGACCTTGCACCATAACATGATCAGGGAGACTGTATGATGCTGGACCTTGCACCATAACGTGATCACTGAGACTGTATGATGCTGGACCTTACACCATAACGTGATCACAGAGACTGTATGATGCTGGACCTTGCACCATAACGTGATCACGGAGACTGTATGATGCTGGACCTTGCACCATAACGTGATCACGGAGACTGAATGATGCTGGACCTTGCACCATAACATGATCACGGAGACTGTATGATGCTGGACCTTGCACCATAACGTGATCACGGAGACTGTATGATGCTGGACCTTGCACCATAACATGATCACTGAGATCGTATGATGCTGGACCTTGCACCATAACATGATCATGGAGACTGTATGATGATGGACTTTGGACTCAATGGCTGGGTGTATTAAATTCCACTATCTTTCCAATACATTCATCACATATTGCTGAACACAGGAACAGGGCAGGAACTGTTTGCAACAGTGACTCAGCAAACATGCTCTGCTGGATCACCATTCTGTAGTGAGAGAAACAATGCCTGTGACCCCTGTGCCACTGCAAGACCAAGACACTGAACAGTGACTCAGCAAATATGCTCTGCTGGATCACCATTCTGTAGTGAGAGAAACAATGCAAGTGACCCCTGAGCCGCTGCAAGACCAAGACACTGAACAGTGACTCAGTAAACATGCTCTGCTGGATCACCATTCTGTAGTGAGAGAAACAATGCATGTGACCCCTGTGCCACTGCAAGACCAAGACACTGAACAGTGGCTCAGCAAACATGCTCCGCTGGATCACCATTCTCTAATGAGAGAAACAATGCATTTGACTCCTGTGCCGCTGCAAGACCAAGACACTGAACAGTGACTCAGCAAACATGCTCCGCTGGATCACCATTCTCTAGTGAGAGAAACAATGCATGTGACCCCCGTGCCACTGCAAGACCAAGACACTGAACAGTGACTCATCAAACATGCTCCGCTTGATCACCATTCTCTAGTGAGAGAAACAATGCATGTGACCCCCGTGCCACTGCAAGACCAAGACACTGAACAGTGACTCAGCAAACATGCTGCGCTGGATCACCATTCTGTAGTGAGAGAAACAATGCATGTGACCCCTGTGCCACTGCAAGACCAAGACACTGAACAGTGACTCAGCAAATATGCTCTACTGGATCACCATTCTGTAGTGAGAGAAACAATGCAAGTGACCCCTGAGCCGCTGCAAGACCAAGACACTGAACAGTGACTCAGCAAACATGCTCTGCTGGATCACCATTCTGTAGTGAGAGAAACAATGCATGTGATCCCTGTGCCGCTGCAAGACCAAGACACTGAACAGTGACTCAGTAAACATACTCCGCTGGATCACCATTCTGTAGTGAGAGAAACAATGCATGTGACCCCCGTGCCGCTGCAAGACCAAGACACTGAACAGTGACTCAGCAAACATGCTCCGCTGGATCCCCATTCTGTAGTGAGAGAAACAATGCATGTGACCCCTGCACCGCTGCAAAACCAAGACACTGAACAGTGACTCAGCAAACATTCTCTGCTGGGTCACCATTCTGTAGTGAGAGAAACAATGCATGTGACCCCTGTGCCACTGCAAGACCAAGACACTGAACAGTGACTCATCAAACATGCTCCGCTGGATCACCATTCTCTAGTGAGAGAAACAATGCATTTGATTCCTGTGCCGCTCCAAGACGTAGACATTAAACACTGACTCATCAAACAAGCTAAGTTGGATCACCATTCTGTAGTGAGAAAAACAATGCATGTGACCCCTGCACCGCTGCAAAACCAAGACACTGAACAGTGACTCAGCAAACATTCTCTGCTGGGTCACCTTTCTTTAGTGAGAGAAACAATGCATGTGACCCCTGTGCCACTGCAAGACCAAGACACTGACCACTGACCTGGCAAACATGCCCGCTGGATCACCATTCTATAGTGAGAGAAACAATGCATGTGACCCCTGTGCCACTGCAAGACCAATACACTGAACAGTGACTCAGCAAACATGCTCTGCTGGATCACCATTCTGTAGTGAGAGAAACAATGCATTTGACCCTTGTGCCACTGCAAGACCAAGACACTGAACAGTGACTCAGCAAACATGCTCCGCTGGATCACCATTCTGTAGTGAGAGAACAATGCATTTGACCCCTGTGCCGCTGCAAGACCAAGACATTGAACAGTGTGAAGGAAACACTGCTGTCCATGGCACAGAGATAGACTGGGAACTGGTGTCTCAAGCTCAGAGCAGAGACCATGAGCATTGCAGGAAAGACTGCTGTGGCAAGCACAGAGCGAGCGAGAGACTGGGCATTGCTGTCTCAAGCTTAGAGCAGAGACCATGAAGGGAATTAGCACATTTATGAGAATTCTCCCTAACACTACCTTGCACCATAACATGATCACAGAGACTGTATGATGCTGGACCTTGCACCATAACATGATCACAGAGACTGTATGATGCTGGACCTTGCACTATAACATGATCACGGAGACTGAATGATGCTGGAGATGCTGGACCTTGCACCATAACATGATCACGGAGCCTGTATGATGCTGGTCCTTGCACCATAACATGATCACGGAGACTGTATGATGCTGGACCTTGCACCATAACATGATCACGGAGACTGTATGATGCTGGACCTTGACCCATAACATGATCACGGAGACTGTATGATGCTGGACCTTGCCCCATAACATGATCACGGAGACTGTATGATGCTGGACCTTGCACCATAACATGATCACGGAGACTGTATGATGCTGGACCTTGCACCATAACATGATCACGGAGACTGTATGATGCTGGACCTTGCACCATAACATGATCACGGAGACTGTATGATGATGGACCTTGCACCATAACATGATCACGGAGACTGCATGATGCTGGACCTTGCACCATAACATGATCACGGAGACTGCATGATGCTGGACCATGCACCATAACATGATCACGGAGACTGGATGATGCTGGACCTTGCACCATAACATGATCACGGAGACTGCATGATGCTGGACCTTGCACCATAACATGATCACGGAGACTGCATGATGCTGGACCTTGTACCATAACATGATCACGGAGACTGTATGATGCTGGACCTTGCACCATAACATGATCACAGAGACTGTATGATGCTGGACCTTGTACCATAACATGATCACAGAGACTGTATGATGCTGGACCATACACCATAACATGATCACGGAGATTGTATGATGCTGGACCTTGCACCATAACATGATCACGGAGACTGTATGATGCTGGACCTTGCACCATAACATTATCAGGGAGATTGCATGATGCTGGACAGAACTACCGATTTTAAAAAGACTCAATGGCTGGGTGTATTAAATTCCACTATCTTTCCAATACATTCCTCGCATATTGCTGAGCAGAGGAACAGGGCAGGAACTGTTTGCAACAGTGACTCAGCAAACATGCTCTGCCGGATCCCCATTCTGTAGTGAGAGAAACAATGCATGTGACCCCTGTGCCACTGCAAGACCTAGACACTGAACAGTGACTCAGCAAACATGCTCCGCTGGATCACCAATCTCTAGTGAGAGAAACAATGCATTTGACTCCTGTGCCTCTCCAAGACGTAGGCATTAAACACTGACTCAGCAAACATGCTCCGCTGCATCCCCATTCTGTAGTGAGAGAAACAATGCATTTGAACCTTGTGCCGCTGCATGACCAAGACAATGAACAGTGATTTAGCAAATATGCTAAGTTGGATCACCATTCTGTAGTGAAAAAACAATGCATGTGACCCCTGTGCCACTGCAAGACCAAGACACTGACCAGTGACTCAGCAAATATGCCAACTGGATCACCATTCTATAGTGAGAGAAACAATGCATGTGACCCCTGTGCCACTGCAAGACCAATACACTGAACAGTGACTCAGCAAACATGCTCCGCTGGATCCCCATTCTGTAGTGAGAGAAACAATGCATGTGACCCCTGTGCCACTGCAAGACCTAGACATTGAACAGTGACTCAGCAAACATGCTCCGCTGGATCACCATTCTGTGGTGAGAGAAACAATGCATTTGACCCCTGTGCCGCTGCAAGACCAAGACACTGAATAGTGTGAAGGAAACACTGCTGTCCAAGGCACAGAGATAGACTGGGCCCTTCTGTCTCAAGCTCAGCAGAGACCGTGAGCATTGCAGGAAAGACTGCTGTGGCAAGCACAGAGCGAGCGAGAGACTGGGCACTGCTGTCTCAATCCCAGAGCAGAGACCATGAGCATTGCAGGAAAGACTGCTGTGGCAAGCACAGAGCGAGCGAGAGACTGGGCACTGTCTCAATCCCAGAGCAGAGACCACGAGCATTGCAGGAAAGACTGCTGTGGCAAGCACAGAGCGAGCGAGAGACTGGGCACTGCTGTCTCAATCCCAGAGCAGAGAGACAGGGGGCACCCTGTAATTACGTTCGATGTGTCGTGCTTGAATGCACAGTTGCACGTTTTTCATCTTTTCCCTTGTAGCCGCCCAGGCACCAGCAACCAACAGCAGTTTCGATTTCAGATTGAAAGTGAGCAGTAGTATAGACGGCCTTGCTAACAACTAAGCAGTCTCTGAAAGAACGTACTACCGGGGTGCGCTCTTAAGCAGTAAGTGATTTGAATCAGCGTTTTGGGTAACAAAGAAATCCACACAAATGGTGCATCATTTCACTGGACTCAGTGAAATCGTATCGAGGTCTCTACTTTTGTGATGTGCAAAACTGACTGCAGAGAAGAAGCACGTTTGTAAAGCAATACATGTTTATCTGAGAGGAAAAAGAAAAGAGCAAAAACAGTGAAATGTGCTAAATATGCCTATCTAAAGATGAAGTAAGTTTAGAATCCTCTAAATTAATAAGGCACCGCTATCACTCAGCTTGTACTTATATATTGATCTGTAGTAACAACAGTTTTTCTTATGTTGCCCAGGGTTGCATTGTTTTTCGAAGTGAAGTGTGTTTTGACGATTCATTTATTTCACTCCTGGTATTGTATAGGTCTGAAATACACACCTAATCTTGTGTGTGTGCTGTCTGTTTCACTCTGAACCCATTATAATAATTATGATTGGATTTACACGTTGTATATGTTTTTATATGTTTCTGTAGAAACAACCACGCTGAACAACATGTGGGGTATAGAGTCATTCTTTGACCTTTGCGGAAGAAATCTTGTCCTGAAGATGGCCCAAAAGAAAGAACGAAAGACACTAGAGATAGAGTCTCAAATATAAAATGGCCGAAACATGTCGACATTTATCTGAGATAGCCTTGTAAAGTGTTGGTGGGATTTCCATGCAAACAAAGTGGTTATAAATGCTGATATCTTGTGTTGCTCGCACCCCTTTTACTATGTGTCCCTTATGCGCATCTCCGGCCTGTAAAAAAGTTTTTAATAAGACTTTCTTATAACAATGAAATTGTTTTGTGTTTGTGGCATTTTGTGTCTTTTTTAGCCTATACAACATGCAATAAATTTAGTTTTCTGATTAGCTTTTTTTGTGTTTGGGTTCATGATGTTTTATAGACAGAATATCAAACTGTATTTCTTTAGTTTGTAATTTTCCTTCATTCAAATCACCTGGGCATTGGAAAGAGGGGTAATCAGACTCACTTCCGATGTTTCTCTTATAGGTGAAAGGCAGCGGCCAGGTTACAGCTGGGCGGGCCAGGGTGGGAGCTGCGGAGCGCAGTGGCGGGCAGAGGATGACCCTTGGTAAGGCTGGAATGGGCAATTGTGGGATAGTGGAATGGGGGAGGGGGGCATACCTGCCTAACCTCTGGATTTTTCCCGGAGACTCTGGAATTTTACCCATTTCTCCGGGTCTCTAAGACAGACCCTGGAATCTCAGGAATTTTGGTGGGGGACAGCTTTCACTGAGTGCTTTTTTTTTGTTATGCTTGCAGGACTGCGCCGCCTCGGACTCCCTGCCTGAGTGTGGCTTTGTCTCTGCAGCAATGACTGTAACGCTTCCAGCACATTGGCAAAAAGAATGCAGGTTTCGGGCGGGGTGTGCGGCGAGTGTGTGGGTCGCTGGGGGTTTTCTCGGGTGGTTTCTTGAAGCCGCATGCCTTGGGGGTCCCGCTCTGTGTGCTTCGGTTGACCCGTGTTGACTTCCCTGCTTCTGCGTGTGATTTCTTTACACGATAGCAGTGGCGAGTCGCTGGGGGCAGTGCGGCTCCCTTAAAGGGACCGCCTTGTTTTTCTGTGTCTCTGGGAAGTGCTGCTTGTGCGCAGCACAGGGGTCAGTGTGCACGGCCGTTTTCCCTGGTGCTAATTGGGGCTTTGGGCGTCTGATATTGGGGTTGTTATTTGTGGGGTGTATTCCTGGGCATATGAGAGAAGTTTTGGACGGGGCAAGGGTATTTCAAAGGGTTTAAAAAAAAATATATATATATACATATATAATAATAATAATAATAATAATAATAAGAATAGTATCAAACCGTAAACATACAATTGTAACGCTGGGTTATTATTTTATATTCAAATGAGGTTTTAATTAACTCTTTCAAGGTTAATTTGTTTTTCTTAGCCCAGTTCCCCTTGCTGGGTTTTCATTTATTCTGGGTATTCTGTCCAAGGGTATGTGCTGGCTCGGGAGTTTTAGTGTCACTAGGTGATAGATTAAAGGGCATATTGAGTGCACAGTCATATTATCTGGCACTATGGTGGGCCAGGGAGCTGGTATGAAGGGTTTGGTGGATGCCAGGGCGCTGAGGGAGGCCCTGGAAATCATTAGCAGGGCATCTAAGGCCCAATTGGAAGGGGCGGTGGGGGACGTAACGGGGGCAGGGGAGGTAAAGGGTGGTAGGTCGCAGCGTAGAGCGGCGGCAGATGGGGCTCTCGCAGCAGTGGTGGCTTGCACCCCCGCGGTGGGGAGAGGGGAAGTTTGGGAATCCAGGGGCAGGAAGATGAGGAGGGAGGTAGATAGGAGAGCGTCCAGGGGAGAAATGATTTCGGGTGGGGAGCCAGAGAGGGATGGAGTTAATGATAGCCGTGGGGAGGTTAGAAGAGCTCAAAAAGGGGTGGGTCAAGGGAACCACGGTGGGAGCGGTGAGGGGGCACAGAAGGGGGCGACAGGGCAGAGGGGAAAAGGGGGTAAATACCTGAGGAAGAGTGTAGGTGGGAGAAGGAGAGAGAGGTCCCCATCAATTGAGGAGTTTAGGGAGGGGCGAGGAACAGCCCCCCAGGTTAAGAGGAGTGAGGGAGGAGGGCGCTGCGCAGCCCCCGCTGTTCACGTGGAGGGAGAGGGTTTAAGAACGGCCCCTCCTCGGTCAGCGCAAGGAGAGCCTAGAGGGTGCAGCACGGCCCCTAGCGAGGAGGATTACAGGGTGGAGGACTACACGCCTCGCTCGAGAGAAGAGGACCAGGCAGGGGTCTCTGCGGCCCCGCCGAGAAGACGTCAAAGGAGTGGCGGGACGGACGCCCCAGGCTCGCAGGAAGAAGATCGACTCAACTCGAGCATGAGCTTGCATCCACAATGGTATTTAAGGGGTGATGAAGTTGGATTGGAGGATTATGTGGGGCAGTGGGAGGAAAAAGGTTATAGGGCTGTAAGGGAAAGGGGGGAGGAGAGAAGAAGTTTGAGGGGGAGTGGGAAAGACAGGTGCAGGGCGGTCGAAGGGCAAGAGGTCGGTGGAGCAATTGGCTGGGTGAGTCTGCTGACATGTTTTGTCCCCGCAGTAGGAGCCTCTTAAGAAAAGAGATGAGGAGCATCGGTGTGGACGCCAGACCACAGACGGGCTGTGTGGAAAGAAGTGAGCAGGAAAGGGAATGGTCATCTGCATGGCAGAGAGGGGACACGAGAATGGGGACGGGTGATGAAGGGTCTGGCCGGCAAGGGGTAAGGAAAGAAGTTGGTGTACCGGCCATTGGAGCCTTGGGGGATGAGAAGGGCATTTGCTCAGTGGAGGTTCAAACGGACAAGGTGGTGGAGCCATTGGTGCTCGAGGTGCAAGTTGCAAAAGAAAAGGAGGTTGAAGTGAAATGCAAGGAGAAAAAACTGCCGTACATGGGTATCACAAAACCTTTGGGGGCGCACTTGATGGCAGCGACCAGGGAGAAGATTCAGGCGGGGGAATTTGTAGATGTTTTTAAGCTGCTCCATAGGGAAGTGAGAGCAAAGGAGGGGTCTAAGGAAGAAGAGAGGGAACTGGCGTCGCGCCCAAGGATCCCAGTGACTATTGAGAATTGGACGTCGGCATTTATCATTTATGCCAGCGTATATGGTTAGAAATTCCCGGAACGATGCGTGGCTCTGCTCAAATATATGGACGTAATTAGGAAGGCTTTCACGAGTTTTGGGGGTTTTGCCTGGGTACGCTATGATGAGGAATTCAGAGCAAGAATGGCGGAGGACAGTCAGGCTGTATGGGGGGAAATAGACATGGATCTTTGGCTGCAATGGATGGCTCCAACGTGGCCTGCCACGACATTGCACACAGCAAGTGGTCTGCCTGTGCCTTACCGGCCCTTTCTTGGTCGCCCCGCCCATGAGGGGGTGGGGGGAGGAGGCAGCGGACAGCCCTCAGCAGCATGTTAGGCGATCAATAAAGAAGGCTGCACGAGGGGGATGTGCAAATGTAAACACGAGTGCAGCAGGTGTGCGGGTCGGCATCCGGTTACAGATTGTTTTCAGGCAGGGGACAGTGGGTCAGGGCGAGAAGCGGCGCAAGGAGGTAGGGGGGAAGGACCGCATGCCAGGTAAATTGGGGTGTCTGGTAGGCCGGGCTCAGTTTATTGGAAAAGGAGGGGGGGGCACAAGGTTTGATGAGAGGTTTTGGGGACGATCCAAAGGGGGTAGGAGAGGGGGAGGAGGAAGACGCAGGGGGGGGGCACAGGAGGGATGTAAATGTGGAAATTGTTAAGGGGTGGTGGCCATCGTTTGGAGGGCAGGGACGACGGTGGCGAAGCCCTCACGCTTGCCGCACGACAAGGTGAGTAAGCTTTAGGCTGCATGGACGGAGGTGCGGGAGCGCCTCTGGTGCAGCAGGGGGAAGTGATGAGATGGGTCTGCATGGATGGTGGTGCACTAGGGTCCCTGGTGCAGCTGGGGGGAAAAAGTGGAGCAACAAAGCAAGGTGCCGGAAGAGGAATTTATATGGAATGGACTGCATGGACGGGGGCGCAGGTTTGGCCCCTGGTGCAGCGGTGGAGAGGAGTAAGGCAGAAAAGGGGCCTGCATGGACGGGGGTGTGCACTGGGGCCCCTGGTGCAGGTGGGGAAACAGGTGGTAATGGACTTGAAGATTAGTTATATGGAATGGACTGCATGGACGGGGGTGCAGGTTTGGCCCCTGGTGCAGTGGCGAAGAGGAGTAATAAAGAAAAGGGCCTGCATGGACGGGGGTGTGCACTGGGGCCCCTGGTGCAGGTGGGGAAACAGGTGGTAATGGACTTGAAGATTAGTTATATGGAATGGACTGCATGGACGGAGGTGCAGGTTTGGCCCCTGGTGCAGTGGCGAAGAGGAGTAATGAAGAAAAGGGCCTGCATGGACGGGTGCACGTGGGCCCCCGGTGCCGGGTGGGCAATGCAGGGCCATACTAGTAAGGTGAGGGAAGGTGGGGGGCAAGGGTGAGTAGGTGGGTAATAGGTTAGAGGAGAAAGGGCGTCTAAGTGGGATTAGGTGTATTGTTTAAAGGTTAGGTGAAAGGTGCGAAATATAGGGGGGCAGCTAGGAGAGGACCGGGGGTGTTTCCAGAGAGGGATAAGGGGATGGACAGGAAGGATAGGGTACTGGAGGAAGGTGTTACGAGTGGTGTGGGAAAGGTTAGGAGGTTGGAACTCATTCATTTAGGAGGGGTGCAGCATCTGAAGGTAGCAGGCTGGGCTATTCAGAGGAGTAGGTGAAAAGGTTGGGACGCGGGAAGTAAGGGAGATACAAAGGGTATGTCAGGGACCGGGGCAAACGGGATGTCTTTAAAGAATTTTTCAGTAGGTAGCAGGAGTGTTGCGTTTATTAGGATGGTGTTGATTTGTAAGTGATTTTGTAATTTCTTTTTCAGATGCTGCTAGGAGGTCGGGTCAGATGTCAAAAATCTGGTTTGTGGGACATTCTAGGGTTAAGTGGGCGGGGAAAGAAGCTGAGAAAAGGGTTGCTGGCAGGCAACTGGGTTGCAACTATGAAGATGTTGTGGTAAGATGGTCTGGGTTTGGGGGGCTGCGCTGGGATCAGTTGCTTCCTATGTTGGCTGGGTTGAGGGAAAGCTAGGGGCCTCCAGATGGGGGGATTATTCATGGTGGGGAAAATTATCTGATAAGGGATATGGGTGTGGCTCTTCTTAAGAAAATAAAAAGGGATTTTGTTACGGGTCCGACAAGTGTGGCCTCAAGCATCTGTAGTGGGGACTAAGTGGTTGCCGCGAGAGTTTGGGGGGGAGCGAGAAATGAGGGAGCGATAGAGCGGGCAAGGAAGGGGATAAACAGAGAGAGGGTAGAAGTTTGTGCATCGGTGGCGGTACAGGTTTTGGACCATAAGGAGATAGTTTAGGAAGGATTCAGGAGATTTAGAGAGGATGGTGTACACTTGTCGGTTTTTGGGAATAATCATTATCTGGCGGACTTGAGCTCTTGGCTGGGAGATTGGTTAAGGAGTTGGAGGTAAGGAGAACTGGTGTGGGGCAGAAAGAACACCTCGGTGGAGGGTTTTTCTGGTGCCGGGGGCATGGCCCCTTTAGATGTGGGGGGAGGGAAGCACAATGGGGGAATGGCAGGGGAAAGGATGGGGTGGTGCGGTTTGCACAAGCGGGCCACCCCGGGGGAACAGGTATTGAGCATGGAGGGGCATGGCCCCGGGAAGAAAGCGGGACGCCTGGAGAAGGGGTAAGGAGACGGTAGGGTCCAAGGGATAGTTAGGGAGGAAGTGGTTTTATGTAATTATTTAATTGTTGGGGGGAAATGAAAATGTTTAATTATTTAATGGGTTGTTTAAAATATTTCTTTAGTCTGTAAGGCCATGGAGCCAGGTAAGCGTTCAATTGTAAGCTTTGGCCTGTCACGTTAAAGCGACCTTTTCCACTTTTAAATGAGTCTGGGTTTTTGTGCAGTATAAGCCAAAAAGGCGGTGCCAGCGGCTACACGAAGCTAACAGCGGGCTCTGGCAGGGGTGCGGGGGACACTGCACAATGGGAAGCTTCAATTTAGTATGGCATTCACTTCGATATTGGGGTGACTGGGGGCTGACATAGGGGTTTAACGCGACACGGGCCACATTATGTTACGGCCGTGGAAGGTGGCATCTTTGGGTACGACGGTCACAAGGCAGTGGGGGTTTTCAGAGGGGCCGGGCTGCAAATTGTCGGGGGAATTTTATTGCTGCGGCTCCAGATTGGGCAGCCGCCGGGCTCTTCTGGTCCTGCTTAACACAGGTTTATTGGCTGCTTTGTTGCGGACAAAGGCCCGCCGCTGCAGTCAATTTGGGAAATAGTGGGTCATGGCCGCTGCGCAGGGCGTTCTGTTTGGGGCTTCTTTGGTTCTTTGTTGCCATGTACATTGGGGCGATTGGTTACCGGTTCTACCCGGAAGACTACATGTCCCAGAAGACAGTGGGGCAATTGTCGCAGGCATATTTACTAATGCGGCGGTCACGTTCCATGGCACAAAGGTGATGCCCATTGGTCTCCAAATGGAAGGCAGATTATTGGGGGGTGCATGTGGCACCCACCAGGCAGCACAATCAAGGGAAAGGTGTACGAGGGGCCTTGCGGCGTGGAGGCATAGGAGTAGGCGGGGGGGGATTGGTAGGGTGCGGGCGGCCTTTGGGGGGATATTCAGTTTAGGCGTGCACGCTGGGGCACGTATGGGCGGTGTTTCTGGATGGAGCGCGCTAAATGGGCTAAGGGCATCGTAACATACACGCGGGCCCACCCGGATGGGAGGCCCGGGGCCGTAAGCTGGGAGGTGGGGGGTTTGTGCTAACTCCGGTGGGGCAGTGCCTTTTGGCGCTGCCCCACTTAGCATGCACATGTGCTTTCCTAGGAGAGCAGGCTGCAAGCTCCCCAGCCCCTCCTGCACCTCTCATCGAAGTGGAATTTGTAAAGAAACCAACGCTGAGCTACACTGTTGCACTCAGGCGAATTGCTTCAAGGAAAGAGCCCAGCTACAGCCAGGTGATTGTTTCAACTGGGGGGGCTGCTGCCAGTGTTTTTGCGAGGAATCAACGCTGCTCATACATAGGACAAGGTACAGCTGGACAATTGCTGTATGAGACCTGTCCTAATCTGACATTGTGTCACGACGGCGAAGATAAATTAAAAATACCTTCTGGGGGATACAGCGGGGGGGGCTGTGGGCTGACACTGACAGGCCACAGCATTCCAAACCTGACCGAGTCAAAGGTCACAAGCAACGTGCAGCTAAGGAGCAGAGCAGAATTTGCGGCGGCCGTGCTTTTCTGTGTCTTCAGCCTGGGAAGCAGGACTACACAGAGCACCGGCTTTAACAGCTGGACAGGGGACAGCCGGAATTCCCAGGCACACATTTCGGCAGACCTGCATTGGAAGGAGGCAGACACAGAGCCCCAGCATTTTACTTTACCTGGGAACTACAAGAGGGGGGGGAAGAGGACCCTGACCCACACAGCAGGTTGGGAAACACAAAGACAACCCAGTACGAACCAGCACGCAGAGACCCAAACAGGCAAGAGATGGCCAACGCCTTATCCCTGAAAGAAACATTACTCCTGGAATGGGCCAAAGCAGCGGAAGCCGTCCATGGCATGGACGTGGTGCAGGAAAGAACGGCAGAGCTCGCATCCACCGGCCTCAACGAGGATGACGCAGGCGCCCTGGAAGAGGAGGTCGACGGCGATGAGGAGCCAGCAGAAAGGGAGCAACCAGCTAGGAAGAAGCAGCGCCTTGACGTCCGCAGCATGCCCGCCTCTTCAGACACCCACCCAGGCACCAAAAGGAAAGCAAAATCAGGTACTGTGAAAAGCAATGATTTGGGGCCTATGCTTGAACAATTTTTAAAATGGCATAAGGGTGCGGGTGCTGGGAAAAAGAGGAGGCACAGGGATGACTCGAGCAGCTCCAGCAGCGAGAGTGACAGCACAGACACAGAGTCGGAATCTGGGGGCGAGGATGACCAGGGCCACCTTAAAGCATGGGTTGGGCCTAGCAATGATGTACCGTCTCCAACCCCTCATATGACTAAATATGGGAGGCGCACTGCCGGCAAAAGTGTAAATAGAAGCCTAAAAAAGACCATTGCATGGCACATTGAACGGAAAATTAAGAGAAAGATCTGGAAAAAGCAATTTATTGACATTTTCTGCCTATTGGAATATGAAGAATTAGGTTTTGGCATTTCAAAAAGGGATAAGAAAGAGGAAGAAAAAGAGAGAGCAAAGAGGCCCACACTGGAGAAGAATATTCAGAACTGGGAGGCCTCTTTTCAAATCCTATCCACAATAATTCTAGAAAAATTCCCAGAAGAGGGCACTGCACTGATTGCCTACCACCACAGAATTTTGGAGATTCACAATACCTTTGGGGGGGGGGGAGTCTTGGCTGAACTATGATAGAGAGTTCAGGAAGGAGATGCAGAAATTCCCTGACCTGAGCTGGGAGGAGGAAGACCCTAAATTGTATCTTTTTCATGTATTAAAAGAAAACTCAGCTAGGAGCGCCCAAAGCAGCAAGGACTATGAGCATCAGTATAATAGAAGAATGCCCCCAGGTGGGCAAAAATCAGGGCATAATCAGGGGCAGTCTGGCAACCGCAGCAACGGGGGGGCCAAAGGAAGCACTCCGGGGTCCTGCTGGTACTTCAACAGAGGGTCATGTAACAAGGGCACCGAGTGCAGATACAAGCACCAATGCAGCACATGCAGTGGTGGCCACAGCAGCAACAATTGCACAAAAGCCTCTCCTTCCAGGCCCAGCCCAAAAGTCACTGAGGGCAAAAACATGTACTAGTTATAAGATGGGGGCCTCACCAATAAAAATTGACCAACTAATAAAAATGTTAGAGAACTACCCTGACCCTGCAGCTAGATAATTCTTGGGTCAGGGCTTCAAAGATGGGTTTCAGATCCCAATCAAGGGCCAGGGATCTCCCACCATACCCAAAAACCTAAAAATCTGCCTCTTCCCTAGCCAGCATAATAAGAGAATAAATTGGTAAAGAGCTAAACCTAGGGAGGATTGAGGGTCCCTCTCCAACACCCTCCCTTCATTGAGTTTTTTATGCTTCTCCTGGCCATTGTGCCCAAAAAAAAAAAAAAAAAAAAAAAAAAAAACAGCAGGGGGAGTTTAGGATGATCCACCATTTATCGCACTCACCCGGAAGCTCTTTCAATGTTGGCATCCGTGCCACTGTGGCTGCTGTCTCTTATAGCTGCGTGCAGGATGCGGTTGACCTAGTAAACCTGTCAGGTAGACACGCCCTCATGGCGAAAGCCGGCATTAAGTCAGCATTCAGGCTGCTGCCTGTGCACAAGAACACTCACCAGTGGCTGTGTTTCCATTTTGACAACAAATTCTATTTGTGATAAACGCCCCCCCCCCCCATGGGCTGTGCCATCGCGTGTGCCTACTTTGAACTGTTCAGTTCTTTCCTACAAAGGGTACTCCAACAGGCCATGCCTAGAGCCAGAATGGTACACTATCTGGATGATTTTTTCTTCACTGGCCCAGCAGGGTCTCCCCTAAGCAGCTCATCCATAAAGTTATTCAGTGAAACCATGCAGGCATTAGGGGTTTCCACAGGTGCCTGAGAAGACAGTAGGACCCACCACCACTCTGTCATTCCTAGGCATAGAGATTGACTCTTCCAAGAGGGAATGCTGCCTACCCATAGACAAAATAGAGGACCTTCTAAAGACAATAAGGTTGATGACAGGCAGGGACAAGGCGACGGGGCGGGAAATACAGTCCCTTGCTGGGAAACTCAATTTTGCTACCAGAATCATGTTCCAAGGCCGGATCTTTAACAGGAGCCTGGAACTAAAAATGAGGGGGGTTACTAAGCCACACTACCACATCAGATTGAGCAAGGAAATAACACAAGACCTGGACATATGGGAATCATTTCTTAACAATTTCAATGGCCAGGTGATATGGCGCAAAACCATGAATGGCGCAGACAAAAGGTCCTTGTTCACAGATGCGGCTGGCAGCAAAGGATTTGGGGTATGTTTTGGTAACAAGTGGAGCGCAGAGCACTGGCCTCCCTGCTGACAGAGGAGGGGCTGGTCCAGGAACATCACACCGCTAGAGATATTCCCCATATGGATGGCACTCTATTTATGGGGGGACTTGTTGGCCAGCACAGAACTGGTCACACGGTCAGACAACATGGCGGTTGTACACATTTTAAACAAGGGTGCTGCCTCCTGCCCTCTGGTGCTAAAAGTGTTGAGAGAAATGACAAAAGTCACCCTGGAAAATAACATGGTAATAATTGGGCGGCACATTGCAGGCAAAGATAATAAGGCCTCTGACGCTCTGTCCCGTTTTCAGTTCTCCACTTTCAAGGCACTAAACCCACAGGCAGAAGCCAGGAGGACAGCAGTTCCAGAAGAGGTTTGGGCCACCATGGACACATCCAAGGCAGCCCCCGCCAGCCAGCCGGTCACAGCTCTCCCATCTGGCAGCAGTTTCATATTCCACTAGATTAGCGGTGGCACCCGACCCCACCCACGGCGCACTAACCAGATATGCTCTCAACGGTTGGACCAAAATGGAAGGGGTCAAGACAGACACCAGGCGCCCCCTCAATTTTGCTAAATTAAAAAGTTCTGCTAGACACCCTCCCTGCAGTATGCAACAATGCCTATGATACCTCACTATTTAGAGCTGCCTTCACATTCAACTACTCTGGGGCGTTCAGGATCAGCGAGATAGCCTCCAAAAACACAGGATCAGAGGTAGGGCTGTGAAACTGTGTAGGTCCAAAACTGACCAATTAGGAAAAAGGAGGATCATCAACCTGTACTGCATTGAGGAAACAGAATATTGCCCCATCTGCATCACCAGGGCCTTCACGAACAAGCGCCCCAGCCGGGGGGGGGGGGGGGGCAATTATTCACACACAAAATTGGGTCTGCCCTCAGTTGATTCCAGGTGAGGTCTGTCCTCAGGAAGACTAATAGCTATAGGATGGAATCCTACTGAGTTTGGATCCCACGCCTTCAGGATAGGAGCAGCCACTTAAGCCTGGATGGGGGGGTTGCAAGAGAAAGCCATAAAAGGGATTGGGGGTTGGAAATCGGGGGCTTACAAAAGATACATCAGGAAAGACTTGATCTAATAGTATCTTCCTCCCCCTCCCCTCCCCCCGATTATCTCCTCATCATCCACCCATCTCGGGGGCAATGACTTGCCTCAGCTGGGCAGGAGGTTTTTCTGGCTTGAATCGGCACCTCCCTCAGATCCCTGGCACGCATACTAAGACTTCGAACAGAAGTGATGATATCAGAAATCATCCCTCGCCAACAGTGGCATGGGGCAGAGTGCAGCAAAGCCATGGAGATTTCTAGGCGCAAACTGAACAAAGCCGTGGCCGATTTCTGCCTTTCATCAGGCCTCAAATTTATTAAACATGGGATCTCGGTACACAACCAGGCCATGTTCTGCAAGGACAGGGTTCACCTGTCCATTGAAGGTATGGACATTTCACCAGGAATATTTTCGGGACCCTGGCAGCCAGAGGCTGTACTTAATTCATAATCTCTTATTTTGGGGGGACCTGGGAGATGCCGGTCAGCATCCCCTCAGGGTGGCGGCGGGGATCAGCCTCGAGCGGGCCCCTAATTGGGATTAGGGCCCCCCGCTCACCTGTTCCCTCTGTCCCCAAAATATAGTATTGTTATCCTTATGTGATGTTATAGCTGGTTTTTCTTTTGCACCATGGCTGGTACTAAAATAAAGCTTGTGGCCAAAGTTTTTTCCACCTCACATCCTGGTCGTCAGTCTCCTCATTCCTGCAACTGTCATTCTGTATTGCCGGTCTTGTCACACTTGTCATCCATCCGTGTCACCCGCATGCCACTCCCCAGCACAAAAACACTTCCAGGCTTATACACCCGGGCCCACCCGGATGGGAGGCCCGGGGCCGTAAGCTGGGAGGTGGGGGGTTTGTGCTAACTCCGGTGGGGCAGTGCCTTTTGGCGCTGCCCCACTTAGCATGCACATGGTGGGGTCGGGCTGCTGGGTCCCTTAACAATGGGAACCCAGACAGCGCGTCTCCAAGACAGGAGGGTGAGGTGAGAGGGGCAGGTGACAATCGGAAGTCGCTGCCCCCTGTCACCTTGCCCTCCATACTTCAAAAGGCCCCCTTCCCATCCTGCGGATGCTGAGCGGGGGCCTTTTGAAGTTCAAAGAAAGGGCCGCCTTGTCCCCAGGCCGAATTTTGCCTTTATCTGGCGGGGGCAAGGTGGCCCTTCTCATGCTTCCTCCCCGTCAGCCACGAACAGCAGCAGGACGGCTGCAGGTCTAAAAAACCATCCCTCCCACCCTGCAAATAACTAAGGTAAAGCTATAGCGAGGGCCAGGTAGAAGATGGAACACAATCATATCATTAGGGGAGGCTAAAACGCCTCACTTCAAAAAATAAACATAAAAATTCAACTCCAAGAAGGGCCTTCTTAAAATACCGGGGGGTCTTTTTGTCTATTAGTTAATATTCCAGGAAAATACGGTTATAGAAGACCCAGGCGCTCAGAATCCACCAGAAAACATCAATACAGGTGGGAGCCCTAGGGGAATAACAAAAGTGAAAAGGAGAGAGGAACTTGAGCAGAAACATGTACTAGTAAGCCTCAAGTATCCACCTCCATGCATGCAGGAGGGGGGGGGTCTCACAACAAGTGGATCAGGAGCAGGGTAAGTTCCTAGTAAGGCTCTGGAACCCACCCCCTCACAATTTTGTTTATGCAAGATAAGCGCACTGGGGTACGCAAGTGGATCGTGGGCGGGGGAAGTTCCCAGCTAAGCCCTTAGAACCCACCCCA
The DNA here is from genome assembly GCF_040938575.1 of Ambystoma mexicanum. Taxonomy (NCBI): domain Eukaryota; kingdom Metazoa; phylum Chordata; class Amphibia; order Caudata; family Ambystomatidae; genus Ambystoma; species Ambystoma mexicanum. Next base: position 766,109,005 of record NC_090938.1, on the reverse strand, counting down.
GCAGCAAAATAGTACAACACAAGCACTGAAGGGGTTCACAACACAAGTGGATCGGGAGCAGGGAACATTCTAGTAAGGCTCTCTTTTTGAACCCATTCCAGCTGTAAAAACAGGCAGCCTTAAGCGCTGAGGGGGTCTCACAACGCAAGTGGATCGGGAGCAGGGTAAAAACCTAGTAAGGCTCTTTTGAACCCACCCCGGCTGTAAAAACAAGCAGCTTCAAGCACTGAGAGGGTTTCATAATGCAAGTGGATCGGGAGCTGGGTAAAAACCTAGTAAGGCTCTTTGAACCCACCCCGGCTGTAAAAACAAGCAGCGCTAAGCGCTGAGGGGGTCTCACAAGGCAAGTGGACCGGGAGCAGGGTAAAAACCTAGTAAGGCTCTTTGAACCCACCCGGGCTGTAAAAACAAACAGCGTTAAGCACTGAGGGGGTTTCACAATGCAAGTGGATCGGGAGCTGGGTAAAAACCCAGTAAGGCTCTTTGAACCCACCCCGCTGTAAAAACAAGTAGCTTTAAGCGCTGAGGGGTCTCACAATGCAAGTGGATCGGGAGCAGGGTAAAAACCCAGTAAGGCTCTTTGAAACCACCCCGGCTGTAAAAACAAGCAGCCTAATGCGCAGAAGGGGTCTCGTAGCACAAGTGGATCTGGATCAGGGAAGACCCTAGTAAGGCTCCTAGAATCCACCCCGAGGAAACAACTAGCCCGCGAACGGAGCATGGGGGCTTCAAAAACTCAAGTGGATCATGTGTGGAGAAAGTGCCAAATTCATCTCCAAAGAGTGGACCAAGAGGCTAAAACGCCTCCATCCGTGGAAAAGTACAAAACACATGACCAAAAAGTCAAAATGGCTCTAAGAACACATCCCGCGGAGGATCAAGTGAAAGGCTTCACAACGCGGGGTTTTGTTCTATCAAGAAATACGGATCAAGAGCCATAACTTCAGCGAAAATCACCCTGTGAGCAAGAGAGGGCGCAAGTGCTAAACCTGGTCAGATTGGACAGCAATGAAAGGCACACAAGCGCACACCTCCCCACCTCACTTGGAAAGGACAAGAGAAAGCAGGATGAACCTGCTCCAAAGACAAGCAATTATGAACATGTCACAGCTCACACGCTGGGGCCAAACAATTGTCACAAGCTTTCATTTGAATGGCGGTGGGGATCAGCCTCGAGCGGGCCCCTAATTGGGATTAGGGCCCCCCGCTCACCTGTTCCCTCTGTCCCCAAAATATAGTATTGTTATCCTTATGTGATGTTATGGCTGGTTTTTCTTTTGCACCATGGCTGGTACTAAAATAAAGCTTGTGGCCAAAGTTTTTTCTACCTCACATCCTGGTCGTCAGTCTCCTCATTCCTGCAACTGTCATTCTGTATTGCCTGTCTTGTCACACTTGTCATCCATCCGTGTCACCCGCATGCCACTCCCCAGCACAAAAACACTTCCAGGCTTATCGTTCAGGCTGCAGTGCGCTCTGGGCATCGTAGTCGGGTGGGGGGAACTAGCAGTGGTTACTAGCTTGGCGCGGCCGGCGGGAAGCAGGCGATAGGTGCTATTGGGCACAGGCCGCCCTGCTACTAGGAAGGGGGCGGGGTGCAAAGGCAGGATAATGTGTTGCCACACATGTGAACATGTGAATGCACTAATGGTCACTAAGGACGCCATTCATTGCGCCCACAGTGTGTTGTGCATGGGCGGCGGCTGAACCGCCGCACTGCTGACTGCATCTTGGGGCAAAAGCAAAGCGTGTGCTTCTGGGCTGACAACAAGTTGTCAATGGACAGGACTGTAAGGGCTGCGAAGGGGCAGGGCGGGAAGGTGGTCACTGGAGCGGGTTAGCGGAAGGGCTGGGCATGCTAGAAATAATAGAATAATAATGGCGGAAGGGGGGATTGCTATAAGCAGCACGGATCCAGGAAAAGGAGGAGCATTTGGTCACCTCTCTTACTTTAAAATTAAAGGGGGCAAAGTGGCAACCAGACTCTCGGTTGCGAAGATGGCTCAGTAGGTTGTGTGCACGCGCATGACATGCATGGGTTGGCATTTAAGGAGTTGGCGTTCGAGGGTGGCACGAGTTGATGTTGGTTGACAGTCGCACGAGTGAAACGAGCGCAGTGTTCACCAAAGCACTGATGTAGGAACATCCGGATTTTGACAATGAGGTTTGGAAGGGGAGGGGGCAGTGATGGTCAGCTACTGGCGGTTTAGGAAGGCATGCACCAGGGGAGGGGGCCGGCGGGGATTCCAATGCAGTGAGACCCTGGTTTCGGGGAGGGAAGGCGAAGGCGGGAAAGCAACTGCAATAATTAGCTCCATAGGAGGGGAGGGGGCAGCTTGTGGGACTCGGGCGTCTTACAAGCATGATTGCCAATTTTCGAATGCTATTACTGGGGGGAAAGGGAAGAGGTTTTGGTCACCTCGCTTTACGATTAATGGAAGGCGGGCAACGGATGAGGATGGCCCAAGTGGTTTGTGCACGTGCCCATAATACATGTGTGCACCGAGGGGGCATAGCAGCAAGGATAGGCCTAGGATAGGGCAATCCCAGAACGCAGTAGCGCCATTAGGTAAACCAGGACCAGCCGTGGGCGATCCTTCAGTTAGGGGGCCGGTTGTGGCGTTTGCCGCACGCATACTGTGCAAAGGAAGGGCGGTGGAAGGGATGTGAGTGGCGTCACGGGTTGGCCTCCTTTTGGCACAGTGGAAAAACAAGTCAAAAAGGCTGACATGGACAATGACAATTCAATTCATAACTTGTTAAATTTTAATGAGTTTGGGTGCTCCCTGTATACGACTTGGGTCTGCAGGCGCATGAGGTGGGAAGGGACGCCCTACTTGTGGCATGTTCGGGGAAGGAAGCAGTCCGTTGCGAGGTGTTCCTGCAGTAGTTCCAGTGAAGGAGGTGGTCAGTTCCAATGAGAAGGGCTTGTAACTTGCGGAGCACATCAAGGAATGAGTTTGTTTGTTTGTTTATTGAATTTATAAAGGGCACCAGACCCAGAGGTAACGGGGCGAAGCAAAGGTTATGCAAGGCTTACAAGGTTACATAGTGTACAAAATACAATATACAAGTAGTCAAATTTCACAAAGGACGGAATTATTTACATTATAGTGTACAAGCGTATGCAAAAATTTACAATCTTAAGAGGCAGACAATGCTAGAGTGCAATAGTTTCAGTGGAAACTCGTTCTCGGTCGAATTGAGGTGGGTAATGAGTTTCTTTCTGAAGTGAGGGTAAGGTAGGTCAGCTCTCAGCTCATGTGTCAGGGAGTTCCAGAGTTTAGCGGCCTTCACAGGGAAACTGTTGCCGCCGATCTTGGAGGATTTGAATCTAGGTACTAGCAGGCAGTTAGTATTGACGGTTCTGTAGGTCTACTGGAAGTTCTTCTAGACAATTTGTCAATTAGGTATCTAGGTGCAGCATTGTGCAATGCTTTGTGTGTCAGGGAGGCGATTTTTAGTTGTATTTTGTTATAGGTGGATAACCATTTGTATTGGCGTCTGATTGCAGTCATGTGCACTCTTTTGTTGATGCCCAGTGCAGCTCTGAGGGCGTTGTTTTGTAATATTTTGAGTTTTTGAATACTGGCTTTATTGGCACTGCTGTAGAGAGCATTGCAGTAGTTTAATCTGGAGAGAATTAATGCTTTGGCCAGAATGATGCAGCTGTCGTTGGAAAGGAAGGGCCTACCTGCTCTAATAAGCTTACACGCGTAGGCTGTGGTGGAAGCCAGAGATTTCAGTTGTTTATTGAAGGACATCGTCGCATCCAGGTAGAAACCAAGGGTTTTTACCTCCTTTGAGACTATGGTATTGTTGCCATCAATGATGAAAGAAGCGTATTCATGACCTAATTTAGAGATATTAGAGGGGGTGCCGAGGATTATCAACTCTGTCCTGTCATCATTCAGGCATAAACCGTGGGTGGCCATCCATGCCTGAATGATGAGGTAGATCCTATTCACCAATTCCAAGTCCCTGCCATGAACCCCAGAAAGTGGGAGGAGAATCTGAGTGTCGTCTGCGTAATTAGTGCAGGTGACACGCAGAAGGTCCAAATCATCGAACAATGGTTTGGTGACTATGTTGTACAGCGTTGGAGACATGCAGGAGCCCTTGGGGACCCCGCACACGATTGGGGTAGGATCAGCAGCTGCTGAGGGGGAGAATACTCTGATGGTTCTGTCGCTCAGGAATGATTCTATCTATGGAAAAATGGGCTGCTGTGTCAAGGTGCCTACAGAGGACCTTGTGGTCCACCAGATCGAATGCAGCTGAGAGATCAAGTTGCAGCAGTAGAGCTGTCTTCCCTTTGTCTCTCAGCTCATCGATTTGAGTCTTCCGTACCATGTAGTGGTCGGAAACCTGATTGTCTGACCCTTAGGAGTTTGTGCAGTTCGAGGTATTTTTGGATCTGGAGGTATGCAACTTTATCCAGAATTTTGAGTAAAAATGGAACCGTTGTAATGGGGCGGTAGTTGGTGGCGATAAGTGGGTCTAAAGTTTGCTTCTTCAGAAGAGGGAGAACCCAGGATTGTTTGAGATTGACTGGGACAGTGCCAGAGGCAAATGAGACGTTGATCAGTTTGAAGATGAAAGGGGAGAGGTCTCTTGCGGCCTCTTTTATGATGTGTGCTGGGCAGACATCTCCTTTACAGTTGGGCGGTTTGAGTGAGAAGATGGTTTTTTCCACTTCAAGGATGGAGGTTTTAGTGAAACAGAATCTATTATTTTGAACAGAGATGTTTTTATTCGGTGGGGGAGAGTTAGTTGGTTGAGGTAAGTTCAGGGTATCTTTCTTATTTTGGTTTGTAGAGTATTTATTTTATTAGTTAGGGCTTGTTGCATCTCTGAACACCAGGTCTGGTTTTTGATACAGATATCAGGTGTGGAGATAGGGGACTCTAGTTCTCTTAGTATTGTGAATAATTCTTTCATACTAGAGTTAGAATTGGCAATTCGTTCATTATAGGAGTTTTGTTTAGCCTGGCAAATGTCTTTGTTATCATTGGAGGGGCAGAGCCGCCAGTCGGTTTCACATTTTCTTTTTAATAGTCGCAAGTCCTTTAATTGTGGAGTGAACCACTTATTAAGGTGTGCTTTGGCTTTACTGGGTCTCAGTTTGAGAGGGGTGACTTTGTCCAGAGTAGAGAGCATGATCTTATTATATTCCTGCACCAAGGTACTTGGGTCGAGGTTGTCTGGCAGAGAATTTAGGGATCACACTGTCCGCTGTAATCTTCTTTTTCAATCTGGTTAGACAGGGTGGCGCTACTTGAGGAGCTAAGATTATAGGTCTGGTGGTGGATAGCGTCAAGGACACGAGGGAGTGGTCGGTCCAGGATAGGGGAGAAATAGAGGTAATAGTAGCTGTGCAGTTGTAATCGGCTACCCAGTCCAAGGTTCTGCCCTTGATATGGGTGGGAGCGTTTACTTTCTGTATCAATCCTAATGCATTGAGGGAATTTACTATTTGTAGGGCCTGTTTATCTGAGAGATCATTAAGGCCTAAGTTAAAGTCGCCAAGCAGCAGTACTTGGGAGGTGGGTTTGAGATTCTTGGCAAGTATATTATGCAGGTCCTCCTCAAATGTGCTGATGGGCCCAGGAGGTCTGTATATTACATGCATGGTAAGTGATTGGGAGTTCTTTAACGGTAGTTTGATAGAGAGGGATTCATAAGATTGCAGGTCTTTGGGAACAACTATTCTCATAGATAGGCTTTCTCTGGATATGATGGCTATTCCACCGCCTCGGGATCCATCTCCGTCTTGTCTAAAGATAGTATATCCTTCTGGGACGGCTAGCGTGAGTGCAGGTCCTGCAGCATTATGTAGCCAGGATTCAGTTATGGCTAGGAAGTCTAACCTGTCTTGTGTAATTAGGTCGGTTATGTCGATGGCATGAGCCACCAGAGACCTTGCATCAAGGAGAGATCCTTTGAGGGGTTGATTGTCTACTTTGACTGCGGTTAGGCAAGAGGTAGGGTTGTTAAGAACAGGAGCCTTGGAGAGGTGTGTAGTAGTCTGAGTGTCAGAGGCACAGAAGATGGATGGGGAGGTGGGCCATTTGGCAGTGGTGGGTGTCATAGTACGGTAGCAATTAGTTTTCTTATTAGTAGGTAATAAAGATCTGGTCAAAGGCTTATATATTTTAAGAAGTCTGGCGCGTAATTTAAGATTTCTATTGGACGTCGTGCAAGGGACCATAGTGTAGTCTCCTGAGAACTTGCCAGTGTGGTGGCTGGAAAGGGCAAGGCTACTGGGATTGGGCGCCATGATTAGAAGGTTGAGTGGGTAGGATCTATTCTCATCTGGGAAGGTTCCGTTAGGGTGGACTACTGGGCTGATGAAAAGTTGTAGGGTGATTGGTAGCAGGAAGATGTACAAGATGCTATCGCCTGGCATATTGAGTAGTGAGACGTAGGTCACAATAGGCAGATTCGACTTGTGGCTAAGTGGGCCTAAAAGCACAGTGTACAAGGTGAGCAGGATGCTCTAAAACACGGGCAATCACAATAAGCAGATTCGACTTGTGGCTAAGTGGGCCTAAAAGCACAGTGTACAAGGTGAGCATAGTGCTCTAAAACACGGGCAATTACAATAGGGAAAAACGATTTTAACTGGGTGTGCCTAGAGCACAGTGAGTGTGAGTGAGTGAAGTGCCATGAGGCATCGCAAATTACACTACGTGGAGACGAATTTTGCTATAGATTGTATCGCATATCACTTAGACTCGGGCAATTGTGGCAATAAGAATTTATAACAGGCTACTATGAGGACAATGCGTAAGGAGGTATGGCCATCGAGCATTCAGTCTGGAATAGGGACAATCTTTACAGACCCTTATACTAACTGTGAAATAAGGACTGTGCAGCCATAATAGGCCGTTATGATCGTGTCAATACTTCCCATAGTAATAGCTTGCAGCTTCCTTAGAACAGTAGGAATCCGGATGCAGTAATAGTGCGTACCGATGCATTATGCTGGGACAGGATCCATACCTCAAGTGTATTAAGTTCGAAATAGAGTGCTTCCTCCCGCTTCATGGCGCGAACAGGGGGCAAACAGGAGCCTTAGTTACAGCCTTGTTTGCAGGCCGCCGGCGCTTCCGCCTGCCAGCGGATGTCGAGTGAACAAAAGGGTATCAGTTGCTGGGCAACGAGGCTCCAGCCTCGCTGTGGCGCCGCGTTGCTTCCGGCATTGGCAGGTCAGGCAAATGTAGCTGGGACAAAGTCAGGCGGATGCAGTGTGGCGCTCGATGCAGAAATGCACAGGAGTAAAGCTAACTAGCTACGCAACACTTTGCAGGGTTTTTCAGTGAAACAGATGTTGAAATAAGGCAGAGGGGGGGGGCTCCTGCCCTCTCCCTAGGACGTGGGTGCCGGATTGAGGGGGATCTAACGGATTTAGCACAGGCACACTGCAGCTTTGGAGTTTCGGGCTAAGATAACTGCGCAGAGAGTGTGGAGGCAGCAGACAGTGTCACAGTGTCACAGGTTTTTCACAGTAATAGGGCGCTCGACAGGCATTGGATTATCGTCAATACATGCGGTCAGTACTGCTTTAATGGCAATGGCGGCTTGGAAGGGGTCACTAAGGGCGCCACGATGGTCAAAACACTGGTCAGAGCTTCAGCCGCACAGCAAAGTAACGCATAATCACGGCCCACACTAGCCAGAAACCTGTGGCACAGTGACTCTCAATACAAATCACATAATCACTCAAATGGACAATACACCTGCGGACTTACAAATTCAATTTGAATTTAATTCAGAACAGAATTGGTCTGGACAAGATACAGGTAAAGTAGGGTGCGCAGGCTAGATCCCCCTCCCTTTTTCAGGGACGGGGTGCTCCGGCTGGCGTAACAAGGCGGGGCAAAGGGTGGGTATTCAACGATGAGTGCCTTTGGGCGGGAAAGGAGAGTGTTCATGGGAAGAGGAGGGGACGGGGGGGGGAACCTTTGCAAACGGAATGAGGGGCTCATTGTCTATTGGGACAAACTTAATGTGCAAGTGGGAGGTGTAGGTCACCGGGATGGGGGCTCCTATCAGAGTATGAATATTATGAGGCAGCCACGATACGTTGCAGTAGTTGGGGACCTGCACGCAAAGGTTGATTTTCAGTCTTTAGCACAGTTTTGTTGTTGCTCCCCCGCGATAACTACTCGAGACTACAAGTACCAGAATGCAATTTATTTGTTTGCCCCGTTTAATGCACAATGCGGGTTCCCATGTATCTACCACGCTTGGTGTAATTGGCTCTTGCAAAAGGCAGGGCATATGCACACCACTGCCTTGAACCACATGATTAGCATAAGGAAGTGTCTCAATTGGGCACGTGTTTTAAGCGGCACTAAGCTCCCAATGTCGGCGGCAGCATAAAAGTAGAGTTCAGACTGTCCTTGGCAGGTTGGCTTGTGTTTTGTAAGCGCCTCGAGCACCACAAACACATAATGTACCCATTTCACCTCATGCAAATATTATATGTTTAAAGCGCCTTGAGCACGAGCAAACAAGAAATGTGACCCTCCACCTCAGACCGAACAGTTAGTGTGGGCAGAAGGAACCCTGCAGGGCATCATGGGTAACGCAGTTCAATCTTGGACATGGCGGGAACAGATAGAGTGTAGAGGTTTGAGTATTGAGCCCAACATTACACTACACGCCTAAACACAGCCAAATACCAATTGGCGAATCACAATACCCAGCATGCCCCCCCCCCAGATCGCACCCCACACACCCCCCTGGAACACCCGCAAAACTCAACCCCTACCCCTTATAAATGGGGCTGACCCGGTTTTGGAGCAATATGGCAAGGCGAGCGCCCAAGGATAAACAACCCTTTTAAAATTTTAGACCGCTCCTGGCCCCTTCCTTTTGGGACTCAGGAAACCCCAAAACGTCCAGCCCTGCTTTACAAACCTGCAGGGTTACAACTATTGGAACGCAAACCCACACATACAGTGTATTACAGTAACTATAGTGCATGCACCCTCTTTGATTGCCCCAATGAGCTGGCCCACCCCCGGCCCCTAACTGTGATTTTATTTGTGGAGCAGTGAAAGTTTTCCTCCTCTCCACTTGGTGGACGAACTAACCTGGCCCAGGATCACAATCTGGCTGGCAACACTCATTAACCAACTGAGTATTTCCCAGCTCAACTTTGAAGGGCACCCATCCCTTTACTTTCCCTCGCTGCTATAGCATGTCGCAATACTAGACCAACCATAGGAATTATTTTCAGATAAAGTTATCATTCCAAGATGGACAGTCTGGTACACTCCTACTGTACTCTTTCAAAATGCCTCTGACAGTGGGAAAGGTGTCAAATGGCACCAGTGAGGTTTCCTGGATGTTTAGCTCAAAATCACAGAGCATTTCAGGATTATGAGTTCTGGGGCAACATGCCCGCCTTGGAAGCATAACGACACGGAGCAACACAAGTGCGATCCGCGGTCCGACCTTGGAAACTTCTGGGTACTAGCGTGCCTTTAGCGCACTGAAGCAGATACAGCAGCAAGTAGGTCTGCTAAATCAGGCAACGCCAAAACGGAATTGGGCTGGCCAAGCTATGGTTAAGGTAGGGAGCGCAGGCTGGATCCCCCTCTTTCAGTGGAGGGGTGCTCACGCCAGCCAAAAGGGGGCTTCAAGGAAGGGGCAGGAAACAGCGCAGAGTGTCAGTGGGCTGGAAGACAGTGGTTGAGGGGAAGAGCGAACAAATGGGGTGGGGGGGACATTGAAGGAAGCGGGCTTCCCAGCGAGATTAGGAAAAAATAAAGAGGTTAAAAGGATATCAAGGGGAATATAAACTACAATGGAAGGAAAACAAACCTAAGGGTAATGAAGTAAAGGCAGGGTTAAGGGACTTCAAGGGTGGCAATTGGCATGTGAGGACAGAGGTTCAAATGGTAGGGAACCAAAGCTGCAACAGGAAGAAAGGACTTACTGGCCAAGGAGGGGCTCGCCGACCCAGGTGGGATGGGGGTCCAGGGGCACCGAGTTACTTTGGTCTGAACTACACAAAGATGATGGGGGTGGGGTGGTTTAGGGCACAAGGGGATGTAGTGCAGGGGAAAACTGAGGGAAGAAGGGAAAAGAAGGTTTAAATAAATAAAATAAAAGAAGCCACTGCTTAAATAAATAAAATAAAAGAAGTAAGCCATTGCTTACAAGCTAGGGCTCTCTTGGAAGGGATCACGATGGCCGAGCAAGGCCCAACACACCCCCCTGTCGGAGGGGGGCCTCCTACAAAGGAACCACATGGTCAAGGGAAGACCTTTTTCCAACACGCTGCTGTCGGGACAGTTGGCCCTCCTGCAATGGAGTACAAACTAGTGGAGAGGCAACCTGCAAGGAACGCCGTCAGGCAAGGGTGACGGCCGGGGACAGCGATCCCCAGCACGAATCATCACGCCACCGATGGAGTCCGGAGGGCCAGCGTGTCTGTTGCGAATGGAATGAATGAGGTTAGAAGAACAGTGTTTGGTCTATAGCGGGGGTTTTGGGCAGCACAGGCGACCAGGTGCCTGAGGGGGAACTCGCTGCTGCCGGTTGCCCGCAGTGAGTCATGGCGGAGGCACCGGTCGCGGTAATAGGTGTCTGTTAGACACGCCGAGCGGATGTTACACGGTGTTCCCTTTAGAAAGTACTGGCGGATACCACAAGGGGAACTGCACAGCCATCTGCTTAGAATGAATGGCGCCCAGGAGTATTAGACTCAGGGGAGGCCCAGGGGTCTTGGAAGACCTTCCAACTCCAAACATGGGTGGGGGAAAATGGGAAGTGCATCGATGGGAAAAGGAAAAAGAAGAGTAACAATGAATACAACAAGGGGAGGGGAAGGAATGAAAGAATTTTGTTTAAACAGGGTCTGGCAAGGAGGATGGAAAAGTTGGGGGGGGAGATTATGAGGAGGGGAACCTGGGACGATGGGTCAGCTAGTGGGGGGTAGGAGGAGAACTGGGCCAGTTACAAGGGACCGCTTAGGGAGAACACTGGGGAATGCCTGGGAGGGGGGGTACTTGGCAGCCAGTGGGTAGTGGCCTAAGAGGAGCAGGGGGGATAGCTGGGGAGGACCTTTTAAGTGATGGATAGCGGAGTAGGATGGGGAAGGAATTACTTTGGGCTCCGGGGGGTAGGTAGCTATGGGTGGGGGGGGGGCTCGTGAGAACAGGAGGGCGAAAAGGGGGATTGAGGGGGGTGGGACAGCTAAGGCGGTTGGAGTTAGGGCAGCCCTGGGTTTCGATGAAAAGGGGGGGGATTTACGACAGGCTAAAGGTAAACACGTAGGGGGAGCTAAAGAGGTAGGATAAGAGAGACCACCAAGGGAAAAGGGGAAGAGAGGGAATTTAGGGGAAAAAGGGAATCATGATGAGGGCAAAGGATAAGTGGATGGATCCTAAGAAAGGAGAACAAGCAAATAAGTGAAAACGAAATGTAAATGAAAAATGCACTTAAATAGAAAGGGGAAAAGAAAATGAAAAATTCAAATGGCCAAAGGGTAGAGAGGGAAGGATAAGGAGGGACGGGGCCCTTGACAGGTTCGCAAGGACCGGAAGGGGCGGGGGTTAGGATGCTATTCCTCAGCGCAGAATCCTGAGGGTAGCAGCGAAACGAACACCTGTAAGTTACCTCCTAACTTTATGCATGATAACAAAGTCTGCTTCCACTCAGACCACTGGTCATGCCTCTCATGTTAGGCTGCAGGTGGGGGGGGCTTGCAGGGAGGAGGGTAGCGGGCAGGAAATAGGGGGGAGCAGGGTGTGTGTGTGTGTGTGTGTGTGTGTGTGTGAGCAGCTTGTGCAGCCGTGCCCCCACTGAGAGTGACGGCGCTATGCACAACGCACAAGATGTGGTGTTGAAGGCCATAGAATAAGGAGGGACGTCATAGGGGGCCGCCATAATATTGGACCAGGTGGGATTTAATGCAGAAATCACAACGTGTTGTAATTTACCATCAATACGCACAGGGCATTTCTCGCATGTATATGGTATATGTGTTTGCATGTGTGTGTGACGTGCTATGTAGAGATTGTAGAATAGCTTTCATAAAGTAAACAAGACTGTTTAAGCAAAGGAAGGAACATGTCCTGCTGGTGACCTTAAACTAAAGCAGAGCTTTCTTGACATTTCATAGGAGTGGGTTTCCCATTATTCCTTGTGAGGAAGCACTCTGATAATGAACGCCTCCTGACAGCGCTTTGGGACACTTGGGCCTGACGTGCAAGGAGTTTTCCAGTGGGAGTGAACCGTGTAAATCAGGCCCAGCCTCCCCAAATAATGCAAGTCATATTATCAGCAGAAACGTGCCTATCTCTGCCAGTCCTATTTCTAGGCACTTGGAGCCGCCTCTTTAAAAACAAAAAAACAGCATACATGCCCGGCTCAACTGCTTCTAAGCACTGTAACAATAGTGCCAACATCGCTAAATAATTGGACCTTAGAGGGATAAAGGAGCGAGTACTCCCTACATTGCAGGTTTCACGCCATTGATAAGCTCGCTGAGCTATCTCACAATAAACATGTTCACTCGCCGATCTATCAATAGACATGCATGCAAGGAATTATGATTTCGAATTTGGCGGGAGGGAGTTTAGACGTGGCTGCAATGTCAGCCATGCCCAAACGTCCGTCGCGCCAAATCGGCGGCGCCAGAAAGGCTCCCGTGCCAAAATGGATGCGCCAAATCGACCGCTGCGCCTAAGTGGCTGCGCCGAAGCGGTACCAAAAGAGGGTGCCCCGGTACCGAGAAAGCCACAGTAGCGAGAAAGATGGTGATTCAGAACCAAGTAAAGCGGCTTTCCTGCCAAAAATCGATGAGTCGTAAAATATAAGTGAAACCCCAAAGCACAGGAAATATCACTAAAGAAATGACTCCACACCAAGCGCCTATAGCAGGACAGTATATAATAAATATTGCACATAAAACGGATATTGAAAAGCCCTTCTGGGGCGGACGCGGGTGACGTGTGAGCAAAGTTGCTACAGTTTAGCAATGTAAATTTAGGGGGGGCGGCACGATAGAATTCTAAAACAATGCATTAACAAAAGACCCCACAGTGCCCCCCCTCTCCTCCCTTGTAGACCCCAAATGAGATCTACAAACTGCAAAACCACAGGAGCTGCTCGAACGAGGCACCCGCCCAATATATATATATATATATATATATATATATATATATATATATATATATATATATATATATATATATATATATATCCTCCAGCAAAATAGCAGTGCCCCTCCCTTTTCAGATACAGGACAGTCCCCCCCTACCCCCCCAACAAAGAGGAGCCACTGCCCCCACATATTCCTCTTACCTTTATACACCGCTAGTCAGGGCGCCCAATCCCATCGTCACCCAACAGACACAGCCCCCCTCATAGACCTAGACCACCACACAGACACAGCCCCACCTTACCTGCAGCCCCCTTACCTGCAGCCCCCCACAGACACAGCCCCCCTTACCTGCAGCCCCCCAGACACAACGCACCCTTTGACCTGCAGCCCCTCCCCGCCCCCTTCGCTGCCCTCTCGACACAGCCCCCCCTCTTACCTGCTGCCGGGCTCCGCTGCTCTCAGTCCCCTCCTGCCCCCGGGAGGATCCGCACCCCCCCCCTCGGGGCTCCGTGTTCTGAAGTAGGGCCGCAGGGTGCGGGGGAAGGGGGCCCCGGGGAAGGTGAAGAGCAGAGCCCGGTCCTGAGCATCGTAGACCGAGACCCTGCCCGCCTCATAGTCCAGGAAGAGGCCCAGGACCCTGGGGGGAGCGCGGGGGGTCAGGGGGGTGCGAGGGGAGGTGAGAGCCCAGTATTCACCATCCCGGAGCTGCACTGTCCAGAATCCTCCCTCAGGTGATAGTGTGAGCCCCCCCTTCCTGGACACAGACTCATCACACACCCCCAGGGTCCAGCACGTGCTGCCCCCCACCTCCACCTCCCAGTAATGCTCCCCGGAGCTCAGCCCCTCCCTCCCCAGGACGATGTAGTATCCAGTGAATCTCTGGGGGGTGTCGGGCAGGTCCTGGACTCGGGGTCCGCATCTCACGCTTCTCCCGTCCGCGGACACGATGAGCCGGGGATGAGCGGTGCCAGAATCCAGAGTCACCTCACCTGCAAGAGAGAAGCCCGGCTCAGAAACCAGCCAATCACAGGGCGCCAACAGCCTGTCAATCACAGCAACAGCGAGAGCTCAGCCAATCACAGCCTCCTGTCACCAGTCACCTGCAGACCCCGCCCACAGCCCAGGGGGATGCGGCTGTTCCTCGATTCTTAAATGAAACCCCAAGTGACCCCCAAATTGATGAGATAACGGGGAGAGCTCTCCCCCATCCCCAGAGACGAGACAGAAGAGAAGCTGAGAGGAGGGTGGGAGAGAGGAGTGAGGCGGGTACAATAGATCTGCAGAGAAGAGAGGGGGAGACGAGACAGCAGAGAAGAGAAGCTGACAGAACGGAGAGACAGACAGTAGAGAGACTCAGAAAGGTAGACTGAAAAACATGCAGAGGGGAGACCGACTGTGAATGTCGGATAGGAATAGAGACATATTGCAGATTAAAGACAGAAAAGAGAGAGAAATAACGACAGAGTGAGAGACACGAGAGGGAACCGCCGGAGATGCAGAGAGAGCAGGACATGGAGGAAAGGATGAGTGGGAGAGAGACACGTGAAGAGGGAGAGAGCAACATGGCCATGATGAGAAGCAGAGAGAGGAAGAGAGGAGAGACGGTGAATGGAAGACAGAGGTGGAACACAGAGAGACACTTATAATCCCTCTCATATTATTCGGAGCCCCCCTGTCCCTCCCCCCCATCCGTCCTCCCCCCAGGCAGCCTCGTGAACAGAGTGAACTCCTGGAAAAAACCCCCTTCCCCCAACCCCCTTCTCTTCCGACATCTTTACACACCTCACTCCCGGCCAGAGAGTGCCCTGCAGCTCTGCCCAGCAATGGAAGGGAAGGGGTGAAGAGACAGCACAGGGACAGCAAAGAAACAGACATGTAGTGACGGGAGATCAGAGACAGCGAGAGGTAGAGACTGGGAGAAAAAGACAGAGTGGGACAGGCTGAGATGAAAGAAAGACAGATCGGAAGGTAGGGGAGAGAGATGCGAGAGAGAGAAACAACAGGAAAGATAGACAGACTAACAAAGAGAAATAACAAAGAAAGAGACAAACTAAAAGAGAGAAACAACAGGAAAGATGGAGACAGACTAACACAGAGAAACAACAGGAAAGACGGAGACAGACTAACCCAGAATAACAACAGGAAAGAGAGACAGACTGACAGAGAAACAGCAGGAAAGAGAGAGACAGACTAACACGGAAACAAGAGGAAAGAGACAGACTAACAGAGAAACAACAGGAAAGATAAAGACTAGAGGAGAGAGAGTGAGGGCGATAAGCAGAGTGGAGAGGACGACGAGGCACAGTAGAGCGAGGGGACAAGAGACATAGAAAGAAGAGAAGCCAAGCAAGAAAGACAGAGAGACAAACTAATACAAAGAGGAGAAACAGGAAAAAGAAAGAAATAGCAAAGAAAGAGACATGTAGTGAAGAGACCAAGAGAAAAAGGGCGGGAAACTAACAGAGGAGGCCAGAGAAATACAGGCGAAGAGAAAGAGGCGACAAGAAGACAGCGACAGAGAGAGACCGGGTGAGTGACATAGGAGCATAGCCAGAAACTTAACCAGGAAGAGACACAAATGGAAAGACAGAGACAGGCATACAGGAGAGAGAGAGAAAGAAAGAGGGAGAGAGAGAGAGAGAGAGACATACTGTGACAGAGGAGAGAATACAGGCCTGCAAAGGGGAGAGACACTAGGAAGAGACAGAGGAGGGCGGAAGAACAGAGAACATGGACTCAAGAGAAGCAGAGACAGAAGAGATGGAGAGAAGGTGAGTGGGAGGGGAAGATAGAGGGGGCAGAGAGTGGGTAGAATGAAAGGGAGATAGAGACGGATAATAGGAAAAGGCAGAGAAAAGGACATGCAGAGAGGAAATAGAGGAGCTGGTGATCAATAGGCAGACAGCAAGGGAGATAGAAATCCCAGCAGACTGAGAGAGGCAGGGAGGAGAGAGAGAAGGAGATAGAAAACTAAAGAGGAGGGAGAGAAATGAAGAAATAAAGGTAGGACTGTCGCCTTGGCCCCACGCCCCTTTAAGGGATTGGGGCAGAGAGAGAAACACAGCAAGAAAGAAAGATTAGCAGGCAGAGAAACACAGCAAGAGAGAAAGACAGGCAGAGAGAAACAGCAGGAAACAGAGACATGCAGAGAGAAACACAGCAAGAAAGAAAGACTGGCAGAGAGAAACAAAGCAAGAAAGAAGCAGGCAGAGACAAACAAAGCGAGAAAGAGGCAGGTGGAGAGAAACACAGCAAGAAAGAGGCAGGCAGAGAGAAACACAGCAAGAAAGAGGCAGGCAGAGAGAAAAAGCAAGAAAGAGGCAGACAGAGAAACACAGCAAGAAAGAGGCAGACAGAGAGAAACACAGCAAGCAAGAGGCAGGCAGAGAGAAACAAAGCAAGAAAGAGGCAGGCAGAGATAAACAAAGCAATAGGGCCCAGTAACGAGTCTAATGTTCCTCATGGACTGTCAGTGGTTGGCGAGTTGTCACATATCAGGGGGCAAAGCCCAGGGGGTCGCCCACCGCCTACACTTGAATTGACACAAGGGGGGCTAAAAGCAAGGATAGCTGCACCCACATGGCCCTTAGGGTCCGGAGTGTGTTCTGTGGCCAGGACACTTTAGTTTTGAATCGTGCCCCGGGGTCAAGTTCTAAAAATTAAAGTGGGGGGACTCATCAACAAACGCAATGGGATGTGACTTTGCCAGACATTAGCATATCAAGCTGAAATATGCACACTTCATTAAATTGGCTTTGCATAACCACCCAAATTGCACAGGACGAATGGCATTTGCCTTTCAAAAAATCAACACACACACAAAACCAAGACAGGATATTTTCTACTAATAGTGTTTTTGAAAATGTTAAAAGGTGTTCATGTTCTGAACTCGAAGAACCAATACAAATGTTTTCCCTGGCACTTGCAGTACCGAAATGGGATATTTCACCTTTAGTTCTTTGTTATTTTGCATCAGGTTATATAGTGCAGTGGTGAAGTGTCCAGGCTACAAACCTGACAACTGCTGTTTGATCGCGGAGGTTGGCTTTAATTCATAAATTCAAAGAGGGCATCCATGTTTCTCTTTTAGCCGGTCTCCCCGCGTGTACCCTCGACTTGAGCCCTGATCATGCCCATATACTGGACTTGTTCCCCGCTATTATCCCTCTACGATGTTTATTGAGCAGCGATATAAAAACAGTCAATATATGTGAGAAAGTTACCAAACCTACTTCGATTGTCTTTTTCCATTCAGACAGTATATTGTCATATGCATTGGAGCAGGAAAGTCCGATTGAATGTATGGGATATGAGTGTGTGCTGGTGGAAACGGAGTATGGCACGAGATATCATTTGGACCTATGGGATATGACCGTGTGCTGGTAGAAGCGGTGTATGGCACGAGATATCATTTGGGGGTATGGGATATGAGCGTGTGCTGGTGGAAGCGGAGTATCGCACGAGATATCATTTGGACCTAGATATCATTTGGACCTATGGGATATGACCGTGTGCTGGTAGAAGCGGTGTATGGCACGAGATATCATTTGGCGGTATGGGATATGAGCGTGTGCTGGTGGAAGCGGAGTATGGCACGAGATATCATTTGGACCTATGGGATATGACCGTGTGCTGATAGAAGCGGAGTATGGCACGAGATATCATTTGGAGGTATGGGATATGAGCGTGTGCTGGTGGAAGCAGAGTATGGCACGAGATATCATTTGGACCTATGGGATATGAGCGTGTGCTGGTAGAAGCGGAGTATGGCACGAGATATCATTTGGAGGTATGGGATATGAGCGTGTGCTGGTGGAAGCGGAGTATGGCACAAGATATCATTTGGACCTATGGGATATGAGCTTGTGCTGGTGGAAGCGGAGTATGGCACGAGATATAATTTGGAGGTATGGGATATGAGCGTGTGCTGGTGGAAGCGGAGTATGGCACGAGATATCATTTGGACGTATGGGAAATGATCGTGTGCTGGTGGAAGCGGAGTATGGCACGAGATATCATTTGGACCTATGGGATATGAGCATGGGCTGGTGGAAGCGGAGTATGGCACGAGATATCATTTGGACATATGGGATATGAGTGTGCTGGTGGAAGTGGATTATGGCACGAGATATCATTGGACGTATGAGATATGAGTGTGTGCTGGTGGAAGTGGTGTATGGCACAAGATATCAATTGGACGTATGGGATATGAGTGTGTGATTGTGGAAGCGGAGTGTGGCATGAGATATCATTTGGAGGTATGGGATATGAGTGTGTGCTGATGGGAACAGAGTAGGGCACAAGATATTATTTGGACGTGTGGGAGATAAGCGTGTGCTGGTGGAAACGGAGTAGGGCACAAGATATGACAACGGGTTACCCGGCATTAACGAATTAAACTTAAATAAAATCCCTGTTGCCCCCGAAATTAATTATGAGGCTGGATTTCCAGCCCTTTCTGAGGGGGGAAAATCTCATTGGACTTGGCTGGCAAAATTGGTGGCTCTACACGGGGGACAAGGCCCTTACCACATGTCCCTGACCAAATGGCGAGTCTGCTCAGTTGGAACACACACAGACATCCCCATTTATTGGAGGGGGATGGCTTGATGGAAGAAAATGATGACTACTCCTTGGTGGCTCTCCAAGAGACTTGACTTACTGAAGAATTTGTCATTGATGGTTGGCAATCTTGCCATAAACTGGCGGCCAAGGGTCTACGGGGTTGTCCTGAGGGAGGCCTACTGCTCACAGTTAAGAACCCCCTTATTGTGCTGCAGATTGTTACTACTTCTCCCAGTTTGTCATTTGGTAAGATTACCTTTCCAATTAGTTGACTCTGTGGGGTGACCAGTGAACCTATTGTTGTGAACGTCTATGATCCACCCTAAAGATGGTGATGTCCGACTTTGACTTATTCCTCCAGTGTAAGCTTGGTTGTACCCCATATATAATCTGTGGGGACTTTAATTCTAGGATACTGAGGGAATTGTCCCGCCCGGACTGTGAAGCCACCTCTGAGATCATTGTGGCAGATGAGGATCTGCTCTCATGTTGCTGTAAGAGAGGCTTGGAGTTGGCAAGCATCTTGTACTCGTGTGGGTTTAAGATGCTAAATGGATCTGTGCCGTCCGACTGCCCACCACAATACACTCGCACGGGACAAACATCGAGTAGTATATTGGATTACGTCTTTGTTGCAAATTCCTGCTCATTGATACTTGACATGAGTGTGATCTTCAGATTGGAGAGCGATCACTTTCCGCTTCGAGTGAGTTTGAACTGCCGTGAAGCACCTCAGACTGTTAGCCGACGGGGTGCTTAGAGTCAATGCCGCCTTGAAGCGTGTCTCATGGAACGCACAAAATCTTTCTTCAATCGAGGCCCCTATGCAGTCGGCTCTCCTTGGATACATAGAGGATTGCGAGGTAACTTCCCTCAAACGCTCTAAAACCTGCACCATTAATGCAGTTATGGATTTTGGTGTCCTGGTCCAGTCGGTTATTAATAATTTCCTCATTGAAAGGTACTCTAAGGCTCGTGTGACTACTGCTGGGTCCCACAAACACTTGTTTGATAAGCAAACCACCATGAGGAGAAAGGAACTGTAATGCTCACCTGACTCCCACGGAGGCGCTGGCCTGGTTCGCGGAGGCGCTGGCCTGGTTCACGCTGCTGTGACCTCTTCTAAGGTGATGCGCAGGGTTCGGAAGATGGACTGGACCGGGCCCCCAAATCTGGCTTGTCTGGCTTGCAGAAGTATCCTTCTGTAGGCGAAAATAGGGGATTAACTGTCTGCGGGGTAATGCAATCAGCCTCCCACTTTCACCTCTCACCCTCCTCGAAACCCTTCTGTGATTCCTCGTAGCGTCTCACCTTAGGGTCTGGAAGGACGAGCTCTCCATCCTGCTTCTGATGCAGGGGCGCGTTGGTATCCAGTTACTTCACTGGATTTTCGGATTGGTGAGAACCAAACTTGTTTGGCTTCCAGGTAAGTTTTTTGATAAGAGGTTCCCCTTGTGTCCATGCATTAATGTACTAATGCTAATGTCTTTTTCCCCATAGGGGCCGGGGTACGTAATGCCGGGGAACAGGCACCGACCCGAGATGAGAGGTGAAATCCTTGTAGAAATCAGTTAAGTCTTTAATGAGCGTTTTTTGGTAATGTCTTTTCATTCGCTCATTAGCGCTGATGTCTCTTTTTCCCCTTAGGGGCCGGGGTCCGGAAATGCCAGGATGCGGCGCGGACCCGAAATGAAGAGGGAATGAATCAACAGGTAAGTCTTAACATGGAGATTTAGCTTTCCTTATCCCTTCTCTCTCTCACCTTTTGTTCTGGTCTTTTTCTCCCTAGGCGCTGGGGCGTGACTGCGAATCCGGATGATCGCTGCTGAACATGGAGGCGCCCAGTAAAGGTGAGTGGAATGCGGCGCTGCAGCGATCGACGCGATGAGCTTTTAAATAAAAGTCTTCCTTTTCAGGATTGTCGGCGAGATGTCTCCGGGATGCGGATTTAGCAGGTAAGGACTTTTCCTTCTTCTGTTCTCTTCTTCTCTTCCTTTGCAGGTGATCCAGGATGCTGGCAGGCGTGGCAGAAGTCAGGATGCAGGAGCAGACACGGTGAGCGTCCAGCTGCTAGATGCAGAACAACGCGAAGCACGTGTGGCTGTTCGGGTGGGGTTTAAATAGCCTTGGAAGAAGTTCCAGGTATGTATCCTTCCTCCAATCAGGTATGTATCCTTCCCCGACCACGCCCGGATGGTAAATTAGTCCCACAGGTAAAGTAGTTCCTTTCAGGCCTCAAGGAGGCCGGGATCTTGCAGCATGGTCGGCATCAGATAAGTGCACCCAAGCACATCCATAATGAGCCTGGAGCCTATGGCGCCAGGACTGATGTCTTTTATGAGCCTGGCGCGATAGGCGCCAGGACACTGTCCAAAGGGCCCCTATATGGGGTTGCTGGGTCCTTCCTTGGGGACTGGATGTCTGCTTTCGGGGACGCAGGGCTTGAACCGGCTCCCCGGGAGCGGGCATCATGACAGCACACCCCCCCCCCCAAGGCCCCTCCCAAGGTTGTTCCCTCTGGGGATTTTGGTTTGTCTGGGAAGAGTCGGTGGAATTTCCTGACTAATCGAGGTGCATGCACATGGTCGCTGGGTTCCCACGACCTCTCCTGAGGTCCGTACCCCTTCCAATCAATTAGGTAGAACAGTTTTGACCTAAACATTTTTGAGTCTAAAATGTTCTTCACTTCAAATTCGGGCTCCCCATCTATTAGAATAGGTTCTGGAGGTTTGAGTAGTCGGGTTCCGGGTACCACTGGTTTCAGAAGTGACACATGAAAAACAGGGTGAATTCACATACTAGCTGGTAAATCAAGTTTAACAGCCACTGGGATAATTATTGCCGTAATAGAATAAGGTCCCAGATATTTTGGGTTAAAAGTTCGAGGCCCTTTGAGTGGTAAATGTCTGGTAGCTAACCACACTTGATCCCCAATCTGATACGGAGGTGCTTCACTCCGATGTAGATCAGCATTCTCCTTGTATTTTCTCTTGGCTTGTTGTAAATGCGTAGTTGCCTCTTTGAAGGCTTGGGTAATTGTAGAATGCAGATGTTCTACTGCAGGCATTCCGAGGTTCTGAGATGAGTCAAGGTTTGAGGTTCGAGGGTGATGCCCAAACAAAGTATAAAAAGGACTGTGGCCAGTTCCAGAGTGTACCGAACTATTATATGCATATTCGGCTATCCAAAGAATGTCTTTCCAGTTGTTTTCAGATTGCTGTAACATACACCATAAGTATTGCTCAAGGGTCTGATTTGTCCTCTCGGTCTGACCATCGGTCTGAGGGTGGTGACTGGTCGATAATCTTACGTCGATCTGCGCCATTTGACAACATTTGCGCCAGAAGTGGGAAATGAATTGGCTTCCCCGATCAGAGATTAGTATAGATGGGAATCCATGTAGCCGGACAATATTTTCGAGGAATTCTTTGGCTAGGACAGAAGCTGAAGGTAAACCTTTCAAAGGAATAAAGTGGGCCATTTTGGAAAACAAATCCACAATTACCAGAATTGTATTGTACCCCGAACAAGGAGGCAGGTCCGTAATAAAATCCATTGATAGGGTGTGCCAGGGTGCTGGCGGTATGTTTAGAGGTTGAAGGAGACCGGCTGGTCTTTTCTTTTGACTTTTATTTTGGGCACAAACACCACAGGACATCACAAAAGATTTAACATCTTTTCGCCAAGAGGGCCACCAAAATTGTCGTTTCACCTTTTCCTCTGTCTTGGCAATGCCGGGGTGTCCCTCTATTAATGCATCATGATAACCGGAAATAACTAGTTCGTGTAATTCCTTATGTGGCAGGAATAAGCGTCCTTGGAAATAAGGTAAACCATTATCTATGGTAAAGTCTGATCCCTTTTGTATCCAATCCTGTAAGGTTGTAGGGTCCAGGAGTTGTTTCACTCTGGCTTGAATGTCTTCAAGCGTCTGTAACGAAGTCATGCCTAGAATCCTCTGTTCGGGAATTATTGGTACTGGTTCTGAGTTTGTATCAGATTCTCCCATTCCAAATCGGGATAAGGCGTCTGCTTTGCCATTCTTGCAGCCAGGTCGATAGGTAATCACGAAATCAAATTCAGCGAAAAACAAAGCCCAACGGAGCTGCCATGATGACTGGGCCTTGGCGGTTTTCAAATACTGTAAATTCCGGAGATCAGTGATCACTGTGATGGTATGTCGAGCGCCAAGCAGATAATGCCGCCAGGCTTTAAAAGCGGACTTAATGGCTAACAGTTCTTTGTCCGTGATTGCATAATTAACCTCGGGTGCCGAGAATTTTCTGGACCAAAATTCTACGGGATGCAGTTGGTTGGTTTAGGGATCTCTTTGGGACAGGACAGCACCCATGGCTAGGCTGGATGCGTCAGTCTCGACGACATAAGGGAGATCTGGACGCGGGTGTTTCAATATAAGTGCAGAGGTACACTTAGCTTTTAAATCCTGAAAGGCCTGCTCGGCTTCTTCAGACCATTCAAAATTTTTATTTTTCCTCAAGAGTGCAGTAATGGGTTGTACCATGCGTGAAAATTCCGGGATAAACCTGCGATAGAAATTGGCAAAGCCGAGCATGCTTTGAACCCCTTTTACAGAGCTAGGTGATGGCCATTTGTGGATGGCATCCACTTTTCTTGAGTCCATTCGGACTCCTTTGGGTGTCAAGATGAAACCTAGAAACTCGACTTCTGTGGTATGCAAAACACATTTCTCCAAATTAGCAAATAGTTTGTGTTGTCGCAGTTTTTCAAGTACATCCCTGAAGTGATTTCGGTGATCAGATTCCGAAAGGAGTACACCAGAATGTCATCGATATATATGACAACACAAACATCGATGAGTTCCTGAAGGACTTCATTCATGAAGTATTGGAAGGCAGCCGGCGCGTTACACAATCCGAAAGGCATCACCTGGTACTCGAATAATCCATATTTAGTACGGAAGGCAGTTTTCCATTCGTCGCCTTCTTTAACTCGTACCAGATGATAAGCCCCCCGGAGATCTAACTTGGTGTATATGCAAGCGTCCTTCACCTGGTCAAGGAGTTCAGGGATCAGAGGCAGAGGATAACGGTTTTTAACCGTTATCTGGTTCAATGCGCGGTAATCTATACAAGTTCTAAGGTCGCCTTCTTTTTTGGGCACGAAGAACAAAGCCGAGGATGCCGGGGACTTTGACGGGCGAATAAAACCATTAGCTAGGTATTGATCCAAATATTGTCTCAAATGCAGACTCTCAGGTTCGGTAAGGGCATAAATCCTGCTACAAGGGGGTTGTGCACCGGGCACCAGATCGATTTGGCAATCGTACGATCTGTGAGGAGGTAACGTGTTGGCCTGTTCCTTTTGGAAGACGTCCTGAAAGTCTTGGTATTCCGGAGGTAGTTGCATGGAGGCAGAGGTTACAGATGCTAGATTAATCTTCAGGTTTTCTGGGTAGCAGGTTTGTGTACAATCCGGGAAGGTTATTCTCTTAGCTCGCCAATCAATTCAAGGATTATGTGTCTCTAACCAAGGGATTCCAAGAATAACCTGAAACTGTGGAGCCTTGATTACATCAAACAAAACACCCTCCCGATGGCCGTCGGGACAAATAAGAGTCACCTCAGTAGTGGAATGTGTTACTGGTCCAGAGGCAATTTCAGTTCCATCGACTGTGGTGATGACATCTTTGCTGGTTTTAGGACGGAGAGGGAGGTTAATCCTAGAGACCAATTCATGATCCACATAGTTTCCAATAGCCCCACTATCGATGTATGCCTTTATTGCATGCAACCGCTTAGGCTGTTCTGGATCTACGAGAACCATTGGCACAATGAAATGGGAGGTCTGAGAGTTAGTTTTCAAGCTCCGCAAGCAGACCCCTACACTTGTCGGGCGGAGTCGTTTCCCGAAACAGAGTCTTCATGGTTTTTATCAGCAGCTCCTACCGCCTTTCGGGGCGGTTTTGCCGGGCAATCTCGTAGAAAGTGTCCAGAATTCCCACAATAAAGACATAATTTTAACTGCAGCCTCCTTTCACGTTCCTTTTCAGTTAAGGGTCCTTTAACCCCTCCAATTTGCATAGGCTCAGAGACATCAACTCCCTTGGGATTAGCATGGGTCTTGACCAACACCCGGGTCTCAAACCTGGACCGATCTGCTTTTCTGTTTTGAAGTCTGTGATCCAATTGGACCACTAAGTCTATATACTCTGTGCATTCTTGGGGCGGATTTACAACTTGGGCCAAGACATCTTTAAGTTCTCCGCCTAGGCCTCGATAAAACAACGTGACTCTTTTATCCTCTGGCCATCCCGTTTCCACAATTAGTCTATTAAAGGTTGCAATATAGGATAGGAGGTCCTGATTGCCCTGTGGCAGGGATAGAAGTTCGTCATCCAGAGCCTGCCCCTGAGAGTGTTGAGCAAATAACCTTTCCATGCTTGCTTGAAACCTTTGAAAATCACGGAGAATCGGGTTATCTTGAGTAACCAGTGGAACTGACCAATCGGCAGCGCAGCCGCTGAGATATGACAATACAAAGGCTACCTTGGTCTGATCATTAGGGAAGGCACCAGGTCTGCACAGGAAGTGCAAACGACACTGATTCATGAATACGGCGAATCGTTTGGGGTCCCCAGCAAAGCGTTCGGGTGGGGCCAGCGGCATGTTTCCAGGTAGATTAATCTGCACAGGGTTACTGGAAACCACAGGAGCAGGGTTCCCTCCGGAACCGGGTAGAGGAGTTTGTCCAGCTTGACCTTGCAAAAGCTGTCTGGCCAGGTCATCAGTTCTTTCCTTTGATATTATTAATTCCCTCCTGAAGGCATTAGTCTCTTGACGAGCGGCATGTACTTCGGCCCGTAATTCCCCCAGTAATTGGCCCAACTGATCAGTCTCAGAACTTTCCATAGCGCCTGGGTGGGAATTTGTAGGAAGGCTTCGCGTTCTGTAACGCTCACCTGACTCCCACGGAGGCGCTGGCCTGGTTCGCGGAGGCGCTGGCCTGGTTCGCGCTGCTGTGACCTCTTCTAAGGTGATGCGCAGGGTTCGGAAGACGGACTGGACCGGGCCCCCAAATCTGGCTTGTCTGGCTCGCAGAAGTATCCTTCTGTAGGCGAAAATAGGGGATTAACTGTCTGCGGGGTAATGCAATCAGCCTCCCACTTTCCCCTCTCACCCTCCTCGAAACCCTTCTGTGATTCCTCGTAGCGTCTCACCTTAGGGTCTGGAAGGACGAGCTCTCCATCCTGCTTCTGATGCAGGGGCGCGTTGGTATCCAGTTACTTCACTGGATTTTCGGATTGGTGAGAACCAAACTTGCTTGGCTTCCAGGTAAGTTTTTTGATAAGAGGTTCCCCTTGTGTCCATGCATTAATGTACTAATGCTAATGTCTTTTTCCCCATAGGGGCCGGGGTACGGAATGCCGGGGAACAGGCACCGACCCGAGATGAGAGGTGAAATCCTTGCAGAAATCAGGTAAGTCTTTAATGAGCGTTTTTTGGTAATGTCTTTTCATTCGCTCATTAACGCTGATGTCTCTTTTTCCCCTTAGGGGCCGGGGTCCGGAAATGCCAGGATGCGGCGCGGACCCGAAATGAAGAGGGAATGAATCAACAGGTAAGTCTTAACATGGAGATTTAGCTTTCTTTATTCCCTTCTCTCTCTCTCACCTTTTGTTCTGGTCTTTTTCTCCCTAGGCGCTGGGGCGTGACTGCGAATCCGGATGATCGCTGCTGAACATGGAGGCGCCCAGTAAAGGTGAGTGGAATGCGGCACTGCAGCGATCGACGCGATGAGCTTTTAAATAAAAGTCTTCCTTTTCAGGATTGTCGGTGAGATGTCTCCGGGATGCGGATTTAGCAGGTAAGGACTTTTCCTTCTTCTGTTCTCTTCTTCTCTTCTTTTGCAGGTGATCCAGGATGCTGGCAGGCGTGGCAGAAGTCAGGATGCAGGAGCAGACACGGTGAGCGTCCAGCTGCTAGATGCAGAACAACGCGAAGCACGTGTGGCTGTTCGGGTGGGGTTTAAATAGCCTTGGAAGAAGTTCCAGGTATGTATCCTTCCTCCAATCAGGTATGTATCCTTCCCGGCCACGCCCGGATGGTAAATTAGTCCCACAGGTAAAGTAGTTCCTTTCAGGCCTCAAGGAGGTCGGGATCCTGCAGGATGGTCTGCATCAGGTAAGTGCACCCAAGCACATCCATAATGAGCATGGCGCCATAGGCGCCAGGACACTGTCCAAAGGGCCCCTATATGGGGTTGCTGGGTCCTTCCTTGGGGACTGGATGTCCGCTTTCGGAGACGCAGGGCTTGAACCCGCTCCCCGGGAGCGGGCATCATGACAGGAACTCTGTTTTCCTTAGAGAACTAGCTTGTTAGGAGATGACTGCTACGGAACATGCCTCTGGGGTCAAAGAGGCCAAAAACTCTTATTGTAAATGGTTGAGGTTCTGTGGATATGAACTGGAATGCCTTCGTTGGCGTCTATTGGTGGATTGCGCTAGATCTAATGACACTCTGCAGTTTTGGAAGATCGTTGCGGGTGATTCCCACGTGAAACGTGATTTAGTCAGCGTTTCGTAAACAGCTTGGGTTGATTTCATTGGGAACACCTTGGGGCGAGTTGCCACAGTGGATATAGTTGGGAGTGGTGCGACGGTGGACACCCTCACAAACTTATCCGAAAATAAGTGGACTTACTTCAAGGGTCCGGCTGATGTTCTTAGGCTAATCGGGAGAAATAAAACCTCCAGAGCACCCGGGCCGGATGGTATTTGTAGTACCCTGATCAAAGCCGATGCTACCCATTGGGCTAATGCCCT
Source organism: Ambystoma mexicanum (assembly GCF_040938575.1). Lineage (NCBI taxonomy): Eukaryota > Metazoa > Chordata > Amphibia > Caudata > Ambystomatidae > Ambystoma > Ambystoma mexicanum. The sequence continues at coordinate 766,081,510 of NC_090938.1, read as the reverse complement.
TCACTGGTTATTTTGCTGGATCACAGAAGTGCCATTGATTCCGCGATCCTGGCGGGACAGTGCCATTGTGCCTATTTGGAAGAAGGGTAATAGGATTGATCTGAGCAATTACCGGCTGCTGGCCATGCTAGATGTCCCATTAAAAAACTTCACTTGTCTCTTTATTGGAGGAATTGTGGAATTGGGCAGTCAGCTTGAACATAATACCGTTCAACCAAACTGGCTTTCATAAGGGCCTGAGTACATCCACCAATTGCCTCGCGCTGTTAACGGTGATCCAACAAGCCTGGAGTATTTGTCGGAGAACAGTGTATGTGGCATTAATAGACTACAGTGCTGCCTTCGACTCTGTTGATAGGCGTAGGCTTTGGAATAAGCTGGCGAGTTGGAATACTCCAGCAGGTCTCCTCTCTACGATAGTCACACTTCACGATGGGACTAGAGTCAGAGTACCCCTGGACAAAGCAGGTAGGACATCGCAGTGGATTTCAACCTACCAGGGTTCAAAGCAAGGATGCATACTAGTGCCCCTGCTCTACAATCTCTACAAGGCCTACCTCTGTCCCGCCTAAATTGGGGAATTTTTCTCTACAATGGATGGGTTATGCGGATCTCTGTCTTTCACCCTTCTGAGGTCGATACTTTCAGGCCGCTTTTCCTTGTGTGATAATAACAGCAATTGTCTAGTGGGCGTGCGAGGTTGGGCACGAACCCTCGCACTTGGGAACAGTCGCAGTCCCCACAGACAAATCTGCAGCTATAGGTTACCCTGAGGGAAGGCTGAGCATGGCCGCGCGCCCAGTGAAATGGCCTTAGAAAAGAGCCCATTAAACGAACCGCTGCAGATCATGGAATTAAATAATTCACGCCCAGGGATTCTACATTTATACAAAATAAATCGACCTTAATTATAAATTCCTCTCAGCCTCATGGAGCCTCACCATTACGGAACCCAGGGTCTTTAGGTCCTTTAATCACTGCTTACTCAGTAGAAGTTCTGTCCCATTCAGCCGCAGCACATCCAGAATGCTGCCAAAACACACTTGCCTACACCAGCCTATGCCAGCTCCCAAAGATTGTGGGCACACAGCTGAGAAACAGATGTTGCAGCTGCCAATGCTCTATTGGTGTAATCAAAATGTCGGAACAGGGTCTCCTTTCAACCACTCGATTTATAAGCACTATCTGTGTCCTTCACTGAAGTCCTGGTAAAAACAAACATTGGCAAAGCCAGCAGTTTTGGCTTGTGTACAAGTATTAGGCATTTGCCAAGCACTGCTGTTAGACGCTCAGGTACTCACACCACAAGTGACTTTGCTGACTCAAAACCCAAACTGTTGGCATTGCCAATGCTTGTTCTTTTTCAAATCAATTAGGATAAAATCAATGGAAGAAGATATTGTGCCGCTGTTTCCGGACCGGTAAACTATGAGTCCTGCAGGTGGGTGGTGTTACTCCCGCCAGGTGTTGTCTGGCGGGAGTAACGCCACCCGCCTGCAGACGGAAATGGAAACACTGGCACCGTTAATTACGGTGCCAGTGTTTCCACACTCCCCATTCCCATGGAGTCCTATGGGAATCCATGGGAATGGGGAGTAACGGAATGGCGGCTCCGGAATTACCGGACTGCCGGGGCTGTAATGCCCCGGTAAATCCGGCAAGTCTGGAGCCGGTAATTCATTCCAGGTCCGGCGGCAACCTGCCGGTTTTTCCAGCACGGTTACCGCCGGACTTGGAATGAGGCCCATTGTGTGAGTACATGTACTCTATTGGTGAAAGTAAGATGCAAGCACTTAGACGTGGGACTTCAAAAATAAGTTATTGACAGTAGAATAAACATCTGCAAAAAAATCCTTATAATAAAAGAGGCTTTATATATTGTGGGATAGGGGGTGCAGTTATAGGGGAACCTGAGGCTGAACAGGGCAGTTCCTGTATATGGGGAGCCCTCGCAGCCCTACTTTACGTGACACTAATGCAGGTTTTGGCTAATGGGTGGGCTGATATTCTGCTCACGTGTGCGGGCAACAAGAGGCCTGGAGTGTAGGAAAATGCATTATCCTGGACCATGTGCTTTGGTTGGATTGAGTCCGCTAGCCCAGGAGCCGAGATTGAAACCAGCTCCGGTGGTTCAACCGCGGCAGTTTGGTGGTGCTCAGGCACCTCAAACAGGAAGGTGACTCTGTGACTCATGTTCCTTTCCTATGACCGAGTGTCACTGCAGGAGCCTCATGCCGCCTCACCTACTGGTGACTCTCTGTGACTCATGTTCCTTTCCTATGACCGAGTGTCACTGCAGGGGACTCAAGCTGCCTCACCTACTGGTGACTCTCTGTGACTCATGTTCCGTTCCTATGACCGAGTGTCACTGCAGGGGACTCATGCCACCTCACCTACTGGTGACTCTATGTGACTCATGTTCCTTTCCTATGACAGTGTCACTGCAGGGGACTCATGCCGCCTCACCTACTGGTGACTCTCTGTGACTCATGTTCCTTTCCTATGACCGAGTGTCACTGCAGGGGACTCAAGCTGCCTCACCTACTGGTGACTCTCTGTGACTCATGTTGCTTTCCTATGACCGAGTGTCACTGCAGGGGACTCAAGCTGCCTCACCTACTGGTGACTCTCTGTGACTCATGTTGCTTTCCTATGACCGAGTGTCACTGCAGGGGACTCAAGCTGCCTCACCTGACAGTGACTCCTGAGATCCAGGAGGACTCATGGAGGGTTAGTTTGGGATTTGTAAATCACAAGTACTCACGTTCACAGGATTTCACGTATCTCCAATCTGAAAGTAAGAAGAACATTAAGGGTTTGTGAAATCAGACAAACCAGCGAGACATTGAAGTATGTTAAATATAATATATTTATTACCATTAATGGAACTTACCCATTTCTGCAGGAAATGTTTCTGTAGTAAAAGAAAAACAAGTGATGTATTAGATCACAAACTTTTTTTACTGTAAAACATAACCCAGCACTCCCTGCCCTTAACCCAATTCCTCCCCACCTCCCACCACTGCAAAGCCCCCCACCTTGGGTGTCAATTGTCATGTTTTGGCTTTTCCCCCCCGGCACCCCATAGGGCAGGTCACACACCCACAGATCTCACTCTTTCAGAGCTTAACATTCTCAGGAGACAGTAAAGGACCAGGGAAAAGGGCATTAAGATCACAGGTAATGCAGCCTCTTTATTGGATCAGGCAGATCATGCCACTATATCTGATAAAGGACCTCCTTTTCTGAACCCAATACTGGCTCAGTGTCCTTGCAAGCAATACTTCAGGGGGATTTAAAAGTGACCCCCGAGGTATGGCATTACCCCCTACCTGTGCATCTCTCAAATCCCAATGATTGCAATTGACTGCATTGGGAGAGTAACTTTGTGCATTAGAACAAACGTACCCTATTACCCCAACACCACAAGCCCTAAAGGCGTCAATGCTAAGTTTCAGGCTCTAGCCGAGCGGGAAGCTAAATTATTGTCTGAGCCGGTCCAAGTCCAGAAGTCTGGGAGGCCGATATGCCTGAGACATTGTTGGCCAGACTGTTGTGTCACGAGTACAGTATGACCTACTATTCAGAGGCCAAGGGGTCCCTGATGCAGCGCTCTCAGGATATAAATAATGTCTTTATTGGCCTTTTGGGGTTCTCTAATCAGGAAACATGGTCTACTGAGGCTGTCTACTGAGGTGGTAAAGATGGATCTTCAGACTCAGCCCTATGGATAGATTCTGAGAGGCCCCCCTACTCTGGTGACCAGGACGACACTAATGTCTAGCCAAACTCTATCAAGGTAGTGTGACTGGGCAGTAAGGCCTAGACTTGGGAGAGTGTGGGTGGTGATGGGTTCAATTAAGCACACACAGAGCACTCTAATAACTCAAGTGAGGCAGAATGTATACAAATGCACTGCTATTTATTAGGCCTTCAACCAACTCTTATCAATGAAAATCACAGGTAAGCAAAAGTACTAAACGTACACTATCAACATATGTACATCCGTCATTACGACCTCCAACACATGGTATAGGACGGCAACAGCCCTTGCAGCCGTTCCTGCAGAACCGTTCAGTTTCCACTGCAGGAAGGGGAGGGTCCAAGCCACACATATTCTACCGGATCTGTCTTTTCACCACAATACTTCTGACCGAAATAAAATCTCTTTTCATTTTTGCAACACATTTTTCTTAATGAAAAAGGTATTTGGCACGTCTCCTTTTAATATCAATAACCTTTTTTTCTGCAATATAATTTATTTTAAAGGTGTATTCCGCCCTTCTCTTAAAGTAAAATGGTAAAAGACTGGTTAGCCTTTTATTGTCCCCTTCTAACTTCTCCCCCTCCCCTTCTTTAATGATTTGTGTCAGTCCTTCCGTTTATCCCTTTTTAGGGATTATTTTGACTTACTAAATTAAATATTTACAGTTTAATTTTGCAATTCATCTTTTTTCACACCTCTATATATTTTGCTAGATTTTATGAGTTTTATGTACAACTCAACAAGTGCATTATATGTACATGCATTTAGTTTTTTCATTCAGTCATGGAAGACCGGTTCATTTCTTATAAATCGACCCCACAAAAAACATGGTTTTACTTCTCGGGAACCCCACCAATCAAATACTCATCCAATCAAACACTCATCCAATCAATCACTCATCCAATCAAACACTCATCCAATCATGGCTAACTGGCATGGACCTCAAAGAGTTAATGCCGAAGCTATCCCCAAGTGACAAAAATGCCCCGACGGCTTGGTAGCAACTAACAGGACTGCACACTATCAGATCTTTCTGGCCAGCCTCGGGTTTCAGGCCTGCAGTAGTCCGCAGTTCTAGGCCACCTGGAAGTGGAAACGTACTCCTCTCTGACCGTCCCCCTCAACCCTCGCACCACACATATCATCGGCATCAAACAGTTTGACCACATTGCCCCCAACCTTTCTAACGGCCCAAAACATCTTTAAAATAGCCTACATTACATACAAGGCTGTGGTAACCCAGCCACAGCTGTACCTAGCCAAGGAACTGGTCAAATTAGGAAGCCAGTGCAATTCCAGATGCCACATCTTTGCAAGACTGGAAATAAATAAATGCCCAAAAGCAAAAAACACAGGAAGAGAAAGATCTCCCATTATGCGCCAGCACTGTGGCACACGACCCTAACCCACCTCCGCACAGCACCATTATGCCTGCAGTTTACAAAAAAACAGAAGACCTTGCTATATAAGGAATTCCTCTAAACACTCGGTGCAGCAGGTAATAGCATTCAGGGTATGCGGCTCTCATTCTCACCTGGACTCAGCCATTGTGACGCTCTCCATTGCTTGCTATCTACCTGTGCCCGATACAAGTACAAGAATGCCGACATATTGGTTTTTCATTGAGCTGTGCATATTTACATGTATTTCAATTAAATAAGTGCGTTGAGATGGTTGGAAAAGCCTTCCCTATCAACATTACCTCTCGGGTGGGCCTGGACTCATATCTACCTTTTAATTCCGTGAGCTTTTCCTGCAGGTGGGCATTTCGCGTGGTGCTCAGCAGCGTCGTCTCCATTCCAGGGGCATCTTCCTGGGGCTTCAGAGCCTTCACTTCACTGCACCTGAGAATTATAGAAAGATGCTGTATATAACCCTCAGCCTCCAGTGACAAGTAAGAGTAAAGGGGGTCTAAACAGTGAGATAAGGGGGAGGAAAAAGAGACCCCATTCCTAAAGATGGGAAGGGAAGGCTCTGAATCAACATGCAGGAAAGGGAGGGGAGGCACATCCCCCGTAAAACAGAGGGGTAGACAGGACCACACGTGTGATAAATGAGAAACAAGAGACCGGCAGGCGAGTGAGGAAGGGCAAAGGAGCCACTACTGGGAGGCACATTCTGAATGAGAGACCCCCGGGGAGGCGAGGGTGGGCTCGGGAATCTCTACATTCTGATACATTTTCAATGAGAGACCCCTGGGGAGGAGAGGGTGGGTCCGTGAATCTCTACATTCTGAATGAGAGACCCCCGGGGAGGAGAGGGTGGTGTGAGGCGTCAGGAATAAGAGTTGGATACAAGTCAGCTATGTGTTGGATTAAAGACTTATTGAAAATAAAAGGGTTGGGAAAAGGCCTCTCTGACCCTGCAATAAGAGGAATTTCCCGACCTAAAACCAAAACTAAGAATCTGTCTCTGTCAGGATGTCAAAACAAAACTGTCCAGTGTCCAAATCTCTTCTGACCCTCACACTAAAACTAAACTCTAAGGTGAAAAAGGGAATTGTCTTTAACCTCAAGTGATTTGAAAACGTGTTCATAAAGTAAGAGGACTTCAATAAAAAGTTCCTTCAGGGATGACGTTCTTGACTCCAGAGGGTGATTCCCTTCCCCTGGATTCTTCTTTACTCCTTGAGGGTGTTTCACACACAACTGTTCTTTGGGTCTCTCATGGCCACGTATAACTTGCACAAAAACAGTTTGGTTTCAAAATCTTGGTTTCTTTCAAAAACAGTTCTTTGGGCCTCTTCTGGCCAAGCACAATATTTGCACAATATCTGTCTGACTTCACACTTGTACTTTCTCTCCAGAACAACTGTTTGGGCCTTTTTTTGGCCCAGGGCAGCACTTGCACACTGTACTTGTTTTACTTAACAACAGTTCCTTGGGCTTCTTTTGGCCAAGTACAATGCTTGCACACCAATTTTGTTTTACACACTTCAATTTGCCTGGCATACTCCCCTGCCAGGACCTCTGCTTTATACACTTGAGATTGCCTGATTCCTGCCAGGACTTCTACTTAATCGGGTCTTCCGCCCATTCCAAAGGCTGCTTGTATATGATATTGGATAATGTATCTTCTTGATAGAACATCTTCGTTCTGCTCTTTTCATATTGACACTGTGTACATTTACACGTTAGAAATGGGTTTATTTTCGATTTAAATGCCCTTTCCTCAACAAGTCCATCTCTCTGCTTTCTCTCATGTATTGAACCTTCAATTGTTCGCTTTCGGCGCTCTCGCGATACGCCTCTGTGTCCCCATTGCTCTCAGGAGGACTCACTGGTCTCTGTAGGCGTTGGTTTCTTCTCTTGCGGGCAGCCAGTGAAGGAATCCCTACAGACCCCCTCTCATGTTCTGCTTTCCTTCACTCGGCGGTCCTCCGTGGCTTCCACTCGACACACCTGCTGTGTTCTCGGCTCTGGTAAGCAGAATACTGCTGTTCACCTTCTGAGAACGGCCAGGTAATCTTCACCGGCTCCAAGCATTCTCACAGCATCCCACGGCTTAGCAGTTCCTTCTTCCCCTGGTGGTGCACAGCCTGGCTCCACCATACCGGTTCTGGCTTCTCGACACGCAGCCTCGTGCAGAGAGGTGCAACGCTCTCTCGCCAGTCGCCACAGCAGCTGCCTTCCATTCTCAGTTTGGGCTGCTTGAATTTCCCGGGCACAGGTGTGTGTCCGGAAACACTTGAGCACTCACTATGTTCGCAGTCTTTCCTATTACACATTGCTCAATTTCTCCTCTTCTTCGTCCCAGTACTTTGTGAACTGTGGGAATAGAAGTCCAATGATTGATTTATGGATTTTGGATGAGCATTAAAAGGTTTTGATGGTAAGTCACTACTGATGGTCTTATAAGTGGAAATGAAAAAAGTAATTCCATCAGATTGACAAGGTTGGTTCACATATCTGATCAAAGGGGTTTCCCTGCTCTTTTGGTAAATTAAGTGTAAGTATATGAGGTCAAGATTTAGGTAGCTAATCATTTCAATACGACTTTTAGGACAGGGGAGAGTTTAGTAGGTGATTAAAAGACAAATCACTTTTTGCCATATATTTTTCATTGTATTTGTTTAGTGGCAATTTTTCACTGAGGTGGGGGTTGGCAGGGGAGGGGGTGGCGGGCTGGGGGAACAGGGATATTAATGGGCCTCCACCCATGCTTTACAGTCAAAATCAAATTAGTGATGAAAAATGGTAAAAACACATAGAACCCACAGGGGTGGAATTTAAGTTCACAATTCCTGGGATGAGAGCGGTGCCTTTAAAGATCTCTATCTCTCTTCCAAGTCATTCCCCGGAAAAAACTGCCAGGGAACTTTTCATGGACACTAAGGGAGAGCTAACTTCCAATTAACTATCTGAAGGGAAATGTTAGCGACAGGGAAAGTCTTAAGGGGGCACTAGATAACTTAGTGGCCTGCAGAGGACTATTCGTTAGAACCTTTGGCCCAAAGAAAGTGCTGGCAATAACAGTGGTACAGGAAGTAGTGTCTCCGATTCCTGTGGTCGGGTGGCTGTGCACTTTAATGGAATGGACATACTGCTAAGTACTGGAGGGAAATACCCCTCTTCCTGTCCCCTTTCTGGGACTTGACCCTCCCACATTAAGCAAAGCTGAAGACATCTCTGGGATGTCTGCACAAGGGCAGGTCTCCCGGTGACCAGAGGCCATGTTTTAGGCACTCTGCTCAGCAGTCTTTTTAGGACAGCTAAGGGGACCTCTTGGATGGTTTGTTTTTCCACAGTCCCAGCAGGTGCTGGGGACTCTGGGAATTACTGAGGAACCACCACTCACCTTTGGGTTACTGGCGCAATCCTTCTTTTTGGAACCACCCACAAGGGGTTTACCCACTTCTACTTTGAGGCGCTGTAAGAAGGAAGAATTTTGGCCTGCCTTACCTGTCCCCTGAACACTGTGGTTAACCCTGTGAGAGACCCACAAGTCAGCCATCTTTGCTAGTTCCCTTGGATCACTGATGATGGAATTAGCTAAGTGCGAATGCAAGTCAGGGAAGCAAGCAAGCATACAGGGGGATATATAGGGTTATACAGAAGGCAGGCCCTGCACTGTGAGCTTAGAGAGAGAGAGAAGTGCAAGGGTTTAATAGTACAGAGTCTATATGGGGTATATAGGGTTGGACTGAAGGAAGGGCCCTGCACTGTGAGCTTAGGGAGAAGACTGAAAGGCTTGCAAGGGGTAATAGCACAGAGTCTATATGGGGTATATAGGGTTAGACTGAAGGAAGGGTCCTGCATTGTGAGCTTAGAGAGAGGAGTGAGAGGCTTGCAAAGGGTAATAGTAGAAAGTCTATATGGGGTATATAGGGTTAGACTGAAGGAAGGGCCCTGCACTGCGAGCTTAGAGAGAGGAGTGAGAGGCTTGCAAGGGGTAACAGTACAGGGTCTATATGGGGTATATAGGGTTAGACTGAAGGAGGGCCCCTGCATTGTGAGCTTAGAGAGAAGAGTGAGAGGCTTGCAAAGGGTAATAGAAGAGAGTCTATATGTGGTATATAGGGTTAGACTAAAGGAGGGGCCCTGCACTGTGAGCTTATAGAGAGGGTGAGAGGCTTGCAATGGGTAATAGTACGGAGTTTATATGGGGTATATAGGGTTATACAGAAGGCAGGGCCATACACTGTGAGTTTGAGAGAGGCGGGAGAGGCTTGCAACGGGTTAATAGCACAGAGTCTATAGGGTTATACAGAAGGACGGGCCCCGCACTGAGTTTGAGAGAGGGGGGGAGAGGCTTGCAAGGGATAATGTAAAACCAGTCTCTATTTTTAAATCACACATAGAAATGCTAAATCTCCCAGGAGTTAAGATGGAGCCGGGGTCTGACATGTGTAATAAATGTGAGCAACAGAGGACATCCATGGGGATAAAACGTGAGTCCACATTGAGGGCACATCAAGGCAAGAGGATACTTACCTGCCCAAGACACGCTTCACATCCTAGAGAGAGAAAGAGAAAAGACAAGATAAATAGGTATCCCACATTGCTCTAAACATTGATTTCCATTTTACAGCGACTGAGCTGTTATTGAAGGAAAGAGTTAGATTGCTGCATTATCTCGTCTATGAAAGCAAAACGTCACCCAAAACCTTCAAGCTGACCTACAGTCTAAGCTTTAAAGCCATATCCTGGGGTTTCTTAACAGTTTCTTCTGAGCTGCTGGTTTTGCTGACACACTCTGCCAGCTTGGACACGGTTGCCTGGGTATTAGCATGATTGACCTAAAACATTTGATCAAATTGTTTTGACCTTTTTTTGGTCAAATTTAATTAAATATATATATGGGGTTGGGTAAGGGTATAGATTAGGTCAAGGGAATAGGGGATGGGGGTTGCGTGGGGTCTCCCCCCACATTTTAAACTGAAAAAAAGGTCAAATAATTTTGATCAAATGTGATTAGGTCAAATGTTTTAGGTCAAATAGACCCAAAACTGTTGTCTGTACTCAGTGCAGTGTGCTTTGCAGGTTCACAAGTGTGCATGTGTAGGAAGGTAGATGCTCAATGCGTGTGTGTGCATGTTTGTGTGTGTGTTTGCATGTGCGTGTGTGTGTTTGCGCGTGCGTGCGTGCGTGCGTGTGTGTGTGTGTTTGCGCGTGCGTGCGTGCGTGTGTGTGTGTTTGCGCGTGCATGTGTGTGTGTGTGTGTGCGTGCGCGTTCGCGTGTGCTTGTGTGCGTGTGCGTGTGTGTGTGTGCGCGTAGGTCATAGAGATGCACAAGAAGTCATGCTGTTTGTCCTGGTTTCTAATGGTTGCTGAAGTTCTAGAGAAGACACAAGGCTTCATCTTGCCACATATCACATTGATGTCGCCAACATGGTGTCTGGGAAGCAGAGTAGTAGCCTGCAGCAAAAGCGCGGGTCATCCATAACTGGCGATCAAATGGTTGGTGCCAGAGCCATAGCTGCATTGTTTGTGCTGGGAACTAGAGCCACTGTGAACAAAGGTGGGAGAGGGGGTAACATCTGGCTCGGACAAACGGCCCAGAGCCTGACATTACTGGGGTATCTGAGGTTGCACTTACATGTAGTGACTTTGTCATACATACAAGACATTAACTACGATTAGATGGCATTACTGAGAGGTGGTGTAGAGGAGGTCCCAAATAAACCCTGCATTCCAGTCATCCATTTTGAAGTAGCAGGAACGTTCACACCAAAATATGTGACGTATGATAAGCAAATAAACCAGCAGAGAGCCGCAGTAGGACTCTGCCCCAGTGCCTATCAGAAGAGCAACCCCTATTGAAGTGCCAATATCCAGAAAACCATGGACAGTAAGGTATCCATTAAGGAAACCCTCCCAGCAAATGAAACGAAATGAAGATTGCCTAAGTACAGTCCAGGAAGAAACCAAAAAGGTCTTAATGGAAGACGAATGGTGGCATCACGAGGACCCGCACAGACTAACAGATAGAAGAAATGATGACCCGAGAATGCCGCAAAGAGATGAAACGCCATGAGTAAGGATATCGTGAACCTAAACGAAAGAATGATGTCCAAATGTACGAGAATTAAGCTGTAAGCAAAATGAAGACAGTCGACCAGTTTACACCTGTAAATATGCTTGGAACTGCAAGAAAGCTAAGAAAACAGTGCAGCTTGCTATGCTAAGTAGAAGAATAGTGCGGCAAGCACCATTATACATACATCTACCGCAAATGAAGTACTTTAGTATAAATATATTCCACTTTGCAAACAAAGCAGAATCAACACAGGTTATTAAAGGCCAAATGAACAGAGATCCATATTTAACAGAAACAAGAAGAGACGGCTGAAACGAAACTCGGCAGAGGCAACTCGTGCCAGGGAAGCTAAGGTCAAACTCATAAAAGAAGCGAACAGCAGCTACATATAATTGGAACTATGAACAGAATACCCTGTCTCTGAAAAGTCAAGATAAGGAGGCAAAGCCAGATGGCAGGGGAATAAGAATCAAATACACAAATTGAGTGGAAAGAAAGAAATTCACGGTGTAGGAATCACGTGTCCAGCCGTGCACGAAGAAGCGAGGGTTCTCGCCTACGCTTGGCACTCAACCAAGCAGAGATATCAGAACTTTTTCCAGACAGAAGATGCAGTTTCGAGGTCAACCACAGTGAAATAATTGACACATAGTTGCTAAAGCGATGATTGATTGTAACCATAATTGGAGAAAGGCCGGGTAACTAAGGGGCACCCCGCACCTGGCCGACCATTCTGCGTGCTGCTAAGCGAAGTGGAAGAATATGCATGGGGTTGGTGACAACCCAATCACAATGGACCAAATAATCTAGGGTCCTATAGTTAGTAGACCCAATGAGACGTTGTACTTTTAGTGACGTCTACAGTAGTCATTTTGAAGGCAGGGCTTAGACGCCCACCTGACAGTGTTTACCCAATCCCCTCACTCTGTTACCATATACAGATATAGCACATATAGTAAAGTTACCTTTTCCTAACCAATAGAATTGCATATTAACTTTTGAGTGTTACACGTCAATTATTATGAGTTTTGATTATAAATGTTACAGTTTGTATGAAGTTCGTCGGAGTTGAAGCGAGAAGAACAATCTCATCACTGCTGATATCCATGACTCCCTTTTTTCTGTACTTGTCATTAAACGGACTCCCTTTGCCAAACCATTGAGTTGTCCTTATTGATTGGTGTTGGAGTAATAAATCTGCACCCCCATCCATCTCAAGGGTGCAGCTATCTCGTCTTAAAGTACTTCTGAACAAACCTCGGCTCTATGGGCCGGCCGGGGGTCACGGAGTACACTTGGTAGCAGAGATTTGATGGTTATCGATTATCGATTATTGATTAGACTAAGACACCCATTGACCGTCGACATAAAGTAACTGTAGGTCTTCGGCAATATCACGAGTCCTTTGCCATTTGGCCGAGTAGACCGTGAAGCTCCCAGTAGACAGTGGTAGTTTAAAGAAAACACAAACTGCAGTACGAGGGTTGAAGGGACCCGTGTTCCCCACGCTATCCCTTCCCATTTCTACGGGCAGCTGAGCGGGAGAAAAGCCGGAGGAGGCGGTAACAAAGGCGGTGATCCCGAGGGTCCAGAGAGGAAATATGAGAACGGTAAGCGAAAAAGATTGAGTGTTGTGGCAAAAGTGCATGCTTTAGAACAAGTAAAGGGAAAAGGTAACGGAGGGAGGTGGGAAAACAAAATATAGCTAGAAGTAGAGAAGAATGTATATATCTAAGGGGAAGGGAATAATGACTCCAGAGTAATTAAGCAAATAGAGAAGATACCGGGGAGGACACCCGAGAAGAGAGAGGTTACCGGGGAAGACACCTGAGAAGTGAGAGGATTCGCCTTATTCCTATGCTTTTAATATAAGCGGCTAGAAGAAACGTGTATCCAGAGTCCCAGCTAAAGGGGGAACGATTAGACTACCACGGCGATTAAAGACACTGTGAAAGGGATAAGTTTAAACTCCATGAAGAGGTAATGATTAGAGGCAGAGATATATGTGACCAACTGGTGTTTGTCTAGTCTGTTAAACGTCTGTCTTACATGTTTTTTGTTGTGATGTCACATATCGAAAAAAAAATCTTTGAGAAAACTGATTTTAATTTTACGTGATTAAATAGCTGAGATAATATCGCATACGAATTGATGTTCTTGAGTAAAATAGAAGATATAACATTTTTGTGAAAAAAATCGGGATTGGAGCTTGCAGTGTTTGGTGCTCGCTCATATTGTTGGAACTGTTTAAGACACGCGAAAGTGTTGACAAGTGTTATATAAGAGGAAAGGGAACAGATTTAAGCATGGACGACATAACTCCATTAACACACTTATGCAAACAATTGCCGAAACACGCACCCAAACTGAAGAACTATAGTACAGAGTGGGTTAAAGGTACTGCCCACAAAATGTTTATGCCATGGCCACAGGGCGGGTCCTTATCTAAAGCCGTCTTGCAACACATGATGACATATTTGCATGCCACATACACGGGCAAAAAGCTAGAAAAACGGCTAGCTATTCTTCAGCTTTGGAAGATGTATGAACAAAAGAAGGGAGAGGAGCCGCCAATAGATTGGATACTTAATATATGCACAGAGGGGGGTGAGACGCCTATCGCGCCACCCGCCCCATTCGAAATGAAGGTTGAAGAAAGTGAAGATGATGGATTATACCCGCTGAGAGAACTTAAAGCAGCCACGGGGTACAGCAACCCGGCATATGAGTCACCTACGCATAGTAGTGACGAAAATCAAGGGAAAGATAAGGATAAGGATATCACCTCCACGGTCCCAAGGGACAAAGAGAGACAAGATGACGAAAGAAGGGATCAGTCACAGACAAGTGCATCTCTCGACAAGGAGAGAGAAGGGAAAAGATGGAAGGGAAACGAAGATAGAAGTGATGAGATAGCATTAGCAAAAAACAAATAGATGGGAGGGCACATTTTATTGAAACTTGATGGCAAAGGCATTGATGACACGAAACAAAAGGAGAGGTTAGAAGATGTACAGAGAAAGGGGAAAGAAAAGGAATTGAGAGGCGAAAGAATAAGAAAGACAGACAAAGGTGAGAACAGCTATATCGCGAAGAGCAAGAAAGACAGCTCGATCGCAAACCAAGAGCAGCCAATGATCACGACAGACAGAAGCAGCAAAGGTCAGAGGAAGAGCAACGAATACGAGAGAAGAGAATAAAGAGACGAAGAGATGAGGAAATTCGAAGGGCAGATGAACGTAGGAATGAAAAGAAAAAGGAAGAAGATAGGGTCAGAGAGGAGGCGAGGAAGCGCAAAGAATTCAATGACGATATAGAATGCAAACGGAGGCAGAGAGCATGTGATCTTGAATATCTGGAGAAAGAAGTTAGAAAACCCGCTCCAGTAGTAGATTGGGATGACATAGAAGAATTATTTCTTGCATACGATTCAGTACCAGGCACGTCTAGGGCAAATATGGAAGATGACTTCGACACCAGAAGCATCGGAGAAACGATCGATAAAATATATGATGAAATGGGGCTAGAACAAACACCTCAAGGGGATGGGGAAGACGAGCGCCTGGAGAGCACTCAGCTTTATGGCACTGAGGATGTCTCCTGAAGTAGTGGGAATAGGGAACTGTCCCTGGACAGATTAGAAATAAGTAGGAATCACAGACACATGAAGTTGCACAAATTGGGGACAGACAATGTCTGACACAGAGAGGGAGGAGAACGAGGAAAATGAGGAAGAGAGACGGAGCGAAAGACGGCTCCCAAGGGAAAAAGGAATTTGATGGTCAGAAACTAGTGAGTCTGCACCAAGAGCATCAGAATCAGCCACACGGTCAGACCGACATGGAGAAGTATCTCACGGTCAGAGGGGGGTGTCTCCACCGCCCTATGTGGGCAGACTTAGGTCACTGCCAGGCAGGCGGCGCTGCGGGAACATTATCCCTGCCATAGATAGAAGAACCATGAGGGAAGAGAAAGAGAACTTTGCATCCCAATTTCCGTCACTCGAGAAAGGGGGAGTAAGACCACAATATATTCCATGGCCACACATGGATCGAGAGAATTTGAAAAACAAGCTTCCAATGCTGACATCGGGAGCCAGAAAGTGGATACACGAGTTAGAAAAAATGACAGGAGGAAACACGCTAGCTATAGGGGACATCAAGGGTCTCCTAATCGCCATACTTGGTGAGAGAGCAGGCGATGTGTAGACACGGGCAGGTTACCCAGGTGTGACCACAATAAACACTGCACATGACAGAGCTCCATTTAACAACTGCAGAGCCGCAGTATGGAAAGCGCTACAAGTGCTTTATCCAGACAATTCCAATATGGGAGCTATAATGACACGAAAAATGAAGGAGTCTGAGGATCCGTTGCTTTATATACAGAATTTTCAAGACGCGTAGGTGCTCGAAAATCATGAATCTTGGGGGAAATCTATACCTGTATTCTACCATATATTGTGCCAAGGGCTGCCAGAGCCAGTACAGGAACAGCTCAAGAAATTGGTAGGAATCGAGGCTAAACCTTTTCATCAGAAATACAGCTGACCATCGCACACTATTGCAGACTGCTGCAAGAAAAGAATTGCAAAAAGGAAGCTGCACGAAAGGGTGAAAAAGTGAAATTGGTGCAGAAAAAATTGTCAAAATATGCTTGAGGGAGCTATGATAATGAGCACAGCTGAATCGAGCATGCAACAGGTGACTTATACACAGCAGAATAATCAGGGCAATACCGGGTTTTACCCCAGGGGAAGAGGATTTAGAGGAAGAGGATGTCAGAGCAATGGAGGTTTCCAAAATAATCAAGGAGGTTTTCAAAATATGCAACATGGTAATCAAGATATGTCAAACGGGCAAATGATCTGACCACCGCCAGTATGTTGGTTGTGTGGAATGACAGGGCATTTAGCGTGCACATGCAGAAACCAAGGCATGGTGCAGCACGGCCAAGGGACAGGAGCAGGTACAGTGAATCCACCTGCGTTCATACAACAGGGTGTTGCACAGAATCACACGGTGCAACAACAAGTGCCAGGAACGCAACAAGGCGTGCAACCTCAGAATATGGGGAATTTTCCACAAGGACAATCCCAACAGGCACTGATGCAACTGTCACAGACAGTGAGCACAGGACAGACCACGAACCCTGGAATGGGAAATAACAATGGGAATAGGGGAAATCCACCAGCTCACAGTGGGCCAAATTTGTATATGGACTAGGACAGCTCACTGGGAACCCTGATGTGTTCTATCCTATCAGTGACACCAGACCCTCACCGGGAACCTAGGGTGGATGTTGTTATAGGGGATAAAGAATATTCCTTCTTAGTTGACATGGGTGCAACACACTTGTGCATACGTGAAGGCAAGTTTTCCTTGTCCGGCGAGGCCATAAATACAGGAGTTGCAAGTCGTGTTCCCTTCACAGATGCACTTCCAGTCTCTATAGGAGTGTGTGAAATGAATGTGCCTTTATTATATTCTCGACAAACCCCAGTAAACATTTTGGGTAGAGACTTAATGACAAAGTTAAACATGACAATCTCGTTCACGGAGGAGGGCATAGTATGTTCAACTCCAGGAATGCACTATTCAAATGTATGCAAAATGATCAGAGCATACTCAGGACACACAGCCATGAGGGCTATACCATTAGAGCCAGAAATATTCGCATATGGTGTGCGTGTGCTAATGGTAGGCCTGTCAGGCCTTGCAGACAGAATTATGAGAACCCCAGACGAGTTCTTGTTTAGACCAAGAATACCGATGCACAAGGAAAAGGGACAAGTATTTCTCTTGATGATACACACAGCTGCAATACGAGGGAAAATGGCCTTGATTGATGGCTATGACGATGAAGGCTGACAATGGTGCGCAGTAATCGCCATTGAAGAAGGCTATTGATTGACTGACGTCACTGATGACGATCTATTTGAAGAACAAGCAGATATGGGAGAGACAATGGTGGAGGTGAGTCTCACCTTTTGGGTAATAATTATCAAAAGAGAAGTGACTCAGAGAATGATGATGGCACGAAACCGTCCTGAATATTTTGATGACGACATGGCCCAGGTGCCTGTCTCAGTATGGACTACAGGGCCTTATGACGTAGGTCTCTTGAGAGGGGTTGGAGAAGTGAAAATTAAACTGAAACCAGGAGCAATTCTACCAAAAGCCCAACAATATCCCATGTCCAGAGAGGCAGATGAGGGTATTCTTAAGACAATTTCAGCCATGATGGAGCAGGGCATCTTAGTGACGTCAGAGTCGTCATGCAATACCGTGGTTTATCCGATAAAAAAATCAAAGGGAGGGTCATGGCGTTTAATCCAAGATCTGATTTATTTATTTATTTATTTATTGCATTTATTACTCGCCCAAACCCTTGGGTACCACGGCGATGTTACAGACAGCTTGGTTAAAACATTTCTTGGACTTTGCCAATCGGGCGCAGTGCATGTGAATACAAAATAATCATACACGAAGACATTAAATGCAGGGTTTCAGTACAATGATATTTCCTGAAGCATGGAGGGGGATTTTTTAGTCTTGGTTAAATAGCCACGTTTTCAGGGATTTCTTGAAACCTGAGAATGTTTGCTCATTTTTGATGGGGAGGGGAAGAGTGTTCCAATATGTGGGTGCGAGGTATTGGAAACTACTGCCTCCTGCCTTGGTTGTCTTGTAGCGGGGGATGGCTAGGAGTAATTGACTGTTAGATCTGAGGGGCCTCTTAGATACTTTTCTGGTGATGGCGTGGTTGAGGTAGATGGGGACACATGAGTGGATGCATTTGAATGTGACGCACAGAGCTTTGAATGTGACCCTGGCTTTGATGGGGAGCCAGTGATGGTTTCTTCTAATATTTGAGATATGATCTGACTTCCTTATTCCAAGGGCCGCCCGAAGGGCTTTATTTTGGATGAGCTGTAGTTTGTTTAGGTTGGCTTTTGAGGTACCCAGGTAGAGTACGTTGCAGTAGTCGAGCCTGGATAAGATTAAAGCTCTTGCCAGCGTGATACAATTGGTGGGTGTCAAGAATTGGCGACTGAGAGCAATAAGTTTTGCGGTGTAGGATGTAGAGGAAGAGAGGGCGTTGATGTGCTTGGTCATGGTGAGGTTGGCATCAAGGTAGACACCTAGTGTTTTCACTTGTTTGAGTACTGATATGTTTGTGCCATCAATGTTGATGGATGAGTAATCAGGATGTAATGCTTCTATTTTGGATTGGGAGCCCACAATGAGAACCTCAGTCTTCTCATCATTGAGACAGAGGCTATTTAGTGCCATCCAATTTTGGATTATGGCATATATTTTGTTGATAGTGTCAGTGTCTTGAGTGTAGTCTCCAGATAAAGGGATGAGGATCTGGGTGTCATCTGCAAAGTTGGTGTAGATGACACCCATGTCGTCTAGCACTGAGAAGAGGAGTTTAGTGTATGCATTGTATAATGTTGGTGAGAGACAGGAACCTTGGGGGACACCAATGGGTACTATGATGGGGTTGGCGGCTTGTTTACCTATGGCGACCCTGGAGGTGCGGTCAGCAAGAAAGGATTTGATCCAGGTAGTAGCTTCGGTGGAGAAGTTGAAGTCTTTCGCTAGTGTGGCGCACAGTTTATTATGGTCTACTAAATCAAACGCTGTGGAGAGATCGAGTAGGAGGAGGATGCAGAGTTTCCCTGAGTCTCTGATGGTATCCATCTGGATTTTTAAGTCAAGGAGCGCCGTTTCTGTGCTATGGTTGGGGCGGAAGCCTGATTGCCTCGTGCCAAGGAGGTGGTTTTGTTCGAGGTGAGTTTGGACTTGGTTGTATGCTAATTTATCCAATATTTTGAGGAGAAATGGGACAGTTGTTATTGGCCTGTAATTAGTGGGCACAGTGGGGTCTAGGGTAGGTTTTTTCAGGAGAGGGGTGACCCAGGCTTCTTTAATGCTAGCTGGTACTAGGTTAGTATTGAAGGAAGCGTTGACGAAGTTGGTGATAATGGGGGTGAGGGTGTGAGCGCAGGATTTGACTACTGATGCGGGGACAGAATCGCCTTTGCAGTTGGAGGCTTTAAGTTTGGCGATGATGTCAAACACTACATTTTGGGATACTGGTGTGAAATGGAATGGGGTGCTGGTGAATTCCTGATGTGGTCGATTTAGGTTAAGGAGGGCAGGTTTGTTGGCTAGTGATTGTTTTTTGGATGTGATTTTTATTTGGAGTAGTTCAATTTTGGCTGTTAGTGCGTCTTGTATAGTGGTGCACCATTCCTTGCTGGGGATGGTTGGGTTTATGGCTGGAGTGGGGTTTTCCAATTCTTTTAGAATGGCAAATAATTCCTTGCTATCTGAAGTAGCATTGCTGATCCTATTATTATACGCATTAGATTTGTAGGTAATAGTAGCTGTTTTATAGGTTTTGTTTATTTCTTGGTAGGCTTTTTCTGCCTCTGCAGTAGGATGCTTTCTGTAGGCATGTTCACACGCGCGTTTGGTTCTTCTGAGGGCGATAAGATCATCATTGAACCAGAAGCTAGATCGCTTGTCTGAGCGTTTTGCCTTGGTGGTGAGCGGTGCTATAGCATTAATGGTTGCAGTGAGGCAGTTGTGATATATGTCTGCTAGGAGACAGGGGTTGTCACTGGTGATCGAGGTAGAAGCTAGGATTTTTGAAAGAGGAGGCGTGAAGTTTTCTGGCGTGAGTTTGCGGGCGTTTCTAGTTTCATAGGTAATCATAGTTTTAGGTTTCTTTTGTGTGGGTTCGGAGGGATTGATTGTAAATACAATGTTATGGTGATCGGTCCAAGTAAGAGGGGAGATGACCTCAATGGTTACGGGGGTATTAAGGGAGAGGATCCAATCAAGAGTCCTGCCTTTGATATGTGTGGGTGCATTAACTAGTTGGCTGAAACCCATGTCCTTCAGGGCGGAGTGCAGTGATTCTGCTTTGGCATCTTGGCTGTCATTGAAACCTAGGTTAAGGTCACCCAGGATGATGTATTTCGAGCTAGGTTTTATTAGTGGAGCTAATAGCAACGGAATTTCAGTCTCTGGGTGGTTGTTGGGGCTAGGTGCTCTATAAATTACTATTAAATTAATAGTAGTTTTGGCATTTATGGGAAATTTTACGAGTAATGTTTCATACCCTTCAATACTTTCAATGGGACAAGATCTAAGCTGTAATTTAGTCTTGGCTATAATAGCAACACCGCCTCCTTGTGAGTGGGTCCTATCTGTTCTGAATATGGTGTAGTCGGATGGGATTGCCAGAGTTAGTAGTGGACCTGATGCTTGATGGAGCCAGGACTCTGTGACTACTAGTATGTCGAGCTGTGATTCCATAATGAGGTCGTGAACTTCTATAGCATGCGCCCCTAAGGAGCGGGCATTGATAAGCGCTACTTTAAAGGTGGATAGTAATTTATTGGGGGTGTCCGGAGCTGGTTTGGAAGTAGTGTTGGGTTTCTGGCTAGGAGTATGGTTTTGATGAGGGGGAGGTACTCTGGGCCTAATTTGTTTGGGAGGTGTGTGTTCATATTTGACTGGGTTGGGGTGGTTGAAGGTACGAGACCTTAATCGGAAGTGTCTTCCTACACCTGTCACGGGGTTAGAGAATTTTTCGGTATGGTTGTGGTGAGGTGACTCTGCTGTGGGCAATACATGTGAGATTGGATCAGGGCTGATAGCATGATGCTTGATGGTATTCAGATAGGTCCTAGGAGTAAGACTTGCGCTGTTTGGGAATGGGGGAGTAGAGGGAAGGAACGGTGTAGGACATGGGATAGGGTGATGCCGGGGGCATGCCGGCTTGCTGAGACCGTTATTATGGGGCCAGTAGTAGTGGGCCAAGCAGGGTGTGTGGTTGGGGAGAATGCAGAACGGGAACATGATGAGGGGCAACCAAGTTTGCATATTGGATTAGTGTCAGGGCAAGCTGCGACCATAAGGCACAGCGCTAATTCCTCAAAGTGGTCTGTATGCGACCAAAGGGCACAATACGGCAGTCTAATGTAGTCTGTAGGTGATCCTGGGCACAATACAGCAGTCTAATGTGGTCTGTAGGCGACCAAAGGGCACAATACAGCAGTCTAATGTGGTCTGTAGGCGACCAAAGGGCACAATACAGCAGTCTAATGTGGTCTGTAGGCGACCAAAGGGCACAATACAGCAGTCTAATGTGATCTGTAGGCGACCAAAGCGCACAATACGGCAGTCTAATGTGGTCTGTAGGCGACCAAAGGGCACAATACGGCAGTCTAGTGTGGTCTGTAGGCGACCAAAGGGCACAATACGGCAGTCTAATGTGGTCTGTAGGCGACCAAAGGGCACAATACGGCAGTCTAATGTGGTCTGTATGGGACCAAAGGGCACAGTACGGCAGTCTAATGTGGTCTGTAGGCGACCAAAGGGCACAATACGGCAGTCTAATGTGGTCTGTAGGCGACCAAAGGGCACAATACGGCAGTCTAATGTGGTCTGTAGGCGACCAAAGGGCACAATACGGCAGTCTAATGTGGTCTGTAGGCGACCAAAGGGCACAATACGGCAGTCTAATGTGGTCTGTAGGCGACCAAAGGGCACAATACGGCAGTCTAATGTGGTCTGTAGGCGACCAAAGGGCACAATACGGCAGTCTAATGTGGTCTGTAGGCGACCAAAGGGCACAATACGGCAGTCTAATGTGGTCTGTAGGCGACCAAAGGGCACAATACGGCAGTCTAATGTGGTCTGTAGGCGACCAAAGGGCACAATACGGCAGTCTAATGTGGTCTGTAGGCGACCAAAGGGCACAATACGGCAGTCTAATGTGGTCTGTAGGCGACCAAAGGGCACAATATGGCAGTCTAATGTGGTCTGTAGGCGACCAAAGGGCACAATACAGCAGTCTAATGTGGTCTGTAGGCGACCAAAGGGCACAATACAGCAGTCTAATGTGGTCTGTAGGCGACCAGTATTAGAGACCGTGAGCACATTTCAGTAGAAGGGGTTAAAATTACAAACATACAGTAGTTTCTCCAGTGCTGGCATGTACTTACAGTACGTTTTCATTGTCCGAGTGGTAGTCTATCGGTTGGAGAATAGTAAAAATGTGCAGGGGGGGTGGCCACGCCACCCTTCCATGCGCGTAACAGGCGCAGGAACAGGCCTTTGTATGGCCTTCGGACTGGCCGCCGGCGAATCCACCTGCCGGCGGATCCAGCTGATGTAATCGAGGCTCAGCCTCGGTTTCGCGCCGCGCCGCGCCCGGCATGGGCGAGTCAGGCGCCGTATGGGGACAGGGTCAGGCAGGACCTGTCCGTGTTGCTCGCTAGGAGCCTGGATCCTCTGCTGGGCTCGGGGGGGCTCCTGCCCTCACCCCTCGACGAAGAAAGATGGAATGGGGGGATCTGGGGCGCAGGAACAGGCCTTTGTATGGCCTTTGGACTGGCCGCCGGCGAATCCGCCTGCCGGCGGATCCAGCTGATATAATCGAGGCTCAGCCTCGGTTTCGCGCCGCGCCGGGCATGGGCGAGTCAGGCGCCGTATGGGGACAGGGTCAGGCAGGCCCTGTCCGTGTTGCTCGCTAGGAGCCTGGATCCTCTGCTGGGCTGGGGGGGCTCCTGCCCTCACCCCTCGACGAACAAAGATGGAATGGGGGGGTCTGGGGCGCAGGAACAGGCCTTTGTATGGCCTTCGGACTGGCCGCCGGCGAATCCGCCTGCCGGCGGATCCAGCTGATGTAATCGAGGCTCAGCCTCGGTTTCGCGCCGCGCCCGGCATGGGCGAGTCAGGCGCCGTATGGGGACAGGGTCAGGCAGGCCCTCTCCGTGTTGCTCGCTAGGAGCCTGGATCCTCTGCTGGGCTGGGGGGGCTCCTGCCCTCACCCCTCGACGAAGAAAGATGGAATGGGGCTGATAAACGATATTGTTGAGGCCGAGTTCCCTGTAGTCCCTAACCCGGCTACAATCCTATGTAATATACCTGTTAAGGCGAAATATTTCACAGTGATTGACTTGAAAATTGCATTTTTCTCAATCCCGTTGCACCGTGACTCACAAGATCTGACATCCTTCACATTCAGGCAGATGCGTCTGAAAACCACGAGGCTACCCCAGGTGTATTGTGAGTCTCCATCTATTTTTAACAGAGTCCTACAGATGGACCTAAGCAATATTGCATTAAAAAGTGTTGTCCTGCAATATGTGGATGACATCTTAATTTGCAGCACGACAGAAGAGCAATGTAGGCACGATTCTGTTCAGCTATTGACTATACTGGCTGAGAAAGGATATAAGGTTGACAAGGAAAAGCTACAATATTGTCAACAAGAAGTGCTGTACATAGGCCAGCTGATCTCACATGAGGGAAAAAGAGTAACCCCAGAAAGGGCTGAAGCCATACTGAACATGACTAAGCCACACACGATAAAACAGATGCAGAGCTTTTTAGGCCTATGCAACTATGTCAGGGCATGGGTCTTCGACTAT
Source organism: Ambystoma mexicanum (assembly GCF_040938575.1). NCBI lineage: Eukaryota > Metazoa > Chordata > Amphibia > Caudata > Ambystomatidae > Ambystoma > Ambystoma mexicanum. Next base: position 766,057,805 of record NC_090938.1, on the reverse strand, counting down.
AGCTCCTACACTAAGCCTTTATTTCAGGCCCTAAAGAAGGCCCAAGTGACGAAAGAAAAGATCGAATGGTCTGAGACCATGGAAAAAGGATTTGCTGAACTAAAAAAAAAGCTATTTGCACAGCACCAGTTCTATGGATTTTACCTGTTTTCACACACGAATGGCAGCGTTATGACGGCAGTACGCCAGTACTCACACTGATAACCACGTTGGGGTACAAGCCAATGGCATACTACAGTGGGAATCTGGACCCAGTAATGAGAGGTCATTTTCCTTGCGAACAAAGTTTAGCTGCCTCAGCGTTCGCCATAGAGAAGGCTACAACCATTGTGATGGGTTGCTCAATGACGTTGTACGTCGAGCACTCACTTTTTGCCATTCTAGAGAAACCAAAGGTCACATTGACATCTCAGAGAGCTTCTGCTTATAAAGTTATCATATTGAATCCATCGATTAAGCTAATCCGATGTAAAATAGTGAACCCAGCTACGTTTATAGCAGAGCCAGTCACTGAAGGAGAGCCAATACATGACTGTGCGAACTATGAAGAATTTTATGACGAAAATCCCAGGGTAAAAGAAAATGTCTTGGCAGTAGGAGAAAGTGTCTTTATTGACAGTTCTTCGAGAATCGATCAAAATGACGGACAGAGATATACAGGCGTTACTGTGATGAAGCACACAGCTAATGGAGAATTTTGAGTACTTATTAGTGCGCGAATACCATCTCACTACTCAGCACAGGCTGCAGAATTATTGGCGTTGATACTCGCCATTGAGAATCACGCAGAACAGGAGGCAACGGTGTACAGTGACTCTGCCTATGTGACGTCAACAGTGCACTCAGGCTTAGTGCGCTGGAAAAGGAGGGGCTACTTCCGAGCAGACGGCACGCCAGTCAGCACGCAGCCTTATTGGACAGGTTGATTAAAGAACTACAGCTCCCAGTGGGCATAGCGGTCGTGAAATGCACTGCTCACACAAAAGGGACAGATTTTATCTGACGCTGAAATCAAGCAGCAGACACGAAGCCAAGCGTATGGCATCCAAAAGTGAAACGATCATGGACGTGAAAATTATCCATGCCAATGAGCGAATAATGGTTGCACGTACTACACCTGAAAGCTATAACAATCTTGGGCAAACACAGTTGATGGAACTCCAAGGGGAGGCACCACAGGAAGAAAATAATCTTTGGAAGCGGCAAGGGTGTTCTTTAAACCCCTCTGACAGCTTGTGGCGACAAGACAGCACTGGTAAACCAGTAATTCCTGTAGCCCTATTAAAAATAGCGCTGGAGCAATTGCATTATCCGGCACACATGACGAAAGAGAATCTAGCAGCAACACTCGCGGAAGACTGGTTCATACCAAATTTAGCCGAGCACTTTGCATTCTTTATAGTGAACTGTATAAGCTGCCAACAATTCACAGCTGGGACAGCACAGCACATTTGGGAAACAACATTTGGTACCAGCACATGAAGGAAGTTGGAAGACGACATTCAGAAGGGGAATGCTTTGTTTGTGCACTCCTACCATACAGCATGGGGAAGTCCAAGATCTTTGTAGTGTAGTAATATATAGAGCTTCATAATATTTGTAGCGCCTTGGAGTGTGTAGCGCTTCACTGAATGTGATGGCAAATTTTTTGGTTGCCAGCAATAATGTGGCACACACATATAGTCCTTTTATGTTGTCAGTATAACATGTGAATATGTGGCTGGAGGCATGCAAGGTATGGAATTCATAATGCAGCCAAAGCCCAGTGTAAAACTGCAGAGAGTAAAAGTGCATCATTTTCTTTTATTTCTCTGGATTACCTCATGGATAGAGGACTACATTATTGAACATTATTTATATAACTGACTGATTTAATTAAAAATTACTAATCACTAATGCTAACTCATTAACATTATAATGTAGTCCCATGTACAAAGTGAGGTGAAAATACATATTTTGAATTTCGTTTTTTAAACGTGCAATGAATATTTTTTTTTTCTCATCTTTTCTCTTCTGTATTCAGTTTGCAGAAAGCAGAGAGCCTGCATACCAGGAAAGGATATTAGATACAGTTGCTCCTTGGGTAAAGAGTCTATTGTGTAAAAGTGAAGGCTGATGCTGCCTTTCAACCTGATTGGAGCAAAGTATCTTCAGATTTATTACGTAGGCAAAGGGGGTAGGTGCAGAACTCTGCTGAGGGGAAGACTGTCAGAGAGAAGGAGTTCGGGATGACTGGGCTCTGAGACAGATGTGCCTGGTCTCACTCAGCGCTGGCTGGAGAGCCCTCTGTTCTCGCTGCGCATTCCAAACATCCAAGATTAACAGGAGCAGTTAGTGTTGGCTGGGCTCTGGAGATAGACGATCTTGGTGTCACTGGCACTGGCTTGGAAGTTTCGCTGTGCGTTCCAGACACCAAGATTACAGAGGCCATTCATGCTGACTGGGCCCGTTCCTCGAAGGCGAGCGAAGGAAGGTTGTGTGGGAAAGAGATACAAATACTTCTGGTAAGCAGACACATTACTGTGTGCTGTGGTGTGATGTGATGAATGACCGATCTAAAAATATCAGGTAGTCAGAGTAGCAAGGGAAACCCTCTGCAAATGTATTCGTCATGTCTATAATGCTGAAAAGTGATGCCTATTTTTAAAAAGGGCTTATTTGCAATGTATCTGTTGTTTGTTTTTCTCCTTATTTTATTACAGGCAATGCTGAAATGTACATGGTAAGATTTGTATAGTGAATTGTAATTTGTTTGCAATATAACTAATATTTAAAAACAGATGGTTTAGAGTTTGTATTGCTTTGGGGATTGCATATGTGGACACGGGGAAGATTCATTTTTCTTTGGTAATACATTTGCCAATTTGCCCATGCAGATGGAACAAAATAAGCAGTGATAAATAGGTGTATGCGGGTGTTTCCCTTGCATGTTGTTTGGGGATTCTAATATATATATTACACAGCCACGGTAGTGGCTGTGTAGTTATGGTTAAGTTGCTCTTTCCATAGGAAGAGCACTTTTTGGGCGGCTTATAACTTTGCTCCCCCTGGACGAATCGTCACCAAACTTTGCAAAAAAAGTATATGGCCCACTCTGAATTCGTTTGTAAAGTTTGGTGAGGATTCGTCCAGGGGGGGAAAGGTTATAGGGGGGGGTCCCAAAACTTTTTTTTTCCCCATAGACTGAATGGGAAAAAACTTTGCGCACGGCTACAGCCCGAACCGCTGGACGGATTTACACCAAATTTGCGGCAGAAGCGGCGGCCTGGTCCCGAAAGCGTGCTTTTGCAAATTTGGTGTACATCCGTCCAGTAGTTTTTTTTTTAAAAATGACCAAAATGTAAGGCAAAAAAATTAGTGATATCTGTGTTCGCTTCGCGGACGGACTTCCCTGTTCGCTCCGCGGACAGCACCCCGATTGGCCCATGGCCTTGCGACATGTCCGCGGACATGCGAGGCTTTCGCTGATTGGACGGCGAGGGGCGTGGAGCACGTCAGATTTTCTGTGGCGCCCGCCATCTTGTATTTGCTGTCGACCGCGTACAGCGCAATGAAACGTGGATAAAAAATTGTATTTAGTGCAATGTGTTGGTGTGTAAGAGTGTTTGGGTAGGGTGGGGGAGTACGAGATAGGTTCAATGTTTTGTTTTTTTATGTGCTAGACGTTTTTGTTGCGTTCGATTTGTCCGCGGAGGACACGGCTGTTCTGACATTTTGTAAATAAACTAAATGGTGGGGTGTTTAGAGGACAGAGTATGTGTCATTTTTGTTGTTCGTAAGGAAGGTAAAAATGAGCTATGAACACTCGCAGTGTACTTAATTGTTTGTAAATACACAAACTGGGGGTGTCCTCAGGACGCTGTCCGTATTGTAATCTGTCTAGTTGAATGTGTTCTAAGAACACTCGCGGTGTCCCGAAATGTTTGCAATTACACAAAATGGAGGTGTTCTGAGAATGTTGTTTGTATTGTTCGTTGTCAGGGTGAAAGTGTTTTAAGACCACTCCTTTTGTCCGCTAATAGTACAATTTCCTATGGGCGTCAACCGACTTTTTGTCCACTAAAGAAACGATAAATCTGGCTGGTGTGCGCCGACATTATGTGATAATCCTATGACTGGCGCTATTGACCTGGCTGACTTGCTTTTGCGACACTAAATCATATCTCCCGCCCCTAACCCTGATATTATCAAAGCATTCATATTCCCCGCCTCTCTCCGTGACGTTACAGGGTGAGTCATCAAACGTGCCCAGTTCTCTGCAGTCCTAAGAGACTTTACACAGAACCCGGAAGACAACACATATTATGTCACAACATAGCGTGCCACAATTCGGAATATGAAACAGTGATTTAAAAGCAAACAGCAAGATTGTAAATTTTGTAAAGTACATTTATTTGACATCAAATGTTTAGAGAATATTCAGCAATTTGCATTTGTCTTTGTTGTCGATCCGCAAAAGTTCATGTTGAGGCACGCGATGTTCCTTTGCGGTACAGAGGGTGTTAGATCAGCTTACAACTCAGTGAGCCACAATTCGGAATATGAAACTGTGGTTTAAAAGTAAACAGCAGGATTGTACATTTGGTAAAGTACATTTATTTCACATGAAATGTTTCGTGAATATTCAGCGATTTGCTATTGTCTCTGCTGTCGATCAGCAAAAGTTTATTTGGAGCCACGCGTTGTTCCTTTGCGGTAGATAGGCTGTTGGTTTATGATAAAAGCAGTAAAAGGTCACTCTGATAATCGGAAGGTTGCTCCAACAACGCGCCATTAGGCCACCCTATTGGTTGGTATGTTGTTTGTAGCCGCTAGTACTGCGTAAGGGGTCCTTGGCGATTGTCCCATAAAATGGTAAGGGTCATGAAGTTGCATATTTGGACCTGCACCTGGCAGTTGAAGACCCCATCCGCTGGAGTCTGTAAATCGTGACATAGGCAAAATGGGGCCACATACCTGATTTAAAAAACATAAATTAGTCTCACCAGCCGATCTTCATTAAAAATCATCATTTTATTTATTAGGGCGTGAAACTATTTGCCATCGAAGATAGTGCAATGGAGTATGTTAATAATAAAATAATAATAATTTCCCATTCATATAGCGCTAAGAACCGTGAGGTATCTAAGCGGTGCTTATTATTAACCACGGTGTGTGGTGCTCATTTATCGACCACGGAAGGATGAAAGGCTGAGTTTGGCCTTGCCGGGGTTCGAACTTGCGTTAGCAAGCTGTGCACGGATGTCAAAGCGAGCGTTGTACTCGCTGTGCCACTTGACAGGCTACAGTGAAGTGGCACAGCGAGTAGAGCGCTTGACCGCCTACAGACCGGTTAAATTATTTCTATTAACCCACCCTGTGTCGTCTGCCTTTTTCAGAGCCCTCTAAACGACAGGGGATCAATTTGGCGGTGATAGTGCGCGGTATAAAACATTATGCCACTTTCAACGAACAAGTTCAACTTGAGCGGTCTTTAATGCTACGCTATTGTAATTATATTTGGTATAAAATAATCTAAAGGGTTACCTACAGTACAATTGAAATTTCCATTGTCTACGAGTGGTGCAGTCCCAAAATACGACTCTGCGTGTGCGAACGATCTTTCGCATAGTGATATAATATATAAAAGTGGTTTTGTTTCAGAAATTCATCTTTATCTTCGCTTACGTTTTAGCAACACTCCTTCAACAGAAGTCTTTCATCACAATCTCTGTCTGTCAAGGTAAAAACACACTACAACGTTATAGTCCGCTTCGTGAGCCTCTCCGGGGCCCGAGAAAAAAATGGAAGCAGCTGACCTTCACTGTGAACGAGCATAAATTCTTACTTTGCAACATTCTGTGTAAAGCCATCTGTAGAAGTTGGTTTTTGCACGCCATGTTTGTATATTGTTTGCGTGATATTAAAAAAAGTTTGTTTAAGGGACGTTATGGTTCTAAGTACAGCCGAAAGACCCCTGAAAATCGCAAGTTATGGTAAGCTATGAAAAATAACTCGCGCCACCACCGTGCACTGCTAAGACTAACACCCAGGACATCAAAGAGTGAAATCACTGATGACATCACATGTGTATGTACTTTTCATGGAATTTGTGTACTAGGGATTTTTATTATAATGTTGCGAAAAAAGTGTCAAGGATATTGCAATAAATATCATACCGTTATTAGTGCTTTGAACGATGCATTGATATAAATAGCATTGTATTATGGGATTCTATCTAGTATACTGAGCTACTAATGGAGAAACATAGCATTGTGTGCAGAGTACAAGATGAAAGTATAATATTTGTAATGTTAATATGTTGAATAATGAAATGATAATTGTCCTGAAATGTTCGAAAATTCACAAAATAGGGGTGTTCTGAGGACGTTATTCATATTGTGTGATTGCTTAGCTGTATGCAATGAGGGAATGGCACAGAGAGTAAAGTGGACGCCGTCCGTGGACACCGCGGCTGTTCGTTGACAGGGCGTGCTACATCCGGGTTTTTCCAGGAAATCCAACATGGAAAGAAGACTGTACGGATCAGCCAATCAGATGTCGAGGTTGTGGATTTGTGTTGAAAGAGACTGTGTGTAGTGAAGATGGCAGAAGTGGAAAAAGTCAGGGTGTTGGTGCTCGGAGATATGTTTGTACATGGTTTACAACAGTACGCTGAATGCAGGCATGTTGCAAAGAAATTTGATGTGAAAGGAGTGGAGGTGGTGTGGAGCACTGTGCCCGATTGCAATGTACAGGGAATTGTACAAGTTTGTGAGGATATGGCCACGATGAACAGTCCGCATGTGGTAGTTTTGCACTATGGTGCTTTCCATTTGGGCAACGTCAGTGCCCCTACTTTGTTGGCTGATTTGGAATGCTTGGTTCAAGCCGTAATGAAGATCCTTCCAAATGCGAAAGTAATTTTTTCTGGATTACTACCTAGGGCAATATGGGACAATAGTTCAGTTTTTTGTCCTCAGCAAAACATTGCTAGGTGTGTCATCAACCGAGGCATGTGTGCCTTCATGCTTAGAGCTGGTATGTTCTTCTGTAACAATGAGAATATTGATACCAGTAATGCTGTTAATTTTAAAGAAGATGGCATTTCTTTATCTTTTACGGGAAATGCCTTTCTATTTTGGAATGTAAGGGTTGCTTTGGAGAAGGTTATGTGAAGATTTTAGGAGGAAAGTAAGAAAAAAAGCAAGAAAAAAAATACAAAATAACAGGTGTCTGTCAAGCATCTGCAAAAAAAACAAAAAAAAACGGCTCTTTTCAGAGCCAACTTCAAAGGGGAAATGGGGCACACTATTTAAATTTACATTCACCACGCTCAGATTTTCGATATGTCCGCGGACATGGCGGTAGTCCGCGGACATGAAAATCACTACGAGGGGGTTAGTATGTTCTATGTTACATGTATATGAAGTCAGGGATATTATGGTTAAGTTGTGCTACTAAAAACCTATGAAATTCAGTAAAAAAACTTTTTTAAAGGGACGTTACGGTTAAGTTGCGCTTCTAAAAACCTATGAAATTCAGTGAAAAAACTTTTTTAAAGGGATATTATGGTTCAAAGTAAAACCGAAAAACCCCTGAAATTAGGCAGTTATGGTAACATAAGCAACCATAACTCGCGCCACCGTGCACTGCTAACACTAACACCCAGGACATCAAAGATGACATCACAAATGTCATTGATGACATCACTGATGACATCACATGTGCATTTACTTTTCATAAAAACTCTGTACAAGGGATTCTTATTGTAATGTTGATAAAAAAGTGTCAAGGATTATTAGAATAAATGTCATGAGGTACGTAGTGCATTAAGCAATGCATTGATATAAATAGCATTCTATTATGAAGTTCTTTCCAGTATACTTAGCTACTCATGTAGAACCATAGGCATTGTGTGCAGCATACATGATGGAGGTGCAATATTAATAATCTTGCCATGTGGAATAGTGAAATGATAAACACTTTCTTATTAGAGTTTAGCGTACTGTGACACATTTAATAAGTACCTAATAAAACCCACTTACTACATAATTGCATTATTTCAAACAAAACACAAACAGACAACACATACAAATATGAGCCTATACAGGGAGAATGAAGTAAACAAAAAAACTGCAGTATTACCAGACAATCTTCATAACCTAACTGATTAGCTTCATGCACAGAAATGATTGCTCTGCTTCAAAACTACTACTTCCCTATATATAACTATCACATACTGCGAGTAGACCCTAAGGAAAGTAGTGTGAGTACAATGTATACAAGTATGAGCATAGCCAGGGAAAGTACAGTAATAAAAAAACAGCAGAACTATAAAAAAAAATACTGTTGATACCCTTACCAATCATCCTCATACATAGAAAGCATTGCTGTCTTCCAAGTCTGTGCTTTCCCCTATGTATATGTTTCATATGCTGTGAGTGAACCCCAAGTGAATTACTGTAAGAACTTATTTGGAGTATAAGTCTACAAATGTAGTACTTTTTGAATTTTTAGTTCCTGACTGTTACTGGCCTACATGTGTCAGTAAAGGAAAAAAGAGGGAGCCAGACATGTGATGTCATCAGTGATGTCCTGGGTGTTAGTCCTAGCAGTGCACGGTGGTAGCGCGAGTTATGGTTGCTTAGCTTACCATAACTGGCAAATTTCAGGGGTTTTTCGGTTTTACTTTGAGCCATAACGTCCGTTTAACAAAGTTTTTTCACTGGTGTAGATAAGCCTGTGATACCAGCCACAGATGGCATATGACACTCTATGTAAAAGTTTTGGGTTTTCCTGGATGTATGTCCAGAGCTCTCTATAGATCACCAAGAGTATTATAGTAGTAAGGAAGGTTTTGTTTATGATGGGGTTATAAAGTAGGGAAGGAAAACTATGCTCACCACTAAATAACATATTACCACAAAATACCGCCAGTACTAGTATTACTAGATTCTCCAATATAATGCAACAAAGTATGGTCACTAGAATGATATGAGGCCAAACCTAATCTAAACACAAAGATAAGTATTACCAAACAACCGCTCATCTTTTACCAGTAAGAAAATACTGCCAAACCCAAATTTACACAAAATATCCAACATATATGGTGCGGCGTTGGCCGGGAAAGTGGCTATAGAGCTTCTACTGGGCGTGGCAAGTGTGTCTCACACTACCATATGTGCATTAGAGGGAACCCATTTCATGATAGCAGTGTGAAACTAAGAGTGAATTTTAGAATGTCTCAAATGGAGGCCACATTCACAGACCTAGTGCAATATCTGGAGGCAAAGCTATATGCACATGGGACATGGTCATCAAATAATGCCACAGAATGTCATGACCGCATCTATGGTGAAGTACAGAAAGAACCGTTAGACAGCATTTTTGCAGAAGGCAGCATAATTCAGGTCTGCCTTTTGAGACTACTGAATGCAGCTGACAAACATGCAGAGAAAGACTGTTTGATACCGCTATGTGCCAAGACATGGTTTTCCCTGCGAATGCAAGAAAATGACACCAAGTTGATTAACAGGTTAAACGCTATTCTGGATGGAACAAGTGAAAAAGAGGAAAAGTTAAGAACAGAATTGGAGGTATGCCAAAAGGACATGCAGTCAAAATATAGAGATCTCAACACTCAATTGTCTCAGAGCAAGAAACAGTTTGAGGATAGTGAGCAAGAATTAAAACACTTGAAAGCGTTGATAGATCATATCAGACAAGATAAAGATGAAGTTGTTTTGGAAATGCAGGTTTTACAAAAAGAACATGTTGAGAAAGAAAGAGATCTTCAAAATGACGAACAATAAATAGTTAAAATGTTTCAAGAAAGAGACAAGAGAGACAAAGAATTCAATGAATACCAAATGCAAATGTGCAATATGCAAGAGGTAATTAATAAGATGAGTGATGAAAACAACTATTTGCATAAGGAGGCAGATAGGCTCCTTAAAAAATGTAAGGATTTGGAACAGCAAATATGCGTTTCCTGGTCCCAGGACAGACGACAGGGCACCACATTCAATGGAGTTGAGGTGAATTATATTTCTGCAAAGAGAACTAGTGCTCCAGTGACTGGGCCAGTGAATGAACTTGGTTGCAGCGCCCTTGGGGGATTTGACAAACCCATTGGGGGCCGCCACCAATCCCATACACCTGAAATCAGGATTGAATCACAGAATAGTGCAATTCCATGCATGACAACGAGTAGTCCCATTAAAATAATGAAATCAATCAAGGCTTTGATCAAACCATTTAAAAAAGGAGGGGAGTGCTGTATAGAGGACCACTTAGAAGCGGTGCATGATATATTTAAAGCCCTCCAGATACCTAAGGAACAATACAGGCAATACTTTCACTTAACTCTAGATGCTCCCACAGCTAGTATTATTAGAGGGTTAAATGAACAGCAGAACAAGACATGGGCAGAGTTTGAAAAAGAGATTGGAGGTAATTTTTCTCCTTTCCAATCATTGCAAGAGGCAAAAAAGGTTGCATACACGATTATGGCTGGGCTTAACACGTCACCTCGCCAATTTTTGCAAGACTTAAAAAGAGCTTTTTCTCACTTTGATGTATCTTTTGACCCCAATTCCAATGAGTTTAAAACTGCATACTTCTATGGGCTACAGAAAGACATCATATCACAGTTAGTTCGTGAATTTGACCGTGTCAAGTCCCTTGAATGGATTTTACACCAAAGTACAAAACTATATGAAGTACTCTATTGTCAGGGTAGAGAGAGTGATCAAACGAAAGACACTAGACCAAAATCTAAAGAACCCTCAGCAACAGTGATGGAGGTCAGGTCATCCAAAATGTCCCTTGTATCTGCTCAAAGTCCAGGTAAAAACAATGTGGCACCTGAACAAAGGGGTAATCAACAGAGATTGTCACTCCCTGCACCAATGTGTCAATCATATGATCCTGGTAATAGGGAGAATTACATTAGCCCTAGGTACTTTGGAGACAGGCCCTGAGCAGGATATCGGCCTAATGGGTCAGGTATGAACAATAATCAAAGACAAAGTCAGGATCAAAGAAATAATGGTCCCTACCAGACATTGGGGACACAAAGTAGACTTGATCCTAATACCATGATATATGGTAATCAGGATAGACCCCGATACGTGGATCGATTTACTGAAAGTGGGAATCAGCAGAGGGGACAATACTCACAAAATGAGAGACAGGACATGAGGCAGAATATGAATTATGCACCACGTCAATACAATGAATCGCCACCACCAGGGGACTACAATCAAAGAATGGGTGCACCTCGCTTCCCTCCACATATGAATCAAGAGTTCAGGAACAATGGCAATAGAAATCACTCTCCTGAGAGGTATCAGAATAGATTCAATCCAATATCGACCTAGGCCACAGAGAGAAGATTCTAGGGAGATGGAAAGATTCCAGTGTCTCGAGGCCCAAGTGAAAATGTTGGCTGAGCAAATAGGAAAACTCTGTACAGTACAAAAACAGTCATCAAATGAGGGGGCAGAAGGCCATAGCAATGACCGGGTAGTTTCCGACAATAAGTGACTAAAAATTAATGATACCTGCACTGCCGAAAAGACAGATTGCCCCGATTTAGTTTTGCATAATGACTCCGAGGTGCTTAATGAATTAAAAAGGAAAATGCCAACAAATTAACATGTGACAGAAATTGCAAATACATCTAAGATATAAGTTCGATTTAACCTAGAGTTAAATCAAACATTGGAGATTTGCACAAATGAAAAAGGAACACATGAGGTTCCAAAAGAACAAAGGGACAGGTTTAAGAAAGACAACTCATGCATGGGGAATACAAGTGAGCAGGGAGTAAATGGGGATGCTAGAACCCCTTCCCTGGACAATCAAAACACTAACCAAACACAGGCAGAAAAAATAAATACTTCAAAGGAGGATACAGATCAATCACCGGAAGAGTTCTTTGAGCCACAGATTTTTGAAGAAATTAAAAAGACTGGTACCATACCAAATAGCCACGATTGCACAGAATTAGAAAATGGCAAAGTGATATTTTTACACATGTTCATTTGGAGGATTGTAGTGTGACCTCTGATGACTCCCGGATAGATGGGCGAACAGTGGCCACACTCCAAAAGACCTCTGAATATGGGGAAATGAATAAAGTCTCTCACACAGAAATGGACAGAAAGGAGGGAAAAATGTCTTTCCATTTGCCAATGTGCTTTGCCAAAAGTGAAAAAGGCCTAAGAAAGGTGAGTCCTGAAATCAGTAAGAATTCACACTTTTTATGTGTATTAGAGGAAGTTGAAGACAGGTATTATGCTCCCATCACTGTGGAAGAGAACTGCAATACATTTGCGATGATTGACACCGGCGCACAGGCCACAATTATGTCCAAAGAATTGGTAAAAAGTATCAATGAAGGGAGAATCCCACAGAATCAGATCACAATGAGGCAAAGTGAGGGTCCAGTGCATGATTTTAATGGTAAGGAGATGCCTATTATAGGTGTTGCCGAAGTTGACATAAAGATAGGAAAACACAGAATGTAACAGGAGGTATTGATCACATCTATTTGTGAAATTCCATTTCTGATGGGGACAGATTGCCTGAAAAGATTGTCTCCTCTCATAGATGGGGTGAATGGAGTACTGTGGTCCTTAACAGAAAACCATTGAGACCCAAGAAAATAAAATCACAAAATAGCAATATAAATGAATGCCACACCGTTGCCAAAACAAATGATGCAGTGGAGGTATACCTCCAGAATAGCTGTATACCTAGCATTACTGTCATTTTGATATGTCAAGATAAAATGCAAAGTGGGAAGGAAAGACAATCTGTGCATATTTATTTAGACCCTGGGAGAAAATGGCAAACTGAAATAGATGAGCACACATTGTGCTTCTATTTAAAAAAAAAAATAAAACAGAATACTACTCCTAAAACAGACACAGAAAAATATATTAACACTCTGCTGAAATACACATGGAAGATGAGCAACAATGGGTTCACATTGGTATAAATGACCATCCTAAAGTGATAAAGGCCACCTTAGCGCTTGAACAGGAAAGGAGCTTTATTAATGAGAAATTACTGCAGAAAATAATGGAGAGGGAGGAGATCCCAAAATTTAGAATTAAAAACCAGTATGTCTCTGGTTTGGACAGTCCAGACTTTGAAAACCGAATTGCAGGCAGATGCATGCTGAAAATTAGTATTGGGCAGAAGACGATTTATCATAATGTGTGGATAGTAAGTGGAACACGAAATGACTTTTACATGGGCAATGATATCATGCACAGAATGTGTATGGTGTTAGATTTCCTTAACCAAAAGATATGGTCCCGGCTAGGTGGGCCTGCACCTGAATTTGAAGACAAAAGAAAGGCTTATCATTGCGCACAACTGGTCCCATATGCAATTGAATTACAGGTGAGGAAGGATACTATTATTCCTGCATTCACCAAGCAGGTTGCAATAATGCTAAAGTGCAAAAATGGACAGCAAATGAAAGACCCAGATGCATTTGTGTGTTTAAATGAGTCCATGAAACAGAAATGCTTGGATTATGAATACATCCCATTGATAGATGTTGGCGAAGGGTCTGTAAAGATTATGGTGAATAATAAAGGGTGTCAGGATATTCATTTAGAGGAAAATTCATCCTTAGGTATGGCCATACAAAAATCACATTATACTGCAGATTTCAATAACATGGCAATTGGAAATATCCCTGAAAGGTATGTAGATGCAGGGGGTGTGTTGCCAGAATATCTGGATTCTCAGCCCAAAGGGATCTTTAAAATTCAATATGTGTACCCTTATGATTCAAATGAGACAGTGTGCTGTCACCAAGAGAATTATTTAGTATTTGACTTAAATGAAAATGAAACAGAAAATCAGCACATTGAAGTGGAGGCTAATATGCCAAAATATTTAAAAGTGGCAGCTTTACAGAGAGACACAGCCACACAATTAGAGGAAAGCACAGAGATTCCTTTACTGGAAGATTTCCCAGAATTTTCAAAAATGGTAGAGGAGCAGATCTTGTTAGCAGATGCATGTGATAGCAATGAAGATAAAAAGGAATTGAGAAAAATATTTATGGAATTTAAAGATGTTTTTGCTAAAGATGCATATGATTGTGGCCTAACTAATTTACATGTTGCCACATTACCAGAATGGTGTAGTAGAAATGCAGTATTTGTGCGCCAATATAGATTACCACTGGCGTGTTTAGACTCACTGGCAGAAATAATTAAAAACTTAAGAGTCTCAGGGAATTATCAGGCCCATTCATAGCACATCCAACACTCCTATTTTGGGTGTGTTAAAGCCAAATGGTCAATGGCGTCTGTGTGCAGATTTGAGAGAATTAAATAAAAGAGTGCCAGTGTCCAGATGGCCACTGCCATTCATTGATCAAGGCCTTGCTCAAGTGCATGTTTCAAAGGTGTTTACTACATTAGATCTCACATCTGGATATTGGTGTGTGCCACTGGCAGAGGATATTCAAAATTTGTTTTCATTTTCATGAAGTTTATTGAAAATGATGCTGAAATTACTCAACCATTAACTAAACTAATGAAGCTGAATACACCCTGGAAATGGGAAAAAAGGCAGTGGCTAAATTAAAGGAATGTCTTATAAAGGCACCATGTTTAGCATACCCCATAAAAAACAGGGATTTCTTTATAGAAATAGGTTTCTCTGAACATTGTATGTCAGCAGTGTTATCTCAAAAACATGATTTGAATCACAAAACCATTGCCTATGCAAGTAAGGCATTTTCCCAAGTTGAAATTAAATTCAGTGAATGTGAAAAGGCTCTTTTGACCACTGTGTGGGCATTACAGCATTTCCGCCCCATTGTTGAAGGAGAAAAGGTAATCATTGAGACAAATCATCAACCATTGCAGTTCTTAGAGAGTAAAAGGATTAGGTCAGGCAACCTAGCACAGTGCCAAATTACTTCATGGACATTGGCATTGCGAGGCTTTCCTGTAGAAGTGAGGTATGGCCAAAATAAAAAGAGCCCAGTTGCCCAAGGATTGGCAGATCTACATGATTGTGCAGCTGAACATGTATCAAATGAAGTAGAAGTAGAATCTAATTTACAGGAGTTTGAACAATCACCACACAAAGCTTTTGATGAAAAGATATGCAAGGATTTACCAACTGTATATGTTGATGGTTGTGCTTTTCACATTGAAAATGACAGTAATAAGCAATTGGTGTCAGGAATAGGAAATGTCTGGTTAAAATGTGAAGGCGTCCCCAGTATAGGGATGAGGATTGGAGGTAGGCGCAGTCAAGTAGCAGAATTGGCAGCCATTTATAAAGCAATTACTACTGCAGTTGAGAATAAATTTAGTGAAATTGTTCTGGTGACTGATTCTGATTATGCACGAAACAGCTTTGTGGAATATTTGCCTGGCTGGAAAACAAGGGGCATGATTACATACAATAAAAAAGCCACTTAAACATTGAAAAATGATACAACCCATAGACAAATTGGTGTCAGAGAATCATTCAACAATATACTGGAGGAAAATTTGTGGACATTTAAAAACCCCAGGAGAGGATAAAGAGGGAAGTGATAAGGCAGATCATTTGGCCAAAATTGGGGCTGTGATGGGAGAGTTACTACCTATTGAACATATACTTGGTGAAATACAGATTGATACAGTTACACGCTCTCAGGCTCCAAAAGAGGTAGATCAACCAGTAGTGCAATGGAGTTATGATACACCAGATCAAGATCTGATTAAGGCACAAAAAGATGATCCAATTTTGGGAATCTATTATAATCATTTGATAGACCCTGAACAAAACCCTTTAACAGAAAATGATTGTGTGGGAAAAGAAGAGTTGAGGGTGCTATTAAAGAATAAAAACGAATTAGACTACAGGATGGACTCATGATTAGGGAATCGATAACAGGACAAATACAGTGGGTGGTACCCCTTTCATTCAGAGGGTTAATGCTACACCATGCACATGATGCAATAACTGCAGGACACAGAGGTTCACAAAAAACATTAGAGATACTGAAAGATTATGCTTACTGGCCACATATGTCCCAAGATGTGGAATTATATACTAGGAGATGTCTAGTATGTGCCCAATTCAAACCTGCTTCACCACTGCATAGAGCCCCACTGATGAAAAGAGGCTTAACCCTTCCATGGTCAGATTTGCAAATAGACTATGTAGGGCCTGTAAAAAGGTCGAGCAGGGGGAACCGTTATATTTTGAGTGCGGTTTGTTTGATGTCAAAATGGATAGAGTGTATTCCTGCACTATATTGTAGTGCGCAAACAGCAGCCACATTACTGGTAAATCATATATTTTCAAGGTTTGGGTTACCACAGAGAATAGAATCAGATAGAGGAAGTCATTTTACAAGCGCTTTAATGAGTAAGGTGTGGCAGATACTGGGCGTGAAAAGAAAACTGCACATTGCATATAGACTCGCTTCTTCTGGGGGTGTTGAATGTTGCAACAGGTCTGTTGTGGATGTATTAAAGAAGTTTGTAGCAGAGGCAGGTTCCAGCTGGGATTTACGTTTACCTCTGGTTTTGATGGCAATCAGATCAACTCCTGCCAAAGCAACAGGTATCAGCCCTCATGAGGTATTGACAGGTAGGAAAATGGTGCTGCCACAACACCTGCTATACAGGACACATGAACAAACACTTGTAAGCGCATCTACAGTTCATGAATATATGGAAGAACTGAGGAAGCATTTACAACATGCATTTGCTTTTGTGCAGCGGAATTTGGAAAGGGCTGCTGAAAGTGCAAAGTCATATTATGATAAAAAGATATCTGTGAAAGAGTATAGTGTAGGGGATCAGGTATATAAATTTCATTTTGGAAAAGGTAAACAGAAAAATTCTAAATTTTTGGCGGCCTGGCAGGGGCCATTTCAAATCATAGATAAGGTGTCTCCAGTGGTATGTAAAATATTAAGGACAGAGGGTGAAACGGTAACAGAGCAATTTGTTCATGTTCACCAAATTAAGCCCTGTCATCCCAAACATGAAGTCAGGAGACTTGAGCAAGTGGAAACAGCTTAAGTGCCCTGAATACATGTTACATGAAAGAAAAACACATAGGGCCTCATTACGACCCAGGCGGTAAGTTACCGCCTGGGCCGTGACTTTACCACCATGGCGTAAACTATGTTTACGCCATGGTGGTTGGCGGACTTACCGCCCCATTCCGACCTTGGCGGGGCGTTAAGTCCCCAATACCCATTTACCCTTCCCCATTCCCATTTTTGCCCCATAGGGCATAATGGGAGTGGGGAAGGCGTTAATTACGCCACCGTAAATTACGGTGGCGTAATTAACTCCATGGTCCCTTAGCGCTATGGATTTTAACATCTGCTAAAAGCAGGTGTTAAGTCCGCCATGGCGCTAAGGGACCTCGTACTCAGGCGGTAAGGGTCGGCGCTGTTTACGCCGCCGTAAAACCCTTACCGCCTGAGTCGTAATGAGGCCCAGTTCTTTGTATAGTGCCCAAATACCAGAGAAATAAAATAAATGTGATTTTTAGTGTGAAATAGATGTAAATAGAATACCATAGGTGATAAACGCTAACAAAAGGGGGCTGAAGCAGATGGTGATATTTTAATACAATGTTGAAATATATTTATGTATAATGATGTTTTGTATATGTTGTTTTTTCTCTAACATGTGTTTAATTTCAGCGGAAGAGAGCGAAATCTTTTCAATTTTTATTTTTGGTAAAAAGGGTGAAATTGGTATTATGCTATGTACGTAATCTGTCTCTATTCTATTTAATTTAGAACAATTAACAAATATTTTCGGTCAGAGATCAGAGGTCACAGGACCGGAGGACACGGAAGATGATGGAGTGATGGAGTACCACGTGATGAAGATCAAGTAATGCCTCCGGACCGAAGTATGGAGGTGAAGACAAAATAACTGGGACGCCAAAAGAGATGATTCCTATGGAAAAGCATCCAAGAGTGCCAGGATGAAAGAATTCACCAGATGAACCAGATGATGTGAAGTTGATGGTCGGGACGTCTCAGAGGTGGACATCATTAATGGATGTTAATTCTTTGTTTTAATTATTTATGTTATTTTATTATTTTGTTATTGAACTTAAATGTTTGTTTCACAAGTAAACAAAAACATTGGACATTGGACTATGGACACTTCAGTTGGGAAGAAATGTGTACAATATTTTATAAGAACTGATGGACTCATTTGAGATGAATTTTGATTTTGTGGTGGTTAAGCAGTGATTTATTGTGAAAATTTGGAATGTTTATTTTATCGAGTTGCTATGATGGAAAGAAAAGGTAGAGCAATTTGGATTTCCTCCAATTGTGGCTTGGAACATTGCCAAATGGTCAGAAAAAGGAGGGTATGTAGTAATATATAGAGCTTTATAATATTTGTAGCGCCTTGGAGTATGTAGCACTTCACTGAATGTGATGGCAAATTTTTTGGTTGCCAGCAATAATGTGGCACACACATATAGTCCTTTTATGTTGTCAGTATAACATGTGAATATGTGGCTGGAGGCATGCAAGGTATGGAATTCATAATGCAGCCAAAGCCCAGTGTAAAACTGCAGAGAGTAAAAGTGCATCATTTTCTTTTATTTCTCTGGATTACCTCATGGATAGAGGACTACATTATTGAACATTATTTATATAACTGACTGATTTAATTAACAATTACTAATCACTAATGCTAACTCATTAACATTATAATGTAGTCCCATGTACAAAGTGAGGTGAAAATACATATTTTGAATTTCGTTTTTTAAACGTGCAATGGATATTTTTTTTTCTCTTCTGTGTTCAGTTTGCAGAAAACAGAGAGCCTGCATACCAGGAAATGATATTAGATACAGTTGCTCCTTGGGTAAAGAGTCTACTGTGTAAAAGTGAAGGCTGATGCTGCCTTTCAACCTGATTGGAGCAAAGTATCTTCAGATTTATTACGTAGGAAAAGGGGTGTCACGGCTATTCGCTTTACCCACAGTGCGATGCCTGACTTCAACATGGCGGGTTGCACTGACATGCCTGATTCCAACATGGCGGGCCTCGCGGACCGCTACAGTGTGTGTAGCGGTCTAGTCGTTGCGCCCCATCATGCTTTGCGATGTTTCCGGGATGGAACACCGACGGCTTATCAACCTGCACATCCCGGACAAGGACGCGTTGCTACTCTCCAAGGAGCTGGCGAACGCTACGTGAGTTCGTGTTAGGGAATCTCTTACTCCCTCTCTTCAGACTTGTCTTTGTTAATGTCTAGTAATTACGACTGTGCTCCTTTGATCCTTACAGACTTTTGTTGTTGATGTGTGTTTGTTGTTTAGGTGCCTCTCAGTCTCTTGGGTTCTCTGAGCTTTTCTAAGGTACTCGCCTTTGAAGAATTTGTTTCTTGCCACCGTCTCCTACCGGCTTGGTTCCCTAGTGATCCTCCACCCTTTGACTTCATTCCTTCTGGACATCTGTTACCCCTAAATATTGAGAGGGTTTCTGGTCATTCTCGGTAAGATTGCCTTCAGGTCTTCTCCTTGATTATAGGTGGCTCCTAGTTTTCATTTCATTTGTTTGTTTACCATTCTTGTGCCTTGCTCTGCTTTGTCTAGCGTGCCCAGTCTCTTAGGCCATCCCCGGTCTTCTACTCTTCTCATTTCAAGGCCGTGTTACCAACTTATCCTTTGGTAAGATTCCTGCTTCAGGGGTAATCTATCTGACTTCTAGGCAGCATTAAGACTAATCACTCTGTCTCTCTATCTTTCATCAGCCGGCCTGGCATTACTGCTCTGGCCCCGATCTTCTAAAGACACGACCAGTCATCTCCAAAACTCCCGGGATAGCGTAACCTACATCCACGGGACTTCTCAAGGAGTCTACGTTCCCTAGCAGCTCCACAGGGTTTTATTCCCCAAGAGGGTTTCCCTGGGAACCTTCCTCTGCCCTGGCCTTTGTGCCGGTTCACTGGGAGTTTCTCGGGGGGAATTCTAATTGTCATCGGAAGATCGAAAAAGACATCAATCTCCACCTGGATATTCGTTGTCTTCTAATCCTCATCAATCCTTGTTCCGTTTCCCAGGTGAGAGACCTTTTTGTTTCTATGTAATCCTCACACGGGGTCTCTCTGAATGAGATACAGTGAAGTTTTGTTTAAAGTCATAACAAGGGGGTAGGTGCAGAACTCTGCTGAGTGGAAGACTGTCAGAGAGAAGGAGTTCGGGATGACTGGGCTCTGAGACAGATGTGCCTGGTCTCACTCAGCGCTGGCTGGAGAGCCCTCTGTTCTCGCTGCGCATTCCAAACATCCAAGATTAACAGGAGCAGTTAGTGTTGGCTGGGCTCTGGAGATAGACGATCTTGGTGTCACTGGCACTGGCTTGGAAGTTTCGCTGTGCGTTCCAGACACCAAGATTACAGAGGCCATTCATGCTGACTGGGCCCGTTCCTCGAAGGCAAGCGAAGGAAGCTCATGTGGGAAAGAGATACAAATACTTCTGGTAAGCAGACACATTACTGTGTGCTGTGGTGTGATGAATGACCGATCTAAAAATATCAGGTAGTAAGAGTAGCAAGGGAAACCCTCTGCAAATGTATCCGTCATGTCTATAATGCTGAAAAGTGATTCCAATTTTTAAAAAGGAAACAGTTGTTATTCTACCATATAGATGCGCTGCTAGCTAACACAATAGTGAAAATCCTAAATAGTAAAGTTCAATGTCACCAGTAATATGCGTCTTAAAAAGTGCTGCTCAAAAAAGTCTCAAATATGTAATTCACTATTTAATTATGTCCATATTCAAAAATTGGCAGAGTAGTATGCCAACACGTGTTTTGACATCCACAGGTCTTTTTCAAGGCAAAGCTCTACTCAAATGAATGATAACGAAAACATGTAGAAGCATAATGTTACAGCACAAAACATATTGGGAACCCAACAGAGGACAAAAGGAATAAGTAACAGAGCACAGCAAAAACAAATGAAAGCAAGATTAAATCCAACACATGGGGTATACATTACCAAAACACATTGTAGAATAAAGTAAACAGGAACATGTCATCAACAGCACATGAAAAGAAAAAATGATAAAGGAGAACTTATGCACAATGGACCTTTAGGACAAAAAATGTATGACTTGCAATATATATGTCATCTGGATGGTGTTGAAGTTAAACCCAAACAGTAAAAGTACATGAATCACCAGTAGGAGCCCAGTGTCTCCAAACGTGATACCTGCCACTGCAGCTGCCGACCAAATTAAACAATGTATTCAAAAGTGCATACTGTGAATAGTAACCTAGTTGTCACCGGTCGCATACGCCTACATCAAGTGTCACGCCCCAAACAAATAGCATGCAGAATAGCATGCAGCCATCTGACTGATGACTCTCCAGAACAGATATGTCCTTGACATGATCACAGCTATGGATGGAGGAGTTTGTGCAAAAATTGGAGAATAATGTTGCACATTCATACCTTCTCACGATGAAGAAAATGGAACTTTAACTGAAGCAATAGGTATGCTGACAAACCTGCAGAACCAGATGATCAATGAAACTGACGAAGTTGATGATGATAGCTGGTTTGGATCACTGTTTTCATGGGTCCCACAATGGATGGCAGACACATTCAAGTTCTTGGGAGCCCTGCTAGTGATGATATTACTAGGATTTTGTGTTATCAAGATAATCGTTTCTCAGTGCCAGAAGACTGCGGAAAAAGCCATAGGGATGAAGATCATGATTGATGTCAAGCCAGGATGGAAGCCCAAAGACCTGACTGATGAAGAAATAAGAGACTTTGTAAAGACCAGCATTCACGCACCCGAAGGAACAAAGTTTCTCTATCCCAGGAAGCACAGAAATTATGTGGGAAGATGGGTTTACTGTAGCCCAAATGGACAATGTCAACTAATGACATGGAACAAAGACGAACATGTAAGGACAGCAGGAAGCCTGAAAGGAGTAATACAAATCTGGACTCCAAAGAGACACTTCTTCAAACCATCATGTACAGATCTGGACAACGAAGAAGGAATGAACCCAGACGATGGAGTGAGGAAAAATACAGAAGAACCAAGTAAGATGAATCCAAAGACAGAGGTGAAAGTGGTCGATGAATCGCCCAGAGGGGGGAGTGTAGAGGAGGTCCCAAATAAACCCTGCACTCCAGTCGTCCATTTTGAACTACCAGGAACGTTCACACCAAAATATGTGACGTATGATGAGCAAATAAACCAGCATTGAGCCGCAGTAGGGCAGAAGAGCAACACCTATTGAAGTGCCAATACCCAGAAAACCATGGACAGTAAGGTATCCATTAAGGAAACCCTACCAGCAAATGAAACGAAATGATGATTGCCTAAGTACAGTCCCAGAAGAAATCAAAAAGGTCTTAATGGAAGACGAATAGTGACGTCACAAGGACCCTGACAGACTCACAGATAGAAGAAATGACGACCCGAGAATGACACAAAGAGACGAAACGCCATGAGTAAGGATATTATGAACCTAAATGAAAGAATGATGTCCAAATTTACGAGAATTAAGCTGTAAGCAAAATGAAGACAGTCGACCAGTTTACACCTGTAAATATGCTTGGAACTGCAAGAAAGCTAAGAAAACAGTGCGGCTTGCTATGCTAAGTAGAAGAATAGTGTGGCAAGCGCCATTATACATACATCTACCTCAAATGAAGTACTTTAGTATAAATATATTCCACTTTGCAAACGAAGCAGAATCCACCCAGGTTACTAAAGGCCAAATGAACAGAGATCCATATTTAACAGAAACGAGAAGAGACGGCTGAAACGAAACTCGGCAGAGGCAACTCGTGCCAGGGAAGCCAAGGTCAGACTCATAAAAGAAGCGAACAGTAGTGTATGGGAGGAAAGGTCTTTAGGACCCCCTCCCCTTCATTTATGAAGGCCTATGACTCGCCCAGCAGCCACCTATGCACCTGGGCCCGGGATGCGGGATGGCTGCGGGTCGATGCATAGGGCTGCGCGGCTCACCATGTAGCCAGATGCCGACTCCATTTTGTGTTACTCATAGACTCCATTTTAGAATAACCAATTTAGGCCTCACTGGGACATGCAGCCTGCAGGGCTGCAGCTCTCCCCACTTTCTGATCGTGCACAGCGAGCCCAGCGCCTCCCTCACCCTCCTCCCCTCGGCAGCCCAGCTGAGGGTCCGTTCTCAGGGGAGACTAGGCGCGAAGAAGCTACATTACAAAAATGGTATCTCCCACCTTCCGCAGTACATCATTGACCTACCCATGAGCAGAGCAAAGGCTAGGATTGGAGAAAAAACAACTCTGTCTTCATGAAGCATGTCCTGTCCCCTCACCGACCCCTGCATCTATAATATATGTTGTGCGGTACCCCTAACCCCGTAATCCACTTTGAAGTGCCAGATAAGAATGCCACACCTGTGTGCCACCCCGATTCACCCCTGTAGTTCAGCTATCTGAAAAGACGATAAATTCGTCCTTAGGCTAAGAGATTGATTGCACATGTTCAAACGAGATGATATGCCCCCACCCAGAGTGTACATGGACCTACACGTTGTATGTTTGAATCTTATCATTATTGGTCAATGGTTACTGTTATTTCACAACACACGAAACAATGTATACAGTCAATATGTATTTACCAAAGCATCCACCCTGAATATAATAGGTGCCCACTGTATAATAGACTATCCCTATAAGTAGCCACTTGATCCCTGAGCATTGAATTATGTACTGCAGAGCATAAGCAAAGCATTGTCAACTACCTGTACATACGCATTAACCAATTCCTACCTCATTTAGATAATGTACGTTTTATCAGTTGTGTCCCATGTTCCAATGTGGAGCCTCAGTTATGTGATGTTAAACAAGACCTCTTGGTCATAAATGTTGTACTGAAAACCTGGTACCTATGATAACCAATAAATGTGAATTACATATAAGTGTTACTACTTCTACATACTTTTTTGATGCATGTGTACCTGTGCTGGTTCGTTCCTACCCCTCGTTCATATGATATGCATGCCACCCCATAATGCAGACGAAGCAGAAGCGCCAGGGTCCTCTTTCCCCCTTCCCTGCTGGATTGAATATTCAGCCCCTACCCTCTCCCCTTCACAGGCTGGGCTAACAACTAAAGGCCCCTGCTTATAAACATTGGAACAATACAGATAAAACTCCTTGCCTTCTTGCCATGCCTACACTGAAGTGTTTCATTTCCCCTCCCCGCCCTCTGTTATACGATGCTCCCATAAAACTGCTTTGGATACTGAATTACGGGTAATGAGCCCCTCACATCCTGTCTCCTTTTTGATGTACCAGCTATGTGCTCCATGACCTAGTCTACCCCAACCCGACTGACCATGCTGGTCATATATTTACTCGTGTACTAACAAACTATAAATATGCCCCTTTTAGATCTAACAGAGTTGATTGTTGGATGCATCCCAGACATGTGGCCCCTGACCGAGCACCTGAGCTCCTAAGCAGCCTCTTTATCATACCATGTTGTTACAATGATGTATTATGAGCATTTAGAGTCATATGCTATTTTTTGTGTGATATTAGATTAACGACTTTTACAATTTACAGGGGGAAATAACTTAGAATGATTAGTGAATGAGTATGTGTGGCCACAAGGGCAAAAGTGCAGAAGTTAGAATAGTTCGATATGTATCAACTTGGACATCTCATGACCAGACTCTCCACCCCGATGAGCCCAGCTGACCCACACGCCTCTTCTCGACACCAAGTGACGTCTCGCCAATCAGCACGCATCGGCATTATAGTTTCTATATGTGCCATCGTCTCTGCCCAATCCTCACGATTCATGTAATCCCTAGCTCCCACGTCATAGGCGACGTGGTTTTGTAATATAATGTAGACATTTTGTAATTGTTGCCAGAGCGCTCTCGGAGCTATGCAGAGTTCTTTGCTTGCCCTATTTTGGTTGAGATAAAGACTTTTTTACTTTCACCCGCACTTGGTCTTGGTCTCATTCCCTCCAGGGGTGTGTCCATTATTGACTCTTGTTGGGGAGTGCTAAATGCCTTTTTGGGGGACACTCACTTTCAGTAGCTACATATAATTGGAACTAAGAACAGAATATCCTGTCTCTGAAAAGTCAAGATAAGGAGGCAAAGCCAGATGCCAAGGGAAATAAGATTCAAATACACAAATTGAGTGGAAAGAAATAAATTAGCGGTGTAGGAATCAAGTGTCCAGCCGTGCACGAAGAAGCAAGGGTTCACACCTACGCTTGGCACTCAGAGTTATCAGAACTTTTTCCAGACACAAGATGCAGTTTCGAGGCCAACCACAGTGAAATACTTGACACATAGTTCCTGAAGTGATGATTGATTGTAACAATAATTGGAGAAAGGCCGGGTAACTAAGGGGCACCCCGTACCTGGCCGACCATTCTGCGTGCTACTAAGCGAAGTGGAAGAATATGCCTGGGGTTGGTGCCAACCCAATCACAATGGACCAAATAATCTAGGGTCCTATAATTAGTAGAACCAATGAGACGTCATACTTTTAGTGACGTCTACAGTAGTCATTTTGAAGGAAGGGCTTAGACGCCCACCTGACAGTGTTTACCCAATCCCCTCACTCCGTTACCATATACAGATATAGCACATATAGTAAAGTTACCTTTCCGTAACCAATAGAATTGCATATTAACTTTTGAATGTTACACGTCAATTATGACGAGTTTTGATTATAAATGTTACAGTTTGTATGAAGTTCGTCGGAGTTGAAGCGAGAAAGACGATCGCATCACTGCTGATTTCCATGACTCCCCGTTTTTTGTACTTGTCATTAAACTGACTCCCTTTGCCAAACCATTGAGTTGTCCTTATTGATTGGTGTTGGAGTAATAAATCTGCACCCCCATCCATCTCAAGGGTACAACTATCTCGTCTTAAAGTACTTCTGAGCAAACCTCGGCTCTATGGGCCGGCCGGGGGTCTCGGAATACAGTGGCGAGGTCGCACTTTGCATCTGCAGCACCTACACAAATGGGAATGTACATGACATACAGTGACTTTACAGGCATGCCAGGCACTAACTGGCATTAGAGGAGTTTGAAGCTGCACTTTGCATATGATGGCAACAACTGCACAAATGTGAGACTGCACATACTGCACTCAGCATTAGAGGGCATTACTGGGGCATTTGGACTAGACTAGCTGTCACAGTGCAGCATTCGCTGACCTAGCGCTCTCAATCTGTGTGCTGTCTCGCTGACGATTTCTCCCTAGATCTTTGGTATGGTGCAGGCTTTCTCCCTCTCTCCATCAGTGCCATCTGTTTTTCTCTCACGCCATTCCCCATCGCTCTCCCTCGCTCTGTGTGTCTCTCTCTGCCTCCTCCTATCATTCCCTCTCTCTTTCTCTCCTGGCTCTATCGCCGTATCTTGCTCTCTGTCCTTTGCTCTGTGGGTGTGCCGCTCTCTCTTTCTCTCTCTCTCTCTGTCCAGCTCTATGGGTGTGCCGCTCTCTCTCTTTCTCTCTGCTTCTCTCTTCCTGTCCAGCTCTGTGGGTGTGCCTGTCTCTATCTCTCTCTCTCTCTCTCTCTCCCTCTCTCTCTCTCTCTCTCCCTTCCTCCCTCCCTCGATCCCTTTCTCCCTCCCTCCATCTCCCTCTCTCGCTCTCTCTCTCTCCCCCCACCCCCTGTCCAGCTCTGTGGTTGTGCCACTCTCTGCAGGGTGGTGTGTTAGTGGGTGAGAGTGGTCTTTCATACTGTCCCTCTCTCTCGGAGGTGTATTGTGAAGTGCACTCTCTTGGTTCTCTCTGTCTGGACAGTGTGGTGTGCTCACTCTGGTTCTCTCTGTCAGTGTGGTTTATCCCTCGGTTAGCGAACAGAACCTGCAAGATCACACGAGTGTAGTCTGGTGTGCACTCTCTGTGTGTCAGTGCCGTCGAGTTCTCTCTCTCTCCTTCTGCCTCTGTGTCCCTCCATTCCTCTGCTTCCCTGTCCCTTCCACCCCCTGCATCCTTCCCTACCAGTCCATTTCTGTCCCTCTCTAACACTCCCTCCATCCCCCTTCACCTCCATCTTTCCCCATCTGTCCTCGTCCCCCTCTCCCTCTATTCCCCCTTTCTCTCTGCCCCCCTCTCTTTCCCTTGTCCCTCTTTCTCTCTGCCCCTTCTCTCTTTCCCTTGTCCCTCTTTCTCTCTGCCCCCTCTCTCTTTCCCTTGTCCCTCTTTCTCTCTGCCCCCTCTCTCTTTCCCTTGTCCATCCTTCTCTCCCCCTCTCTTTTTCTTGATAGTTTATGTTATGTGTGTGATTTGTAGAGCGCTAACGGCCACACTCGGGCATCAAAGCTTTTGCTAACCTGACCCCCGGTTTGTGGAGTAGAGAATGTTCCCTGTTTATCGGGGAAGGCCAACAGCAAGCTTGCTGTCCTTATTCTAGAAGCAGAGAGTTCACAGCCTGGCCACCTGTACTTGGTAGGAGCTGCCCATAGCATTTATTCCATTTAAAAGACAGAGTTGCAGCCAGATATTTGTCAATTGAGAGAAGGCGTCATGGTATTTCACCCCATTCTGCCCTGCGGGGTAGGAGCAACCGGTGAGACACCATCTCATTTCAGAATATTCCTTCATAATAGTAGAACAATCATTTGTTTTAAAAGTGCAAGTAAAATATAGTGCCTTGTAGGGGATAAACAAGTGATGTTCCCTTATTGTATCCTGTGAGGATTTGACATACATTACTTACCGTAATCGTATTTCTGATGCTTGTACCTGCTTAGATTCACCTGCTATGCATAGTCCGACATCTAGTGGTAGTCGCGGAGAATTGCAGGACTTCTTTTCAAAATTCAAAACGGGACGTCGACTGGGCGTGTTTGTAATAATATTGTTGTAAAAACAATGCCACTTTACAAAATCAGAAGTGAAAACCAACAACTTACTTTCCCTACTATAACAGGTATTTCCCAGCCTAAATAAACCAAGGAAAACACTCTAGTATAACATTTCTGGCCCTCAGACTTATACATAAACATAAACAAGAAAACATATGGCAATACATGTATTAGCAACACATTCAAGTCTTTGATTGCAACCTGAGCGAATTCCCCTTCCCCAGGTTTTAAGTCAAGGTTAGTTCCGTTGAATAACACAAAACAACAAGAAACTCCAGGGTTGTAACAAAGTTCCAACACCATTTCTGGTCAAGTCAGTTTGTTAAGAAAAACTTCCAACACTCCACAGTTCAACTGAAAAAAGATCATTTTCCTCCAGGAAATGCACAAGTCAAAGCTCCTTAAACAGAACCAATGGGATTCTAGGTTAGGATGTTTTCCGTCACACCTTAGTTGATTCACAAAACACAGTTTAGTTATAATCTCATCACAGTGCTTCTCTCTCAGCACCATGAAACACAAACACTTCTTTGTCAGGAAAAGGCCACAGTGTTTCTCTCCTAACACCGTGAGCAACACCTGCTTCCTTCACAGTACATTCAACTTCTGCCGGGTCACTTTATACCAGGACTTCCACTTCCACTTCCAGTTCTGCCTGGGTTACTTTATACCAGGACTTCCACTTTCACTTCTGCCTGGGTCACTTTATACCAGGACTTCCATTTCTGTCTGGGTCACTTTATACCAGGACTTCCACTTCCTCTTCTGTCTGAGTCGCTTTATACCAGGACTTCCAATTCCACTTCTGCCTGGGTTACTTTATACCAGGACTTCCACTTCCTCTTCTGCCTGGGTCACTTTATACCAGGACTTCCACTTCCACTTTTGTCTGGGTCACTTTATACCAGGACTTCCACTTCTGCCTGGGTCACTTTATATCAGGACTCCCACTTCTGCCTGGGTTACTTTATACCAGGACTTCCACTTCCTCTTCTGCCTGGGTCACCTTATACCAGGACTTCCACTTCTGCCTGGGTCACTTTATACCAGAACTTCCACATCTGCCTGGGTCACTTTATACCAGGACTTCCACTTCCACCTCTGTCTGGGTCACTTTATATCAGGACTCCCACTTCTGCCTGTGTCAATTTATACCAGGACTTCCACTTCCACTTCTGCCTGGGTCACTTTATACCAGGACCTCCACTTCCTCTTCTGCCTGGGTCACTTTATACCAGGACTTCCACTTCAACTTCTGCCTGGGTCACTTTATACCAGGACTTCCACTTCTGTCTGGGTTACTTTATACCAGGACTTCCACTTCCACTTCTGCCTGGGTCACTTTATGTCAGGACATCCACTTCTACTTCTGCCTGGGTCACTTCATACCAGGACTTCCACTCCCACCTCTGCCTGGGTCACTTTATACCAGGACTTCCACTTCCACTTCTGCCTGGGTCACTTTATACCAGGACTTCCACTTCCACTTCTGCCTGGGTCACTTTATACCAGGACTTCCACTTCTGCCTGGGTCACTTTATACCAGGACTTCCACTTCTGCCTGGGTCACTTTATACCAGGACTTCCACTTCTGCCTGGGTCACTTTATACCAGGACTTCCACTTCTGCCTGGGTCACTTTATGTCTGGATATCCACTTCTACTTCTGCCTGGGTCACTTTATGTCAGGACATCCACTTCTACTTCTGCCTGGGTCACTTCATACCAGGACTTCCACTCCAACCTCTGCCTGGGTCACTTTATACCAGGACTTCCACTTCTGCCATGGGTCACTTTATACCAGGACCTCTACTTACACTTCTGTCTGGGTCACTTTATACCAGGACTTCCACTTCCACATCTGCCTGGGTCACTTTATACCAGGACTTCCACTTCCTCTTCTGCCTGGGTCCCTTTATACCAGGACGTCCACTTTCACTTCTGCCTGGGTCACTTTATACCAGGACTTCCACTTCCACCTCTGTCTGGGTCACTGTATATCAGGATTCCCACTTCTGCCTGGGTCACTTTATACCAGGACTTCCACATCCACTTCTGACTGGGTCACTTTATACCAGGACTTCCACTTCCACTTCTGCCTGGGTCACTTTATACCAGGACTTCCACATCCACTTCTGCCTGGGTCACTTTATACCAGGACTTCCACTTCCTCTTCTGCCTGGGTCACTTTATACCAGGACTTCCACTTCCACTTCTGCCTGGGTCACTTTATAACAGGACTTCCACTTCCTCTTCTGCCTGGGTCCCTTTATACCAGGACTTCCACTTCAACTTCTGCCTGGGTCACTTTATAACAGGATGTCCACTTCTGTCTGGGTTACTTTATACCAGGACTTCCTCTTCCACTTCTGCCTGGGTCACTTCATACCAGGACTTCCACTCCCACCTCTGCCTGGGTCACTTTATACCAGGACCTCCACTTACACTTCTGTCTGGTTCAATTTATACCAGGACTTCCACTTCTGCCTGGGTCACTTTATACCAGGACTCCCACTTCCACTTCCACTTCTGCCTGGGTCACTTTAAACCAGGACTTCCACTTCCACTTCTGTCTGGGTCACTTTATACCAGGACTTCCACTTCCACTTCTGTCTGGGTCACTTTATACCAGGACTTCCACTTCTGTCTGGGTCACTTTATACCAGGACTTCCATTTCCTCTTCTGTCTGGTTCAATTTATACCAGGACTTCCACTTCTGCCTGGGTCACTTTATACCAGGACTCCCACTTCCACTTCTGTCTGGGTCACTTTATACCAGGACTTCCATTTCCTCTTCTGTCTGGGTCACTTTATACCAGGACTTCCATTTCCTCTTCTGTCTGGTTCAATTTATACCAGGACTTCCACTTCTGCCTGGGTCACTTTATACCAGGACTCCCACTTCCACTTCTGCCATGGGTCACTTTATACCAGGACCTCCACTTACACTTCTGTCTGGTTCAATTTATACCAGGACTTCCACTTCTGCCTGGGTCACTTTATACCAGGACTCCCACTTCCACTTCCACTTCTGCCTGGGTCACTTTATACCAGGACTTCCACTTCTGCCTGGGTCACTTTATACCAGGACTTCCACTTCCACTTCTGCCTGGGACACTTTATACCAGGACTTCCACTTCCACTTCTGCCTGGGTCACTTTATACCAGGACTTCCACTTCCACTTCTGTCTGGGTCACTTTATACCAGGACTTCCACTTCCACTTCTGCCTGGGTCGCTTTATACCAGGACTTCCACTTCCACTTCTGCCTGGGTCACTTTATACCAGGACTTCCACTTCCACTTCTGCCATGGGTCACTTTATACCAGGACCTCCACTTACACTTCTGTCTGGTTCAATTTATACCAGGACTTCCACTTCTGCCTGGGTCACTTTATACCAGGACTCCCACTTCCACTTCCACTTCTGCCTGGGTCACTTTATACCAGGACTTCCACTTCCACTTCTGCCTGGGACACTTTATACCAGGACTTCCACTTCCACTTCTGCCTGGGTCACTTTATACCAGGACCTCCACTTCCACTTCTGTCTGGGTCACTTTATACCAGGACTTCCACTTCCACTTCTGCCTGGGTCACTTTATACCAGGACCTCCACTTCCACTTCTGCCTGGGTCACTTTATACCAGGACTTCCACTTCCACGGCTGCCTGGGTCACTTTATACCAGGACTTCCACTTCCACGTCTGCCTGGGTCACTTTATACCAGGACTTCCACTTCTGCCTGGGTCACTTTATACCAGGACTTCCACTTCCACTTCTGTCTGGGTCACTTTATACCAGGACTTCCACTTCCACTTCTGTCTGGGTCACTTTATACCAGGACTTCCACTTCCACGGCTGCCTGGGTCACTTTATACCAGGACTTCCACTTCCACGTCTGCCTGGGTCACTTTATACCAGGACTTCCACTTCCACTTCTGTCTGGGTCACTTTATACCAGGACTTCCACTTCCACCTCTGTCTGGGTCACTGTATATCAGGACTCCCACTTCTGCCTGGGTCACTTTATACCAGGACTTCCACTTCTGCCTGGGTCACTTTATACCAGGACTTCCACTTCCACTTCTGTCTGGGTCACTTTATACCAGGACTTCCACTTCTGCCTGGGTCACTTTATACCAGGACTTCCACTTCCACCTCTGTCTGGGTCACTGTATATCAGGACTCCCACTTCTGCCTGGGTCACTTTATACCAGGACTTCCACATCCACTTCTGCCTGGGTCACTTTATACCAGAACTTCACTTTCACTTCTGCCTGGGTCACTTTATACCAGGACTTCCACTTTCATTTCTGCCTGGGTCACGTTATACCAGGACATCCACTTCCACTTCTGCCTGGGTCACTTTATACCAGGACTTCCACTTCCACTTCTGCCTGGGTCACTTTATAACAGGACTTCCACTTCCACTTCTGCCTGGGTCACTTTATACCAGGACTTCCACTTCCACTTCTGCCTGGGTCACTTTATAACAGGACTTCCACTTCCTCTTCTGCCTGGGTCACTTTATACCAGGACTTCCACTTCAACTTCTGCCTGGGTCACTTTATAACAGGACGTCCACTTCTGCCTGGGTCACTTCATACCAGGACTTCCACTCCCACCTCTGCCTGGGTCACTTTATACCAGGACTTCCACTTCTGCCATGGGTCACTTTATACCAGGACCTCCACTTACACTTCTGTCTGGTTCAATTTATACCAGGACTTCCACTTCTGCCTGGGTCACTTTATACCAGGACTCCCACTTCCACTTCTGTCTGGGTCACTTTATACCAGGACTTCCATTTCCTCTTCTGTCTGGGTCACTTTATACCAGGACTTCCATTTCCTCTTCTTTCTGGTTCAATTTATACCAGGACTTCCACTTCTGCCTGGGTCACTTTATACCAGGACCTCCACTTACACTTCTGTCTGGGTCACTTTATACCAGGACTTCCACTTCCTCTTCTGCCTGGGTCACTTTATACCAGGACTTCCACTTCCACTTCAGTCTGGGTCACTTCATACCAGGACTTCCACTTCCTCTTCTGTCTGGATCCCTTTATTTATTTATTTATTTGCATTTATCAAGCGTGCTTGCAGCCCATAAGGCATCGAGGCGCTGTTACAGATGATAAGCAGACTTGAGTTACAGGCGGGTGCCCAATGGGCTCATGGTTACACAGTAACGAACAAATATGCAGGGAAATTGTTCAAACCAACTCGTGATAGATATTCTGTTAAGACAAAGAGTCTAGTTTTAATAGCCTTGCGGAAGGCTAGGTCTTACCAGGACTTCCACTTCCTCTTCTGTCTGGGTCACTTTATACCAGGGCCTCCACTTCCACATCTGTCTGGGTCACTTTATACCAGGACTTCCACTTCTGCCTGGGTCACTTTATACCAGGGCCTCCACTTCCACATCTGTCTGGGTCACTTTATACCAGGACTCACACTTCCACGTCTGTCTAGGTCACTTTATACCAGGAATTCCACTTGCTCTTCTGCCTGGGTCACTTTATACCAACACTTCCACTTCCACTTCTGCCTGGGTCCCTTCCTACCAGGACTTCCACTTCCACTTCCACTTCCACTTCTGCCTGGGTCACTTTATACCAGGACTTCCACTTCTGCCTGGGTCACTTTATACCAGGACATCCACTTCCACTTCCGCCTGGGTCACTTTATACCAGGGTCTCCACTTCCTCTTCTGCCTGGGTCACTTTATACCAGCACTTCCACTTCCTCTTCTGCCTGGGTCACCTTATACCAGGATTTCCACTTCCACTTCCGCCTGGGTCACTTTATACCAGGACTTCCACTTCCGCCTGGGTCACTTTATACCAGGATTTCCAGTTCCACTTCTGCCTGGGTCACTTTATACCAGGACTTCCACTTCCACTTCCGCCTGGGTCACATTATAACAAGACTTCCACTTCTGCCTGGGTCACGTTATACCAGGGCCTCCACTTCCTCTTCTGCCTGGGTCACTTTATACCAGGACTTCCACTTCCACTTCTGCCTGGGTCACGTTATACCAGGGCCTCCACTTCCTCTCCTGCCTGGGTCACTTTATACCAGGACTTCCACTTCCTCTTCTGCCTGGGTCCCTTTATACCAGGACTTCCACTTCCACCTCTGTCTGGGTCACTGTATATCAGGACTCCCACTTCTGCCTGGGTCACTTTATACCAGGACTTCCACATCCACTTCTGCCTGGGTCACTTTATACCAGGACTTCACTTTCACTTCTGCCTGGGTCACTTTATACCAGGACTTCCACTTCCACTTCTGCCTGGGTCACTTTATACCAGGGCCTCCACTTCCACATCTGTCTGGGTCACTTTATACCAGGACTCACACTTCCACATCTGTCTGGGTCACTTTATACCAGGACTTACACTTCCTCTTCTGTCTGGGTCACGTTATACCAGGACCTCCACTTCCACGTCTATCTGGGTCACTTTATACCAGGAATTCCACTTGCTCTTCTGCCTGGGTCACTTTATACCAGGACTTCACTTTCACTTCTGCCTGGGTCACTTTATACCAGGATTTACACTTCCTCTTCTGTCTGGGTCACTTTATACCAGGACCTCCACTTCCACGTCTGTCTGGGTCACTTTATACCAGGAATTCCACTTGCTCTTCTGCCTGGGTCACTTTATACCAACACTTCCACTTCCACTTCCACTTCTGCCTGGGTCACTTTATACCAGGACTTCCACTTCTGCCTGGGTCCCTTTATACCAGGACTTCCATTTCCACTTCTGCCTGGGTCACTTTATACCAGGACTTCTACTTCCTCTTCTGCCTGGGTCACTTTATACCAGGACTTCCACTTCCTCTTCTGCCTGGGTCACTTTATACCAGGACTTCCACTTCCACTTCTGTCTGGGTCACTTTATACCAGGACTTCTTCTTCTGCCTGGTTCACTTTATACCAGGACTTCCACTTCCACTTCTGCCTGGGTCACTTTATACCAGGACTTCCATTTCCTCTTCTGCCTGGGTCACTTTATACCAGGACTTCCACTTCCTCTTCTGCCTGGGTGACTTTATACCAGGACTTCCACTTCTGCCTGGGTCACTTTATACCAGGACTTCCACTTCCTCTTCTGCGTGGCTCACTTTATACCAGGACTTCCACTTCCACTTCTGCCTGGGTCACTTTATACCAGCACTTCCACTTCCGCCTGGGTCACTTTATACCAGGACTTCCACTTCCGCCTGGGTCACTTTATACCATGACTTCCATTTCCACTTCTGCCTGTGTCACGTTATACCAGGACTTCCAATTCCACTTCCGCCTGGGTCACTTTATACCAGGACTTCCACTTCCACTTCTGCCTGGGTCACGTTATACCAGGACTTCCACTTCCACTTCTGCCTGGGTCACTTTATACCAGCAGTTCCACTTCCGCCTGGGTCACTTTATAACAGGACTTCCACTTCCACCTGGGTCACTTTATACCAGGACTTCCACTTCCACTTCTGCCTGGGTCACTTTATACCAGGGCCTCCACTTCCACTTCTGCCTGGGTCACTTTATACCAGGACTTCTACTTCCAACCCATCCTATGTTTTAGGATGCTCTGAGGTCCCAACCCGCCTTCCCCCTTTTTACAAAAACACTGTGCTGAGGGTGGCTGACAGTAACAACATCCACTTACACACACTGGACATGTCCCGCTAATAGGGTCAGGCAAAGTCAGGTACTCAATGCTAAATGCATACACCTGATACCGATTAGCTCTCCTCATACAAATAAAAGGCAGCACCCAGAGACACACTCTGAGCAAGGCGGAACACGAGTACGAGCAGGACTTCTGGGAAGAAGGTAAGCCTACTGGAGCAGAACGACGGACCGAGGGACGGAAGCAGCGAATGGAAACCCCAAGAGTTCCTTACCAGAGGTCGTTGCCTCCAACAGGCCGCGGATGACACGTGGAGAAGGCCAGATTCCACAATGAAGATTGCATTGTGTTCCGAGGCCACCAGAGACCATCCTGGGTGAACGGACGAGTTGGGGAGGCGAGGTCAAGCCTGTAGTACCAACCTGGACTCATGAACTGAAAATTGTAAAAATCCAGAACAGAAACACACAGCCGGTGTGTTAGGAAAGCGATCTGAAAGACTGGTGTGTGTTAAGAGGTTTTTGAAGTAGCAACATTTATCGCAAGTGGAGGCTGCATGCGTGTGAATGAAACGCGAGGAAAGGCAGACCTCTGAATGAACTTTAAAGTGAACAAGTAGCTGCGAAGACAACGATACTAAGAAACGTAGTAGTCCGGTGAAAGGAAATAGCCCACTCAAAAGTCTCTGTTACAAGTGAACTGTTTGAAACATAAGCGTATGATCAGCAAAAGTGAAATAAAGAAGAGAACTCCCAGAGAAAGGGGGGAAGTGAAAGTTGAACGGTGAACATTTAGTCAAAGTGTTCCTGCGAAGGTCACAGTTAAATCCATCGCACAATCGAAAGTTTTCGAATTGCTTGAACTGAAGAGACATTCTGGAAAGGGGTCTGAGCCCAACAGAGGGAGACCCCAAGTGAGACAAGCTTGCGGAAGGGAGCCTCCTTGCTTGCTTGTGTTGAATTACATATGTTGAGGGCTCCGAGCCCATTGGAGGGAGACCCAAAGTGAGACAAGCTTGGGGAAAGGAGCCCCTTACTTCTTTGCATTGAACTTTATTTTTTGAGAGGTCTGAGCCTGGCAGAGGGGGACCTTTGTGAACTGTCTTTGATGAAACTATGTTTTGAAGCCAAAGAAAAGAGACTTAAACGTGGAAGGCCAGGCAGGCCTTGATCCACGTGGTGAACTGTTTATTGTGATAGAAGCTGAGCCAGAGTGTGTCATACTGCCTACAGGGACAGCCTTACTCCATGAGGTTTAACATGGGAGGAGAGCTCGTTCAACCACACTTACTTATGTTAACATTGATTTTCCTTTCGCATACATTTCTCCTTTTTACACTTTTGTACAAAGAATAGGGAAGGCATTAGGTCTTGTTAACATGGGCCATTTTGATTTGACAGACTCCACTAGGACTCTGTTATTTATTATTTGATGGTCGAGACTACGCCCATCTTTGTTATAGGGCAGACTAGGACTTTCTCCAACCCCAACCATTTCAATAAAGATTTTACAAATTGTACGCATTGTGTCATCGTCATACTTGTGATACCATGCCTCCCCTACAGCAAGCAATGTCTCTTTATCTCCCGAACATCAACTTTCTTATAGGGCCACTTTTCAACCACTCTTGTCTTTTGGTTAAGCCACAAACCAAGTACTTTCAATGCAACCTCTATTGGCTTTGACAATGTAAGTTCATGACTAGTTGCTGTTCCTTTCACACCATAGTCATTAATTTACAAGCTCCTCCTTTAAAGATGTTATATTAGCCTCTTTTCCTCTTCTAGCAACAGTTATTCTCAAAGAAACCTTTACTTTAGCTTATTTTGGCTGAGGGCAATATGCGTGTCCAACTCGTGGCTTAATGTAATGCTTGTTTGTTTTCTTTGGGTCACACAGATACAATGTTATTGTGGCTTTACTCAGGCTTGGTCTTCGTGTTAAAATCACTTTTAGGCACACGCAACCATCATTAACTTTGTGAAAGCTGTTTTTTATAATGTAATGTTCAAAACCTCCTTCCACAGCGTATTCGTCTATACACGAGTGCTACAATTGTTGCACTCCATTGTCTGACACACTCTGGTCAGCTTCAGTCAATTTCACTCCCTCGCGAGTGAAAGCAACTGGTTACAGTTGCCTGCCTGACAATGCCTGAAGGCTTGAGAATGCGCAGAAACACTCACAGGCTTCTCGGGATCCTGACACAGGCTGCTGGACTCCTACTACAGTGGTTTTCCCGACCGGGCATACTTCCCTCAGCAAGCTGCCTTCGGTCCCACCCCAGAGGCATGGAGTTCAGCTCACCATGACCCCCTGGAGCATGCCAGCCTCCAGGCATGGTGTGCTGGATGCTTCTTGCTGTGAAATCTCTAAAATAAGGTTCACATGGGGTAAAGCTTTCAAATCTTAAGCTTCCCGCTGCGCAACCTCTGCAATCCAGGTTTTGGGGGAAAAGGACCAACTCACGACTAGTAACTGGAATAATCCTTGTGTCCTTTCTTTCCTCCCACCTCTGTGGATTCTGCCAGCAACGTGCTTTCCTCTGCCACTTTCTCCTGCCCCAGCTGCTTCTGCTGCTGCTACAACTGCTACTGCCCCTCCAGCCACAACCACAACTAATGGCCTACACAAGAAGAAGCTTTTTAAGCCTCTCAGCCTCCCTCGGGTATGCTGTTAAGCCTAATTGCCTGACCTTCAGGTCTGCATTGCTCTTCCGCCATCTTCTTCATCCCAGTACTCTTGGGATTATGGGACTTGGAGTCCCAAACAGCAAAGTTAGTTCTAAATGGTAATTTACTATTTTTGACTTTAGAACTATTTTGCTTATACATTTTTACAAATGCTTCATCCTGTTTGTGAGAAACCGGAAGGTGTCTCACCTGCTGGTCCCCAGAGCTCTGTCATCCAGGTGGCCAGGACACTGCCACTGCTATTGGACCCAGTTGCTGGGGGT
Source organism: Ambystoma mexicanum (assembly GCF_040938575.1). Taxonomy (NCBI): domain Eukaryota; kingdom Metazoa; phylum Chordata; class Amphibia; order Caudata; family Ambystomatidae; genus Ambystoma; species Ambystoma mexicanum. The sequence goes on along the minus strand of NC_090938.1, from coordinate 766,019,329 downwards.
GGACCAGCAGGGGGAGGATCACCTGAATGAGGGTGTTCGGAGAGTGGAAGTGGGACACCGACGGTTGAGACATGGTACCCCCTTCCTTGTAACACCTTTGCCACATCCTACCCTGCAGAATACTTAGCTCTACATCCCTTTCTTCGACACAAACATTTTCTTACACCGTAATAGACAACGGACTAACACCAGAGCTGTTTACCTGACATGTCCCAACACACGAGTCAGGCAATTGACAATAATCACGCACACCTGACGGCCGGTTTATAGTGAAAGGGTTGAATACATTGTTTCGAAATGCAATAGTTTAGAAACAAAAGGACCAAAAAAAAATTCAAATGCACGTTTTTTTTGTTGTTTTTTTTGAAGGGTTCCCCCCCTAACCCCTGTTTTTTGGGGAAAAAACAGTATTTTTTCCTATATGAAAGCCAAAAATAAAATACATTTAAAAAAAGGCATTCAAATTTATTTTTTTTTCGATCCTTTTGTTTCAAAACTATTGCATTTCGAAACAATGTATTCAAAACTTTGACTGGACACCCTGACGGCCCTTTACCTTCCCCACAGGGATAAAAGGCGGAGCACGAGAGCGCACGACGAGCAAAGCCAACTGCACGAGGAAGCAGCTAATCCAAGACGTCAGTTGAAACAGAAAATAAAGGCAGACAGACCTGAAAGGACAAGGAGGGAGATGCCCTTGCTCGTTTCAACCCAGATCCGAGAAGCCTCTGCAAGAGAAAACCTAAGACGGGGACACCTAGCTGACGTGTGGAACAGCAGATGTCGGCGGTGCACGGGGGCCTCCCACATTGATGGCCCAGGCATGGAGGCATGCTGGCTACCGTGACACTAACCTTGACTCCAGAGGCGAGACCGGCCAACGGGTTCCGTACAGCCGGTGAGTCCCGAATAGTTGATGGCGAAACAAACGGTATTAAGCCCAAGGTTGCAAGTGGCAACATATGTGAATGCAAGGAACAAAGGACTTGTGTGTATATTAACCTTAAGGAAAGCCCAGTGAAGGTCCAGGTGCAGAGGGATAAGCTAAGAAGAGTGAATCCTGCATTGTGTTAAAACTAAAGTGAACTGTGAAATTGTCAATTGTTAACCCGGCGGAGGGATGCCGGAGGGATGCCTGTGAGTTGGGGTGAAAACGAATACACTGTGAACATTGTGTCGACAAGAGTTAACCTGTCCGAGGGCTGTCCACAGTAGGAAGGTGTTTAGTAAGACATCTGACTAGTGCAAGGTGCACTCGAAAGGCCATAGTGAACCCGAAGGAGAGAGGCCCAAAGCAAGAAGGATCTGAACCTGGCCGAGGGAAATCCAAGGGGCGAAGACCAGTCACACGAGGTGCAAGATCACCAAAGGAACTCTTTGTTTGTTTGTTGTTTTGGCGCAGCAGGCCTTTTAAGGCAAGAGACTTTGTAGGAAAGAGACTTGCCCCCAGAAGGTCCTGATATTGCTGAATGGAACTGTTACCTCGTGCTAGCGAGGCCCAGGAGTGTGCTGTGCTCAGAAGTCCTGCCTTGTCCCAGCCATACCATCCTGACTTATCATTTTGTGAATACTTCTTTCTTTTCTGCTGAACAATATCCCACACTCAGTGGATTGCTGCTCCTGCAGGTCCATAGATCCCTGATCCCGTCTCACCCGCTGTAGCTCCCTGTCCTGCTGCTGATACCTCTGTTCTATCTCTGGGATCAGGCCCCTGTGGGTGGACTGCTGCTCTAGTTCAATAAGTTTCTGATCCCCTCTCACCTTCAGTAGCTCCTGTCCTGCTGCTGATCCCTCTGTTCTATCTCTGGGATCAGGCCCCTGTGGGTGGATTGCTGCTCTAGATCTATAGGTTTCTAATCCTGTCTCACCTTCAGTAGCTCCCTGTCCTGCTGCTGGCACCTCTGTTCTATCTCTGGGATCAGGCCCCTGTGGGTGGATTGCTGCTCTAGTTTTATAGGTTTCTGATCCCCCCTCACCTTCAGTAGATCCACGTCCTGCTACTGGCACTTCCTCTCCAGCTCTGTGATCAGGTCCCTGTGGGTGGATTGCTGCTCTAGTTCTATGGGTTTCTGATCACCTCTCACCTTCAGTAGATCCACGCCCTGTTGCTGGCACTTCCTCTCCAGCTCTGTGATCAGGCCCCTGTGGGTGGATTGCTGCTCTAGATCTATAGGTTTCTGATCCTGTCTCACCTTCAGTAGCTCCCTGTCCTGCTGCTGGCACCTCTGTTCTATCTCTGGGATCATGCCCCTGTGGGTGGATTGCTGCTCTAGTTCTATAGGTTTCTGATCCCTTCTCACCTTCAGTAGATCCATATCCTGTTGCTGGCACTTCCTCTCTAGCTCTGTGATCAGGTCCCTGGCAGTGGATTGATGCTCTAGTTCTATAGATTTCTGATCCCCTCTCACCTTCAGTAGATCCACGTCCTGCTGCTGGCACTTGCTCTCCAGCTCTGTGATCAGGTCCCTGTGGGTGCTTTGCTGCTCCTCCAGTCGGGTCAGTTTCTCCTGAATCTTCTTCATCTTCTCCTCTTGCTCCTTCTCCAGTCTGCTGAGCAGCTGCTGTTTCTCCTTCTCCAGAAACTGCTTCAGATGCTCAAATGTACTAAGGATGTTCTCTCTCTGCTTCATAATGTTTCCCTTAAAAATAGATTTGAACAAACAATAGACACATTATATTTCTGATTATTATATTAACTATCATACAATATCTTACATATAACACCTGTAGTGGTTCCCTCTCAATAACTCTTAAAATCATAAACCCAACACACGTGAATTACCGATTGGCAATTTGTGGGATGTTTTTACCCATGCATCCAAGTCCTACCATAAAACTGTGCGTTACTGGCATTGAAAATATCATGATGGACAGAACTCCCCAGAGAGTGCACAGGGAAAACATGAAGAATAGGCTGCCACCCATTTTTGCCTATGTTGTGAGCACTGGAGGGCACTGCCTAAAACCACCATTGGGCCACACACGCAGTAGCCTGAAACCATTGGGAATGGCAATGCTGACTGCCAAAAGCAACCCAGAACTGTGGGGAATTCATTTTCTTAATGTCAAAAATGGATGCAATACCGGTGCTCACCACTATCAGAAAGCCAGCGTTTTAAAACCACCAGACTTTGGTGTAAAACTGAACAAATGAACCCAAACCAGGCCAAGGAAAGACTTGCTAAGAGGTGGATACAATGTAAAACTATATTCTGAAATGACTTGAAGGAAATAATTATTTAATGTATATATAAAACATACCTGCATGCAAGTTGGATTTGAATGTAGAAAAATGGGAACTAAAGTGACATTTGGCTGAATTCTGCCTGACAACTACCCCCAACAGGAGTTGAACTGGCTTAACAACTCTTCCCAGGCCTGGCTGCATCCTGCTGCCCCTGTCAAAAGGAGATGACACCTCTCTGATTGAATTAGGGGAGTAGCACCTGGGGACTGCAGGAAGCTGAACAAAGCTCTGTCCTGGAATCAGGTAAATGTTATATTGGTGGGGTCGTAAAATGGCTTCCTCTTGGGAGAAACTGGGAGGGGCAGTGCCTGTGAGGGCAAGCTGAGCTTGGGGGAAGTAGAAAAACCAGAAACTCCACCATGTGCTTGGGGGAAACCACACCCCTTTGGGCCAGAGCATAATTAAAAAAAAAGATGGATAATTCCTAGTACGGACTTGTCAGAATTATATAAGTAATATCAGTATTCTTGTGATTTTTTGTGCACGTTTTAAGAGGTGTTAGGACCCTGTGGTGTATTCTGGGGGGTTGCTAGCGGAAAATAGGGTCTTACTCCAAACGTCTGCATGCTAAAAATCTGACACTTCATCAATTAATGTCCATACTCCTTGCGCACATTTGTGTAATTTTTGGTAAATGTCTGATATTAGTAAACCGACCAAAAAGCACAAAATGTTGTCATTTCTGAATCCCAGCTCGCAGGAACATGGGGCTTGAACAGAGACCTGTCTTAATTCATCTGTAATACGTACATGTAATGTCAACCACTTGTGTATCTGGGAAATATTTATTTGAATCAAATATAGATTTGTGGGCAAATTGACCAGGGGAGGATCCTCTGACCCATAAACAGGCCTCATCATGATGAGTAGAGAGGGGCAGGCTCAGTTATACCACACACACACCCACTTTCTAAACACATAAAAGCAGACAGTGCAGGACAGGTGGAAACATTCACTTTCCACTTTCTTGCGGGACGCTTTGCCGGGAGACTTCAGACTTCACATCCAGAGATCCAGACTTCAAATCCATCAATCTCCAGAACCTGTAGCAGAAATTAACTCCAGAATTTGTAGCAGAGTGGCCTGAATCCACAAGCTGAATCCTCTTCAGCAGGCCTCAAAACCAACCAAACTATTCAACAGCCGGGCGAGCTGTTTGAATTTTTTGCCAAGAACTTTTGCAAGAACCTGTAGCAGTATCCAGAAATGTTACGAAGTTCGTTGGTCGTGTAGAGTACGAACAACCCCTCTGTCCCCAAGAAACACCCTGACAACACCAGAAATACTGTCAGCGTGATTATTAAGGCCACAGGTGGAAGTCCCCAAGCCAGGACGCGGGACAGCCGGAAGAACCCCTTGAGCGCTGTAAGGCAAGGTACAATGGTTATGAAAGAAGGAAAGCAGGACATAATCTTCCCAAATGCAAATACCAAAACAATGGAATACCTGTGAGGACTTGTGTCTTTCCCAAGGCTGAAAGAGGCGTGAACCTCCAGACTGTGGCTGGACAAGGCTGTAATGTAGAGCAGGTAACCACCTATTGTAGGACCGAGGTCCTAATGAAACACGTGATCCGTAGAGAACTCCAGGCAGTCCGAGGTCAGAAAACAGATGATTCAATGTTCCAGAGCCAATGAAGGGTTAAGCAAGGACAATCCGTGTAACAAGCGTAAGTCGGCAATAGGCAATCCAAGTTCCAGAGTCAGTGAAGGGTTAAGCAAAAACGATCTGTGGAGCAAGCGTAAGTCGGAAATAGGCAATCCAAAGTTCCAGAGTCAGTGAAGGGTTAAGCAAAGACGATCCGTGGAGCAAGCGTAGGTCAGAATAGAACAGGTCCTTGAACGAAGAGAGAGCGTCACGTGATCCTAGTTGAAACAGCTGTGAAGCAACGCCTTCGGTTTTCGAACTCCTTTTATCCCTGGAAGGGACGCACGTGACAGTATCACGTGAGAAGTGAACCAAAAGCGTTGTAGCGTTGCTAGGCAACTAAGAGTCACGTGATCCGTGACGCGCCGGGCAGCGCCGGTCTCCGCGAAGGATGTGAGTTCCTGGAGTGTAGGAGTCTCCACTTGGTTTGCCACAGCCGTGAAGGGCGATAAACGCCAGCTCCGCCAAACATGCCATGCCGTGCCCTGTTGTGTGAACCGTGAGTGGGAAACGAAGTACATGAATCTGAGCGTGTGTGCCGGGGAGCGCGGATAGAGGTAGACGCGGAGGGGCGTGTCCTTGACTTAGTAGGAAGCGGTGTGACAGAATCCCCCCTCAAAGGCCCATGACCACGTGGGCTAGCAGGGTTGTCCCTATGAAACTGCGACACCAGAAGTGGAGCCCGGACATCCCGGGAGGGAACCCAGGAACGATCCTCGGGACCATAGCCCAGCCAGTCCACCAGATATTGAAGGCGACCCCGATGGTAACGGGAACCAAGGATAGCGCTAACCTCAAAAACATCCTGGGAAGACAAAGAGACAGGGGCAGGGGCAGGCGGGACAAGGACACGAGTGGGAGCAAGGTACGGTTTGAGGAGAGAGGTATGGAACACCGGGTGGATCCGCCAGGAAAGGGGAACAGAGAGTTTGAGAGCCACGGGATTCAAGACCTTGGTAATCCGGTAAGGGCCCACAAAACAGGGCAACAGTTTGCGACAACCAGGGATCCGCAAATGTCTGGTCGACAGCCACACCCGGTCGCCCAGCTGATACTCCGGAGCCTTCGCCCGCTTGCGGTCAGCCTTAGTCTTCATCACCGCTTGGGCTTCACGGAGATGGACCAGTGTCTGGGTATGCACACCGGCCAGATCGCGCGCACACAGGCATTAGCAGCAGGAGTGGCAGAGGGGAAATCAGGGAGCGGCAGGGTGCACGGATGTTGTCCATACAGAGCATAAAAGGGGGAGAAACCAGTGGTCGAATGACGGGTTTTGTTATACGCAAATTCAGCGAGGTATAACAGTTTGGACCAGGAGTCTTGGTACTGAAAGGACAGGCACCTCAAGTACTGCTCTAGAGCCTGATTCACCCTCTCGGTCTGCCCGTCGCTTTCAGGGTGATAAGCCGAAGAGAAGCGAGCATCTATACCCAGGAGTTTGGTGAGAGCGCGCCAGAAACAGGACGTGAACTGCGATCCACGGTCTGAGATGATGACCTGTGGTAAACCAAAGAGACAGACGATAGTTCTAAAGAACAAGCGAGCCAGGGTTGGGGCAGACGGTATGCCTGTGCAGGGGATAAAGCGGGCCATTTTGGTGTAAGAATCGACGATAACCCATATGGTATCGTAGCCTTGTCTACGGGGCAGGTCGGTGATGAGATCCATAGAGATGGTGTGCCAAGGCCTGGGAGGTACCGGTAACGGTAAGAGTAGCCCTAAAGGCCGTCCCCTGCGTGGTTTACATTGAGCACATATGGAGCACGTGTTAACATAATGTTCAATGTCTTTCCTCATGGAGGGCCACCAGCACCAACGTTGTAACAAGTCTAAAGTGCGTTGCTGCCCTGGATGGCCGTTTATAGCAGCATCATGTGACCAGGCTAGTGCCTGGTTGCGTACATCGCATGTAGGGAGGAACAATTTGCCTTGGATGAATGGTAACCCCTCGTGAAGGGCAACGTCCCATTCGGTGAGTGCATGAGGATTTTGGGAAACCCATTGTCTAATGTCGGTAAGCATGGTGGGAGATGGCGTACACATACCGATAATATGGCCTTTTCCTAGTAGTGTGTCGGGGAACAGAGACAATGACTCCCCGCCAGGAGAACGGGATAAAGCATCAGCCTTGCCATGGATGCGACCTGGTCTGTGTTTGACTACAAAATCAAAGGCGGCAAAGAACAAATGCCAACGCACCTGCCTGCTGTTTGCACATTTCAGGGAGGCCAGGTCTTGTAAGTTTTTGTGGTCTGTATATACCACCGTCTGATACTTTGCCCCCAGGAGATGATGTTGCCACGCTTGTAGAGCGTCCTTGATGGCCAATAACTCTTTCTCGGTTACAGTATAGTGTGATTCGGCTGCCGAGAATTTTCGTGAGTGATAGGCTACCGGATGCAAACAACCCGTGGCTGGGCAAGGCTGAGACAGTACCGCACCTAGAGCAAACGAGGAGGCATCTGCCTCCAGAATGTAGGGGAGGTCGGGATCGGGGTGTTGCAAAACAGGGGCAGAAACGAACCTGGCCTTGAGTGCCTCGAAAGCCTTCTGATGTGTAGGGGTCCAATAGAACGGGACAAGAGGGCTGGTCAAAGCGGTCAGAGGAGAAACGATAGAAGAGAAGCCGACGATGAATCGCCGGTAAAAATTAGCGAAGCCGAGAAAGGACTGGAGTTGTTTGATGTTAACGGGAGTTGGCCATTCAGTGACAGCACGAACCTTAGACAGGTTCATGGACAAGCCCCCAGGGGAGATGTGAAAACCCAGGAACTCCACTTCCTTTGAATGGAATAAACATTTTTCAGGTTTGGCGAACAAGGCGTTTGCCTTGAGGCGAGAGAGTACCTCTCTAACATGACCAACGTGTTCCTCCAGGGAGGATGAGTAGATCAAAATATCATCCAGATATACCACCACGAACGTATCCAGGATGTCCGAGAATACGTCGTTGATGAATCGTTGGAACATTGCGGGAGCATTACAAAGCCCAAAGGGCATTACCGTATATTCGAATAAACCCTGTCGGGAGCAGAACGCCGTCTTCCACTCATCCCCAAGCCGCATACGAATCAGGTTGTACGCTCCTCTTAGGTCCAGCTTGGTGAAGACAGAAGCCTTAGTCAACCTGTCCAGCAGCGTGGATATGAGCAGAAGCGGGTACCTGTTTTTTACGGTGATGGAATTTAACCGTCTGTAGTCCACACATGGACGAAGATCGCCCTCCTTCTTTGGTACAAAGAAGATCGGACTGGCAGCTGGAGAACAAGAAGGCCGTATGTGACCCATCTTCAAAGCCCGATGTATGTATTCCTTAAGGGCTTGCTCCTCTGACTGTGACAACGAATAGACCCTACCCCTGGGAATGGGAGCCTCCGGAACCAGGTCGATCGGACAATTGTATGGTCTATGTGGGGGTAGACCCTCAGCAGTGGCTTTATCAAAAACCATATGGAAATCGTGGTAGGCAACGAGTATGTTAGCTGTAACGGCCCCCACGGCGTGCGAAAGAACTGGGTCTGGAACAATGTCATCGATATGGGTGGCAGCCATGGCACCAAGGATCGTGGCAGGAGTGGACAGCGGGTCTGCTTCGATGAGACAAAACTGTTGACACACCTCGAATTCAAACGTGACTTGTCCGTTTCCCCAATTGATCAACGGGTTATGTTGCCGTAACCAGGGTATTCCCAATATGATGCCGAACTGTGGTGTATTGATAAGATCAAACGACATGGTTTCCCTATGGATGTTTTGTATCACCAGTTCCATCGGAGCAGTCTGGAACCTGATTGGGCCGGAAGACAGGGAAGTGCCGTCCACGGCGTGTACAGGTTCCGGGTGTTCTTTCCTGACCAGGGGCAGATTGAGACGATGGGCCAAGGGAATATCGATGAAACAACCAGTGGCCCCAGAATCAACTACAATATGAACTATGTGTGCGATCTCCCTAGTGGGCTTCAGTAGGGCATGAACTACCACTGGTCTGACAGGCCCGAAGGTGGGTTCAGAGGGGGTCATAGACAGGCTCGCCGGTGCCCCCTGTATCATGGGCGAGCCTTCTGAAAACCCGAGGTTTTGTTCTTGGGGCGTCGGGGGCATTCCCTTACAAAGTGTCCGTTTAACCCGCAATAAAAACAGGCATTATCGTTTCTCCGACGTTCTCGTTCAGATGGTGTTATCGGACTAAGGATACCGCCTACTTGCATGGGTTCAGCAGGGGTGGTAGAAACGGAATGTCCAGATTGACTGGATCTCCTTGCGTCAACTTGTAAAGCAAGATCCACCAGATCCGAAAATACCGAGGGAAGGGCAGGAACCACTGAGAGTGCATCCTTCATGGCGTTGCATAGGCCACGATAGAATACGATTGCCTTTTTCTCCTCTGGCCAGGATGTTTCAGCAGCGAGTTGGTTATACCTAGTAATGTATTCTATCAATGATTGTTTACCTTGTGTTAAATCCAGGAGTTCGAGATCCCTTGATTGGGCCTTATAGCGTGTATCGAAGACTTTGGCCATCTCTGATACAAGAAGATCAAAATCATATAGAGCGGGATGATCGTTCTCCAGCATTGGGTTCGTCCAGGTGGCCGCCACCCCAGACAAATGGGACAGAAGAAATGCGGCCTTTGTAACAGAATCGGGAAACGCTAAGGGCCTGCACAAGAAATGTAATTTGCATTGATTAACGAAAGTACGATACTTCCGAGGGTCCCCCTGGTAGCGTTCTGGCGCAGCAAGAGGGACAGGTGTAGGAAGCAATACAGGAGTGGGTGCAGGGGCCGTGAAAGGTGCTGGTTGGGCTGGGGGAACTGTGTCCCCGAAATTGGCATCCGTGGGTAATGGGAAACGTGTGCTTTGTAGGGCGTCCAGACAGTGATGTATGGCTGTTGTGGCGGTAGCCATGTCGGTCCTGAGGGCCGCCACTGCCTGCAACAAAGCGGTCACTGGATCCCCGGCGGAGGGATTCATACTCTGGACGACCAAAAAGGCTTCACAGTCTGTTACGAAGTTTGTTGATCGTGTAGAGTACGAACAACCCCTCTGTCCCCAAGAAACACCCTGACAACACCAGAAATACTGTCAGCGTGATTATTAAGGCCACAGGTGGAAGTCCCCAAGCCAGGACGCGGGACAGCCGGAAGAACCCCTTGAGCGCTGTAAGGCAAGGTACAATGGTTATGTAAGTAGGAAAGCAGGACACAATCTTCCCAAATGCAAATACCAAAACAATGGAATACCTGTGAGGACTTGTGTCTTTCCCAAGGCTGAAAGAGGCGTGAACCTCCAGACTGTGGCTGGACAAGGCTGTAAAGTAGAGCAGGTAACCACCTATTGTAGGACCGAGGTCCTAATGAAACACGTGATCCGTAGAGAACTCCAGGCAGTCCGAGGTCAGAAAACAGATGATTCAATGTTCCAGAGCCAATGAAGGGTTAAGCAAGGACAATCCGTGTAACAAGCGTAAGTCGGCAATAGGCAATCCAAGTTCCAGAGTCAGTGAAGGGTTAAGCAAAAACGATCCGTGGAGCAAGCGTAAGTCGGCAATAGGCAATCCTAAGTTCCAGAGTCAGTGAAGGGTTAAGCAAAGACGATCCGTGGAGCAAGCGTAGGTCAGAATAGAACAGGTCCTTGAACGAAGAGAGAGCGTCACGTGATCCTAGTTGAAACAGCTGTGAAACAACGCCTTCGGTTTTCGAACTCCTTTTATCCCTGGAAGGGACGCACGTGACAGTATCACGTGAGAAGTGAACCGAAAGCGTTGTAGCGTTGCTAGGTAACTAAGAGTCACGTGATCCGTGACGCTGCGGGCAGCGCCGGTCTCCGCGAAGGATGCGAGTTCCTGGAGTGAAGGAGTCTCCACTTGGTTTGCCACAGCCGTGAAGGGCGATAAACGCCAGCTCCGCCAAACATGCCATGCCGTGCCCTGTTGTGTGAAACGTGAGTGGGAAACGAAGTACATGAATCTGAGCGTGTGTGCCGGGGAGCGCGGATAGAGGTAGACGCGGAGGGGCGTGTCCTTGACTTAGTAGGAAGCGGTGTGACAAGAAAGCAGTGCTGTATCCGGAACCAGAGAGAACCACAAACCAGACCGTTGTGAGCAGAACCGGTGCTTGACAGACCCAGAGAGCAGAGCTGACCCAGATAGCCGGGACTTCAGAACCACCCGCCGGAAGTCCCGTCCAACCTGACCAGACCTTGACGGCTTATTTCAAAAATATAGTGTGAGTACTCACTGTGCCAAAACCAATTTCTTAGTTTAAAATAATCTAATCCAAACTATTTTAGCCTATTAGAACTGCCTCCTAGAATCGTGTCATTCTGTCATCTTTAAAACTGAAAAATGTCATCTGCCATTCTGAGCTTTAAAATTTAAAATCCGAAAAACTATCTTGACTAAATCGGCCATATCTCCGGAACTGTTTGTGCTAGGAGCGAGTTTTAATTGCCATCTTAAAGCTAAGATCCTAGGCTTTCCATCGAACCTAGAACCGACTTGCTACTCCTTATAGGGCCTCTGTAAGTATGCTCGACGCATGCAATTAAATTTGCAGCGATTTGACATTTTGCACAATTTCAGCCACATGTAAAAATCAGCAGCTCCTTGCTTTCCTTTGCTAAAATTCGTTTTAACCTGCTAGTTACTCATAGAGCATTGCTAAAGTGAGCCTTAGCTAATATAAACTAGATATCACCCACCCTGAACCCCCTATAGGGAATTAAAAGCCTTTTTAGCATATTTTTCCACTTAATTGCAACCACATCAAAGTATCTTGCCTGTGTTTCAAACTTCTACCTGTTTTCCTCTAAGCTTGCTGGGGGGGAACTGAATTTCGTATTGTATTTGATTGCATTCCTGAGAACTGTGTGCTCTTCTTTCCATCTCCTTATATTGCATAAAGGGGGGGGGAGTGAATTGTCAAGGAAAAGTGCATTGTCTTTTTTTGAAGCCATATCAAGTTATTTTCTGTACTGCATTTCATTCATCATTGCGTTTCCTTGAACCATATAAAGCATTCTTTCCCACCTTATTCTTCTGTTCCTATTCATAAGTAACCAAGAACTGTGCTACTGTAGGATTACATCTTGCTGATTACTGCTCAGATTCACAAGTGTACTATCCATTATCAATTTATTTATAGAAGTGTGATATATATATATTGTTTAATTTTTCAAATAAACCTTTTAAATTTGCAAAACAAGCCTACTTCTTGGCTCAGTGGGGTCAAGGGGGATTCTAAGAGAGGGGTGTTATACAAGGGTTCATCATCCAGATTATAACTTGCCATAACAATACATAAATAAGGGCTTCCCTTGGGCATCCCAGACAAGGCACTGACTTAGTGGGATTGCTTGATTGGAGTCACTTACAGAGTGGGGGCTCGTCCGGGATATTCTGGGTTAGATTTACCACTTGTGCAGCTTAATACAGTGTGCCAACTGACCAGATACACATATCCGGTTAGATCACCACGCTGTGTTACACTGTGAAAGCACCCCTCAAAGGAACGCTCTAAGGAAACGGTCTGTTTTGCAAAATAAAATACAAACTTCTGTAAGTCAGGAAGGAACTCAAATTCCAGAATGACGACACTGGTAGACATCAAAATAGCCAGAGAGCACTTCTTACATAAGCTATTTGTGAGAGGTGAATGGATTGAGCAGGGCCAGGATGCGTGGTTGCAGGCAATCACGCAACAGGTCACTGCAACTGGGTTAGATATCTGAAGAGATCAGGGTCCCTTACATGTGGCCCTGAGTGAACTATACATGGCTCCTAAAGCTAAAAATGAGCACGACAAGATGGTTAGGATAGCGGCATATTTGTATCTATATATGGGAGCCATGCAGGACAAATGTGCTGAAGGCCAAGATCTGGAAAATAGGCAACAGATCGCGTTAGAGAAGGCCCAATCTGACCGGGTCTCTTCTGAGCAGAGGATGCACAGAAGCCAGGAGTCAGAAAATGAGAGCAGACAGTATCTCATTAAAATCAAAGAGGACATGTGTATCTTGCAACAGGAAAAGTCTGACCAGGATACCAGATTTCTGGTCTTGCAAAAGGAGTACCAAGAAGGTTTGGACTCCCTACTGCAGAGCCAGAAAAAGCTGGAGCAACAATTAGATTTCAATAGGCCATGTGCTGAGCAGGTAGTCACCCTGCAAAGCCACCTAGATAGGGAAAAGGCAGAGAGCAATAAACTGATCCTGAAAGACCTGGATACCCAGGCAGAGTTTGATCAGGAGTGCCAGAAAGCTTGTGCCCTTCAAAGGCAAAGGGACGACCTGGCGGCACAGATGCAGACTCTTAGTCAGGAAAGGGACACCTTAGGCCAGGAAGTCTGCCATTTAAAAAGAAAAACTGAAGAAAATCACTTGGCCCTCCAGGGGCTGGGTGACCTCGAAAAAGAGCATCAGAACCTGTTAGAGCACACCAAGAGGGTGGAAGAGGCTCTGGCAAGAAAGGAGCAGGCCAGTAGGGATGGACGCAGGAGGTAACCCTCCTGCAGCAAAGACTGGCCCAGTACTCCAGGACCAATCACGAGGCACAGAGAGAGAATGAGGCTCTCTGCCAGCACAATGATAGGCTCCAGCAACAGACAGCCATGCAGGAGAGATTGATAGAGTCGAGTAAGGCCTTGGTTGAGGAGCTGAAAGCCCAGGCTCTTGTATTGCAAAAGGGAGCAGGGGCTGATAGAGATGAAGTTTGCTGGGAAAGGGAAACGCCTGAGCATAACCTCAGGAGCCCTAGTACCAGAGGCCTTCATCTCTACCAGTTCCTGGACTCTGCCACCCCCATGTTCCCTGGCGCACATGAGCACGGGGCCACAGGGATGGCAGATTACTATCCAGCTAAAAGTATGGGGCTCATAGGCCAGTACCACCCAGGAATGGAGGGGCGGGCATCCGGGTATGGGCACCCAAGCACAGTGCAATTTAGTGGGGAACCCCAGGAGAGTAGGTCCACTAAGGGCATCCTGAAAATCTCTGCCCAGTTAGGTCAGTGGGGGGGTACCCATCAAATCCTGGCAGCAAGGAGGGATCTGAAGACTCCTCTGAGCGTCACAGGACACAGGAGACCAGGCTCCCACATTCTGCCAGCCATTCCCAGGCTTGCAGAATCCGGGAAAACCTGGAAGATCAGACGGGCACCTCTGGGAGCAGTGCTTCTTAGTCGGAGGATGAATGGACCAGGGTTACCCGAACCAAAAAGGCCAATAAGGCAAAAAGTGCCTTGCTTAAGGACCCATTGAAACAAATAAAGGCAATAAGGAGTGTCATCACGCCTTATCATAAGAACGCCAAGTATTCTGTTTGGGAACACTTGGAGCTCTATGAGCAAATGATGGAGACTTTCCATTTGAAGGACAGCAGTAGCTGCATCCAGTACGTCAAATGGACATTCTCCCCAGAATACTCCAGTTTCTTTGCAGGGCTGGAGGACCAAAACCATTCAAGATGGTCCACATATAGGGCGGCCATCTTGAAACATTTTTCTGTTCATAGAAATCCCCAAGAGGCTCGCAAGGCAGCCTACAATTTGCAATGTGGGGAGGATCAGGCCCCACAAGAATTCGTGCAAGAATTGAAGCGTGCCTTTGCGCAGACCACCAAAAGGGTGCGCACAGACAGCAAAGAGTTTGTCAATACTTTTTTCCATGCCTTGCCCAAATACATCATGACCCAGCTAGTGAGAGATTTTCACGAGAAGAGGTCACTAGACTGGGTCATTGAACAGGCTACCCGGATCTATGAGGTGCAGAAGCCCATAGAAAATAAAAATAATGCGCAGAAAAACCCCAAAACCAACAGCACCCCTGCTGCTGCCAAGGTGGCAGAGGTAAAGGTTTCCCCCGTTTTAGATTTGGAGATGGGGGGGGCCTAAAAACCTGCCTGCACCAAATAACTCTAACACCAGAAGGCCCTCGGGCCAGTCACAGATAGGGAGTCAAGGAGGTAGTCCCACAAATGGGGTCCCTCGCTCCCCCGATTATGTAAGTCCCCGCTACAAGGGAAACCGACCCATCCTGGGTTATGTGTGGACTCCTCCAGTCCAAGGGCGGAGGATCCGGCCAAGCACCTAACCCAGGGAATTTCCCTCCTAACTTCCCCCAGGAGGGCAGAAATTCACCAAACCCTGGGCAGAATTTTTTCCCCAGGTATCCACCCAAGTTCCAGCCCCAAAATCATCCATCCTTCTTTCCCCAATTCCCTGAGCCCAGACAACCTAATCCGGGAGAGGGGAGGCCAAGGGTGGAGGGGTACCCAAATTTTCCCAATCCGGGGTATTACCAGAGAAGGGATAGCTACCCTTCCTGGGATCAGCCCAGGGGAGAAAATAGAGCCCCGTATCAGCCTGAGCGGGTTTCCCAGTTAGAGCGCCAGGTTCAGAACATGGCACAGGATTTTGGCCGCATGCTGAGGGCCCAACAGAACCCTCAGATGGGCATGCGGGCACAGAATGCCCCAAACTCTGGGCCTGGTGCTCCAGAACAATGACGGGGGCAGCACCCCGATAACCCACCGGTTCCCAGGGAGGAGGCACAAGGTGAAGGGGGGTGTAAAGCCTTGGAGGAAGCTTCCTTCCCACTTGTAAACAGCCCCTGGAAAACCAGGAACCGGAAACAAAATCTCCTACCCCTGAAAGTCTGCCACCCAAGGAGCAGAGAGGAGGTAGGAGAAACAAAGGACCCAAACAGACCCACTTTGTGTAGGAGGTACAGGTCTTCCAATTTGAGGGAGAGGGATCCTCAGAGGATCCTGGGAAAAGGATCTTCTCCTTCAGAGATGGGGGAACTCCTCCCAAGGAAAAATGGGTCCCAAGAGATTCCAATCCAGACTGGGTGGATGTGGGGATTGAGCTGTCGCTGCCCATCATCCTATCCCAGAACCAACAATACCAAAAACCCCTGGTTCAAACCCATCCTGGTGACTGCCTCCAAAAAGGCTGGGGCGGCCCAGAACCGGAACCAGGGGAACCTAAAACCGAATCAATAGACTGGGGAGATATGGAGACTGAGCTACCGCCGCCCATCATCTCATCCCAGAACCCACAATACCGAAATCCCCTGGTCCAAACCCATCCTGGTGACTGCCTCCAAAAAGGGGGTAGGGGGCGGCCCAGAACCGGAACCAGGGGAACCCACAATGGCTCTGATCTCCAGTTGCCAACTTTTTCTTTTAGATTCCCAAGGCTCTCCACAGAATTCTGGCCAAATCTCTTCTCTTGCAATGTCCAAAACCAGAAAATTGGCCCACCAGTTGTCCAAAAATGTGCATTATCTGTGCCCCCTTGAGGAGAAGGAGGGAAGATATTATGTCCCGGTACAAGTACAGGGGCAGGGTAAAATTTCAGCGCTGGTGGACACTGGATCTCAAGCTACCCTTCTGTCCAGAAGGGCCTTTGATGAACTGAATTTAGGAAGGGGAGAGAATTATCGTATTCCTCTCACCTCTCTTCCTGGACAACTGCAGAACTTTGACGGGAAGGAAATTCCCGTCGAGGGGACTGCAGATTTGGACATTAAAATTGGGCGTCACAGGTTGAAACACCGGTCATAGTAGTGACTCCAGAGGGCACCCCTTGTTCACTAGGGAACAACCTCCTGAGAAGGTTATCACCCCTAATAGATTGTGTAAACAAGGTCCTCTGGACCCAGACTAGCCGACCAATAAAATTAAAACAGAGTGTCAACCATGTTATTTTAAATGGCACCTGCCACATGGTTGAACAAAAATCTGACCAAGTAGAATTTCACTTACAGAACAACCAAATTCCAGACGTGACAGTAATAGCAGTAGGACAACAGACTGGTGGTGGGGGGGTCCTCTCTATTTCTGAAAATCAACCTTCCTTCCAGTTTAAGGTGGTATTCCACACTGGAAGGAAACACTCTGAAATTCTTTACCAATCCACAATCAGACACTCCCACTCCTAAGGTCCAGAAAGATGTGAAATCAGCTCAGAGCCTGGCTGATATTCAGCAAATTGGAGATCAGTTGTTCATCCCTGTTCAGTTAAATGATGGGAAGGACTCTGTTCTCGCTCGCGTGTGTGTGAACAACGGTAAGAGCTTCATCAGCGAAGCCATGTTCCGCCAGCTCCCAAAAGATCCAGCCATTCCCACATTCAAACTGACAGACAAATGGGAAATGGACCTGGAAGCACCCAATTCCAAACATTTCCTGCCAAGCAGGTGTATGCTCAAAATCTCCATTGGCAACAAGAGCATAGTCCATAATTGTTGGGTCGTGCGAGACGTCACTGCCGCCTTTTACTTAGGCAGTGACATTCTCAATCGCTTTGCCATTAGTTTGGACCTAATAAACTTCAAAGCTTGGTCCCGATTAGCAGATAATCCCATGGGCTTTGATGATCAAGAAAAAGCATTTAGGTCAGCTCAATTGCTACCTTATGCAGTTGAAATTCAGCTTAAAGAGGAAGTCACCATCCCAGAAAGGACCCGACAATTCTCTATGGAAGTGAAAGTCAAAAATGTACAAACATTGAAAAACCCTGATGCTTATATTCATCTAAATGCTTCTCTCCAACAACAAGGGTCAGGGGTAAACCCAACACCATTAGTCAACACAGAACATGACACCATTCCAATAGAGGTGGATAACAGCGACTTAAAGAGTATTACTCTAGCCGCAGGCACCATTATTGGAATGGCGGTTGATGACCGACATTTTTCCATTGATTTAGGAAATGAACTGTTAGGACCAATCCCCAAGGACTGTTTTGACAGTGACAGTGATGACAATACAACACCAGACAGGATTTTCACCCGGCATGGGGGGAACTTCCTGGTGTACACTTCTTGCCTTTATGGTAAGGAAGATGTGACTTGTGACTTCAGGAGGGATGAGGTGATTTTCCAGGTCCATGAGGGCTGCCTTTCCCACCTGAAGCCTCCAGTCCAAATCAGCACTCTGACCAGGGACTTCTCCACCCAGCTGGAGGAGGCCGCTGAGATAGCCAAACCAGAAGTCTTTCCAGGCTTCAGGCAGATGGTGGAAGAAAGAGTCAACCTAGCTGATGCCTGCGTGACTCTGGAACAGAAGCAAAAGTTGAAACAAGTTTTCTTGGATTTCCAAGATCTCTTTGCGGTAGACTCATATGACTGTGGTCGCACCGACATCCACACCACAACAATTCCCACGGACCCTGGAATGACTCCAGTGTTTGTGAAGCAATATCGTTTGCCTCTCGCATCCATGGAGTCCCTTACTGAAATAATTAAGAACCTTGAGTCCCGGGGAATAATCCGTCCAGTACACAGCACCTTCAATAATCCAGTGCTGGGAATATTGAAGCCAAACGGAGACTCTGCGCCGACCTTAGGGAGCTCAACAAACGGGTCCATACTTCCCGATGGCCTCTGCCCTACATTGACCAAGGGCTGGCCCAGATTCAGGAGTCAGAGGTATTCACAGCAATAGACCTGACCAATGGATACTGGACCGTGCCTGTCAGTAGGGAGGACCAATATAAATTGGCTTTTACCTTTGGGGGCCAGCAGTACACATGGACCTGGACTCCCTTCGGATACCTCAACTCCGGCAATGAATTCAACATTTTCCTACATAAGGCCATGCCCGATCTGGGTGCGAGGGGTAACCTGGCTTATGTAGATGATGTCCTCATCAAAAGTTCATCTGTGGAGGAACACATAGCGGAGATCCGTTATGTTCTGACACAGTTGAGGGCCGCCGGAGCAAAACTTTCCTTTAAGAAAGCACAGTGGTGTAGAACCCGTGTTAATTTCTTGGGGCATGAGATTACTCCGATGCAGTAAGAAAACTCAAGAGAAGCCTCTCACAAGCGCCTTGCCTAGCTTAGCCTGTCAGGAACAAGGAGTTCTTCCTGGAGACAGGGTTTTCTAATACGTGCTTGACGGCAGTATTATACCAAAAGCATGACAAGGTCAATAAAGTAATCTCCTATGCGAGCAAAACTTTATCCTCTGTGGAGGAAAAATTCAACGATTGTGAGAAGGCACTTCTGGCAACGGTGTGGGCATTGAAGAATTACCGCCCGTTTATCCAGGGGGAACACATCATAGTGGAGACTCCACACCAGTCTCTGCAATATCTCCAAAGTGACAGAATCCGGGCCGGAAATGTGAGTAATTCCCGAATTACTTCCTGGATTCTGTCAATGCAAGGCTTTCCTGTGGAGGTCAGATATGGCCAAAACAAGAAGAGTCCCCTCGCGCAAGGTCTGGCTGACTTGCATGATTGTGCCAGAGAAAACCGTCTCGAGGACGAAAGTCTAAAAATCAAGGACAACATGGAGGCATACCTTAATTCCCCACACAAAGTCTTTGAAGAAGACAAGTGTGAGGCAATGCCCACTGTCTATGTGGATGGATGCTCTTACCATGTTGACAACAACGGGGAAAAAGAACTTGTGGCCGGTGTAGGGAACGCATGGGTGAATGAGTCCCCAGAACCCTCCGCTGGATACAAAATTGGCCCTCGAAGTAGTCAGGTGGCAGAGTTGATGGCTGTGCATCAGGCCATCCTCACTGCTGTCCAACATCAACTCCACGAACTAGTCATAATCACAGATTCGGATTATGTACGGAACAGGTTCGTGGAGCACCTGGTTAATTGGAAAACCAGAGGCATGTTATGTGCTAATAACAATCCCCTGAAACATGGGAAGTTAATCCAAAATATTGATGATCTGGTCACATCGAATGGGATGACCATCTACTGGAAAAACATCAAGGGTCATTCCAAAGTAGAGGGACCAGACAAAACTGGAAATGACTTAGCTGATCAGCTGGCCAAAACCGGGGTCATCCAAGGGGATCTAATAGAAATAGAGTCCCTGTTGGGGGAAATCCAGGTCACTGCTATCACTAGGTCCTAGACAAATGCTCACAATGATCGTTCAACTGCACAATGGAGTAAGGAGACCCCTGATGCTGATTTAATTACGGCTCAAAAGGGGGATCCAATAATTGGTAAGTTTTACCAACACATTGAGGACCCTGAGAACTTTCCCCTGACGGATACTGATTACATTGGGAAGGAGGACCTTAGAGTGTTGATGAGATGTCCAAAGGTGTTCCGAATCCAAGACGGTTTGTTGGTAAGGAAATCCCAAGCTGGCCATGATCAGTGGGTGGTCCCTACCTCATTCCGAAGCCTGATGTTAAGTCACGCCCATGATGCGGCCACTGCCGGTCATAGGGGGTTTCACACAACACTGGAAATCTTAAGAGAGGTTGCATACTGGCCACACATGGGGCAGGACCTCGACCAATACTTGAAGGGGTGTCTTGTGTGTGCACAATTTCAGCCAACATCCCTCACACACCGGGCGCCTCTCCAAAAGAGGGGGATGACACTGCCATGGTCAGATTTGCAAATCGACTTCGTAGGCCCTGTAATTCGCTCGTCTAGAGGAAACAAGTACATGTTGACCGTCACATGCTTGTTTACCAAGTGGGTGGAATGTCTCCCGGCCCCAAATTGCAAGGCAGAAACAGCAGCTGCCCTGATGATTAACCACATCTTTTTCCGTTTTGGTCTACCTCAAAGGATTGAGTCAGACAGAGGTAGCCACTTCACGAGCGAGGTAATGACAAAGATGTGGGAGATACTGGGGGTCAAAAAGAAGCTACATATTGCTTACAGGCCAGCTACTTCGGGGGCAGTAGAACGCTACAACCGGACAATTGTGAGCATATTAAAAAAGTTTGTGGCAATTTCTGGGCCAAGTTGGGATATTCGATTACCTCTGGTCCTAATGGCCATCAGATCTACCCCTTCATCTGCAACTAAAATGTCACCATTTGAGTTGATGACTGGACGCAAGATGGTGCTTCCTCAGCATTTGCTCTACAGGACCCAAGAGCAGACACTGATAAATGCCTCCACAACTCATGAGTAGGGGGAGAATTTAAGGAAACACCTCCAACATGCTTTTGCCTATGCTCAGCGGAATCTAGAAATATCACTGAGAGTATGAAAACGCACTATGATTTGAAAACCACCAGGAAGGAATATGATGTGGGAGACCGGGTCTATCTATACCATTTCCAAAGGAACAAGGCCAAACAGCGAACATTTTTGCCTACATGGAAGGGACCCTTTGAAATTATAGACAAGATCTCCCCTGTTGCCTACAAAATCTGCATCCCCAAAGGTAATTTGGCGGAAGGGGAAGATAAGTACATATAAATCAGCTAAAGTGTTGCCATCCCAGGCACACTCTGCAGCAACTGGAGGAGTCCTCTGCAATACCAGAGGGGGCCGCTCCAGATTAATTCAGTTCCCATCCTAAAATATCCCACATATAGCCTCTAAAATATTATGATTGGAAAAAAAATGTTTCATGTTATATCTTGTTTTAAAATCAGACTGCAAAATGTATTCGGATGTATAAAATGTATATGGTCACCACACCATTAATAGTGGTGGAAAAAGGTCTAGGAATGTGTATTGCCGCTTTGCTTTGTCGTCCTAGGAGAAAGAAAACCCAGAGACTGACCACGGGAGGTGACCTGGGAACCGGGAGCGAAGATCCGAGGGGCCCGGGGTACCGCCCAATCCTCCCATCAGGACCAGCAAGGAGAACTGATTGATCGACTGGAGGGGAAAAGATGCTGAACTGTGCCATCTACGGAATTGGAAGAAGATGAGGCGAACATCCCAGATCTTGCGAGTTTCATCAGTGAAAGATCAGAATGGCCATCGCAAGAGGGGGGGGGGCTTGTGGGATGTTTTTACCCCTGCATCCAAGCCCTACCATAAAACTGTGCGTTACTGGCATTGAACACATCATGATGGCCAGAACTCCCCAGAAAGTGCACAGGGAAAACATGCAGAATAGGCTGCCACCCATTTTTGCCTATGTTGTGAGCACAGGAGGGCACTGCCTAAAACCACCATACCGCTGCTCACCACTATCAGAAAGCCAGTGTTTTAAAACCACCAGACTTTGGTGTAAAACTGAACAAATGAACCCAAACCAGGCCAAGCAAAGACTTGCTAAGAGGTGGATACAATGTAAAACTATCTTCTGAAATGACTTGAAGGAAGTAATTATTTAATGTATATATAAAACATAGCTGCATGTAAGTTGGATTTGAATGTAGAAAATGGGAACTAAAGTGACATTTAGCTGAATTCTGCCTGACAACTACCCCCGACAGGAGTTGAACTGGCTCAACAACTCTTCCCAGGCCTGGCTGCATCCTGCTGCCCCTGCCAAAAGGAGATGACATCTCTCTGATTGAATTAGGGGAGTAGCACCTGGGGACTGCAGGAAGTTGAACAAAGCCCTGTCCTGAACTCAGGCAAATGTTATATTGGGGGGGGGGGTCGTAAAATGGCTTCCTCTTGGGAGAAACTGGGAGGGGCAGTGCCTGCGAGGGCAAGCTGAGCTTGGGGGAAGTGGACAAACCAGAAACTCCACCATGTGCTTGGTTCGAAACCACACCCCTTTGGGCCAGAGCATAATTTTTAAAAAAGATGGATAATTCCTAGTACGGACTTGTCAGAATTATATAAGTAATATCAGTATTCTTGTGATTATTCTGTGCACGTTTTAAGAGGTGTTAGGACCCTGTGGTGTATTCTGGGGGGTTGCTAGCAGAAAATAGGGTCTTACTCCAAATGTCTGCATGCTATAAATCTGACACTTCATCAATTAATGTCCATACTCCTTGCGCACATTTGTGTAATTTTTGGTAAATGTCCGATATTGGTAAACCGAACAAAAAGCGAAAAATGTTGTCATTTCTGAATCCCAGCTCGCAGGAACATGGGGCTTGAACAGAGACCTGTCTTAATTCATCTGTAATATGCACATGTAATGTCAACCACTTGTGTATCTGGGAAATATGTATTTGAATCAAATATAGATTTGTGGGCAAATTGACCAGGGGAGGATCCTCTGACCCATAAACAGACCTCATCATGATGACAATCCATTTCCTTCCCCCCAATCATGGGAGACGGGAGAATTGGGCCAATGACAAGTAGAGAGGGGCAGGCTCAGTTATGCCACGCACACACCCACCCACTTTCTAAACACATAAAAGCAGACAGTGCAGGACAAGTGGAAACATTCACTTTCCACTTTCTTGCGGGACGCTTTGCCGGGAGACTTCAGACTTCACATCCAGAGATCCAGACTTCAAATCCATCAATCTCCAGAACCTGTAGCAGAAATTAGCTCCAGAATTTGTAGCAGAGAGGCCTGAATCCACAAACTGAATCCTCTTCAGCAGGCCTCAAAACCAACCAAACTATTCAACAGCCGGGCGAGCTGTTTGAATTTTTTGCAAAGACATTTTGCAAGAACCTGTAGCAGTATCCAGAAAGCAGTGCTGTATCCAGAACCAGAGAGAACCACAAACCAGACCGTTGTGAGCAGAACCGGTGCTTGACAGACCCAGAGAGCAGAGCTGACCCAGATAGCCGGGACTTCAGAACCACCCGTCGGAAGTCCCGTCCAACCTGACCAGACCTTGTGTTAGGGAGAATTCTCCGTTTAGGCTGAATTTCCTAACCTAGTGAGTCCCCCAGCAGCTTTGCTGGATTTTTGGGGTTTATTTTTTTCTCCTGCCAAGAGTGAGACTCTTTTACCCTCACTCTTGGACATGATTTGAGTGTGTTTCTTTGAATCTAGATGTGTCTAATGGGCTATGGGGACTTTTACTCCATAGGTTTTCATGTGTTTTTGGAATGTGTGTTACACAGCACCCTCCGTGCAGTAACACAAGGGTGTCATAGTGACCCCCCAGTATAGACTCCATACCCTGGGACTGACTACTGTCTCCCAGGGCATGTAAAGTCACCATTGACTTTACTAGTCTTAATTTCTGAACAGAACCAATACAAACCATCATATTGTGGACGTACTGGCTGGGGCAATTCGATTGCCCCAGGGTCTGTTAGTCGAGGGGGCACGTCTCCGTCCCCCCTGATCGAGTTTTGGCTGGTGGCAGTGGATACAACTTTTTATATTCAACCGCAAATATTTTCCTATGGGATTTCCCATTGTTTTAGGCTACTATCTTTATTTAATTATTTAAGGTAGCCTCGAACATACCGCCGGTTTATTTAATTAATATTAATTCTCTGGTTGGTATTTTTTGCCAAAACTTGATTCTAAAATGGCGTTTGTGTTCTCTTCTGTGACTCCAACCCAAGTCGAGCCCTTTGTTCCACTTTTTGGTGGGCTTCTCCACAGAAGCCCTCCAAAGTGGTGCCACTATGTCTGGGGTACTTAGGCGGGGTGGAGGGGAATTTAGGCACCATGGACTGAGTTGCCGTGGCAACCCAAGTCGCACTCCGTCCTGATTGGCCCAAGTGGTGAGCCGGCTGGCTCACCACTTAGCATGTGTGAGTGACAGCTAGGCTGAGTGAATGGGGGTTTGCTGCATAAAAGCAGGGCTTTGGGGACTGGAACTTCAGAAGTCGCCACAGGACCTAAGAATCCGACGAGGGAGAAGCTGAGCCGACCTGCCACGACACCACGACCGGTGGAGCCCTGCTAGACCGTCTCACCACTTTTCCCGACGACAGAGGAGATCTCCCGCCGGAGAGTCTTCTTCCTTTAACTGGTGGGGATAACCAGTTTCACCGTCTTTTCGCTTTCCCGACGTATCTCGTGGCCGCCTTGCCCGTGCTAAGCACTCCGGCAACCGGGATACCACGTTCTACCACGACCGCGAGATAAAGGTACCACCTTTTACCGGAAAACTCCGCGGCTGGTTTCTGCCCTGGTAGTGCAACGACCTGCATCTTTCCTCCACGTCGAGAACTTCTCTTCCCCTGGACGATGCCGCAACTTGCAACCACTACCAGGAACAACTGCCACAGCTGGAGGATCCTTCCCACTTAAGGTACCGTGTCCTGCCCGGCTTCCCTTGCAACCGACTGTACGGGATAGATTTAGCCCGGGCTTTCGAACCTGGGTTAGCCTGGGACACACTGGCTAAACTTTTCTAAAGCCTCTCTAAACTCTTTTCTGAACCCTCTGCAAGACTTTCTAAGCCTAGTGTAACTGTGTGATCTTGGGCGCATTTGTGCTCTGCTCTCTCTAAGAGTGGGCCCAGCGTTGGACTTTGGCTCACCAGTGACTTTTTGCTCTCTGTCTTGCTAATAGTGTTCCTGAATCGTAGAGTGGTGTAATCCTGCATATTCTGTCTTTTCCCCTCCCTTTTCCACAACCTTAGTAGAGTGCAATCTAGTTAAGCGCTCACCTCTGTATGAAAATAAGTGGTGTTTACTGTGATTTTCTAATAAGGGGAAAAGGGGTGTATATATCATAATAGTAACTGTGTTTAGAATATTTTACAATAAGAGTGCTGGAGTATTTCACTGTGTGTTTATAAATAAATAATTATATACTTTGATACCATAGCTCTGGTCAGTGTTTGCTTATATTATTGTATCTAAGTGCCTATTGAGTATACTTTGCATACTGCCTAACTCTCTTGAGGGAAGTCTGACTGCTCAGCCACAGCTACCAGCTAAACCTGGGTGGTACAGACTGCTACCAATTGGGTTTACTGCCAACACCTGTAGTCTTAAATCTTTTGCAGTGGTCCCTAAGGGAACTGCACAGGTTTCTGCCTAACACTGGTGTACAGCGGTGGGATTTGTATTGAGTATACACTTTAGAGTGCTTGAGGATACCTTAGTACAACTAACCACAAAGCTTAGCACTGAAAAAGTAATCTTTCTAACATATCAACTATGGAAACTTATAGTCAAGAGTCCCTTGCTACAAAAACTGCTGATTGTTTAAGAGTATTGTGTAAGCATAAGAACCTCCTGACTAAAGGCAAGAAAATGGAGTTAATAGAAAGGTTGTTAGCTAACCAAAATCTGGATGATGGGCCTGAGGAACCTACCATGCCAGAAAATGTAGATAACAGTATAGAAATTGATATTGATCCAAATGTTGATAATCTTGAGGAAGAGTCAGAAGAGGAGGGTGAGGCTGCTGTGACTGTCCCCCCTAGGCCTCTGTCTGCCCTACCTGCTGTACCTACTGGGCCTTTACCAAGTCCCACACTAAGTCGTCAACATCTCGAATTAGAGAAAATGAAACTTGAACTAGAGTTCAAGAGACTGAATACTCTGGCTGAACAGAGACATCAGGAAATGAATCAAGAACTAAGGCTAAGGGAAATGGAGCTCAAGCATGAGATAGAAATGAAGAAATTGTCGAAAATGCTTCTTTCTCTGGCTCCTCTAGAAGTTCCAGTCCTAAAAGACCCCGGATGCCTAAGGAATTGGTTGGTATGTATGAGCCTAAGTTGGATGTGTTGGATTGGTTGTCTCATGATATAATCATGGGCTCCAGAACATCACAGGAAATGACTTACTCACCTGGTTGTTCTCTAGGCTTCCCCCTGTTGCAACTGATGTGGTAATGGAGTTGGACGAGGAGGATAGGAAAGAGTATGAATGTGTGAAACTAGCTTTGATAGCTAGGTTTGGGAAGACCCCTTCCCAGTATCTTAAGAGGTTTAGAACCCTCAAAAAGCATGATGGTACCCCTTGGGCTACCTGGGTGAGTGAAGGGTTGAAAAACCTAGAGGGATGGATTAAGGGTTACAAAGTGAACACTTATGAAGGTATGAAGAATCTTGTTATGTTGGAGTCAATTTATGATGCCTGCTCTCCTGAGCTCAGACAGCACTTGGCTGATTCAAAGGAATTAGATTCCCGAAAACTAGCTAAGGCTGCTGAGTTGTGGGTTGCCAACAGGGCCACTCACAAGGATGCTGGGGTAACTCAGAAAAAGGATGAGGGGAAACAACCTAAAAAGGACTCCAAAGAGAATTCTAATACTGCAAATTCCAAAGAGGGCCCCAAACAAAACCAGAAGGGTAAGCCACCAGGGAAACCACAGCAGAATAGTGTCTCCTCTGGTGCTAAACCAGAGGGAGGTCAGAACAAGCCTCCATTCCAGAAGGCATTTGATAAATGCTTTGTTTGTGGCTCTACTGACCATGTGAAAGGAGATCCCAGATGCAAGGGTAAACCTTCAGGGATCCAACTTGCCTCCTTAGCCTTCGCTCCAGACGAGGAAATCCCAATGGCAAGTGGGAACTTTCTACTGCTGGCTGATGAACCCATTGGAGTCTCAGCCAGTGTTTCTTTAGTCTCTCTGGGGTTGTGGGAACAACAGAATTTAGATGTGTATAATTCTATCCCAGATAATACTAAAGAGTATTATAAAGACAGTGTCCAGGTAAATGGTCAGGAGACTCCTGCCATTAGAGACACTGGGGCCAGCATAACTGTGGTGGATGAATCTTTTTTCAAGGCAGAGGATGTTGCTAAGGCACCCAAATGCCTCACCAAGTTAGCTGGAGGGCCTGTGCAGATGTGTCCCCAGTTACCAGTTCTCATCCAGTGTAATGACATGGCTGTAAAAATACCTGTCAGTGTACAATGTGAAGTGCCAGGTAGGGTTCTGTTGGGTAATGACCTGAAAGCTCTTGGAGTTGTGTCACATACCCCCAGACCACCTAGTAAGCGGTTACAGGACCTCACAAAACCTGCCAGAGAGAAAACCCTGAGAGGGTTATCTCAGGAGATGATGACAGAGATCACTCCTTTGCCACTGGAGCAACTCACTGCAGTAACTACCAGATCAGGAGCAAAGGGGCAACCCAAGACTATTAGGAAAAAGTCAGCAGCAAGCACTCCAGTGCTTCCAACAGTTACACCTGTAACCCCCCCTCCAGCTGAGGCTGAGAGGGAGGTACAATCCTGTATGGTGGAACTAGACTCTGAAGAAGAGCTAGTGGGAGGCCCAGAACTTATTGGAGATCTAGACCCTGAGGACCATCCTGAGCTGCAATCTTTACTGGCAGAAGGTGGGCCCAGCAGGGCAGCTTTCCGTAAGGGACAAAGAGAATGTCCAACTCTGGAGGGTCTCCGCCAACAGGCAGCTGCTCAGGCTGATGAGCAAGAGCCTGGGAAGTATAGGTTGCACTGGGAAGATGGCCTCTTCTACAGTGAACCAACTGAGTCTGAACCTGGAGACTACAAACGCCTTGTAGTACCTCAAGAAAACAGACAACAGTTCTTGCACTTAGCCCACGAGATTCCTTTTGCTGGTCACTTGAGTTTCAAGAAGACCAAGGAAAGGCTCTCACTCTACTTCTACTGGCCAAACATGGGGGGCCGAAGTAGATAAGTTTTGCAAGAGCTGCCATACCTGCCAAACCTCTGCTAAGGTTGGCGCCAAGAATGTGGCACCATTAGTGCCTCTCCCAGTTGTGGGAGTCCCATTTGAGAGGGTAGGGATTGACAGTGTTGGTCCCCTTGATCCCCCTACATCCTCAGGCAACAGGTTTATCCTTGTTGTAGTAGACCATGCTACTAGATATCCTGAGGCAATACCTATGAGAACTGTTACAGCCCCGGCTGTGGCTAAGGCCCTCCTTGGTATTTTTACCAGGGTTGGGTTTCCTAAGGAAGTAATCTCTGACAGGGGATCAAACTTTATGTCCCACTACATGAAAGCCATGTGGGAAACCTGTGGAGTTACTTACAAGTTCTCAACCGCCTACCACCCCCAAACCAATGGACTGGTAGAAAGATTTAACAGAACCATGAAGAGCATGATAGGTGCTTTAGAAGAACCCCTGAAAAGAAAGTGGGACCTTCTACTGCCATGCCTTCTCTTTGCTTATAGAGAAGTCCCTCAGGAGGGAGTAGGTTATTCTCCCTTTGAACCTCTCTATGGCCATCCGGTCAGGGGTCCATTGGCCCTGATTAAGGAGGGGTTGGAAGGCGCTCCCCCCCTCAAGCCAGTCAGAGTGACTGACTATGTGATAGGTCTCTGAAGGAGAATGTCACACATGATGGCAGAAGCTAGTGATAACCTGAAAGCTGGACAAGCTTTGGTCAAGCATTGGCATGATCAAAAGGCTAACATGGTTGAGTTCACTCAAGACCAGCTAGTTCTCGTTATGCTCCCCACAAGGCAGAGGGCCTTTCAGGACAAATGGATGGGACCCTTCAAAGTTGTGGGAAAACTTGGAGAGGTCAACTATCTGGTGGATCTGGGCAGACCCAGGGAAGCTCCTAGAGTCTTCCACACCAACCGACTGAAGGCGTACATCTCCAGACCTGAAGTAGGAGCCTTGCTTCTAGCTTCAGCAGCAGAGGAAGAAGAGAGTGAGTCTCTCCCTGATCTCCTCAGAGGTGTACCTTTGGATGAAAAAATTGAAGGAGTCAATCTCTCTTCAGATCTGACACCTGAGCAACAAGAGGAGTGCACATCTATGTTAAATCAGTTTGCCTCCCTGTTCTCACTCTCACCAGGCTTGACCCCTTGGGGACAGCACGAGATACTCACTGGTGACTGTCTGCAAGTCAAAAGCAGAGGATACCGAATGTCAGAAAATGTGAGAACCCATATCAAGGGGGAGGTCAAGAAGATGCTTGATCTCGGGGTAATAGAACCCTCTACTAGTTCATGGTCTAGCCCAGTTGTGTTAGTACCAAAGGCAGGATCCAAAGACTTGAGATTCTGTGTGGACTATAGAGCTCTTAATGCAGTCACCAAGACTGATGCCCACCCTTTACCAAGGACAGATGAGTTGGTGGATAAACTTGGTGCCGCCAAGTACCTCAGCACATTTGACCTTATGTCAGGCTTTTGGCAAATAGCCTTGACAGACCATGCCAAGGAGAAAACTGCATTTCCCACCCCAGTTGGCTTGTACCAGTTTAAGGTCATGCCTTTTGGATTAAAAAATGCACCTGCTACATTCCAAAGGATGGTAAACCAAGTTCTAGCTGGGATGGAGGACTTCTGCATGGCATACTTGGATGACATTGAAGTCTTCAGCCACTCCTGGGAGGATCATGTGAACCACCTAGGACATGTTTTGCAGGCTCTTGGACAGGCCAATTTGACTATCAAGGCAAGTAAATGCCAGATAGGTCAAAGTAAGGTGGTCTACCTTGGACATGAGCTAGGAGGTGGAGAAATAAGGCCTTTACTCAGCAAGATTGAAGCTGTGCAAAATTGGACAACACCTACTACTCAAACCCAAGTGAGAGCCTTCCTAGGCCTCACTGGGTACTACAGGAATTTCATTGAGAACTATGGGACCATAGCTTCTCCACTGAATGTAATCTCCTCTCCAAAATTCCCTAAAAAGGTCAAATGGAATGAGGAATGCAATCAGGCCTTTGAAAAACTGAAGAAAGCTCTTTGCCAAGCTCCAGTATTGAGAGCTCCTGACTACCACCAAACTTTCATTGTACAAACTGATGCTTCCAATGTAGGTATAGGTGCAGTCCTCAGCCAACTGGATGAGAAGGGTAGGGAGCACCCCATTTGCTTCATCAGCCGTAAGCTGAAGGATCCTGTGACAAGGTGGGCAACAATAGAAAGAATGCTTTGCTATTGTGTGGGCACTGAAGAAGTTTAGGCCATACTTGTATGGTTCTACTTTTGTCATTCAGACTGACTACCAACCCTTGAGATGGTTAATGCAAATGAAGGGAGAAAATCCAAAACTATTGAGATGGTCAATCTGCCTGCAAGGGTTTGATTTCACCATTGAGCACAGGTCAGGGTGTCACCATCAAAATGCTGATGGACTCTCTAGGATGTATGTCATCGACTAGAGGTATGAGGTTCATCCAGGAGTGGATTAAATCCTCCTGTCCCTTAGTCTGGGGGGGGGGGGGCGAGTGTTAGGGAGAATTCTCTGTTTAGGCTGAATTTCCTAACCTAGTGAGTCCCCCAGCAGCTTTGCTGGATTTTTGGGGTTTATTTTTTTCTCCTGCCAAGAGTGAGACTCTTTTACCCTCACTCTTGGACATGATTTGAGTGTGTTTCTTTGAATCTAGATGTGTCTAATGGGCTATGGGGTCTTTTACTCCATAAGGTTTCATGTGTTTTTGCGATGTGTGTTACACAGCACCCTCCGTGCAGTAACACAGGGGTGTCATAGCCCAGTATAGACTCCATACCCTGGGACTGACTACTGTCTCCCAGGGCATGTAAAGTCACCATTGACTTTACTAGTCTTAAATTCTGAACAGAACCAGTACAAACCATCATATTGTGGACGTACTGGCTGGGGCAATTCGATTGCCCCAGGGTCTGTTAGTCGAGGGGGCACGTCTCCGTCCCCCCTGATAGAGTTTTGGCTGGTGGCAGTGGATACTACTTTTTATATTCAACCGCGAATATTTTCCTATGGGATTTCCCATTGTTTTAGGCTACTATCTTTATTTAATTATTTAAGGTAGCCTCGAACATACTGCCGGTTTATTTAATTAATATTAATTCTCCGGTTGGTATTTTTTGCCAAAACTTGATTCTAAAATGGCGTTTGTGTTCTCTTCTGTGACTCCAACCCAAGTCGAGCCCTTTGTTCCACTTTTTGGCGGGCTTCTCCACAAAAGCCCTCCAAAGTGGTGCCACTGTGTCTGGGGTACTTAGGCGGGGTGGAGGGGAATTTAGGCACCCTGGACTGAGTTGCCGAGGCAACCCAAGTCGCACTCCGTCCTGATTGGCCCAAGTGGTGAGCCGGCCGGCTCACCACTTAGCATATGTGAGTGACAGCTAGGCTGAGTGAATGGGGGTTTGCTGCATAAAAGCAGGGCTTTGGGGACTGGAACTTCAGAATTCGCCACAGGACCTAAGAATCCGACGAGGGAGAAGCTGAGCCGACCTGCCACGACACCACGACCGGTGAAGCCCTGCTAGACCGTCTCACCACTTTTCCCGACGACAGAGGAGATCTCCCGCCGGAGAGTCTTCTTCCTTTAACTGGTGGGGATAACCAGTTTCACCGTCTTTTCGCTTTCCAGACGTATCTCGTGGCCGCCTTGCCCGTGCTAAGCACTCCAGCAACCGGGATACCACGTTTTACCACGACCGCGAGATAAAGGTACCACCTTTTACCGGAAAACTCCACGGCTGGTTTCTGCCCTGGTAGTGCAATGATCTGCATCTTTCCTCCACGTCGAGATCTTCTCTTCCCCTGGACGACACTGCAACTTGCAACCACTACCAGGAACAACTGCCACCACTGGAGGATCCTTCCCACTTAAGGTACCGTGTCCTGCCCGGCTTCCCTTGCAACCGACTGTATGGGGTAGATTTAGCCCCCGGCTTTCGAACCTGGGTTAGCCTGGGACAACCTGGCTAAACTTTTCTGAAGCCTCTCTAAACTCTTTTCTGAACCCTCTGCAAGACTTTCTAAGCCTAGTGTAACTGTGTGATCTTGGGCGCATTTGTGCTCTGCTCTCTCTAAGAGTGGGCCCAGCCGTTGGACTTTGGCTCACCAGTGACTTTTCGCTCTCTGCCTTGCTAAAAGGGTTCCTGAATCGTAGAGTGGTGTAATCCTGCATATTCTTTTTCCCTCCCTTTTCCACAACCTTAGTAGAGTGCAATCTAGTCAAGCGCTCACCTCTGTATGAAAATAAGTGGTGTTTACTGTGATTTTCTAATAAGGGGAAAAGGGGTGTATATATCATAATAGTAATTGTGTTTAGAAT
Organism: Ambystoma mexicanum; assembly: GCF_040938575.1. Taxonomy (NCBI): domain Eukaryota; kingdom Metazoa; phylum Chordata; class Amphibia; order Caudata; family Ambystomatidae; genus Ambystoma; species Ambystoma mexicanum. Next base: position 765,986,908 of record NC_090938.1, on the reverse strand, counting down.
ATTTTACAATAAGAGTGCTGGAGTGTTTCACTGTGTGTTTATAAATAAATAATTATATACTTTGATACCAAAGCTCTGGTCAGTGTTTGCTTATATTATTGTATCTAAGTGCCTATTGAGTATACTTTGCATGCTGCCTAACTCTCTTGAGGGAAGTCTGACTGCTCAGCCACAGCTACCAGGTAAACCTGGGTGGTACAGACTGCTACCAAGTGGGTTTACTGCCAACACCTGTAGTCTTAAATCTTTTGCAGTGGTCCCTAAGGGAACTGCACAGGTTTCTGCCTAACACCTTGACGGCTTATTTAAAAAATATATTGTGAGTACTCACTGTGCCAAAACCAATTTCTTAGTTTAAAATAATCTAATCCAAACTATTTTAGCCTATTAGAACTGCCTCCTAGAATCGTGTCATTCTGTCATCTTTAAAACTGAAAACTGTCATCTGTCATTCTGAGCTTTAAAATTTAAAATCCGAAAAACTACCTTGACTAAATCGACTATATCTCCGAGACCGTTTGTGCTAGGAGGGAGTTTTAACTGCCATCTTAAAGCTAATATTCTAGGCTTTCCAACGAACCTAGAACCGACTTGCTACTCCTTATAGGGCCTCCGTAATTATGCTCGACGCATGCAATTAAATTTGCCGCGATTTGACATTTTGCACAATTTCAGCCACATGTAAAAATCAGCAGCTCCTTGCTTTCCTTTGCTAAAATTCGTTTTAACCTGCTAGTTACTCATAGAGCATTGCTAAAGTGAGCCTTAACTAATATAAACTAGATATCACCCACCCTGAACCCCCTATAGGGAATTAAAAGCCTTTTTAGCATATTTTTCCACTTAATTGCAACCACATCAAAGTATCTTGCCTGTGTTTCAAACTTCTACCTGTTTTCCTCTAAGCTTGCTGGGGGGGAACTGAATTTCGTATTGTATTTGATTGCATTCCTGAGAACTGTGTGCTCTTCTTTCCATCTCCTTATATTGCATAAAGGGGGGGGGTGAATTGTCAAGGAAAAGTGCATTGTCTTTTGTTGAAGCCATATCAAGTTATTTTCTGTACTGCATTTCATTCATCATTGCGTTTCCTTGAACCATATAAAGCATTCTTTCCCACCTTATTCTTCTGTTCCTATTCATAAGTAACCAAGAACTGTGCTACTGTAGGATTACCTCTTGCTGATTACTGCTCAGATTCACAAGTGTACTATCCATTATCAATTTATTTATAGAAGTGTGATATATATATATATTGTTTAATTTTTCAAATAAACCTTTTAAATTTGCAAAACAAGCCTACTTCTTGGCTCAGTGGGGTCAAGGGGGATTCTAAGAGAGGGGTGTTATACAAGGGTTCATCATCCAGATTATAACTTGCCATAAAAATACATAAATAAGGGCTTCCCTTGGGCATCCCAGACAAGGCACTGACTTAGTGGGATTGCTTGTTGGAGTCACTTACAAATTATATTTTTCTTATAAACCAGTTTTTATTACGTTTTTTTCCATATTCCAACATTATGCATCATATCATTGTTCAAATACACATTTTTGTTAGTGTTGACCATTTGTCCTGTCCCATTCCTCCTTCCTCTCGCTCATTCTAACTCCTTCCTTCCCTTGCCCTCGATCCCCTGCCTCCCCTCCTGTAGTATCTCGTACCGATGTGCCCCTTCTCTCAGGCATCTATGTCCCATTTCCCCCATGTCGTCTGATACTTCCTCATGGACCCCCCTCCTTATTCCTGTACATGGTCTCCTCCATTCTGCTGCAATGGTCCATTCCAATCTCTCAGCTTCCCATAGTGGGCATTTCCTAGGTCTTCCATTTTGCCACTAGGTCCCTTTTTACCTCCATCGATGGTATGTGTATCAGTGTCTCTTCCCCTCTACTTCCTTCACACTTCCCTCTTATATGCAGTAACATCATCTTAGGAATGTTCCCACTTCCCTTCCACATTTGAGACACCGGCCATGCGTTACTCTACCCCTGTTATGCAGTCTATCTCTGGAATGGTGTACTCTGTGCAGAACGTTGTATTGTATGAGCCTCATCCTGGATCATACATTGGGCCTCATTACAAGTGTAGCGGTCCAGAAATAAGGGTGCCGGTAGCAATGTACCAGCACCCTTTCCTGAATGCCACGCTACAAGTCTGCCTACAGGGGCCGAAGCGCCCGGCAGGTCTGACGTGCCGGGCGCATCCGCCCCTGCAGGCAGAGTTGTCACAGAAGCACCAGCACCATTAACAACGGTGTCAGTGCTTCTGTAAAACCATTCCATGGGGTCCTATGGGACTCCGCAGGAATGGGGACTTACCGAATCTGCCGCCTGACTTCCCTGTCCTGGTCGCACCAGGAAGTCAGGTGGTGGATTCAGGCCCATTAATCTCTCTTGAAGCCACTAGCGCTTCTATCAATTTTTCCTCCTCTTTTGTTCATGGGTCTCTTTCCCATCTCCTCTTCAGGTGTTCCATGGGGGCAGGGGTATGTGTTTTATTTATGACTTGATATAGTGTTGTTATCCCTTTCCCCTTTTCTCTCTGAATAGATCAATCCCCGGGGGACGGGGGTGTGTTCAGGGAAGTCCAATTCCCCTTCAAAGTGAGCTTCTACTGTGTGTTTTAGTCTCATGTATGTGAAGAATTATTCGTGGCCCAGTCCATATTTTTCCTGCATTGTTGGAATGAGTTATCTGTTTATTATTCACTATATCTCCCAGTCTGCATACTTCCTTTTCCACCTTATGTGGCTGCCTCCCTAGCTTTTATATCTCTTTAATATTGGGATTTTCCCACAGTGGGGACTGTCTGGTAGATTTCCCCTTCCATCCCATTGCGTGTGTGACTTCCTTCCTGATCTGCACCAATCTCGGTCCTGCTGGGGGGAGAGAACCCTTCCCCGGGCTTACGTGCAGTATCTGTTAGAGGGTTCGGCCTTCCATTTGCGACAGTTCCAGTCTTATGTGAGCTTGATTTCCCCCTCCAAATACCCACTCATTTGCTACCAGCAGATGGGCCGCCCAGTAGTATTTCCATATATCCGGCAGTCCTACCCCTCCTTTACATACCGCTTTTGAGAGCATTCGCAGGGCTATGCGTGGATTCTTGTCACTCCATAATAGTCCTCTAATTATAGCTTTGATCCTTGTAAACTATATCTTAATAATAACAATAATATTAATAATAATAATAATAATAATTTGGAATTTATATAGCGCTACGAACCCTCTGGTATCTGAGCGCTGCTTATTATTACCCACGGTGTGTGGTGCTCATTTATCAACCTCGGAAGGATGAAAGGCTGAGTTTGGCCCCGCCGGGATTCGAACCTGCGTTAGCAAGCTCTGCACAGATGTCAAAGCGAGCGCTCTACTCGCTGTGCCACTTGACCGCCGTTGGTTGTTTTCACCAAAGTGTTCTGCAAGACATATAGCAGTCTGGGTAGTGCCATCGTTTTTAATAAATTGACCCCTCTGAGAATTGTTATAGGTAGGTTAGCCCAATGTTTAGCGTCTTCTTGTAGTCTGCGATTTATTGGTTTTAGATTATTTTTATGAAACACATGTTCTACCTTTTCCACTATCACACCCAAATACTTAAATCCCCCTTGCTGCAACCAGAGGGGCCTTCCTCAGGGACTGCATTTCCCCCCCCCTGTACTGGTATTGTGACTGATTTCTTCCAGTTAACTCTCGAGACCACAGTAAATTCCGAACTCCTGTATGGTATCCATTACCCTTGGTCCCGTTCTTCTGGGATCCCCTCGATATATCAGAAGATCGGCTGCATATAGAGAGATTTTATCTTCCCAGTTCCTGGGCCATCGGAACCCTTGAATTGTAGGATACACTCTGATGTGCTTGGCTAGTGTTTCGATTGCTATGAGGAATAGCAGCTGTGACAGTGGACATCCTTGTCTTGTTCCCCTCTGGAGCGGGAAGATATGGGATGTGTGCCCATTCACTCTAACTTTCACGAGTGGTTGTGCATTTAGTCGTTTCTTCTATCCTATCCCCGGCCTGCCTTTTCCATTGCTGCACACAGGAATTCCCATTGCGCCGAATCAAAGGCCTTCTCTAGTGCCATTATTGCGTGGGGACCCTCCAATGAGTCGGATAATACTAAAGTGTTATGTACACGTCTCAGGTTCATCCTTGTTGCTCTTCCTGGAACAAAACCACATTGACCAGAGTTCATTCGCTTGCTTATTACCCCTACTAGCCTTGTTGCTAGTATCTTGGCTAGGACCTTTGCCTCTCCATTCAGCAAAGATATGGGACAGTACGGGGCACATTTATCAGTGGGTTTACCTTTTTGTAGCTGTTCTCGCGTCTCGTGGGAGTGTGCCTTGTGCACAACTTTCCATGAACATGTCCCACATTGACTTGACCACCTTGTCTCCCATGTATTTCCAAAATGCAGTCGTGATTCCATTCGGTCCCAGGGTTTTCCCACAATGTAAGCTCTTAATTGCCTCTTGTACTTCCTCCATCATCATCTCTTTATCCATTACTTGTTGAGTTTGTTCATCAACCTGTGGCAGGTTTACCCCATCTAAGTATCTCCCAATTTCAATCTCTGTAGGCCCTGGCACCGCACTGTATAGCCTCTGGTAAAAATGTGCAAAGTTGTCTATTTTATCCCCTTCCGTGTAGATTGTTCCCTCCTCATTACTGATGCCCCTAACCCATCTGGACTCCTCCTCCCTTTTCGCCAAGCATCCTTCCACTGTGAGAAACCAGAAGGTGTCTCACCCCCTAGTCCTGAGGATCTGTAATCCCGGTAGCCAGGACACGGCCATCACTTTTGGATCCAGTTCCTGGGGGTGGACCAGTGCGGGAGGATCACTAGGGTGAGGGTTCTTCGGGGAGTGGGACACTGGATGATGAGATGCGGTATCCCCTTCCCTGTAAACAACTTTACCACATCCTACCAGGTAGGATGTTTAGGAACTCAACCAAACCCCCACCCTCCTTTCACAACACAAACACTTTCACACAGACAGCCCGCTATGGGAGAAAACAGACTAACACCCGAGCAGTATATCTGACGTGCCCCAATACAATGGTAAGGCAATTATGGACGATCACACACACCCGACTCCCATTAAGCTTCCCCACACAGATAAAAGGCAGAGCATGAGAGCTCAGTCTGAGTGAGTCTGAGTGAGGCAAAGCACATGAGGAAACAGCAGTTCCAAGATGGCAGCTTAATGAGAGACGAAAGACGCAAAACAGAAGGAGATCACAAGAAGGGAAATTCCATTGACCTTTTCGACAAGGAACCGTTACTTTCTAGAGACCTCGAGAATAGAAATTGTAAGACCAGGAAACCAAGCTGAAGAATCCCGCATTGTCGGTATCAGGTAATATTATCCCCACCAATAATATCGCCATATATATGGTTGTCGGGAACGGCCATAGGCGATATTATTAGTGGGGTTCATTTTTGGGGTAAATGTGAGTGGGGTTGCAGGGGTGTCCCCGCTCCCTTTAAATAATATGGGGCTTGTGGGGGTGTACCCTGCAGGTTCAATGGGTTAATATCAAAGCAGAAATACGGCGCCATTCTTGTATGGCAATATTTCTGCGGGGATATTAACACATGGAACCCAATAATCAAGGCGGGGAGAATAACCAACTGCCGTGGTTCCAACATTGGATTCAAGAACAAAGCCGCTTCAGTAAAAACAACACAGCTGGTGAGTTGGGGAGACCAATACAAGACCGGTCTGTGTTGAAGCCAAGGTTGCAAGCAGCAAAATTGTATGGCACGCGCTGGAACGAACATTGTCAAAACGCGTGTGATAAGAGGCGCAAGTGAAGTTGAACTGCTGATGAGTGATTGAACTTTAAGCAAGCTACAATACCTTTGACAGATTGGTTCGGCACTGCGTGGGTGCTCAATCGAAGGTCTCTGTAAGGTACCCAGCCGAGAAGTGACAAAAGTAGATACATTTGATCCGAGCCCAGGGTAGGGAGATCAATTGAAAGAGAATTGATGAATTAAATCGAAGTGGTCCTGTGACAGGTCAAGCAAATTCCAGCGCACAGTCAAAAGTCTTCGATTTTGAGGAAGTAGACAAAGTCTGGAAAAGTGCATGAATTCGGTCCGAGCCCGGCAGAGGGAGACCAATTGAAGGTTTTGTGTTAAAGTGGGTCGGAACCTGGCAGAGGGAGACCCGAGGTGAATAGTGAATCACCTGAGAAATTGTGTACATGTGAAATCCTAAGAAGAAAGGAAATGTATTGTTTGTTTGTAGCATCAGGCCCTTTGAAAGAAAAGACTTTGAATGACAAAGAGACTTGGGCACAGAAGTCCCTGATGCAGAGTTTTTGAACTGCATCCTCATGCTAGAGAAGCCAGAGAGTGTACTAACCTCGAGTGTGCCGCCTTGTCCCATGCTGAAAACATGGGGAAGGGGAGCCAACGGCTCAGATGTCCTGACATACCATTTCTTGAACACTTTTCTTCTGCAGAACCTTGTTTCCCACACTATTTGCATTTAGAGGTAAGGATTGGCAATAGGTTTATTAGTATAGGACCTTTTATTTTGACAAATCACCACTAGGACTGCGTTATTATTATTTGATGGTCTTAGCTTACTCCCATCTTTAGATTTAGGATTAGATCAGTGTTTTTCAATCCCAATTGAAGTTCAATAAACACCCTCTTGAACTGTGGTCACTTGTGTCTGTCTTCCTGTTTGATACCATGCCTCCCTACACCAACTTTGGACCAGAGTTCATACACTCTGGGTTTCGTGGCCCAGCTTGTCTTTTGCCTCATCCGTCACCGTTACTTTGTATTGCCCTGTGACTTTTAGCATCTCTATTTTAGATTATTTTATTTGTTCATCTACGTGCCTCTTTTCTGTCCTAGCCACCTCTTCTTCTAGTGTCTCCAGCGTTTCCCTTCTTTCTTTCCAATATCACCTTAGTGCCGCCTTTGCCCTTTCCCTAACTACTGCTTTATAATTCCCAAAGTGTGCAACCTTTATTCAGTGTGCCCTCATTCAATTCAAAGTATTTAATCTCATCCTGTATTGTCTCGTATCCCTAGGTGGTATGTGTTCAGTCTCCACTCCCCTTAGCCATTCAGTCCCTCCCTTCTTATCGTAATATACAGGGGGCATAATCCAATATCCCTCTTGTCAGGTGTCCCATTTCCAATACCCTTCCGGTGATGGTACATTGAAACAAAAAGTAGTCTCAGCGAGACATTGGCCCTCATTCCGAGTTTGGAGGTAGCCATGGCGCTATCTGCGCCATGGCTGCCTCCAAAACCGGGTCCGGCACTGGTCTGGTACAATGGGGACTTACCGGGTCATTCCGACCCTGGAGGACCCGGTAAGTCCCCATTGAACCAGCCATTCCCCTTTCCCATTTGAGCCCCCATAGGGCTCAATGGGAATGGGGAGGGCGCAAATAACGGGCTCGCGAATAGCAGGCCCGTTATTAGCGCCCTGGTCCCTTAGCGGGACCTGTAAAGGACGTGTGGTCAGACCACATGTCCTTTACGGTTCCCGCTAAGGGACCTCGGAATTGGGCGGCAAGTGATTACCGGCACCGGTCTCCTTACCCGTACTCGGTATCCCTTACCGCCCAACTTGTAATGACCCCCATTGAGTCGTGTGCTCAGGAATAGTACAAGAACTGTCTTTTACCGGGGTGTAACCCTCTCCAGATATCCCGTTATCCTGTTGCCTCCAAAAAGGTCACCAGATTGGTGCGTGTCTCCCTCTGGGATATTACCCCATCTGAGGACATCTATTTGTCGGTGAAGGACGTCATTAAAGTCGCATCCCACTATGGTTAATTTTGTACTGTGTGTTGCCAGTATTGACTGTATCTTGTTAAGTAGGTCCGGTTGTGTGAAGAATCTGAGGGTATTTCACTGCCCAGAACCTTAGGGAATGACGAGGAAACATCCAGTGGGAAGATACAGTATTCCCCCCTCCTCTGCTCTACCTTATCAGCATAGGCTGGTCCTGCGTACAGCTGACATCTGCAGCATGACACTGGGGCTATTGTCCGCGGTCGTAGATTCTCCTCGATGAAGGTTCCGCGGGCCTGGGACAAAAAGGGCAAGGTCACTTCTCTCGTCGTCACCCTCTCACTTCCCGCCGCCATTCTCCTTCTCTTGAACTGCTGTGTCGAATTAGCCTTTTCCTTGTGCTGTCTGCCGTATTCGCCTTTCTCGCCTCGCTAGCCTTGCTCATACTGTGCTCCCTGGCTCCACCCTTTATACCTGTGGGGAACGGAAAGGGCCGTCAGGGGTGTGTGATTTTGATCAATTGCATGACCTTGCCTGGCCCTTGCATTGGGACATGTCAGGGAAACGGCTTGAGTATTAGTCTGTTGTCTTTGTTGTTGTGCGGTGTGAAAGTGTTAGAGGTAGAAAGGTGGGGGTAGTGGTGTGGAATGTCCTACTTGAGAGGATGGGGAAAAGGTGTTAAAGGAATGGGGATACCTAGTCTCACCCGTCGGCGTCCCACTCCCCGGGGACCCCCATCCAGGTGATCCTCCCTCACTGGTCCACCCCCAGGAACTGATCCAATAGCGATGGCCATATCCTGGCCACCTGGATGACAGATCCTCGAGGTTTAGGCAGGGAGATACCTTCAGGTTTCTCACAATAGGCATGTCAATATTACAGTAGGTTGACCGCTTTTAGGTAGTTTCCGGGGAAGTATTATGACTAGTATAAATGCTAGCCTCACAAAACGATTTCATAATGGCGTCAACGCCATTTTAAGCGATGACATCACTGCGTCTTCACATTATTACTACAAAAGAACAGTCATTTTGTATTTCCACGTTTACAGTGGCGTTTCAGATTGCATTCGGTTATCTATCAGCCTTGATCTAACGTTGGACATTGTGAGTTTCCCCTCTGCTTTGGGCATTTAGGATACAGTATATTTTCTTGATTTTTAGATACTGTTGGCTACATCAGTCTTTATGCTTTTATTATAGGGTTGAGACATATATTCACCTTTTATTTGAGTGAACCCCTCCCCTTGGTCCTCAAGGTATATGGAATTCAATTGGGGTCTTTGTATACCACTGGACTCTACTAGACTAGGTGTACTTATATATTGTTTCATTTTAATTGTGGAACACTGCACGATTATCCCAGTTTCTTCTGGTGTACAAGCCGATGCTTGCAGAGCTAGAAGGTATGACACTAAACAGATTCATCTATCCAATTATAGTTAATGGGACTTTAGTAGCCTCATTAGGTTTTATTTATCCTCTATACAGCACTTTATTTATTTTTACATTTGTATAGCGCACATACAGCGCAAAGGCATTATGGCACTGTTACTTGTGACATACTTAGTTTCATAAAGGTTACATACAAGTAGTGTAAACAGGTTACAGATAATGCAATAGCGGGTACATACTGTTACATGTAAGTGGCATACTTGGTTTCATATAGGTTGCATACAGATAATCCGATAGCGGGTACCTAGATTAGTAAACAGTCGTGGGTAAGGTTTAATTGAAGAGTATGGTTTTAATCGCTTTGCGGAATGCTAGGTGCGAGACTTCAGCTCGCAGCGGTGGGGGTAAGGCATTCCATTGTAGTGCAGCTAGGTATGGGAAGCTTGCCCCACCTGCTCTGGCTCTCTTGACTCTAGGGGTAGTGAGCAGGTTTGTGTAGGGAGTTCTGGTAGGCCTGGTGGATCTCGTGGGGTGCATCCTATCGGAGAGATAAGGTGGGGCGGTGAGATGGATGCATTTGTGTGTGATGGCAAATGTCTTGAATAGAATTCTTTCTCTTACTGGGAGCCAATGTGCCTGTTTTCTAGCCTCTGTGATGTGCTCTTTCTTGGGTATTCCTGTGGCTGCTCTAAGAGCGCTGTTTTGTATTGTTTGAAGTTTAGATAAGTTCTTGGCGGAAGTGCCCAGGAAGAGAGCATTACAATAGTCAAGTCTTGACCCTGTTATGGCTCTGGCGATTGTGATGCAGTTATCCTTTGATAGAAAGGGTCTGGCTGCTGTGAGCAGTTTAGCATGATAGGCTGCTGATGAGGCAATGGCGCTAACTTGTCTAGTCATTGTTAGATTTGAGTCTAGATAGACACCTAGTGTCTTTACTGCGTTTGCAACTGGTATTTTTATGCTTTCAATGGTGGAATGCGTGAATTGGGAGTCAAGGTTCTTGAGTGTCTCTTTAGAGCCCACTATGAGAAGTTGAGTTTTGTCTGAGTTAAGGCATAAGCCGTTTGCTGCCATCCAGGCTTGAATTGTGTTGTATATGTAGTCAAGGGTCATTGTGTCAGTGTCATAGTCTCCTGTTAGGGTGATGAGGATCTGGGTATCGTCAGCGTAATTTGTGTATGAGATACCCAGAGAGTCGAGGATGAGGAATAGGGGTCGAGTGAAGATGTTGTAGAGGGTGGGCGAGATGCATGATCCTTGCGGAACATCGCATAGGATAATAGTGGGTGAGGCTGATGCCAGGTCTGAGAAGACTTGCATGGTCCTCCCTTGTAGGAATGAAGCGATCCATGCTGTGGCATTAATGGAGAAGTTGGCTGTAGTGGAGAGGTGGGTGGCATAGGACTTGTTGGTCGACGAGGTCGAAGGCTGCTGATAAATCTAAGAAGAGGAGGAGAGCAGGTTTCCCCTTGTCCCTTGCGTCGTCCATTTGGTTTTTGAGGTCAAGTTACGCCGACTCAGTCCCGTGACCTGGGTGGAAACCTGATTGGCGTAGTCCAAGGAGTCTATTTTCCTCAATGAATTGTTGTACTTGTATGTATGCCGCCTTGTCTAATATTTTAAGGAGGAAAGGGACCGTGGTGATGGGTCGGTAGTTGTTAGGTATGCTTGGGTCGAGGGAAGGCTTCTTTATGAGAGGGCAGACCCAGGCTTCCTTCAGACATGGTGGGACTTTGTTTGTGGCAAAAGAGGCATTTACAAAGGCTGTGAGGAAGGAGGCGAGATGGCTGGTGCATTCTTTGATGAGTGTGGCTGGGCATGTGTCTCCTTTGCAGTTAGATGGTTTGATGGTTTTCATAAAGCTGATTAGATCTGATTCTGTGATTTCCTTAAAGGAGAAGGAGTTAGGTGCCGTAGGTGAGGGTGGCGGTATGATGTTGGAGGTCGGGATGTTGAGTGTTTGCCTGGTTGTTTTAATTTTGGCTTGGAGGGTGTTGAGCTTGCCGTTCATAGCTAATTGGATTTCATCGCACCAGGTCTCATCTTTGGTGAAGTTCTGTGGTGTTGGTGTGGGGGTCTCAAGGTCTCTGAAGATCGAGAAGATTTCTTTAGTATTAGATTGTGCCTCTAGAATTCCAGCTTCGAAGGAAGTGGCTTTGGCCCTGATTATAGCTTTTTTATACTCTTTTGATTTGGATTTGAAGTTGAGTTTTGCTTCCTCTGTGCGCATGGTCTGCCAGTGGGTCAATGCTGCACGCTTCTCCGAGCGGAGTACCAGAAGGTCTGGGGTAAACCAAGCGTTGGTGTGGCTTGTGGGTTTCGCCTTGCATGGTTTAAGTGGTGCAATGGCTTTGACAGCTGCCTTAATGGCTGTGTTGTAGGACCTCGGGATCAGCTGAGAAAGGGGGTCTGAATGCCGGTCCGGCTAGGAATGGGATAAGGTTGTCCTTGGTGAGCTGCCTGGAGCTTCTGGTTAGTGCTTTAGGCAGAGGTGGCTCATGCGTTTTGTTATTCCTGGTAGTGGCGATGTTAAAGTGGATGGCAAGGTGGTCTGACCAAGGGATGGGTGTGTTAGCGGTGATGGAGATAGGACAGTTGTGCTGAGCTATCCAGTCTAGGGAGCGACCTTGTATGTGCGTGGGTGTGGTGATGGTGTTTGTAAACCCGAGAGTTTCGAGTGCTGTGTCAAGTGCTTTGGCTGAGTGGTCGTTGGCATCATAGAGACCTAGGTTAAGGTCACCTAGTAGTATGGCTTTGGTGGTGTGTTTCAGGTTATCGGAGAGGAGGTCAGTGAGAGTGGTCTGGAAATCACCTATGGGACCCGGTGGTCGGTAGACGAGGTGCAATGTGATAGTGCAGTGGTCTGATATTTTGATTTTGGTAAGCAGGTAGTCACTGTTTTTGATGTTACCTTTGTCTATCTTCCTGATTGCAAGGGTATTTTTGGCTATAATGGCTACTCCACGCCTAGGGTGGTGCGATCTTGCCTGATAATGGTGTAACCTGGTGGTAGGGCTAGAGATAATGCAGGGCCTGAGGCTTCATGAAGCCAGGATTCAGTTATCATGAGAATGTCAAGGTCTTGTGTAGATATGAGGTCGTGGATGTCTAGATCATGAGCATTGATGGAGCGTGCGTTAATGAGTGAGCATTTAAGATGGCTAGGTTGCTGGCAGTGGTACAATTATCAACATTGAGGTAGGATGCGGCGGTATCAACAGTGCCTACAGCAGTACTAGGTTTGCTGGCAGTGGTACAATTATCAACATTGAGGTAGGATGCGGCGGTATTAACAGTGCCTACAGCAGTACTAGGTTTGCTGGCAGTGGTACAATTATCAACATTGAGGTAGGATGCGGCGGTATCAACAGTGCCTACAGCAGTACTAGGTTTGCTGGCAGTGGTACAATTATCAACATTGAGGTAGGATGCGGCGGTATCAACAGTGCCTACAGCAGTACTAGGTTTGCTGGCAGTGGTACAGTTATCAACATTAAGGTAGGATGTGGTAGTAAAAACATTTCCTATAGTCATATCGGGTGGCAATGCATAGTGGGCAGGAGTAGATAGGTCATAGGATTGGCTCACTTTCGTGGGGCCGCTTTTTCGAGGTAATGTTCAACAGTAGCGGGGCTCTAACACTTCCCGCTTGATGCCATCGAGATCCTTCCCATTTACAATTGGCTGGCCCAGAATTCTTTATAGAGGATCTCTCACTTAGAATGAGGTAAATGACCAAGTCTTTTTCTTCATTGATATATCATTACTTTCAGTTTTATGAGTATACCACTGATGGTTTTTCACTTTTGTTAATTCTACAGATTAATTGTCATTTGCTCCTGAAGAAGGGAGCTATGTCCCTAAAAGGGATGAGCTGGATTTCTTACAATAACACTGTTTTGGAAGAAGAATCAAAGGCCTTGCCTATTATCTTTCCGATACCCTAAACATTGGATGAGTATTTTCCATGAATGTTTGGCTGTTTATGCCCTATATAGAGTGCAGGGGACGGGTGGGGGGTCCCTACCATTGGGATCCGGATTCTAGTATTGTGTTGCAATCTATGTGCCAGGATTGTTGCTTTCTCCCTGCACTTGAAGTGTTATACTGACTCTTTTTCTACTGACTAGTCACCCTTTATTTAACTTGGACCAATTTAGGAGTGTAGTGTGACATTTACTTTTTTGCTTTTTCTCAAAGTGTAAGTGGGCCTGGAGGCTGGGACAGCTTGGCATGTATCCTTTGGCAGTGGGAGCTGGTGGGGACAATGCAGTAGGCTTGGAATTTGGGGTAGCTTAGCGTGTATCCTTTGGCAGAGGGAGCTTTGGGAGGGGCAGGACACAGGGCATAGAGGCTTAGGTAGCTTGGCATGTATCCTTTGGTAGTGGGAGCTGGAGGTGCAGGGCAGTAGGCCTGGAGGTCGAGATAGCTTGGCGTGTATCCTTTGGCAGAGGGAGCTTGGGGTTTGGGGGGTGCAGGGTAATTTCCCCGGAGGGTGAGGTTTGTTGGCATTTATCCGTTGGCAGAGGGAGCTTTGGAGAGGGGGGCAGGGCAGTGGGCCTGGAGGCTGAGGTAGCTTGGCGTGTATCCCTTGGCAGTGGGAGCTGGGGGGCGCAGGGCAGTGGGCCTGGAGGCTGAGGTAGCTTGGCGTGTATCCTTTGGCAGAGGGAGCTGGTGGGGCAGGGCAGTGGTCCTGGTGGTTGAGGTAGCTTGCCGTGTATCTGCTGGTAGGGGGAGCTTTGGTAGGGGGTAGGACAGAGAGGGCCTGGAGGTTAGGGTAGCTTGGTGTGTATCCTTTGCCAGAGGGAGCTGGGGTGGGTGGGGCATGGTAGTGGGCTTGGTGGTTGAGGTAGCTTGCCCTGTATTCTTTGGCAGAGGGAGCTTTGGGACAGGGTAGGACAGCGGGCCTGGAGGTTGAGGTAGCTTGGTGTGTATCCTTTGACAGAGGGAGCTTGGAGAGGGGAGCAGGGTAGTGGGCCAGGAGGGTGAGGTAGCTTGGCATGTATCCATTGAAAGAGGGGGCTTGGGGAGGGAGGGGGGGCAGGGCAATAGGTCTGGAGGTTGAGGTAACTGGGCGTGTATCCTTTGGCAGTGGGAGCTGGGGGGCAGGGCAGTGGGTCTGGAGGCTGAGGTAGTTTGGTGTGTCCCCTTTGGCAGAGGGGGTGGGGAGGGGGAGCAGGGCAGGGGACCTGGAGGTTTAAGTGGCTTGGGGTGTATCCTTTGGCAGAGGGGGAAGGCAGAACGGCAGGACAGTGGAGGTTGAGAGGGCTGGGCATGTATTTTTTTTATATTATTGGACATTTGTATGGCACCTATACTGAAGTGTTTCCAAACGCCACAAGACAAGATTGGGGATGGGACATAGGAAAGAAAAACTACAAAGCAACAATAACGGTTATATTGGCCTCGTGACAATCCTACTGTGCAAGTGCAAGATACAGGTGGTAAGTGCGGGGGGGGGGAGAGGGAGAAGTGCAGGAGTAGGGTGCCCAAGGGGGGGTAAGCAAGTGTGGGGGGCCAAGGCGGCAAGTGCAAGGGGAGAGAGAGCATGAGTGCGATGGCAGGGTGGACCAGGTTGTGCTAGTCCAGGGAAAGGGTGCCCGGGGGCAAGTGCTGGCGAGGGATGCTGGGAGGACTGTTAGGGGGGTGGTCTGGCCCCTGTATGACTCAGAAGGGACCAGGCTGCAGTCACAGTGACAGAGGGACATTAGCACGGGAGGGGGAGAGGGAAGGAAGAGGAGAAAAGGAAAGTCTTGAGAAGTTTCCGGAACTTAAGAAGATCCGGCTCAAGTCCGAGAGGGGTTCAGAGACTGTTCCAGAGGGAGGAACATGCCGAGGAAAGGGATCTACCTCCCACTCTCTGCTTGGAGAAGCATTTGACCTGCAGAGAGTTTGAGCCACAGGACCGAAGAACTCTAGCAGGGAGGTATTTAGAGAGGAAAAGCTGGGTGTAGAGAGGTCCCAGGCCCCAGAGTGCCTTGTGGATGATGCAACAGGTCTTGAATTTGATCCTTGCGGTCACCGGGAGGCAGTGGAGAGATTTTAGGGCTGGAGAGATGCGGTCCCTGGGCTTGAGGCCAAGGATAAGTCTTGCAGTCCCATTCTGGATTAGTTGAAGGGGGCGAAGGGAGGAAAGAGGCAGATTGAGGAAGAGGCTGTTGCAGTAGTCCAGCCTAGAGAGAACCAGAGCTCTGGAGACATTGAGCGTCTGGGGGAAGGTGAGGAAAGGTAGAACGACTCTGAGGAGGTGGAGCTGAAAGTTGGTCTTCTTGGCAAGCTCTGCGATGTGTAAAGAGAAAGAGAGAGGAGTCAAAGATAACCCCAAGATTTTTTGCCTCACCGGTGGGTGAGAGGGCCCAAAGAGGGAGGCAAGACAGTGGGGGGAAAACAAGGAGCAGGCATCCCAATGAGAAGGATCTCTGTCTTACTGGCATTAAGGCAGAGATTATTGGCAGAGCACCATGCCTGAATAGCAGTCAGGCAATCAGGTATGCAAGAGGAAGGAGAGCTGTGTGTCGTCTGCATAAAAATGGAAATGAGGGAAGAAGGTGGAGATCAAGTGGGCCAGAGGGGCTAGGTAGATGTTGAAGAGCCTTGGCCATAGAACATAGCCCTGAGGGACGCCACAGGTAGGGAGAGAGGTGCCGGAGAGGAAAGGACCCATTTGCACTTGGGAGGGTCTGTTTGAAAGGAAGGAGGTCATCCATGCCAATGGGTATCATGCCTAGGGTAAAACAAAAGAGTTGATGGCTGGAAGGTTTAGAATTAATCTTGACCTCTGGCATTGCTCTGGGCAACCCTCCAGACCATCGTTCTTCGCCTGCCAAGCCATTACAAAAGGGGAAAAACCATATGCAAATCAGGCTTGATCCCACCCCCAAAGGGGTAGTCCAGCCCGAACTGCTAGGTCACATCCCTTTTGCACGAGACCACAAGCATCCCCAGACATGTTTCAGCCTTGTTGGGCGTCATCAGTGAGGAGTAGCTTGGGTCTCTAGGCCCAGCAGGCAAGGGACCCACGTCTGGGCATACCCTTCCCACTCGGGGTGACAATAGCAAAACAAAAGAGTTGATGGCTGGAAGGTTTAGAATTAATCTTGACCTCTGGCATTGCTCTGGGCAACCCTCCAGACCATCGTTCTTCGCCTGCCAAGCCATTACAAAAGGGGAAAAACCATATGCAAATCAGGCTTGGTCCCACCCCCAAAGGGGTAGTCCAGCCCGAACTGCTAGGTCACATCCCTTTTGCTTCTCGTGCAGAAGGGATGTGGCCTAGCAGTTCGGGCTGGACTGCCCCTTTTGGGGTGGGGCCAAGCCTGATTTGCATATGGTCTTTCCCTTCTGTAATGGCTTGGCAGGCGAAGAACGGTGGTCTGGAGGGTTGCCCAGAGCATTGCCAGTGGTTAAGATTAAGTCTAAACCTTCCAGCCATCACCTCTTTGTTTTTGCTATATCATGCCTAGGGTATCATGGAAACGGTTTATGAGGATGCAGTGGTTGACTGTGTCAAAGGCAGAAGAAAGATCGAGGAGGATCAAAACAGAGGGAGTGTTTGAGTACAGGTTTGAGAGCAGGTCTTCACGGGTGTTAAGGAGAGCAGTTTCCGTGTCTCTGGATGCACTAAAACCGGACTGGTGGTCATGGAGGCAAGCAGCCATTTCGGTGTGGAGGGTCAGTTGGGAGATGCCCAGCTTCTCCATGAGTGTCTGAGAAAAGGGGTGATCGGGATAAGGCGATAGCTGGGCAAGAAGGGTCAGCAGATGCTTTTTTAGGAGAGGATGCACAAGAGAGTGTTTGAGGGGTTGTGGGGAGGAGCCAGTGGTGAAGGAATGATTGAAGAGGTCAGCCAAGGCTGAGGCGAGAGAGGCGATGTTGTCCATGATGGTGCAGGAAGAGCAGGGGAGCACATGTTTGGAAGAGACTTTCATAGAGGGGACAACTCTAGAGACTGTGTCTGGTGCGATGGGAGAGAAGGAGGCGAGTAAGGTGGAGGAGAGGGGGGCCAAGGGAGGCAAGAGGAGAGTGGGGGGAGCAGATGTCCAGAGTTTTGGAGGAGAAGTGGGTGGGCAGTGCAGAAGGCCTGGGAGGGAGGAGGAGAGGAGGAGACTGCAATAGGATTGGCAAGATCCTTGCAGATTTTAAAAAGTTCTGCCGTGTTGTTGGTGGCCCCAGTGATGCTGGATCCCAGGAAAGTAGTGCCGGTGGAGGCACAGAAGCACGGAGCAGAAACCTGGTGCAGGGAGCAGTAGAGTTCAAGGGAGCTGAGTAGACAGTATAATTGAGTAGCTCAGGAAGCACAGAAGGTGGGGTGGTGAACGCTCCATGGAGAAACAGTGAAAGTGCAGGCAAAAGGCTCCTGCGAAGGAAGGAGACGCCACATTAAGGGGTGGTTCACGTGGGAAATAGTGAGTAGAGGACTTACCAGCTGAGAGGCGCTGGGGATTCTGGTGTAGCGGCACAATGGGGACCCCTCTGAGCCCCCCAGGCTCAGACAGGGAGAGAACCTGACCCTTAGAAGAGGCTCTTTGAGGTGGCCAGCGTTCGCCTGTCTTCTTCTTCTTAATTATCGGAGGCGTGGGCGGACCCACGCAGGCGCTTCCCCATCCTATAGGATGATGTGCACCGTACCCACTAATTATTATTTAGCTCCATTTAAGCTCACAACTCCTCCCACCTCCCCGTCTGCCTCACAAAATCCAACATCACACTACTCCTCCTCCTGCCTCTCTCTCCATCACCTCTCAGTAAAGTCCTCCCACTCAGCTCAGCCACACCCAACGCAGTCAACCAAACCCTCATCAATTCTCTCTCTGCAACATGTCTCTCACACCTAATCAAAAAATGTCCCACCGTTTCAGGCACCCCACATACCGCACAGTCCCTTGATTCACGCTTCCCTATTCGAAATAGACAGTCATTCAGCCCCACATGACCTATCCTCAACCGATTCAGCATCACCTCCTCCCCCCTCCTCCATTCTGAACTCCCTGCATCCACCTTCACCGACACTTTCCCACAAACATCGAACATCCACCTGCCCTTCACCCCACTCACCCACCTCTCCTGCCACTCATCCTGGACCCGTCTCACCATCACAGCCTTCACCTCATCCACACTCAAAGGCAACCTCACATCAATCGCTCCCCTCCTCATACCCTCACCCGCCGCCAGATCCACCAACTCATTTCCCAAAATGCCACTGTGACTGGGAACCCACGCCAACTCCAAATCCATACCCCCGCGCACACACCGATCAATCTTCATCCTAATGTCCAAAATCACATCCTTCCTATCACCATCCCCTGCCACAATCGCCTGTAACCCACTCAATGAATCTGAGAACACCACCACTTTCTCATACCCCAACTCACACACCCTATCAATCACCAATGCAATCGCCACCAACTCAGCCGTACAAATAGACACATCATTCGTCAGTCGTCCTATTTTATACCCCCCAATGCTTTTTAGATAATACGCCATTCCCACTCTCCCAGACACAGGATCCTTTGAACCATCTGTAAACACCTTGTATCCTTCCTTTCCTGCCACATACTCCTGACCCAAAGCTTTGATCTCACCCCGCATACCTCTCTTCTTCGATACCACATTCGCCAACTCCAAACACACCTTTGGAGATCTCATCATCCACCTCGGCCTTCTCTCCAAATCCGTATCTGCCACAATCATCAAATCACCTACACCCCACTACACTCCCTTCTCCCACATGTGAAACCCAAAAGTGCCCCCCTTCCTTCTCCACCGATCCCTGTAATAGTCAAACCTCCAATTATACTTCAAACATTCACGCACCGGATGAGCCACACTCTTCGCACTGCACTTCACCCACCATCTCATATTTAACGCATCTCTCCTCAACCCCAATGTTATCTCTCCCACAAGCACCTGAACCGCATTCACTGGAGAGGACCTCATCACACCCGAACACACTCTCAATGCCCTCGCCTGTACCCTATCTAACCGCAACTTCTGACTTGACGTATAACCCACTGACACCTGACACCCAAAATCCATCACACTCAAAATCAACCCCTTATACAACATTCGTAAACACTTCTGTTGCGCACCCCATTCTTTCGCAGTCACCGTTCGCAACAAATTCAGCCTGCGTTTACACTTATCCACCACACCATCCACTTGCACATTCCAATTCAACTTTCTATCCAGAATCACCCCCAAGTACAGAAACTCTTCCACGCTCTTCACCCTCACACCTTTCAAAACCAGATTCAACTCCTGCTGCACTCTTTTCCTTGAGAACACCATACTCACACTCTTATCCACAGACACCGAGAAACCCCATTTCCCACACCACTCTTCCATGCGTACTATCGCAGCTTGCAACCGTCTCTGTACCAACAACAAACACCGCCCTCTTACCCAGACCACACCATAATCTGCGAAAAAATCCACCCGACACCCAATTCCCGCCAAAGCCCGAATCAACCCATCCACCATCGCATTAAACAGCATCGCACTAATCACACTCCCCTGCGGCGTCCCATTCTCCATCTTCCAAACTTCAGACAGCACCCCCCTCACTCTCACCTGAAAGGTCCTATCTGCCAAAATTGCCTTGATCCACCGAAACATTCTTCCCTTCACACCCATCTCCAACAGTCTCACTAACAACCCTCCGTTCCACACCATATCATACGCCTTCTCCAAATCCAAAAAGAACGCTCCCACCAACTCTCCATCACATAATGCCTCTTCCACCCCAGTCACTAATCTCACTAATGGATCAGCCACTGACCGATTCCTCCTGAACGCACTCTGAAAGTCACTCAAACATCCATTCGACTCCAAATAAAACCCCAATCGCTCAACCACCATCCGTTCCATAACCTTACACAGCACAACAGTCAACGCAATCGGTCTATATGACTTACACTCTGTAGGAACCTTGCCACCCTTCAAAATCGCCACTACAATCGCTCTTTTCCACAACTTCGGCAAAACTCCATTCTTCCAGATCTCATTGAACAGTGCCAATACCTCCAACTTACATTCCTCAGGCAACTTCTCCAAAAATACATATATAACTCCATCCACCCCAGGGCTAGACCACTTCCCCTTCCGAATCGCTCCATTCAACTCCACCATCGAAAATGAAACCTCATATTGCTCCTCCCAAGGCCCAACATTCGCCACCACCTCTCGCGTCTCCTCCTCTACCACACCCATTAGTATCCTCACCTCTTCTGGGAAGTTCCTCGAA
The DNA here is from genome assembly GCF_040938575.1 of Ambystoma mexicanum. Lineage (NCBI taxonomy): Eukaryota > Metazoa > Chordata > Amphibia > Caudata > Ambystomatidae > Ambystoma > Ambystoma mexicanum. The sequence continues at coordinate 765,966,492 of NC_090938.1, read as the reverse complement.
CTGTGAACCCCCGCAAAATACTCCCCCAACAAATTTGCCTTATCCCCATCCTCACTAATCACCTCTTCTCCTTTCAACAACACAGACTTACCACCCTGTGACCTCATTAATCCGGACATCCGCTTGAACTGTTTCCAAACCTCACTCACACCAGAATCACTCCCCAGGGACCCACAATAGCCCCTCCAATATCCTCGCTTTCTTTCCCTAATCATCCTCTGCGCCACCGCCTTAGCCTTCTTATATGCCACCAGATCCACCAACATTCCCGTTCTCACCGCTCTTGCTCTAGCCTTCTTTCGTGCCGCCACTGCTCTTGAACATTCCACCGACCACCAAGGAACCTCGATCTTCCCACCCTTCCCCTTCTCAACCTCCGGAATTGCTGCCACAGACGCTGCTCTCATTCCCTGCACCAGATGCTCATTCCATTCATCCACACCCCCAATCCCTTCCCCATGGAACAATCCAATCCCGACACACTCCCTTATACACCTCCCAATCAGCCTTCCTAAAATTCAACCGACTCCCAGTAATACGTGACCTGATCCCTACCTCACCCCTCACAGTCACCAAAATAGCAGAATGATCGCTCCCCAAGTCTCCATCCTCACGCACCTCCCAATCACATTCACCCGCAATTGCAGCAGTCACCCAGGTAAAATCCAAGCACGACAGCTTCCCAGTCCTCACATCCAACCTCGTACCCGACCCATCATTCAGCAATACCAGACTCAACTCATCCGCCATGTCTTCCAACAGTTCTCCATTCGTATCAGTCCTATCACTACCCCACAATGTGTTGGCACTGTTAAAATCGCCACACAAAACACACGGTCCGACATGTCCTCTTATCACTCCAGTCAACACACCCACTTCCACCACCTCACACGGATTATAATAATTCAGCACCAATACTTCCGATCCTCCTACCCGAATCCCTGCCCCAATCGCCTCTACTGCTCCATCCACCACAATCTCCCTTGCAATCAACCCCTTTCGAACTGCTAAAGCCACACCCCCCTCTTCCCTCCAACCTATCCTTACGAAACAACTCAAAACCTGGTATCACAAATCTCAAATCACCCCTCAACCACGTCTCCTGAATACAAACCACGTCAACATTCAATTCCTCACACAACACCGCTTTCAACTCTTGTCCATTCCTCAACAAACTCCTCGCGTTCCACTGCAAAATCCTCATGCCGGCACCCCACTCAGCTTTCGCACTTTAGCAACCTTCTTAAACACATCTTCTTCTGATACATCTACAACATTCAAAAACCTCCTCCCAGCTTGCACCACTCCTTTCGTAAGATCTGATGAACTGATAGACGTATTCCCCTGAACCAGATCCAGCACATTCACCATAAAGCACAAAAACTCAGTTTTCGGGACAACCACCATTTCTACACCTTTCACTTCACCCACCACTTTCTTTCTTCCCACAACCTCATCCACCACCAACTTTTTCTCACTCACCTCACCCACTACCCGTACTGGTTTCACCTTTGCAACAGCCTGCGCATAAGACAGACCTTCCGCCGCCCTCACCTGCACCACTTCTCTCGCTACCCTGTAACTCTCACACCCCCTAAACGCGGAAGAATGCTCCCCCCCACAATTAACACATTTCTCCGGAGTCTCCACCATGCATTCCTTTATGTCATGATCTCCACCACACCTCCCACAGTGTCTCTCATTCCTGCATGCTCTCGCCACATATCCAAATCGTTGACACTTATAACACCTTAATGGCATTGCCACATATGCTTTCACACGATACCTCTGATAAGCCATCTCCACCACCTCCGGACACTCCGTTTTCTCAAATCTCACTGCCACAGTTGTAGACACCACATCCCCATGTGCATCCCTCCTCCCCAACCTCCACGCCTCCACCACCCCCACTCCCGCCAGTTGTTCCTCCACCTCAGACATGCTCATAACCACTGGCACTCCATACAGCACCCCCTTACAAGACACTCCACTTTGGTCAAACACTCTTACCGCATGTCTACCCAGACAATGCACCTCCAGAATCTTTGCTTTGCTATCAGCATCCGACCCCTCCACCAACAACCGACCCCCTGCCACCACTTGTACCCGGGAAACATCTCCCACTGCTGCCTTCAACCATCTAGCAATCTCCGTCGGATTCACCCCCAGAAACGTCTTGTCACGATTTTCAGGTTTCAACACTACCTTCCACACACTATCAGACTGCATCTTCTCCCCAGACATACCTCTCACTGAGGCTTCCAGCCCCACCAAAGCGCACTTTTCTGGAGTCCCCGACCCTGAGATGTCCCGGACCAGCCCCCCTTCATCATCCCTCTGCGGGGATCTGCTGCGATCCCTCATTTCCCCCTTGCCTCCCTCCACAGGTGTAGATTTCACAGATGATGTCTTCCCCCTCTTTGCCTCCTCCTCCTCCACCCCCCTTTCTTTCCAACCTTCCCTTTCCCCTTACCCATTCTTACCACCTCCTCTGAGCACTCTCACTCCTTGCATCCGTCTCCAGAGACCGCTCCTCCTCCTCGAACCCAGCACCCTCCAACCCAGTCACTGCTCCGCCCTGCCTGGGTCCGCCGTCTCTGAGAGTCTCCTCTCCTCTGCCAACACACTATTCCAGAAGACATGCGCAGTGAGACCATCTCCCGTTCGCCTGTCAGCTCTGGGGAGAGGGGGGGCTGGTGCAGCGTAATGTAGGCCCAGCCAATCACGTCGCGCGGTCGGTTTAGCAGTTTTTCCAATCCCGCAGGGCGGCCATGATGAGAGGCCTTCGATTCTCCGGTGATCTGTGTAGAAGGAGGGCAAGGGCCTCCCAAGTGGTAAACACCAGACAACCCTGGAACAAGAGTGAACGAGGCAGAGGAGTGGGGAGGGGATGCAGGGCAGTGGGCCTGTTTGTGTAGCGTAGGCCGCATGAAGATGGGGTGTGTGCTCTACTCTCTTAGTGGTGAGCGGGCACAGACAGGTATGTGTGTGTGTGTGTGCTTTTTAGCTATACTCTTTTGGTGAGGGCAGGAAGCAATATCAGGAAGCAGTATTTTTTTGGGCTCTGTCTCTGTGTTGCTTGAAACGCCACCTCTTACTGGCTCTCTTGAAGGTGAAAACATTGCTCCACATTTCTCTCAGTCATGCTCTGAGAGGTGAAAGTGTAGCCTCAAATGTCTCCTCTCATGTGCCTTCCTGGCGGTGTGGTGTTGCTTTGATGCCATCTGGTGGAAGAAAGTGTGAATTAATGTTGCACAGACCTGCTAACCATTATATACAGGATAAGATGTCTCCTTTGGCCCCCAGTTCTCCAGTTCTCTAAATGACAACACACCACCTCTTTCATCCAATACTCTCTATCACTGCTTCCCAGGGAACTGGCCTTTATAAGGGTCTGAGCTGAGTAGCTTCTTCCTGAGTGGCTGGAAATGTCAGCTGCTCTGTCTGAGCAAGCTCACTGCCATGAATGCTGTGTAGTCCTGGGTTTGTGATAGAAGTCTTGAACTACGTAAGCTGCTATTTTGGATTTCTTTTGTGGGATGCTGCCTCGACTCTACCCCTCTGGTTGCAGGACTGCCCCTTCTTGGAGTCCAGTCTACTCAGCGGGTTAGTTTGTGTGCTATAGAGTTCCTTTGTTGAACTGGGAGTTTTAAAGAAATTTCTCCTGGATTCTGTGTTATGTGGGTGTTTCTTCCATTGCTTTCAATGGGCGTGTTGGTTGCAGTAAACAGTCTTTCTACCAGGGTTGAAGGTGTAGGAAAAACATGTGTTTCCCATTCTTGAAGTTTTCCTGTAGGGGGGCTGGGAGCAGTGAAGCCCTTGCTGTGTGACTGATTCTTGCACAGGGAAGAGTTGTGCTTCTCCCAGTCACCCTTGCTGTTAACTGAGAACGAGGTGTGTCTACCATAACAGTTCTCTTGAGGGCTGGGGAGCTACTTCTGTGAGATGATTGGGGTCTACCCATAGTCTTCTTTCCCTTGTACCTGTAGTTGTTTTTCATGGATCTGCTCCAGGTTTCCCCTTTGTGAGAGGGAATTCTGGGAGATGTACTCCTTATGTGTTTGGTCATTGAAAATGGTCTGGGAAGCTTGTCCTTGGGATATGTTCTTGAGAGTTCTTCCTGGTACTGTTGGCTTCAAGGACGTGGTATGGTCATTGCCTGATCCTTGTGACGATGACCGGGGGCCACTTCATCCCATGGCTCACCTCTACCACTCACTGCACACTATTAGAGGGCTTTTATACACCCACTAATTACTATGGAATGGTATCCACAGCAAGTCTCTGTGCTACTGTTCCATCATCTGTAACTTCCGGGGGATCCTTAGGTCTCTGCTAGGGAGAATTCTCATAAATGTGCCAATTCCTCCCACCTTAGAGCGCTCCGGCTCTTTTGCTAAACTTTGGGACTTTGAACGTTTTAATTCTGTTTGTTTTCTGTGTTTATTTCTTTTTGATATGGAGTCTAACCAACTCCATAGGCGTCATCTTGTTTATTTGTGTCACACAGCACCCTCAGTGCAGTGACACAGGGATGCCTTTTAGGATGTCCCAAGGTTTAAATACCTTCTCTGGGATAAACTACTGTTTCCCAGAGAACGTAAAGTGAAATTGACTTTACTCGTTTTTTCAAATTCCTAGACCCAGCACACCCTATCTTACAATAGAGTGCTGGAGGGGTTACCTAGTATCCCCTATGTCTAGATACTCATGTAGCAGTCAAATGCTACCCTTTCCTCTCGAAATGGCTGGTGGCAGTGGTTTTACAACGAACTACCATGATTTTTCCCGACCGCGAACACCGGTAACGTTAAATCGTGGGAGCCATGTTTTTCAAGATGGCGTCTGAGCCCTTTTGTTTAAACAGGTCCCGGTCTTCTTTTTTTGCCATTTTCTTTTGGAAAGGTCCTTCTAGAGTTTGTCTCTGCACGCCAAACCAGGTTTGGTCCCTTTGTTCCATCGCCTTCGGCGGGCTTCAGGACTGAAGACCGCCTCTGGCGCCCAAATGTCTGGGGTGGGCAGGAGGTGAGGAGGTGCCAGAAAGTCCCTATGCTTAGTCTCCTAGGAGACCCAAATGCACTCTGGTGTGATTGGCTGGCTGACTGTCCGGCAAGGACAGCGACCCTGCTGGGTGAGCGGCACCTAGGCTGGAATGAATGGGAGGGAACTGGACAAAAGGCAAGTCTCTTGGCTTGGAAGGCAGAGTCGACCACTGGAGCGAAAGAACCGAAGACGAGCTGGGAGAGGACGGCTGCTGCAACTCCTGGACCGTTGGTTTGCCCGGTGAAGCCCTGCTGCAGGTCCGAATCGCCAAGTTCATCTCGACAGAGAAGCCCTTCAAGGATGACTTCTCCCTTTGAGTTGGTGGGACCAATCAACTCGAACCGTAAGCCACCTGGATACCATTCTCGGAGCTGGTTGTATTTTCCTCAGAGTGCTGCAGGAAACCGAATAACCAGGGAGAGGGACACCAGTTTGTGTGCTTGACTACAGCTACTGGAATTGAAGAATTGCCATTTGCCAGCTTTTTGACTAGTCCCAATGCAGTGCAGGAGTCCCCCGACGTCCTCCCTCTTGTCCCCACGACTGAGGCTCAGGAACAGAGAGATCTGCAGGAACTGCCAGGAACAGACGTCTTCAGCTGCATCTTTTTCTTCATTGTACAGTACTGTGAAACTCCGACCAAGAGAACTTACCTCTCACCTAACCTATTGCATTGAATTGACTCCTCAGGTGAACTCAAACTATTTGCACTGTCTAAGAATAACTGTAATCTTCTTTTTATTAACCTATGCCTTTTTTCTCCTACTTCAAAGTACTCTCAATGCCATTTTGCTCCTCCTTCAAAGTAATTTAAATGCCTCAGACCTGTACCGTGTAAAGTACTGAAGTACATTGTTGTGTGATATAGATTGCCTCCTTCTAGTGAATGTTTTATAACTGACTGTAAAGTAAATTAATAAGTGTTTTACCAAGAAACCTAGAGTGTAAGAGTGTATTTGAATACTTGTGGTTGTAGACCTCTGTGTAACATTATTACAGCTCACATTCCCCCCTTGAGATAAGCCTGGCTGCTCAGCAACGCTACCAAAACTGTGTAGTATGGATGTATACCAAAGGTTGGTTTTGCTTACACCTGTAGTCCTAGTTGTGTGTAGTGGTCCCCAAAGGCACTGCATACAAACTTTGTCTAACAGTCTCTGACCCCCCATTCAGGCTTTTTATTACTTTCCTAGGACCCCCATGTCGGATTTCCATCTCATCCACCTGGCTGTGGATGTCTAATCTCTCCCGCCTCCAGCTCTTCTCCATGTACTCTCAAGGGATGTCTCATATCTCGCCCATCCAGCTCTGGTCCCTGTGCTCTCAGGGTATGCCTCGTATCTCTCCCCACCAACTCTGCTCTCTGTACTCTCAGGGGATGTCTCATATCCCTCCCCTCCAGCTCTGCTCCCTGTACTCTCAGTGGATGTCTCCAATCCCTCCCATCCAGCTCTGCTCCCTGTACTCTCAGGGGATGTCTCGTATCCCTCCCACCCAGCTCTGCTCTCTGTACTCTCACGGGATGTCTCGTATATCTCCCATCCAGCTCTGCTCCCTGTACTCTCAGGGGATGTCTTGTATGTCTCCTCGCCAGCTCTGCTCCCTGTACTCTCAGGGGATGTTTTGTATGTCTCCCCTCGAGCTCTGCTCCCTGTACTCACATGATGTCTCGTATCTCTCCCCTCCAGCTCTGCCCCCTATACTCTCAGGGTATGTCTCGTATCTCTCCCCACCAGCTCTGCTCTCTGTACTCTCAGGGGATGTCTCGTATCTCTGTCCTCCACCTCTGCTCCCTGTACTCTCACGGGATGTCCGTATCTCTCCCATCCAGCTCTGCTCTCTGTACTCTCAGGGGATGTCTTGTATCTCTACCCTCTAGCTTTGCTCCCTGTACTCTCAGGGGATGTCTCGTATATATCCCATCCAGCTCTGCTCCCTGTACTCTCAGGGGATGTCTCGTATCTCTCCCCTACAGCTCTTCTCTCTGTACTCACAGGGGATGTCTCGTATCTCTCCCCTCCAGCTCTTCTCCCTGTACTCTCAGGGGATGTCTCGTATCTCTCCCCTCCAGTTCTGCTCCCTGTACTAGCGGGATGTCTTGTATCTCTCCCCTCCAGCTCTGCTCCCTGTACTCTCAGGGGATGTCTTGTATCTCTACCCTCTAGCTTTGCTCCCTGTACTCTCAGGGGATGTCTTGTATCTCTCCCATCCAGCTCTGCTCTCTGTACTCTCAGGGGATGTCTCGTATCCCTCCCATCTAGCTCTGCTCTCTGTACTCTCATGGGATGTCTCGTATCTCTCCCCTCCAGCTCTTTTCTCTGTACTCCCGGGGGATGTCTCGTATCCCTCCCCACCAGCTCTGTTCTCTGTACTCTCAGGATGTCTCCTATCTCACTCATCCAGCTCTGCATACTCTCAGGGGATGTCTTGTATTTCTCCCATCCAGCTCTGCGCCCTGTACTCTCAGGGCAGGGGATGTCTCGTATAGCTCCCATCCAGCTCTGCGCCCTGTACTCTCAGGGCAGGGGATGTGTCGTATAGCTCCCATCCAGCTCTGCGCCCTGTACTCTCAGGGCAGGGGATCTCGTATCTCTCCCCTCCAGCTCTGCTCTCTGTACTCTCAGGGGATGTCTCGTGTCTCTCCCCTCCAGCTTTGCTCCCTGTACTCCCAGGGGATGTCTTGTATCTCTCCCCACCAGCTCTGCTCTCTGTACTCTCAGGATGTCTCCTATCTCACTCATACAGTTCTGCATACTCTCAGGGGATGTCTCGTATCCCTCCCATCCAGCTCTGCTCTCTGTACTCTCACGGGATGTCTCGTATATATCTCCCATCCAGCTCTGCGCCCTGTACTCTCAGGGGATGTCTTGTATGTCTTCCCTCGAGCTCTGCTCTCTGTACACTCAGGGGATGTCTCGTATCTCTCCCCTCCAGATCTTCTCCCGGTACTCTCAGGGGATGTCTTGTATCTCTCCCCTCCAGCTCTTTTCCCTGTACTCTCAGCGGATGTCTCGCATCTCAGCCATCCAGCTCTTCTGCCTGTACTCTCAGGGGAGGTCTCGTGTCTCGTGTGATGGCCATATAAAAAAAGAAAGTTTAAAGACACTAGGCATAGTGTCTGGAATAAATTAAAGGCCGTAACATGTCGACAGCGATCTAGAATACCCATGTTAATTAACTGTGGGATTGTGTTTTATATGAACAAAGTGGTCAGAATAACATGAAACCTTGTTATATAATTTTTGTGTATCCCTTTCTTTGACGTTCGATTGTTGCGCAACGCATTTTTGTTTGAGATTTACAGTTTTTTAATCCAATGGCAAAGTGCTTAAAATGTGTAATACCATGTATTTGGCACTTTGTGCCTTTTTTAATGTTATACAACATGTGAAAACAATAAATTTCAAAATATTTTTGTAAATAAAGTATACGTATTGGGTTCATGACTTTAGACAGTAGCTTATGTGAGAGGCATCTGTGTATGGTGTAATTGTGGCTTCATTTTAGAACACTGGGGAATGGAAAGAGGGGTATCAGACTCACTTTCATGTTTCATAGTGTGCTCGCCTTAGAGCTAGTTCCCTTTGAGTCTTGATCCCCCGATAAAAAAGTTGGGAACCTTACCCGTTTTTGGTAATACTAATCGTGTCTCTCCCCTCCAGCTCTGCTGCCTGTAGTCTATGGGGATGTCTCGCATCTCAGCCATCCAGCGCTATTCCATGGACTCTCTGAGGCACCCTCGCGCCTCTATGCCCTGTGCATCTCTACACATATATGAAGCCATTGCTCTCACCTGGAGCTCGGATGCTTTCCTGCTTTCTTCCTCTCCCCACTCCTGCAGGTCCTTCAGCTCTTTTTGCAGATGCTTCATGTGGCTGTAAAGTTTATCCTAAAAGAATAAAACCAGTTTGTTAGTCAAAAGATATCCTGCAAATACATAATCTACACAGAACAAGGCAGAAGGGTCCCAGGACAGCCTCGCTGGTCACCTATGCTTGTATATAGTCCATAAAGAATATGTTCTTAAGATCACTTACAGTCTACAATATATGCTCCCTCAGACTCCCAGCTGCTCCCATAGGCTAATGGACAGTCTATAATATATGCTCCCTCAGACTCCCAGCTGCTCCCATAGGCTAATGGACAGTCTATAATATATGCTCCCTCAGACTCCCAGCTGCTCCCATAGGCTAATGGACAGTCTATAATATATGCTCCCTCAGACTCCCAGCTGCTCCCATAGGCTAATGGACAGTCTATAATATATGCTCCCTCAGACTCCCAGCTGCTCCCATAGGCTAACAGACAGTCTAGAGTGTATGCTCCCTCAGACTCTCAGCTGCTCCCATAGGCTAATGGACAGTCTATAATGTATGCTCCCTCCGAATCCAAGCTAATCCCATAAGCTAATGGACGGTCTATAAAGAATGCTCCCTCACAATACAAGCTGATCCCATAGGCTAATGGACAGTGTATAATGTATGCTCCATTAGACTCCCGGCTGCTCCCATAGGCTAATGTACAGTCTATAGAGAATGCTCCATCAGACTCCCATAGGCTAATGTACAGTCTATAAAGAATGCTCCCTCAGACTCCCGGCTGCTCCCATAGGCTAATGTACAGTGTATGAAGAATGCTCCCTCAGACTCCTAGCTGCCCCCATAAGCTAATATTCAGCCTATACCGAATGCTCCCCCAGACTCCCAGCTGCTCCCATAGGCTAATGTACAGTGTATAGTGTATGCTCCCTCAGACTCCCAGCTGCTCCCATAAGCTAATGGACATTCTATAATGCATGTTCCTTGAAACACTTGTGTATAGGCGTGTTATAAATGCCATATCATATCATATCATATCATGCTCCCTTAGACTCCCAGCTGCTGTCATAGGCTAATCGACAGTGTATAACGAATGCTCCCTTAGTCTTCTAGATGCTCCCATAGGCTAATGTACATTCTATAGAGAACACTCCCTTAGACTCAGCTGCTCCCCATAGGCTAATGTACAGTCTATATAGAATGCTCCTTCAGACTCCTAGGTGCTCCCCATAGGCTAATGTACAGTCTATAGAGAATGCCCCCTCAGGCTCCCAGCTGCTCCCATAGGCTAATGTACATTCTATAGAGAACGCTCCCTTAGACTCAGCTGCTCCCATAGGCTAATGTACAGTCTATAGAGAATGCTCCCTCAGAATCCTAGCTGCTCCCCATAGGCTAATGTACAGTCTATAGAGAATGCTCCCTCAGAATCCTAGCTGCTCCCCATAGGCTAATGTACAGTCTATAGCGAATGCTCCCTCAGTCTCTCAGCTGCTCCCATAGGCTAATGGACAGTCTATAATGTATGCTCCCTCCGAATCCAAGCTAATCCCATAGGCTAATGGACAGTCTATAAAGAATGCTCCCTCAGAATCCAAGCTGATCCCATAGGCTAATGGACAGTGTATAATGTATGCTCCATTAGACTCCTGGCTGCTCCCATAGGCTAATGTACAGTCTATAGAGAATGCTCCCTCAGACTCCCAGCTGCTCCCATAGGCTAATGTACAGTCTATGAAGAATGCTCCCTCAGACTCCCGGCTGCTCCCATAGGCTAATGTACAGTGTATGAAGAATGCTCCCTCAGACTCCCGGCTGCTCCCATAGGCTAATGTACAGTCTATAGAGAATGCTCCATCAGACTCCCAGCTGCTCCCATAGGCTAATGTACAGTGTATGAAGAATGCTCCCTCAGACTCCTAGCTGCCCCCATAAGCTAATATTCAGCCTATACCGAATGCTCCCCCAGACTCCCAGCTGCTCCCATAGGCTAATGTACAGTGTATATTGTATGCTCCCTCAGACTCCCAGCTGCTCCCATAAGCTAATGGACATTCTATAATGCATGTGCCTTGAAACACTTGTACAGGTGAGTCATTAGCATTGTGGTTCTGTGTGTGATAAGTTTCCCACTGCCGGTACATTCCCTTCCTGTACGCGTGGGGTAGTTTGGTTATCTTTTGCCATGGGTTTCCCACGTTGTGTAGGATGGACAGCATGGAAGTTTTTTCTGCATTCTATATATTGTACGGGCACTTAGTCTTAATCACGAGGGTGAAATAAAAGCACTCCCATCGGTACATGTTGAAGGGTGATGCCAGACATATGGTGTTCATTGCCATGCATCCATTGTTTTCCAGATTGATACTTTACGGCTTGACTGTGTGGATTTCTCCTTTGCAAACACGTTGATTGCTGCTTTGCTTGTTACAGTCTTGATCCCTACATCTGTGAAGGTAATTTATTTTATGATATTTGGAGCCCTGTTTTCATGTGTAATTGCATTTTGAAGCCCCTTTCTGGATATAACAGAGCATGTGGTCTCTGTGTATTGGTTCTGTCTCATTTAGGTGTGGCGATACTTTAGCGGACTATGACGCTTTTGTGAAGTAGTGGTCTCTCATTTGGCGAGAAACCAGCGAATTTGTCATCCTGTGACGCGCTTTGAAGTTTCACCATTTAAAGGTAAATTTGTGGGTGCCCTGTTGGGACCCGTGTGAGTGTGGCATAACCTCTATGCCATGTTCTTTTTCTACATTTTGTAGTACTTCCTTTCCCTCTTTTTGGAACTCATTAGTTTTTCCTTTTACTCTTACAGGCTCGGAGGTTCTTTCCTTCCTTTGCCTGTATAGAAGTTTGAATCTACCCTTTCAGCACGGTGTTGAAGAGATTAGTGGATGCTTTTTTTAAAAAAATTTCCCCTGAAGAATGTTCACCCGAACTGGGCAGTGAAGAACAGAAACATGTTGGGATGGTTGTTGTTTTAGAGACACATTGAGATTTTTTTGTGTTATGTTATGTGATATCTTTTGTGTCATGCAAATAAGTGAACTTTGTATTTCATGTTTTAGTAACTGTTTTTTAGTGTTTAGTACACTGTGTTAGGTGAGGGTAGTGTTTTATGTTTAAATTCAGTTCGAATTATTTGAATAAAAATTTGTTATACACATTTTTTAATCAATCATAGCAGACGGTCCATTTTTTCAGGACTAGTGATGCCGGAAAACCTTATAGAGTTCCTGTGTAAAGGGGGTTGGATGTAAGTAAAACAAGACGTGTTATCTTACTCTTTATTGTATTATACCCATAGGCTAATGTACATTCTATAGAGAACACTCCCTTAGACTCAGCTGCTCCCCATAGGCTAATGTACAGTCTATAGAGATAGCTCCCTCTGACTCCCGGCTGCTCCCATAGGCTAATGTACAGTCTATAGAGAATCCTCCCTCAGACTCCCAGCTGCTCCCATAGGCTAATGTACAGTCTATGAAGAATGCTCCCTCAGACTCCCGGCTGCTCCCATAGGCTAATGTACAGTGTATGAAGAATGCTCCCTCAGACTCCTAGCTGCCCCCATAGGCTAATATTCAGCCTATACTGAATGCTCCCCCAGACTCCCAGCTGCTCCCATAGGCTAATGTACAGTGTATAATGTATGCTCCCTCAGACTCCCAGCTGCTCCCATAAGCTAATGGACATTCTATAATGCATGCGCCTTGAAACACTTGTGTATAGGCGTGTTATAAATGCCATATCATATCATATCATGCTCTCTTAGACTCCCAGCTGCTGTCATAGGCTAATCGACAGTGTATAACGAATGCTCCCTTAGTCTTCTAGCTGCTCCCATAGGCTAATGTACATTCTATAGAGAACGCTCCCTTAGACTCAGCTGCTCCCCATAGGCTAATGTACAGTCTATAGAGAATGCTCCCTCAGACTCCCAGCTGCTCCCCATAGGCTAATGCACAGTCTATAGAGAATGCCCCCTCAGGCTCCCAGTTGCTCCCATAGGCTAATGTACATTCTATAGAGAACGCTCCCGTAGACTCAGCTGCTCCCATAGGCTAATGTACAGTCTATAGAGAATGCTCTCTCAGAATCCTAGCTGCTCCCCATAGGCTAATGTACAGTCTATAGCGAATGCTCCCTCAGTCTCCCAGCTGCTCCCCATAGGCTAATGTACAGTCTATAGAGAATTCTCCTTCAGACTCCTAGGTGCTCCCATAGGCTAATGGACAGTCTATAGAGAATGCCCCCTCAGGCTCCCAGCTGCTCCCATAGGCTAATGTACATTCTATAGAGAACACTCCCTTAGACTCAGCTGCTCCCATAGGCTAATGTACAGTCTATAGAGAATGCTCTCTCAGAATCCTAGCTGCTCCCCATAGGCTAATGTACAGTCTATAGAGAATGCTCCCTCAGAATCCTAGCTGCTCCCCATAGGCTAATGTACAGTCTATAGCGAATGCTCCCTCAGTCTCTCAGCTGCTCCCATAGGCTAATGGACAGTCTATAGTGTATGCTCCCTCCGAATCCAAGCTAATCCCATAGGCTAATGGACAGTGTATAATGTATGCTCCATTAGACTCCTGGCTGCTCCCATAGGCTAATGTACAGTCTATAGAGAATGCTCCCTCAGACTCCCAGCTGCTCCCATAGGCTAATGTACAGTCTATGAAGAATGCTCCCTCAGACTCCCGGCTGCTCCCATAGGCTAATGTACAGTGTATGAAGAATGTTCCCTCAGACTCCTAGCTGCCCCCATAGGCTAATATTCAGCCTATACTGAATGCTCCCCCAGACTCCCAGCTGCTCCCATAGGCTAATGTACAGTGTATAATGTATGCTCCCTCAGACTCCCAGCTGCTCCCATAAGCTAATGGACATTCTATAATGCATGCGCCTTGAAACACTTGTGTATAGGCGTGTTATAAATGCCATATCATATCATGCTCCCTTAGACTCCCAGCTGCTGTCATAGGCTAATCGACAGTGTATAACGAATGCTCCCTTAGTCTTCTAGCTGCTCCCATAGGCTAATGTACATTCTATAGAGAACGCTCCCTTAGACTCAGCTGCTCCCCATAGGCTAATGTACAGTCTATAGAGAATGCTCCCTCAGACTCCCAGCTGCTCCCCACAGGCTAATGCACAGTCTATAGAGAATGCCCCCTCAGGCTCCCAGCTGCTTCCATAGGCTAATGTACATTCTATATAGAACGCTCCCGTAGACTCAGCTGCTCCCATAGGCTAATGTACAGTCTATAGAGAATGCTCCCTCAGAATCCTAGCTGCTCCCCATAGGCTAATGTACAGTCTATAGCGAATGCTCCCTCAGTCTCCCAGCTGCTCCCCATAGGCTAATGTACAGTCTATAGCGAATGCTCCCTCAGTCTCCCAGCTGCTCCCCATAGGCTAATGTACAGTCTATAGAGAATGCTCCTTCAGACTCCTAGGTGCTCCCATAGGCTAATGGACAGTCTATAGAGAATGCTCCCTCAGACGCCTGGCTGCTCCCCATAGGCTAATGCACAGTCTATAGAGAATGCCCCCTCAGGCTCCCAGCTGCTCCCATAGGCTAATGTACAGTCTATAGAGAATGCTCCCTCAGACTCCAAGCTGCTCCCATAGGCTAATGTACAGTCTATAGAGAATGCTCCCTCAGAATCCTAGCTGCTCCCCATAGGCTAATGTACAGTCTATAGCGAATGCTCCCTCAGTCTCCCAGCTGCTCCCCATAGGCTAATGTACAGTCTATAGCGAATGCTCCCTCAGTCTCCCAGCTGCTCCCCATAGGCTAATGTACAGTCTATAGAGAATGCTCCTTCAGACTCCTAGGTGCTCCCATAGGCTAATGGACAGTCTATAGAGAATGCTCCCTCAGACGCCTGGCTGCTCCCCATAGGCTAATGCACAGTCTATAGAGAATGCCCCCTCAGGCTCCCAGCTGCTCCCATAGGCTAATGTACAGTCTATAGAGAATGCTCCCTCAGACTCCAAGCTGCTCCCATAGGCTAATGTACAGTCTATAGAGAATGCTCCCTCAGAATCCTAGCTGCTCCCGATAGGCTAATGTACAGTCTATAGCGAATGCTCCCTCAGGCTCCAAGCTGCTCCCATAGGCTAATGGACAGTCTGCAAAGAATGCTTCCTCAGACTCATAGCTGCTCCTCAGAGGCTAATGTACAGTCTATAGAGAATGCTCCCTCAGACTCCTGACTGCTCCGATAGGCTAATATAAGTCTATAAAGAATGCTCCCTCCAACTCCTAGCTGCTCCCATAGGCTAATGTACAGTCTATAGAGAATGCTCCCTCAGTCTTCTAGCTGCTCCCATAGGCTGGTTTACAATCCATAGCTCATACATCTTGGATGACACTCTGTTCATAGAGGTCCTAAGGTCATCAATCCTCATATCCTTTCCCCCATTAAATATGAATGGTGACACCACCCCAGACACAAATGTAACCTGATCTGAGATCCTTGACCTGCCACAAACACACCTAGTTCTCCTCAGCAGACCCTCCTACAGTGGGAGACGTATGGTCCCGGAACGTGCACCTTCAGCAGGAGCACCCAAAGGGGGGCTTGGGATATCCACACATGGCACACACAAGGTCATGTGTGAGGTCACATGTCACCTTACGTGCATTGCACTGACCAGAGAGTAAAGGTTAATCAGAAACCTTAACATAACTATGATTTACTGTGAAAAGGCAACCCTGGGGGGGGGGTCATTAACATCCATTATCAGCCGACACCCTAGTTATAGGTCAGAAGTGAAGCCAC
This sequence comes from Ambystoma mexicanum, assembly GCF_040938575.1. Classification (NCBI taxonomy): domain Eukaryota; kingdom Metazoa; phylum Chordata; class Amphibia; order Caudata; family Ambystomatidae; genus Ambystoma; species Ambystoma mexicanum. The sequence goes on along the minus strand of NC_090938.1, from coordinate 765,950,840 downwards.
GGGCGTTGCATCTGGTACTGACACTAATGTGCAGTAGACTCCCAGCACCACCTCCTTGGTAAGAACCCACACCTAAAATCTGCTGCTTTGATATGGAGTTAATATTGACATGTAAAGTTGCAGCCACTGTCCATGCAGAATTACTGCATGTCCTGTGGGATTCCATAATGGGGAATAGCAGCAGCTGTGCAGTGCATTACTGACCAAGACATGCCACACACACACCCTGTACTCTGTGGCAGCCTCCACACAGTATGAGATGCAAGGTCCCAAACATGCCAGACACACCATTGTACTGTTGGGCAGCCTCAAACTCGGTAAGAGATTTAGGGCCCCAAGACATACTACACATGCCCCATGTACTCTTGGGCAGTCTCCATTCATGAGCTTTAGGATCCCAAGACATGCAACATTCATCACGTGTACTCTTGGGCAGTCTCCACCCAGCACCTGATTCTGAAACCAAGGCATATCATGTACATAGGTTCTATCCATGGCATGTGTGCTCTCTGGGGGCGAGGGCATCGTGGGATATGTGGTTCCTGTCTGGTCACATATGCATCTTGTACATTTGGTCAGCCTTATTCTGTGGCAACCCTTTGGTCCCAAGCTTGTCATATGAACATCGTGTGGTCTTGGGCATCTTACTATAGACGACACCGTGACCTTTGTGAGCTCAGACCCTTCACATAATATGCATTGTGTGCCCTTAGTCAGCCTCCTATACGGCGTGCACCCTAAGGTCCCAGACCCGTCTAATGCACACTGTGGTACTTTGGACAGACTCTTTGATTCCTGCTCTTTAACATACTCTACTTGTGCTCCTGGGCGTCACCCTTCTGAGGGTGCCTTTTGCCACCAGTCAAGTCACACACAGTGTGCTCTTGGGCCCTTCTTTATAGGACACACTGTGTGAGCTCTATGCTGCAGAGATACCTGCCACACACTCAGGTGTGTGATTCTCTTCACTGTGCAGCTGCACGTGCTGGACCTCCACCTTTAGGGGTTCACTGTGGCTATAATGAGTGCCATCATATCCACAACGTTACCCATCTTCCCCGGGAGACTGCCCCCCACGAGTCTCCTCGACCTACATACAGCACACATACTGTGTAATCCTGGACACTAGTGTCTGGAATGGGAAGCATTATGCACAGCCTCCTTTCGCCCCAGAGCCATAGTGCAAAAGAGCTATAGTGCAAACTACAGATTCCTGGACAGCCTCAGAAATGAAGAGTCTGTGAGAAACCACATATGTCCCAGACCTACAGCACACATACCTTGTCCTCCTGGGCAGCCTCAGAAATGAAGAGCACTGCGTGGGAACCCCTCATGTCCCAGGCCTACAGCACACTTACCTTGTACTCCTGGGCAGCCTCTGGAATGGGGAGGACTGTAAGAACTCATCCGCCTCCATGTCCCTATAGCACACATACCTTGTACTCCTGGGCAGCTTCAGAAATGAAGAGCACTGCGTGGGAACCCCTCATGTCCCATACCTACAGCACAACTACCTTGTACTCCTGGGCAGCCTCTGGAATGGGGAACACTCTATGGCGAATTCACCTATGTGCCTATAGCACACATACCTTGTACTCTTGGGCTGCTTCTTGGATTAGGAGCACTTTATGGGACTTGTGATCACGTGACATGCCGCACAACACACAGATGGGTCTCTGGTCATCCTCGCAAAAGAGATTCAGTTTCTCTTCGTGTTTTTTGCACAGATTGGAAAGGTGAAACTGTTTGGTTGGCTATTTCCACCATGTTTGCCAGCTGCCTATTGGGTAGGAGAGTTTTGCTCTGGAAAGTTACCCTGCACTGAGGGCAGGGGAAGTTCGCCTCCAGTCCCTCCCAGCACTGAGTGATGCAGGACAGGCAGAAGGCATGTCCACACTCCACAGACACCGGCTCTGTGAAGTATTCCAGGCATATGGAGCAGGTGGCCTCCTCCTTCAGGCCCTGGAGATGGGCGGCAGCGGCCATGTTCCTGCTCAGCTGCGAAAAACTAAATGTTACTTTCGGTTTCCTTTATCAGAGCCCCTGAAGGGGGCGTGTCAGTCCGTTCTCCTTCCTTGTACACCCTGCAGGAGCGTGAGGTCTTTACTGGCTGTGGGACATGCCAATCAAGCTGGTTGGGTGTGTCCTCAGTAGAGCAGGGACTGGTGTGCAAATGACTTGCACCACAGCTCCTCCTGGCACTCGTTGCCATAGCAGCATTGCAAGCAGCCACTCGTTGCCATAGCAGCGGTGCAAGCAGCCACGGGCTAGTGCGAAGTGTATGCGTCTTTGCTAGCAGATTATGGTGGGGAACGTGCTTGAGTGATTTTAGGCGCTTTACCTGCCGATGTGTTTTTCGAGCTAGACCTGGAATCCAGCAGGCGGGGTGTGTCGCGTGCCAGTGCCATGACCCCGTGCTGTATGATGTTCTGCATTCCCCAGGACAGCACTAATCTTCAAGGAGTCAATATGAAGCAGAGCGACACCCCCGGGCGGCTGATTAACAACCAGTTTTGAAAATGTAACATCCCGGCAACTGTTTCTCAACCTGCTGAGCTACCCTTAGCCTTCTACTGTAGAACGTGTCAGTACTAAAAATGACTTCATTACCCACAGTATTTTGGGTGCACCACTGCCATGGAAGTGATTTAAAGTGGACTTGATGTACAGTGTGGAGTTTGCAAAGAAGCAGCATCAAAGAAACTGCACCATTTAAAAAATATTATTTTGAGCATTTCCTTTGAGCTGAGTCCATCTGCTAGCCCCGCCTCCTCGGAACTCCACCCCCTCAGAACTCCACTCCTAGCCCTTGTGGGATCCCCCTTTACATGTTTTCCATTTCCACTCTTGGAAGTGTTAAATCACAAATCCTTTTCAGGGCAGGAGTTGCAAGCTACTTTCCTTTGCAACATAATGTACCCTGGCATAGCATGTGTCTATAATACGTTCTACAGTGTATGTGCCCCCTTACTTTCCTGCCCCCTGGCATAGCATGTGTCTATAATACGTTCTACAGGGTATGTGCCCCCCTACTTTCCTGCCCCCTGGCATAGCATGTGTCTATAATACATTCTACAGGGTATGTGCCCCCCGACTTTCCTACCCCCTGGCATAGCATGTGCGTGTGTCTCTATAACACGTTCTACAGGGTATGTGTCCCCCTGGCTTAACATGTGCGTGTCTTTAATACGTTCTACAGGGTATGTGCCCCCTACTTTCCTACCCCCTGCCATAGCATGTATCTATAATACGTTCTACAGGGTATGTGCCCCCCTACTTTCCTGCCCCCTGGCATAACATGTGCAAGTGTCTATAATACGTTATACAGTGTATGTGCCCCCCTACTCTCCTGCCCCCTGGCATAGCATGTGCGTGTCTATAATACATTCTACAGTGTATGTGCCCCCCTACTTTCCTGCCCCCTGGCATAGCATGTGTCTATAATACGTTCTACAGGGTATGTGCCCCCCTACTTTCCTGCCCCCTGGCATAACATGTGCAAGTGTCTATAATACGTTCTACAGTGTATGTGCCCCCATACTCTCCTGCCCCCTGGCATAGCATGTGCGTGTCTATAATACAGTCTACAGTGTATGTGCCCCCCTACTTTCCTGCACCCTGGCATAGCATGTGTCTATAATACGTTCTACAGTGTATGTGCCCCCCTACTTTCCTGCCCCCTGGCATATCATGTGCGTGTCTCTATAATACGTTCTACAGTGTATGTGCCCCCCTACTTTCCTGCCCCCTGGCATAGCATGTGTCTATAATACGTTCTACAGGGTATGTGCCCTCCTACTTTCCTGACCCCTGGCATAGCATGTGCGTGTGTCTATAATATGTTCTACAGGGTATGTGCCCCCCTACTTTCCTACCCTCTGGCATAGCATGTGCGTGTATCTGTAATTCATTCTACAGTGTATGTGCCCAGGCCTGTTTCTTGGCCCGGGCGAGTCGGGCCGCAATAGCCCTGGGGGGCGCAATTGCCCCGTCCCTGGAGACTCTGGAGGGGATGAAATTCCCCAGTTTGTGGAGCGCATTGATGTGGGGAAAGTTCCACGGGTCAGGTGCTGGCACTGCCCCCTTCCGACTGTAATGTCACGTGGTACACAAGTACTACGTGACATTACAGAAGTCAGAGGCTCCCTCGCACCACTTTCGTGCCACTTGGGTGGGGTGGGGTCGGGGTAGGGGCATAAGCATAACAATTAAAACACTTCAGGTCCCCCTGCAGCTAAGACCAGCCCCTCCCATCACAATGCCGGCAGGAAACTGATAATGGTGGGCCATTAGTCACTGAAAGGTTTCGTGCTGGCATTGTGAATGGAGGGGAGGTGCAGTGGGGTGTGGGGAGTGGGCGTGCATTGTAGGCAGCTTTGCCTCTCACAAAATAATAGTTTAAAGCGGCGCTATTTCTTTCATGCGGCTTCTTTTCCAAACTATATATCAATTCCACTTTAAACCACTTGCATGGCGCTGGTGATGAGTTACTTCATTATGCTGATAATAGTTTTGACCAGTGTTGATGAGTAAATATTCTTTAAGCCACGACTCGGTTTATTTATTTATTCATGCAATGTTTTCGGGTACATGGACACGGATAATTTATTTATTTATGCAATGTTTGTCGGATACCTGTATTCGACAAACATTGCATAAATAAATAAATACAGGTACCTGACAAACATTGCATGAATAAATAAATCCTTATAACAAGTCAACAGTCAGACTTTACTGTATCAAAGCATACACTTGATTCCCATTCAAAGAATTTTAAAGAGATTGTTTATTGGGTTCAGGTGTCTCCTTGTCATTGCCCTTTTGGCTTAGGTTGCCTCCAAACCCCCTTCAGCATCTTGTGTTCTTTGTTGGTTGTATATACTGCATCCTGTGCCATATTCATGGTCTCTTGGTGTGCCCAGTCCTCATTATCTGCAGCCTAAGTGGGACTGGGGCATACAATTGTCTTGGGCACCAATGAAAAAGTGACCCACCGTTGCGAATGGCAATTCATTCCTTGTGTGACGGACCGTTTGACTTTGGGTAGGAGTCCCTTAACGGTGTAGATTGTGAGCGGCGCGCGGGGTGCGGTGGAGATGGCGCGCGAGATGCGGTGGGAGTGGCACGCGGGATGCAGTGGGAGTGGCACGCGGGATGCAGTGGGAGTGGCACGCGGGATGCAGTGGGAGTGGCACGCGGGATGCAGTGGGAGTGGCGTGTGGGATGCAGTGGGAGTGGCGTGTGGGATGCAGTGGGAGTGGCGCGCGGGGTGCCGTGGGAGTGGCACGCGGGATGGGGTGTGTGGGGGCATTACTAGTGTTTCGCCCTGGGCACCAAATGGACTAGAAACTGCCCTGTATGGGCGCCCCTACTTTTCTGCCCCATATTAACGGAACAGGTGCAGTTCATTGAAGGGGAAAATCGTGATGGAGTTTATTGCCAGGGAGTACTCGTGAGGCCAGGGAATACTTGCGAGGCAGGGAATACTCGCGAGGCCCGGGAATACTCGCGATGCAGGGAATACTCGCGAGGCCAGGGAATATTCGATGCATTGGGAAAAGCCAGGAAACACCCGGAAGCTCCTGAGAAAGTCAACAGGTGGGGCGTGGCTGGAGATATTACTCCAAGAACCTCCCCTTCTCCAGTGTCCGGATGTTGTCAGAGGTTAATGTTGGCCTGACCGTATCACCCTTTTGAAGACTTCCGGACACCACCTCCATCATACAGCAACGTGGATGCAGAATATCATACAAGACCCCCCAGTGGCAGAACCCTGATGACTGCAGCTATGTACCAGGTAATACTGCATTTGCATGGGCTGTTCAGATCGAAGGCAGGGTATTCATCATTAAGAAGAGCGTGTACCCACCCCCACCAGGGCAGTTCCTAGCCAACTCGGTGCCCAGGGCAGAACTTCCCTGACTGGTACACGCCACTCCCAAAGTACACCTCTGTGTCACGCAACAAAACCCTCCTCAATATCTTTTATTTCTTTTATTTTTTTTATTTATAGTGTATTTAGGTTAATAAAAACCTTAAACACTTTGAAAATAATACATTATATAACATAACATCATACATAAGTTTCTAATAAAACATTAAAATACAGATTATTTAAAATCATTCCTTCTAATGCAATCTAAAATTCATCTAACTTCACATATATACTATTTTTATACTATACAAGTTTAAAAAGGAAAAAGGACTGCATATTAAAAGATATAATCAGCACAGTTCATCACAAAACTCCCAGTTTATCCCACTCTGATATAATTCGCTTCCATATATAGAAGGCAGCCCCTATATACACCAATGGATCTGCCATAAAGATACAAGACCAGAACCGGTCTGATTCAACCATTATATTATCCCCTACTAGATCTGTATACCCCGCTTCATACCAGCCCCTCAAAGTATAACAGGCCGTGAGTACATGTCTTGTAGTTTCCTATGATCCCCTACTAGATCTTTATACCCCGCTTCATACCAGCCCCTCAAAGTATAACAGGCCGTGAGTACATGCCTTGTAGTTTCCTATGATCCCCTACTAGATATTTATACCCCGTTTCATACCAGCCCCTCAAAGTATAACAGGCCGTGAGTACATGTCTTGTAGTTTCCTATGATCCCCTACTAGACCTTTATAGCCCGCTTCATACCTGCCCCTCAAAGTATAACAGGCCGTGAGTACATGCCTTGTAGTTTCCTATGATCCCCTAATAGATCTTTATACCCCGCTTCATACCAGCCCCTCAAAGTATAACAGGCCGTGAGTGCATGTCTTGTAGTTTCCTATGATCCCCTACTAGATATTTATACCCCGCTTCATACCAGCCCCTCAAAGTATAACAGGCCGTGAGTACATGTCTTGTAGTTTCCTATGATCCCCTACTAGATCTTTATACCCCGCTTCATACCAGCCCCTCAAAGTATAACAGGCCGTGAGTACATGTCTTGTTGTTTCCTATGATCCCCTACTAGATCTTTATACCCCGCTTCATACCTGCCCCTCAAAGTATAACAGGCCGTGAGTACATGCCTTGTAGTTTCCTATTATCCCCTACTAGATCTTTATACCCCGCTTCATACCAGCCCCTCAAAGTATAACAGGCCGTGAGTACATGTCTTGTAGTTTCCTGTGATCCCCTACTAGATCTTTATACCCCGCTTCATACCAGCCCCTCAAAGTATAACAGGCCGTGAGTACATGTCTTGTAGTTTCCTATGATCCCCTACTAGATCTTTATACCCCGCTTCATACCAGCCCCTCAAAGTATAACAGGCCGTGAGTACATGCCTTGTAGTTTCCTATGATCCCCTACTAGATATTTATACCCCGTTTCATACCAGCCCCTCAAAGTATAACAGGCCGTGAGTACATGTCTTGTAGTTTCCTATGATCCCCTACTAGATCTTTATACCCCGCTTCATACCTGCCCCTCAAAGTATAACAGGCCGTGAGTACATGCCTTGTAGTTTCCTATGATCCCCTACTAGATCTTTATACCCCGCTTCATACCAGCCCCTCAAAGTATAACAGGCCGTTAGTACATGTCTTGTAGTTTCCTATGATCCCCTAATAGATATTTATACCCCGCTTCATACCAGCCCCTCAAAGTATAACAGGCCGTGAGTACATGCCTTGTAGTTTCCTATGATCCCCTGCTAGATATTTATACCCCGCTTCATACCAGCCCCTCAAAGTATAACAGGCCGTGAGTACATGTCTTGTAGTTTCCTATGATCCCCTACTAGATCTTTATACCCCGCTTCATACCAGCCCCTCAAAGTATAACAGGCCGTGAGTACATGTCTTGTAGTTTCCTATGATCCCCTACTAGATCTTTATACCCCGCTTCATACCAGCCCCTCAAAGTATAACAGGCCGTGAGTACATGTCTTGTAGTTTCCTATGATCCCCTACTAGATCTTTATACCCCGCTTCATACCAGCCCCTCAAAGTATAACAGGCCGTGAGTACATGCCTTGTAGTTTCCTATGATCCCCTACTAGATATTTATACCCCGTTTCATACCAGCCCCTCAAAGTATAACAGGCCGTGAGTACATGTCTTGTAGTTTCCTATGATCCCCTACTAGATCTTTATACCCCGCTTCATACCTGCCCCTCAAAGTATAACAGGCCGTGAGTACATGCCTTGTAGTTTCCTATGATCCCCTACTAGATCTTTATACCCCGCTTCATACCAGCCCCTCAAAGTATAACAGGCCGTTAGTACATGTCTTGTAGTTTCCTATGATCCCCTAATAGATATTTATACCCCGCTTCATACCAGCCCCTCAAAGTATAACAGGCCGTGAGTACATGCCTTGTAGTTTCCTATGATCCCCTGCTAGATATTTATACCCCGCTTCATACCAGCCCCTCAAAGTATAACAGGCCGTGAGTACATGTCTTGTAGTTTCCTATGATCCCCTACTAGATCTTTATACCCCGCTTCATACCAGCCCCTCAAAGTATAACAGGCCGTGAGTACATGTCTTGTAGTTTCCTATGATCCCCTACTAGATCTTTATACCCCGCTTCATACCAGCCCCTCAAAGTATAACAGGCCGTGAGTACATGCCTTGTAGTTTCCTATGATCCCCTACTAGATATTTATACCCCGTATCATACCAGTCCCTCAAAGTATAACAGGCCGTGAGTACATGTCTTGTAGTTTCCTATGATCCCCTACTAGATCTTTATACCCCGCTTCATACCTGCCCCTCAAAGTATAACAGGCCGTGAGTACATGCCTTGTAGTTTCCTATGATCCCCTACTAGATCTTTATACCCCGCTTCATACCAGCCCCTCAAAGTATAACAGGCCGTTAGTACATGTCTTGTAGTTTCCTATGATCCCCTAATAGATATTTATACCCCGCTTCATACCAGCCCCTCAAAGTATAACAGGCCGTGAGTACATGCCTTGTAGTTTCCTATGATCCCCTACTAGATATTTATACCCCGCTTCATACCAGCCCCTCAAAGTATAACAGGCCGTGAGTACATGTCTTGTAGTTTCCTATGATCCCCTACTAGATCTTTATACCCCGCTTCATACCAGCCCCTCAAAGTATAACACGTCGTGAGTACATGTCTTGTAGTTTCCTATGATCCCCTACTAGATCTTTATACCCCGCTTCATACCTGCACCTCAAAGTATAACAGGCCGTGAGTACATGCCTTGTAGTTTCCTATTATCCCCTACTAGATCTTTATACCCCGCTTCATACCAGCCCCTCAAAGTATAACAGGCCGTGAGTACATGTCTTGTAGTTTCCTGTGATCCCTTACTAGATCTTTATACCCCGCTTCATACCAGCCCCTCAAAGTATAACAGGCCGTGAGTACATGTCTTGTAGTTTCCTGTGATCCCTTACTAGATCTTTATACCCCGCTTCATACCAGCCCCTCAAAGTATAACAGGCCGTGAGTACATGTCTTGTAGTTTCCTATGATCCCCTACTAGATCTTTATACCCCGCTTCATACCAGCCCCTCAAAGTATAACAGGCCGTGAGTACATGCCTTGTAGTTTCCTATGATCCCCTACTAGATATTTATACCCCGTTTCATACCAGCCCCTCAAAGTATAACAGGCCGTGAGTACATGTCTTGTAGTTTCCTATGATCCCCTACTAGATCTTTATACCCCGCTTCATACCTGCCCCTCAAAGTATAACAGGCCGTGAGTACATGCCTTGTAGTTTCCTATGATCCCCTACTAGATCTTTATACCCCGCTTCATACCAGCCCCTCAAAGTATAACAGGCCGTTAGTACATGTCTTGTAGTTTCCTATGATCCCCTAATAGATATTTATACCCCGCTTCATACCAGCCCCTCAAAGTATAATAGGCCGTGAGTACATGCCTTGTAGTTTCCTATGATCCCCTGCTAGATATTTATACCCCGCTTCATACCAGCCCCTCAAAGTATAACAGGCCGTGAGTACATGTCTTGTAGTTTCCTATGATCCCCTACTAGATCTTTATACCCCGCTTCATACCAGCCCCTCAAAGTATAACAGGCCGTGAGTACATGTCTTGTAGTTTCCTATGATCCCCTACTAGATCTTTATACCCCGATTCATACCTGCCCCTCAAGTATAACAGGCCGTGAGTACATGCCTTGTAGTTTCCTATGATCCCCTACTAGATATTTATACCCCGTTTCATACCAGCCCCTCAAAGTATAACAGGTCGTGAGTACATGTCTTGTAGTTTCCTATGATCCCCTACTAGATCTTTATACCCCGCTTCATACCAGCCCCTCAAAGTATAACAGGCCGTGAGTACATGCCTTGTAGTTTCCTATGATCCCCTAGTAGATCTTTATACCCCGCTTCATACCAGCCCCTCAAAGTATAACAGGCCGTGAGTACATGTCTTGTAGTTTCCTATGATCCCCTACTAGATCTTTATACCCCGCTTCATACCAGCCCCTCAAAGTATAACAGGCTGTGAGTACATGTCTTGTAGTTTCCTATGATCCCCTACTAGATCTTTATACCCCGCTTCATACCAGCCCCTCAAAGTATAACAGGACGTGAGTACATGCCTTGTAGTTTCCTATGATCCCCTACTAGATATTTATACCCCCTTTCATACCAGCCCCTCAAAGTATAACAGGCCGTGAGTACATGTCTTGTAGTTTCCTATGATCCCCTACTAGATCTTTATACCCCGCTTCATACCAGCCCCTCAAAGTATAACAGGCCGTGAGTACAAGCCTTGTAGTTTCCTATGATCCCCTACTAGATCTTTATACCCCGCTTCATACCAGCCCCTCAAAGTATAACAGGCCGTGAGTACATGTCTTGTAGTTTCCTATGATCCCCTACTAGATCTTCAGACCCCGCTTCATACCAGCCCCTCAAAGTATAACAGGCCGTGAGTACATGTCTTGTAGTTTCCTATGATCCCCTACTAGATCTTTATACCCCGCTTCATACCAGCCCCTCAAAGTATAACAGGCCGTGAGTACATGCCTTGTAGTTTCCTATGATCCCCTACTAGATATTTATACCCCGCTTCATACCAGCCCCTCAAAGTATAACAGGCCGTGAGTACATGCCTTGTAGTTTCCTATGATCCCCTACTAGATATTTATACCCCGCTTCATACCAGCCCCTCAAAGTATAACAGGCCGTGAGTACATGTCTTGTAGTTTCCTATGATCCCCTACTAGATCTTTATACCCCGCTTCATACCAGCCCCTCAAAGTATAACAGGCCGTGAGTACATGCCTTGTAGTTTCCTATGATCCCCTACTAGATCTTTATAACCCGCTTCATACCAGCCCCTCAAAGTATAACAGGCCGTGAGTACATGTCTTGTAGTTTCCTATGATCCCCTACTAGATATTTATACCCCGCTTCATACCAGCCCCTCAAAGTATAACAGGCCGTGAGTACATGTCTTGTAGTTTCCTATGATCCCCTACTAGATCTTTATACCCCGCTTCATACCAGCCCCTCAAAGTATAACAGGCCGTGAGTACATGTCTTGTAGTTTCCTATGATCCCCTACTCGATCTTTATACCCCGCTTCATACCAGCCCCTCAAAGTATAACAGGCCGTGAGTACATGTCTTGCAGTTTCCACCTCCACTTTACAGAATCTGCATAATCTTTTTTCTCTGAGTATTCTTTTCCAGGAACCAACATATTCTAGACGAGGTAGCATATTGAAGCTCAGCAACATAACACATCTACTGAACTCCCTCTTGCCCACCATTAATGCATATTTGCAAGGCTTATTGACAATCATCCCTTCGAGACTGTACGCGCAGAATCTGCTCTTTTCTCACACTCTATCCAAGTTCTTAATTGAATCCCATTGGATAGCTTTCTTACTGAGTTTACTATAGCAAGGCTTTAAATTATTACTTTCCATCGGTAATTTCAAATTGATCTCTTTCAGAAAGGTTAACACCGTCTTAGTTAGATCCTTTAGAACGTCATTATTCTGGACATCCTTTATCATTTCATTCCCCAGATTATTCATCAGCGCAGAGGTAGCGCACACGAGCAGCACAGAGAGGGAGCGTGCGCCTGCGTGCACCAGCCGTGTGCGCTAAACAGCATTCTGGCGCACCACGTATTCATGGAATTACCAAGCCATTTTGATCGCCGGCGCAGTGAATATCCCGCAGCGCCAGTTACGCCCCCAAGAACGCCTCTTGTGCAAGGAAAAGCCATTGAAATGGCCAATGCAGCGCAAAGGGCTGCGCTAACCCTGGACCAGCTTACAGGGCCGCTACACTGTAATTGCGTGAAAATACTATGCGAACCCCGCTCTGGGCAGCCAAAATGTGTGAAAATGTACTTGCGCACCCCTCGGAATACGCGCACCCCGGTCGCGGCAGGTAAATTGCGTACAAAAAGTAGCCCCTGTCGTGTTGGCTGCCTGTGGGGCATGGCCAGGGTGGATGGGCTGCCTGCGGGGCATGGGGAGGGTGAGTGGGCTGCCTGTGGGGCATGGCCAGGGTCTATGGGGTGGCTGCGTGAATTACTGGGATACGCGGGGAGTATCACACGCGATAGGCCTTGTGCGAGAGGGGTTCGTGTTTCACTGGGGTACGCGGGGAGTTTCACATGCGATGGGCCTTGTGCGAGCGGTGTACGTGTTTCACTGGGGCACGCGGGGAGTTTCACACACAATAGGCCTTGTGGGAGCAGGGTACATGTATTTGGGGGTGCGCGTGGAGTTTTACACGCGATTGGCCTGGGTACGTGTATTACGGGGGTGTGCGGGGAGTTTCATACGCGATAGGCCTTGGGCGAGCAGGGTACGTGTATTTTGGGGGTGTGTGGGGAGTTACACACGCGATAGGCCTTGTGCGAGCGGGGTACTTGTTTCACTGGGGTACGCGGGGAGTTTCACACGTGATAGGCCTTGGGCGAGCGGGGTACGTGTATTTTGGGGGTGTGCGGGGAGTTTCACACATGATAGGCCTTGTGGGAGCAGTGTACGTGTATTTGGGGGTGCGCGTGGAGTTTCACACACAATAGGCTTGGGTACCTGTATTTCGGGGGTGTGCATGGAGTTTCACACGCGATAGGCCTTGGGCGAGCGGGATACGTGTATTTTGGGGGTGTGTGGGGAGTTACACACGCGATAGGCCTTATGGGAGTAGGTTACGTGTATTTTGGGGGTGTGCGGGGAGTTTCACACACGATAGGCCTTGTGGGAGCAGGGTACGTGTATTTGGGGGGTACGCGTGGAGTTTCACACGTGAAAGGCCTTATGGGAGCAGGTTACGTGTATTTGGGGGGTATGCAGGGAGTTTCACACGTAATTTTGCATTGTGGGGCCTCCCGGGTGTGGCCTTCCCCCCCCTCCCCATGCCCTGCAGGCAGCCCACACCACAGGGGACTACCCCATGGCCTGCAGGCAGGACACACCACAGGGGAGTAGCCCACAATCTCCCCATGCCCTGCAGGCAGGCCACATGCCACCATGCACATCTGAGCACACCTGTGAGCCCCGACTCATGTCCCCATGTCTCCCCACCCACTCACCCATCCAGCAGTGAGGGGCACCTGCCAGCAGACCCCGACTCATGTCCCCCCACCCACTCACCCACCCAGCAGTAATGGGCACCTGCCAGCAGGCCCCGGCTCATGTCCCCCCACCCACTCATCCACCCAGCGGTGAGGGGCACCTGCCAGCAGGCCCCAACTCATGTCCCCCCACCCACTCACCCACCCAGCAGTAAGTGGCACCTGCCAGCAGGCCCCGGCTCATGTCCCCCCACCCACTCACCCACCCAGCAGTGAGGGGCACCTGCCAGCAGGCCCCGACTCATGTCCCCCCACCCACTCACCCACCTAGCAGTGATGGGCACCTGCCAGCAGGCCCCGGCTCATGTCCCCCCACCCACTCACCCACCCAGCAGTGATGGGCACCTGCCAGCAGGCCCCGACTCATGTCCCCCCAACACATCATCATGATCCACACTCATGGCCCTCATGCCCACCCAAAACCCACCCCACGCCACCCCAGACCAAACACCCAAACAAGTATTCCATCCACTCCACATTGAAATCACCATGTCATGACAGATCCCAAATAAGAAGTATGGCGTTTCAAGACTGGGAGCCGGAGCGTTTTCTTCAGCTGCTGCATCACTCGTGGATTTGCCCTGCTTTCATACGGGGGACGTCCTTCTTTGTAACACCCGACCTGCCTGGTCCAAAGGAAAGCAACAGAGGACTGTGACGCCCTTGACCACACCCCCCGCCAAGCCCGCTCTGCTTGGCCCTTATTAGCCCACGTCACAGCGCACCCGCGCGCGCACTCGGCAAGTACTATAAGTACTGTTTGCTGTGCCGATCCTCTGCGCGTTTCAAGACTGGGAGCCGGAGCGTTTTCTTCAGCTGCTGCATCACTCGTGGATTTGCCCTGCTTTCATACGGAGGACGTCCTTCTTTGTAACACCCGACCTGCCTGGTCCAAAGAGGTGACTGTGCGTGAAGCACGTTGTGCACTTCTACTCAGCATCCACGTTGTGCACTTTGTGTTTGTGTGTCACTTTTAACCGCTTTTGCTGGCCCCTAATATAGCTCTCCGTTTTCTTTCCTTTTTTTTTTCTCTCTCTTTTCTTCTATTGTATTTCTTTACAGGACTGTGACGCCCTTGACCACGCCCCCCGCCAAGCCCGCTCTGCTTGGCCCTTATTAGCCCACGTCACAGCGCACCCGCGCGCGCACTCGGCAAGTACTATAAGTACTGTTTGCTGTTCGTGGGTCGCGAGGTCCTGGTCCAAGGTATTATTTTTCCTTCTTCTTTTTTATTTTTCTTGCTACTTTTTGTTTATTTATATATTTTTCTTCTTCATCTCCTAACTGTGTGGCCAATTGCATGATTCCCTACACATTAACCACCAGCATGCCGCCCATTCTAGAGACTCGGACAAAACTGATGGAATTTGGGCGTGCAAGTGCTACGAAAAAAATTCTTCTCCAACCCCGACTCACAAGCCTATTACCATGTGTGGGATGTGTTACAACTCAACTTTCACACTCAGTTTCTGATAACATGCATCTATGTCCAACTGAGGGGTTCATGTCTGAGGTAGAGGGTCAGCTTGGCCTCCAGCCTCCAAAAACTCAATCTGTTCTTATGGGGTCCAACGCCCGAGATCAACCCTCTAGCCCCAGTTCTCCTGACCCCATGCTTACAACTGCTACTGACATGCCACCTCGAGAAACCAGCTTATATAATGCCCCCACTGATAACACAATAATAGCAGCCTGTGTTGCAGGCGATTTACGAACAACTCCAGCTCTCTTTCTGGGGGACACTATGCCCCAACCTGTTCAGTGCTCAGTGTTGGCCCAACACAAACTGAGACAAGCTTACACTCATATGACTGTGATTGGGGAAATAGAGGAGGAGGATATTAATTTCATGAACCTCTCCAATCGGACTGAGGAGCGCTCTGAAGAAGTTTTTTATGTGTGCTCAAATACCGGTGATTTAATCCAGCTAGAGCGAGATATTATTAACCATTTTGGTGAAAATGGTGAGAATCCATCTCCCGTGTTGCCTCATGATAACACGGCAGTGGTTGAACTGACGGTTTCGCCTGTTACACACCCGTCTCGTCCCCCTGAACCAATAGAGGAAGCTGATTCCTATATAGCACCCACCCCGAGGCAACCACGTTTTGATCAGGTTCCCAGAGTCTCTGATTTCTTTCTCAACCCCAATCTTAGAGAGAGATACTCCTTTCCAGAGGCTCCGGCCCTAAACAACACATTGTCAGCAATGAATACAGCCCTGTTAGCTGTTGCAAAACTGTACGAAGGTTTGGATGCAAAAGTTTCAAAACAGACTTCCTGTTTTAAGCAGTTACTTTCCCTGTACTCAAAAATCATACCACAAATTAATCCATCAAGTCAGACTCATGAGCTCTTGAGCTCAAAAGTCACCTATGCAGTTTGTACACAGACACATGATACTAATTTGCCTTTACAAACAGAAGGGGCTCCAATCCAACCTAAATTATCTACGATGCCGATCACAGACCTATCTCCTATTATAATCGAAGATATCAATTCTCTTGACAGTACCACTAAGATAACGGCAGGTTCTGCCATGATACCACCAACTGGTAATACGAATGCTCCCACGCCCGTGCTTACCTCTATACCAGAGCCAAATGTTTATGCGGACGTTCCTGCACCTGCCGTAAGCTTAAAGACAAACCAACTCACCTGTCCACTAAAGCAAAAGAATATGTTAGAGGTATTTGGCATAACCTCTGCCAAACCCACTACATTACGGTCCATCAAAAGAAGGAAAGTTCAATTCGTCAAGCCCAAGACTCCTGCCACAAAATCAACAGTGGGCAAAAAACGCAAAAATCAGGAGGATTCACCAATTGATCAGTCGACCGTCTCTATTTCTGATCTTGGCATCACAAACCCGGAGGTGACTCCTATAGTTGTGCAGGTTGTTCCGCATAAACCATTGGACGATCTGGTGCAGATGGTCGATGCAATAGCAAACAGCAAGACCCTCAGCTAAAAAGCCCTGATAGAATTCCCCTTGTCTCATCAATTGCTGCTGTAACAGCCCCAGTGGAGTCTGTGTCCCAATCGCCTGATCTCCAGAGTGCTCCCATGTTGGGGGAGATTCAGTTGCAAGTACAGAAATCCATTGACTTATACTTGAAGTCTCTGTCAAAAAAGGCCTCTCAGTTCATAACTCAGGAGTCCTGTGACGCCGTGCCCCTCATATCTGTGGATGACCAGACTAAGATTGACCCCTTACAATCTGACAACAGACGAGCTCCACAGTCCTATGGCCAACCGGAACAGAGCCCAGATGCCCACAATGCCCTGCCAAGAGAAGATAGCTTCCCGAAAAACACGGAGGATCAAATCAGAGCCTCTGTGGAAGCATACTTGAAGCGTAATGCCAGTCTCAATCCTCAGATAAACGTATTACATCAGCCTCAAGCTTCTATTTTCACCCCTGTCCCCATCTCTAATCAAACTTCAGTTTCTCGACAAGAGCTACGAGATGAGATCAAAGCCTCTATTGAAGCCTATATCCACCAATCAAATGAGATGAATCCATCTAAACTGGCAGAAAAAGGGGTTTCCTTCGCTCAAACCCCTTATACAGGGACCAAAGGCGTTTGTTCCCATTGACCAAGATAGAAGAGCCCGTTCTCCAGGCAGGCCACCAATACTGTCGAGAGATCGACCTGCGCAGACCAAACCGAAACAAGGCCCATTTCATCATCGCTTTGTAATAAAATGTCGAGACGCCCCATTTAAATCGTATGATCTGAATCGGTCAAGTATCCTCAACATCTGTGCAGAAGTTCTGGCCCTCTCAGCTATTTCATCACTGGATATTGAACAGATCGAGTTTATAAACCATGCGGACCTGTCTGTTGTCCGCTTATACATTCGATCTTTATTGATAGCTGAGACCTTGTGGCAGGCCAGAATGGCATTATTTGACCTGGGGTTCATTTTATCACAAGAAACAATACCTGGTCCTACAACACTACAGGGCCACATGTCACATATATTCACATCATCCTCCAATGGCTCTTCGCAACAAGAAGTGACGACCCGAACAAGACAAGCATAACTATGCCATGATACGAAGATTCTAACTTTGATCTCGTGGAATACACGAGGTCACAGCCATTTGAATTCTATACCAAGCAAGGACTTAAGTGACAGTGACATTGTTGCCCTTCAGGAAACATGGCTTGTCCGGCCACCGATTTGGGACTCCCATACTATCCATTTTACCCCCGCAGAAAAAGGCGCCCATGGTAGACCTAAAGGAGGGCTTATACTAGCAGTAAAAAAGACCTGTGGACTAGAGGCAACCATGTGCAAAGTTCCTTCTGGCTCATTCCAGGTAGTAAAGCTATCTAATACTCACCATAGAATAGCAATTGTTAATATCTATTGGTGTAGTAACACACTAGCCTCCGAAGAATTTTTTCAGCAACTTGTAGAAATTTTAGATGGATTGGCCATCGAAATAGCCTTAACACATATTCTGATACTAGGCGATCTCAATTTACATCTTATCTCAGAAGGGCCCTTGCCGGAAGATGAAATTAAATGGTCATCTATCATGGCTGAGCGCAACTTCTTGAGGCTAAATGGAAATGTGAGGGGCGACTGCCCCGCTCAGCCAACCTGGCAAAGAGGTGCCCAATACGCTATAATTGATTACATTTATATTAATGCTAAAAATTTTAACTCAGTCCAAAAACTGGAAGTTCTTAACACAAATTTAAGTGATCATCATAAACTTAAACTGTCATTACAGATTGGCTATGCACAAATAACACAATGGTTTAACACATATGTAATTGGGGCTGTCGTGAATAATGGGAGAAATAGATTGTCTTGGGACAAAGAAAAATTGAGAATTCTCAATTGCAACCTTGAGACCATGTATCGGAGTAATCTTGTAGTTAAAGATTATACAGCTGCCATGCATATATTTACTCGAATTATTCCAAGCCATGGGCAGAATATACAGCGGCACACTCATGCCCATGATTTGGAAATACGTTATCGAAAATCTGACCTAAAACGGGAAATTCAATATTTGCGGAACTTACAAAAAATAAATATGGCTGAAGAAATAAGAACATCCAAACGAAAGTATAAAAAATGGCTCAAAGTAAAAAGAGCCAAGTTATACGAACTGGAGGGGAAAACAATGCTCAAACAATTAGTTACAAAATCCACAGCTGGTATTTGGGCCCTACTCAATCGTACATCTGACATTTCTCAACATGTAGCCCAAATAAACTCTATTTCCTCTGAGACATGGCAGTCGTATTTTCAGAAACTTTATCTCTCTCCCTTTCCTGACATGCAACTAAATCTCTGTTTGTCAATGGCATCAAAAGAACTCACGTTTGATATTGACGACATCAAATTATGCATCTTGAAATTGAGCTCGTCCCGGGCAGTAGGCCCAGATGGGCTGCATAACGCCATGTTAAAAAAGTACATTGACGAATGGGCAGGTATCCTTTATCGTATTTTCAATCATGTGTCGAATTCTGGTGTCATTCCTGAGACCTGGAAAAAATCCATCATTCTCCCGATTTACAAAAAGGGTAATCACGAGAATCCCAAATCATATAGGCCAATTGCATTACTAGATTGTCCTGGCAAATTATTTGCCAGATTACTCTTGAAACAATTTACCATATGGCTAGAGAATAGCAATTTACGAGATCCATTTCAAACGGGTTTTTTGCAAGGGATAGGCACTGGCATAAACATCATCACCTTATCAAGTCTTATCCAACGAGCCTATCAAAGAAAACAGCCTCTGTATCTTGCCTTTATCGACTTTCAAATGGCATTTGATGCGGTGCCAAGAGAGCTCTTGTGCAAAGAATTGATTGATGTTAACTGTCCATGGTACATTCTGAAATGGATAATCCAACTATATACCAACACTACAATTCAAGTAAAACTCACCAATGACGGCCTATTAACTTCTCCAATTGTCACAGCTAGAGGCCTGAAGCAGGGCTGTTTACTAGCTTCAGCCCTGTTTAACTTCTTTGTCTCCGACATTCACCAACACTTTAGCAAAGTGATATCTGATTCTCCTAGAATCATGGGAGTTCAGATTCAATGGCTACTCTATGCTGATGATATGGTCCTAATGTCACACACTCCCAAAGGCTTACGTCAACTATTAGGTGCCCTCAACGTCTATACAAAAGCAAATGGCATAACAATTAACATTGCTAAGACAAATGTCATTCAATTTGGCACTAAGAGGCAAAGCATATCTCAGCTTTACTGGCCTCTTCAAAACAGCAAGAACATTGTTACTAATGTCTATGTGTATTTAGGTATGGTCATCTCCAATCTGTGTGCCCCTGATCAGTATAACAAAAAAGGGCTTCATAAACTGCAAATGTGCATCTCACAAGCTAAAGTCATTAAAGCGAGATACTATAAATTCTCTCTTTTACCGATCCTCACATACTTTAAACAAAAGGTGAGTCCAGTCATTTTATATGGTGCCGAGACCCGCTGCATCATGTCATACACCTACTGGGCCACCAGGGAAGGTCGGTTTTGGAGACAAATTTTACAGTTACCAACCTCACAACCATTGCCACTTGTAAGATATGAGTTGGGGCTAATCTCACTATATGCAATCTACAAGTGGAATTTATGTGCCTTATATCGCAAATGCCTCTTAAATCAAGCCACAACAGGGATTACCAATATCATATCCATCTACCTACTAAGATCTATGGACACCTTTCCGAAAGCATGGCGGCAAAAAATCCAATCTATTCTAGGAAAAGCACAGATAGATCCAGCCTTATTACTAGAGAATCCAGATAAAGCGAGATCAAAAATCTGGGAGGCTGACTGGATTCATACACGCCTAGCCTGTGCTAACTATAAAAACTTTGAGGTTTTTCCATTCGAACTTAAATGTTATAACACAGTGGCTGACTACTTGGTGAGGTCTCCTAATTCAAGTCACCGTAATGGTTTCTTGAGATTCAGGCTAAATTTATGGTTGACCAACGATGTGTTGAATCGCAGGGACAGTGTCAACAGCTATTTGCCCTGCCGATTCTGTGAACAGCATCCAGAAACGCTTCAGCATCTATGCACTGAGTGTGATAGACTAGTATCAACCCGCTGTACTCATTTTAAACCCTTATTTTTGGCCCAAGAGATTCTGACCTCAAAACATTTATGGGTCCTATTACTCCACACCAACAGAAAGGCCGTAAGATATGCTGTGGTTAATTACCTGCATCAGCTCAAAATACCAATGTATGCAAAGCCAAAACTTCATTGTAATGTTTAAGCATATTGTATAACATTCTTGATTTTTTCTTCCTTTTTTGTATATACTACATTTATGTAAATTGTTGTGAATTTGTACATATATGATGAATCACTTGTTTTCAAAGTTGAAAGGTCTCGATTGATCGCGACCAAATCAACTATTAATTAAAAAAAAAAACAAAAAACAAAATAAGAAGTATGCACATCAATACATGTCCGTCAGACACACACAATGGGGGCAAGTGAATGAGAAAATCCACATCAGGACATGCACAAAACAAATGAGAGAATAACACACAAATGAAGTATCAAATCAAAATCTATTAAATACAAAATAAACGCAATGAAAGAAAATCACACAAGCAAAAAAAAATCAAACAAAAGGCTGGATGTCCAAAATGATAAAAAAAAATATGAATGTAGAATCCAAATAAATCCAAATGAAAATAGCTCCAAAGGCTACGTCCATCAAACAAAATCCAAAGGTAAAGAAAACATAAAAAACCATTGCTCCATGGGAAAAAAAATTAGCAAGAAGTGAAATCCATTCCAGAACTATGTACAATTTAAAAATCCAGGGTCCATGAGCCCAACAATCCAAATGAAACCTACAAAAATCCCTACCTAATAAATAGCTATATACAAAAATGTGGGGCATAGTCCAATGGCCCCAAATGAAAGAAAAATATAAAGGAAACTTAACACTAATGAACTATATACAATGGCGGCGGACAAGTCCAACGGCTCACTAGTTGATGTACCGGGCCAGGACATCATCGAACTCCTGTTCAACGTCCTGGAGGCGGGCCTGTTCACTGGCCCCGAGGTCTCGCAGGGACAATGCCATGTTCACCTCCAAATCCCTGCGAATTCCCTCGAGGCACTCAGCCCGCCTCAGCGCATGGAGTTCTCCACCCTGACCATAGTGAGCCGTGCCTCTTCCGCCCGCCGCCGCTCCACATCTATTGCCTGGCCCAACCGCTGCCACACGGAAGACACTGCCAATCCAGGGTCCTCCTGCCCTTGGGCCGATGCCTGCCCCTCTGATGTTGATGGCCCCGAGCCATCATGGCTCCCACCTTGAGCCTGCTGCTGCCGTGCATGTGCCCTGCCTTGTGATGCCTGCACGTCCTCCTCCTGCTGGGGTCCAGTTGTTGGGGTGGCCACCCCTGTTGGACCTCCGACCCCCGACTGTGGCAGGGATGTGTCCTCCACCAGCCTGGCCGCTGGGTCAGGGGCAGCTCCACAGGGTGGCCAGGTGATACTTGGGCAGGAAGATGGCACAGAGGACGACTGGCGCATAGGGGGTTCAGTTGAGGAGGGGGTCGGCTCAAGACCCAGCAGACGGAGGAACTCAGTGCTGGTGACCTGTCCTAGTAGGTTGACGTGGTCAAAGAGATATGAGAAATGACTTGCATTCTCCTCATGAGAAGTCTGCAAGTCATCCCGCATGTCACGTTGACGCAACGCCACCCTAGCTAGGACAGGCTCAACCCGGTTACGGATTGCCACGTCCACAGGGAGAGGAAGGCCAGTTGTTGTGAGCGGATCCCCTCCCTGAGAACGGGTCTGGATGTAGGCATCCCTGGTGGTGCCGGATGATGCAGTCACAGGATCGGTGACAGGATTACACACAGGCACCTTCGCGGTGGCCTGTGCTGCCTCCTGTCCCTGGCCCTGGACTGCACCACTAGCACCACTGGATTCCCCACCTCCAGGCCCCGTGCGTGGGCCTTCCACAGCCTCCTCCTCAACCAAACCCTCCACCAACCTGGATGACTCTGTGCCATCTACCTCCATAGCCCCCTCTGGGGGCTCAGCTGCCCCTTCTGCTGCCGAGGAGTCCACCTCTGACCTCCCCCTCTTGGACCTGCCCTCGGCAGCTGCGGCCGCGGACGTGGCACCAGACTCCTCACTCCCCGAAGAGATGGTAACCTGGGAGGGGAGCTGGGCCTTGCGTTTCCGGCTGGCGGTGGGATCCCTGCTACTTTGCTCCACAGCACTGTCTCCGCCCTCTTCATCAGTTGACGCTGCAGACAGGGAGAGACAGAACACAGGCATTAGGGCACTGTACAATGGTCTGATACACACATGACAGTTGCACATGAGGGCAGTCTGAAACTTCACACATGGCATCACAACACCCAACACACCTATCATCAGAACCCACACACATGCGTAAATTAACAGGACTGTTGCATCTGGCAGCAGCATCCATACACTTACAACAGCATGAGCATCCGACGGTTAACCTGACGTCACATGCAACACAGGGAGTGTCCCACACATGCACACACGCCACCAGACATACATGCATCTGTACATCGCCACCACCTGTCGCGGTGAAATCATCGCCATCCATGTCACATCTGCCAATCAGCCTCCTACATGTCGGTGTCACATGCATCCATGGTGTATCACAGTGGCAAACATGTCAAATACACACACACGCACATGTACATTGTGCACATACATGACGGTGGAACCAGCATCCATGTGTCACACCACAACCATGCCACAGTACATACACATAATTCCAAACATGTATGTGCTGACACATGTATTTGGCCACCATGCATTGTTACACATACACCATTGATGTGCCTCACACATGACTGGACTCACATGTGGCAGGCACATGTCCCTGTACATACACATCCATACATGGGCCTTCCAAGACATATGTCCAACCTGCACACTCCTGCCACACCTCAACATGCACAGCGTCCAATCAGTACGCATGTTCACTTATCGCTTGACTCCGGAAGGGTCTGCCTCTTAAGGATCTGGACGTGGAGCGCTGGGTGTATGCGTTCCAGGATCCTCGTCTGGATGTTGGTCAGGCGGACCCGGCACCCCTCTGCATCCTCTGCCTTCAAGAGGCGCCGGGCTGAGGGTCCTGGACCTGAAGTCCTCCCAGCGCTTCCGGACGTGTTGCATGTCGCGGGTTGCCACCCCCTCCACGTTGATGGCAGCCACAATGTCCTTCCAGATCCCCTTCTGTCCTTCATTGTCGGCGCGTGAACTTCCATAGAGGGCATTATAATGTCCCAGGACTTGCTCCACCAGGATGCCAACTTCATTGGCACTGAAGCTGGCAGCCCTCTGCCTCTCTGCTGGGGGGTTGCTACTGGTGCCAGATGGTGTTGTGTCGGACATGGCAACCCCCGAGGCAGGTGTGGGTGGGAAACTGGGTCCTGGGGCTGGGCTTTGGAGCGATGGAATACCAGTCGGGAGTCTTCTGTTCCAGCAGGGGTGGTCACAGCAACTGGACCCCTGCAGATGGCTGACGTGCAGACACCAAAGAGCAGGGCAGGTGTGTTGCAGGCAGGCAGCAGCAGATGTCAGGTGGGAGCGTGCTCGGGGCTCTGGGGGGCAGGAAAATGGCCTTCAGGGTAGGAGCGTGGTCTTCTGTGTGTTGTCGCATGGCCAGCTTGATACGGAGTGACTTGGCACGTGAAAAAAGTGCACATCAGCGTGTAATTCGAGGAAAGGCTCTTAGCGCGTAAGCGCAGCTGTGACGTTACGTGCGTGGGCGTTTCCCTTGTGACAGGTGCATAGTGAATCAGCACGTGAAGACACAGCAAGTACGTGTATTAATGCGTGTTATTGGAGGAAAGGCCCTTAGCGCGTACGTGACGTTGCACGTGTGGGCCGGTTTAAAAGGTACGCGTAGGACGCCATTTTCTTGTAAGTGCTTTTCGTGGAGAGCGAGTGGGTGAATTTTGTACTTCTTGTCGGTTCACACGTGATTACTTCACAATGGTTCCAGTTCGTACTCCTTGTATACTCAGACAGAGTTCTATTCTTCTTTTGGCGGGGGTGTTGCCAACGCGCACACGCGTGTCTTTTTCACGTTCATTTCCCAGGCAGACGGTGAGTCGCGCTCGTATTATCCAACTGTGGTTGCCACCGTGTGTCGCATACCCATTCAGAGGTCATTGTAGCCTGCGTGTAACACGCGTACGCTCCTTTTTGTGTTTCTGGGTGCCACAGCGTAGTGCAGGTTATTTTTTCCACGCACGTGGTCTACCAGGGGTCGCGTGCACGTTAAATTTTGTTTTCGGGGTGCTTGAGCGTTGCGTGACCCGTCATCTTCCTCAGGGGTCACAGACAGCCTTGCTAGAGCACTAGGGTACGTATTCCATCTAGTACCCTACCCCTTTCACCCCAATTGCTCAGGACAATTGTTTACTGCACCTCCCATTCGCACAAGAACATCAGTGCCATGGTTGGGAGGCGACCAAGCAGTAAGGGAGGTAAAGGTGGCCTACCTCCAAGAGGTGCGCACGGTAGGGGACATGGCCAGGATGTGCAGGGTGGCCCAAGAGGCCAGTGTGTGGAGGACCAATCAGGGACACCTATGCCCCGCCCCCCCCAATGGGTCAGGGAGATGCAGCTGACACCATCCCAGCTCAGCCCTTGTTACTCCCACCCATATTGTCAACTGAACCGGTACAGGATGACTCCCAGGCTGACTTCCGTGTCACCAAGTGAAAGCCACGTGTGGGGGTGAAAGTTGCTGTCACCAGGCCCCGTGGATCTGGGGCAGCAATGTCATCTGCTGCCCCAAGTAGCCAGGGTGAGGAGGCGGCAGGGGCAGCTGCACCTCAATCAACCCCAGCTCCGAGTCACCCAGCCAGGACAGTGTTGGTCCAAGTCCATCACACAGAGGTTGGTCCTGCCGACATCACCCAGCAGCCAATGCCTGCAGTGAGACCCTTGGCCATCGTGCCTTTGGATACTTCTAGTGCCCAGTCCACCTGCGCTCCTGCCCCTACCAACCAGAGCGGCGTGAGCCACTCAGGGTCCGCACAACCTCTCAAGAGGAAGAAGGGTGCTCTTGCGGTACAGGCTGGGACCCCAGCCATGGCTACCCACTCCAGCACATCAAGGAAGCCTAGTTTCAATGATGCAGAACTAGACGCACTTGTGGGCTACGTGACGGCCCATGGCCGCGAAATGGTGGTGACTGCAGGGTGCAAGACGACGCCTGCTCAACGTAGGGCCCACTGGCAGACCATCGCGGACCACATAAGTTCCCTTGGATTTGTGAGGCGCATAGCTGATGATTGCTCTAAGCGGTGGAATGACCTGAAACGCAGAGCAAAGAACAAGCTGGCTTCAATCATGCCTCTACTCTGGTGACTGGCGGTGGGTCTCCACCAGAGGACGAACAACACACTGAACATGAGTCTGTCACTGGAGCCTTCATCACAGAGGATCAGATCCAAGGCGTGGGAGACCTACCAGATCTTGAAGCAATGTCCGGTGAGTGCCCATGCATGTGTGTGCAATACGTGTGTATGTTGCTTGGGTGATGTGTTCTGATTGAGTACCAGGTGAGGCTGTGTAGTCATGGCTGCTATGGGTCACCCATGTGGTCCCTCCATACCATTCCCCGCCCTTGGGTTTGGGTTGCACAGTATCTATTCTGACCGCAGTTGCCAATTTGCACCTGATTACTGCACTTGCCCTTCAATTGGCATCATGCCACAACATTGTTCATACTGTTTTCCTGTTCATTCTGCCTGATTGATTGAATTCTTCGCATTTTTACCACACATTTTCGTGCCATACTGCCACTAATGTAACATACTTCAGTCTTAGATTACACCCCACAATGGCCCACATTTATTACCTTGCTATGGGAATGATTTCACCATTCAGGCTGATTGAGTAATGTGCACCTACACATGGCCTGCACACAATCATTTTGGGGCCCTGTTTGGATGTGGAACATGACTATTGTCTTCTGTCATGTTGAAGTGACCAACCATTGATGTATCCATGTGGCTGCCATCACTGCATCAGTGAACACTGGCTTTGTTGCAGCGTGTGGCACATGCATGTTTTGTCACACTATTTAGCATGTTTTATTTCATGATGTCCATCTCACATGGATGGGTGACAGTACTGATTTCCTACCATTTGGTTGTACTTGTCAAATGTACCATGGGTATGCTACGTGCCATCTGTGTGCTGGCATGTGTCATGTATGTGGATTGTCCATGCCACTCACAGGCTAATGTGTGATGCCAGTGCTATCCAGCATGCAGCACATGTGTTGCTTTTCCATCTTGTAGTCCTCAGTGTCTGCTTTTTCCCTCCCCTTCCAACTCATTAACAGTGCATGCATGCCAGAGTTAGTGTCATGTGTGACATGTGTCATTTATGTACTGGATGTCTGCCTCCTCATGCCTATGCGTGTGGCCTATGGTGCTCATGCCTGTTTTCATTACTTTTCTTTTATGTTTTTGCAGGTGATGAGGCCCTTGATGCTGTTGAGGAGGAGGAGATGGTGCAGAGCCAGCAGTACTCACAGCCACGACCGGGCACCAGTGGAGGACGTGGGGTGGTGGTGGGTGAAAACCCATTACTCCTACAGACCATACTGTCCACGGGTGTCTCTGGGTACACCTCCGGAGACCTCTATGAATCAGGTGCTGAATCGGACATTGAGACATATGTCCCGTCGCAGGTGAGTGTTTCTGGCAGGGATGCTGTTCTGTCCAACCCACCTGCACTGGGGGTAGACCCCTCTATGGGGCATTCAGTGTTGGAAAGTCCGCCTGTGGCGGTTACGGATGCAGGGTCACACTCCACAATATTTGCTCCTGTTCCTGGGCCAGCAGATCAAAGGAGGAATGCAGTCCTGCAGCCTCAGGCAGTGCCAGCACCAGTTGTCCTGTCTTTGGGTTAGATACTTGGGTTCCTGACACACACACGCCTCCTGCTTCCCCTTTCAGTCTGCAGTCCAAACTGGGTATACATCCCTAGTGGTGATTGTTGTTGATTTGTCCACTGCATGGTGGATTTATATATGGTTCTGACTCCATGACTGTTTCCTTATGTACATGTACCTTCTTCATGTCTTAACAAGCCTGTCTCCTTTTCAGATGTAGTTCATGTTGTATGCAGTTCACTGACACATTTGCCTACCAGCCACACTCTGCAGTTGGAAGGGGTCGATGTGCTGCCTTAGTCGGGTTGTGACACTTGCACTACTTTAATTTGTTACTGTCATATGTTGCCACTGTTTGATCCTGTACTGATGTTTTCTCATGCTAGTAAGTATTTGCTGATGTGTCTTGTTTTTCATTCATTACTGAGAGGCAATTTTCTGTGGCCTGTTTCCATTAGGGACAGTGCACTTTCTGACACTTGTGTAATGTGTTGTGCATTAATTTGGTTGCTTTCACATTGCATACCATGCCATGGTGTGTTGGGTAGGTGAGTTGGGGAGGGTGACATGCCTCTATTTTGATGTGGTATTTTGCAAGGGGGTAGTCGTTCATGCTGCATGAAGGGGTGGCTTTTTCTGACACAGCATTGGGTATGTTTGAGTAGCTAGGGATGCACACACTGTAGCACTTCCAGGTGAACAATCTCAGGGTGGTATGGTTGTGACACTTGACTGTCCCTTTTGTCATCATCATTGATTGTCACCTGGTATGTACCAGGCCTGTATGCACTCCGCAGGGGTGGGATTTTAGGTGAAGTAATTTGCCACAAGCTGGGTACGGGCTGCCTCACCACGTGCCCTTTCACCTCCAATGCGCAGCGGCCGTGCATGTGGTTGGGGATGTGGGGGCACCACCATGTCCAGCGGCACGACCCACCGGGTTGCAACGTTGTGCAGGACACATGCTGCCACTATGATCCTGCACACTACTGGGGGCGCGTATAGCAGCTGCCTACCAGAGCGGTCAAGGGAGCGAAAGCGTAACTTCAGCACTCCGAATTTGCGCTCCACTATGCCCCGGGTTTCAATATGGGCTGTGTTGTATCTTACCGGGGGTGGTATGGTGGGTTTGTGTATTGGCGTCATCATATATGTGCTCAGAGGGTAGGCACTGTCCCTTGGGGAGGTGATAATGGTTGTCATTAGTTGGGTTTCCCATTTCTCAGTGTCTGACATGCATGCATGTGCAGAGGCATTTGTACTCACAAATTAGCCATGTGTCGCCATGCCTCCCAGCTTCCAGGTCCCGGTTTAGGGGTGACATTCTGAAAATGAAACTGTCGTGGGTGGACCCTGGATAGTTGGCATATACTGAGGTGATGATTCCCTTGGCATCACATACAACCTGCACGTTGATGGAATGCCAGTGCTTGCAGTTTCGATAGATGTGCTCAGTGGCCCTGGGAGGACGTAGAGCCACATGGGTGCTATCAATGGCACCAAGCACTTTGGGGAAGTGTGCCACCCCGTAAAAGTCCTGGACCACGGCCTGCCTTTCTGCAGGTGTTCTGGGCAGGTATATGTGCCTGCGGACTGATGGGCGTGCAGTCATGATGGCCAACACCTGGTGTAGGCAGCGTGACTGCGTGGCCTGTGAGACACCACCAACTATGGCAGTTGTCTGCTGAAATGACCCAGTAGCCAAGCAGTGCAGTACATTGAGCAACTTTTCCAAGGGGCTCAGTGCTTGGGAGCACAGGGTGGGTGATGCGAGGTCATCCTCCCACTCAGCAACCAGTTTTAGAATGATATGGGGTGGAAAACTGTACCTCCCATAGACATAGTCATCAGGCATCCCAAAAAGGATGGCCCTGGGTAAAAAAATGCCGGGCCTGGCTATCCTCCTCCTGCAGTGTCCCACGACCACTGCTGCGAGGAACGGTAGATTCATCGTAGCGCATGAGCTTGTTTGTTGTTTGCGCGCACTTTTATGCTGCGCGGGGCCGCTTACGCCTGCTTCCTGCTGGCGTACGTGTTTCCGGATTAGCACGTCTTTTTGGGCGCACGGCTTTCCCCTGTTCGATTCCATGAAAACGTGTTGTTAGCGCGCGTGTGGGCGTTGCGAGCATTTTCCTCCCGTACTTCCCCCGTTACGCCCACATTTTCACGCGTTGTTCCCCATTCCGTGTGTTACACCCCGTGTTCCACCCACTTTTCTTGTGTGCGCTACACGATGTGCGCTTTCCCGGTGCGCGTCGCGCACAGCCTTTCCTGACCTGTGCGCCCGTGTGCCCCACCCACGTATTTGGCGCACATCCCAATTGTTTCCCGCAC
Organism: Ambystoma mexicanum; assembly: GCF_040938575.1. Lineage (NCBI taxonomy): Eukaryota > Metazoa > Chordata > Amphibia > Caudata > Ambystomatidae > Ambystoma > Ambystoma mexicanum. The sequence goes on along the minus strand of NC_090938.1, from coordinate 765,920,978 downwards.
AGTGCATTCCATGAATCGACGAACGGCTGCGTGCGTGGCTTTAGCACGCGTGCCCTGCGATTTTCACGCTTGCGCTCCCCTTTTCGGCGCACATTTATTCCAGGAATTACACTGTTTGTGTCTAATGTCATTTTTACAAACAGCTTGCAACACCTTATCTTACAAAACGTGGACCATGATATCAATCCCAGTTCTCGGCGTATAGCCTCTTCTGGAGTGGATCTGGCCAGTCTTAATGCTGGCCTCCATAGTTCGGCCTCCATTTTATCTATAGTTCTCATGTATTTGGTTGCAACTGCCTCTAAAGCATACATAGCACTAGGTATAATACATGTCTTATAGATTTCTAATAAGCCTTCAATTGAATATCCTCCCTTCTCAGCTATATAAGCTGGCATAATATTCCATTTCTTTGTGATCTTCTTTTCTACAATGTCCATATAATAATCTGCTGGAGGAGAATTTCTTATTGACAGACCTTGATAAGGGTACATTTCCACAACTTCAATATTCCTATTGTCAATTTTCCATATGTATTCTTCCTTTTTTCTATTCGTACCTTTGTTCCCAGATATTAAAATCTTGGTTTTATTCACATTGATGCTTAGGTTATTTTCATTTGTGTACAAATGGAGTACATTTAATAACCTTTGTAAACCAATAGGGGTTTTGTCTATCAGAATCGAATCATCTGCGTAACATAACCAGCAAATAGCCAAATTCCTAATTTCATCAAATCTTTCCCCCATATCGGAAACCTATAAATTATACAGAGTGGGAGAAGTGACACACACTTGTTTCAAACCCAAATTGGTATTAATAGGACTAGTTCTTTCCTTACCCTTATTCAGGTACATTACCACTGTGGTGTCCTTATGCATCTCCTTTAGAAAGTGGAGGACTATCGGGCAGATTTTCCATCTCTCTAATTTGCCCCATAGTCTTCCCATATCAATAAACTGTTGCTAAACAAATTAAGCTGGTTTCATTACATTGTAATTCAAGTACTTCACAGAAGAAATTGGTATTAATAGGACCAGTTCTTTCCTTACCCTTGTTCAGGTACATCGTGTTAGGAAAGATTTCATATTTGTATGTCATTTTCCCTCCATGTGTCAACCCCGAAACTTTTTGCTGCTGTTTTACACCCTGATCTAACCTTTGCCAGAGAAGCGCAGCCCTCAGCCGCACTCCTCTGGGCTTTCGCTCACTTTTTATGGGGAAACTGACATGCCCTTAAGACAGTCAGTACTGGGAGACTTTGTTTCCCTTAGTCCTTTCCTCATGTTGCAGCTTTTGTGCAACATGTAACAAGTGTGCAATGTATCTTACCATACAGCACACTTGGGTCTATAGTCACTTCCAAAGGCCCTAGATACTCTCGCTAGACTTTTTATGAACTGTGCGGATGTGTCATGGACAGGACTGGTGGCAGCTATCGTTTTCTCTTATTTTTAACCCTTTCTTGCCATGTTAACCGCGTTAACCGCATTTGGCACGAATAGGTGGCCTGGCTCCAAAATGGCCATGCCAGGAGGTTCTTTGTCCTGCCCTTTGGCCATCTTGCCCCTCCACCTTCTTCAGGTCGAGCCGACCCGGGTCAGTCCTTATTTGGTCATGCACTTTCCCGCGAAACCCAATGCTTTCGCGGGCTTCTGCATGCCTTGTGTGTGTGCCTCCAGGATGTGGGCTGGGATGTCTGTTCCCAATACACATCCTGGGTGCCAGAGAGTCTGGAGTGTCCTGAATGCCTGGGACCACCGTGGCCCATGATTGGTCCACGTATGGAGTGAGTGTTTGTGAGCAGATCTCCCATTGGGTCCTCTCCGTTTTGGCGCGAAGGGAACTTTGGATAAGAGGAGGCTGGAAACACCACTACCGTGTCGATCTCCTGAGTTCACATGAACAAAGGATAAGGAGCCAAGTATCCTGCAACAAGAAGCCGAGTCGAGGAACCGCTGGTGACCCGCTGGAAGGTTTGGCACCCTGAGCCCGCTGTCGTCCCGTGGGACCCCTCTGCATCTGATCATCCTAGAAGGTCTACGAAGACGCTTTGACCCATTGGATAGTGGGATCAACTATTCTCGGCATCTTCAACAAACCCTACAAGTAAGCCTCTTCGGAAATGTCCCTGGGCCAACCAGTGGGCTGACCAGCTTACATGGGACGTTTGCTCTGATACTGCCGTCGTTTCGAGGAGGCCCTCGAAACTTGGTATACTGCTTGCTCTATGTCCACGGCACCCTCACCCCGAATTTTGTACACTCGGCATTCCCAGGTCTGAAGTGAGACTAGTGCGCCTGGACCAGAGTAAACGCGGTTACCGTGTTGCCCTGCTGTGGCAACAACCTGTGCAAGTTCCTTGCATTTGTGACGCCCTTACCCCTGAAGCCTGCTGCAGTGGAATTTGGCCGATTCCTCCTCCCGGAGCGGAGAAATCGCCACTGTCCTGTTTGGGAATCCTCGCTGTATCTCAGAGTCTACACGGTGTCGAGACGTCCTGTTTGTCGCATTCGAACCTGCCAGCGAAGTGGACTGTACTGGCGAAGTTTGGGTCTGCCTGCGCCAGGGACCGGTGAGTAGTAATTACACCAACCAGTGGCCCCTAGCGCAGGAGCCCATTTTTACGCACAAAGGGGCCCCAGAGGGCCCCTTTCCATTCCACAGCTATTGGGAAATAGCGACTCCATCCCGCACTCTCAAACTGCCTCTGCCCTCAAGTGGAGGTCCTGCTTGAATAGTGGGAACTTGTTCTTCATCGCCTCATCCACCTTCCTGAGCTGATAGAGACCCTTGAAGAGACTCAATTTTGTACATTGGCACAAGTGCGTGCATGTACTATTGAGCATAAGGCTCCTCTCTTTGTAGGGCTTGGTCCGCCTCTTAGTTAGGTGTATTCTTGATGTTGAACTGGGTCTAAAGATTACCTGCACTGCCTGTTTTCCTCCCCATCTAGGTGGTCTACATATTTCGTGCTTATAATCCCTTAGACCCCGATGATCTTGTATACATATTGTGTTGGTTGTGATGTATTGGTTTACTTTAGCATTACTGTGATTCTTTGCTATGGTCTATGTTACAAAGGCCTTGTAATAAATGTGTCTATATTTTTAATATAACATCTGTCTGGAGTAATTTGTAAGTGTCCTTGCTTTGTGAGCTCATTGAGGTCTTTCAGTCACCCTCACCCCCTCACCCCTCTTGAGACTTAGTCTTGACTGCCTGCCTTAGCTACCCTTATTGGTCTGGCTTGTCTGGAGGTTACCCTGTTCCAAGAAACTAGGTTGGCCTTCTGAACCTCTGCCCCTCCTGGTCAGAGTTCAGAAATCCTTCTTAACACATGACCACTGTGGTGTCCTTATAAATCTCCTTTAGAAAGTGGAGGACTATCGGGCAGATTTTCCATCTCTCTAATTTGCGCCATAGTCTTCCCATATCAATAAACTGTTGCTAAACAAATGAAGCTGGTTTCATTACATTGTAATTCAAGTACCCAATGATAAACAGTACTCCCCAACAGGAACATTGCAACTGTCACCCCAGGCCCAAGCACTGTGGCACCTGACCCGGCAAAGAGTGAACACAGCAAAAGCATGTGTAGGAAGTTGTTTTGTTGATGGTTGTTTGTTGTTATTGTTTAAACACAGGCACATGATACACAAATGAAATGCATGATTGTAATTACATAAATGCCAATAAAAACATTTCAAAATAAATTGTAATTCAAGTACTTTACAGAAGAAATCTAATGTGAAAACACAGCTGTTGCTGCTCAAGTAAATGGTTCTTCGTTCACCTGCTCTTAACGAAGGCCCGTACTTGCACACTATGGTGTGACCAGCCTGCTACGGTCTGAGGGCCCACTGACCACTGGCCCTGTGTTGCAGGCATTCTGTTCAAACCAACTCACTTGTATTTCGCAAGGGTTAACACTAGACTAACCATATTAATTATTTTCTGATAGATGGTTATCATTCCAAGGTGGCCTGTCCGGTACACTCCTGTTGTACTCTCTCAAAATACCCCTATGAGAGATGGAAAGGAAACAAATAGCACCAATGAGTGTTCCTGTCTGCTTTGCATTAAATCACCGTGCATTTCGCAGGGATTGTACTAAAATGTCGGCCTCATTTGTGCGCCCCTGCAGTCACTACGCCTTTGGGGGCACACAAAATACTGACTCCCATTACTGCACCCAAGCAGAGCGGGGGTTGTGGGGTGTCCCCCACTCTCCTTTGGCGCAGTAACGTGAGAAGGGGTTGTGAGGGTGTCCCCCGCTTACCATTGTAGTAAGCGGGTGACAAGAAAGAAAAAGAAAAAAAGAAATAAAAGCACCCTGCAGTGTCAGCTCCGACCCAAGGCCTCAAGGGTTATGTCTGCAAAAATGCAGTCCCATGTTTATTTAACAGCTGGCATTAGCATCTCTTATTAGTGCTGGCCTGCAGCTAGTGAACATCATGGTGTGGCAGTGTAGAAAGGGTGTTTTGCCTAGAAGATGTAAATTTGAGACAGCTTCTTTGATTACTTTGTGTTTAAGTGTGGGTGGACTGTGTGATGAATCAACTTCCGGGGGGGCACCCGTGGTCCAGGGATGAATATCGGTTTCTAAACCATCAATCAGCCCCACACCTCTAGTACACCAGAAGGGATCCAAACAGATGGGAAACACAAGCAAATTATAAACCTCCTTGTCCAATTTTGGTAACGTGGACGGAACGGCAGGATTATCTCTGCTAGGTCGTGGATCGTTGGTTAGTTTCAACTCAGCGAAAATACAATTATTACCCACTGATAAAAGAAACTGTCAAGTCAAGGTTGTATACAAATATCTACTTTATTATTATTACAACAGACTAGCACACTACAAAATACAACCCACACTGTAAAGGAACACAGAGGACAGACAATTTCACGAGGGAAAGGGATGCCCTCTGGATACTGACAGGAGGGTAGTTGGTAAAGCAATCAGTCTTAACTGTTCAAGGTTATTTGGTTTCAGCACCAAGAGAGGAAGGGGTCGTAAATGTCACTAGGGGCCTTCAGAGAAGGACCAGGGGGACAGAACCACAATGTACCTGGTGCTTGAGATGATCTTGATACTCCACAGCATAGAGTCGGGTCCAAGACGCTTTGCAGCTCCTGCGACAGAGTTCAAGATGGGAGACAGCTGCGGGTATCAGGCGGCAGGCAGTTTGGCAAGCAAGGATGGACGGATGGCTGCAGGCTGGCCTACACGCGGCTCAGGGTCAAGAATCATCTCTGTGCTGGTTGGTGGATCAGGAACGCTGGTCGAGGCGTCTCGGATGGCTTTAGTTACTGCAGCATGACAATAGTCAGTGGTGCAGCCGGTTGCAGTTCGAGGGCTCGACTGTCTCGAAAACATCCTTAAAAGATGGACGCTGATAGATGCTTGTTGTGGCACCCCTCCTAGCTTCTCTGCAGGGCTCATGTTGTCCTTTAAGGCGGACGGCCCAAAGCTGAGGAGAGTGTTTGCAGGCAATGGCCTTGTCCTTTTTTCAGAGACTCTCTGGCACTTCCCACCTAGGAAGGATGTTACAGAGCCTAGCAGGGCACGCTGTGTGCTAGCTGGGACTGTCCTGGTGCTGCTGGAATGTCCTCTGGATTCAGTATCTGCCTATGTTCCCTGGGAGATGTTTAGGGGAGGGTTCTTGCTTCCCTCTTGGAAATCCTGGCCTTCCTTCACTGGTGGAAGCTTTAAGGCAGCCTGTACCTTCAGCCAGGGTCCAATTCAGAGTTCTTCTTTCCTGCTTCTGGTGAAGCCTTCAGATGATCTGCTAAGTGAGGGGCACAGCCCTCTTTTAAAGCCAATTGGGCCCCAGTGATTTGTGCAGTCTTAGCCTACCTTAATGAACCAATCCTGGATCACCACCAACAATCTTCTGTTATGCGTGAGGTCATAACCAGAGTGCTTTGCAACAGGAAAGGTAAGGGGTGACAACATGTACTACTAAGTCCCACCCATCTTCCGGTCTGTTGTGGATCAAAGTGTCCCTCTGATTGAGCTCTCTTTGACTCCTGATCAAAGCGCAGGTCTCCCTTGAAGTTTGTGGCGAGAACAGACTGTTTCCCTCAATTCACATACCCCTCTGAAAGGGGGTCTCCCTTCAGGGGTTGCCTACTGTAAACAGTTGTCCCAGACATGCCATTCACTGTCCTTCATACAGAGGGGTGGGAGCTAGCTTCAAGTTGATGCTCCTTGTAAATTATTTGCTCGTCTGATTCTTGGGGATTTCAGAACTTGCAGGACCCCTTTGCAACAGGCTTTATCTCTAGACGAGGAACATCTATTCATCGCATAGCTACAAGTGCAATAAGGATGTACTGTCTCCAAAGAAATCAGCCAATTTACATGGCTTCTGTTGATTTCAAATCTGCGTTTGATTCGACATCCAGGGAATTATTAATTAGCAAACTATCAGAAGCAGCCTGTGCGGACTCTATCTGAGCACTTCTGTCTCAACTACACACTGACACAACGGTGCAAATCTGTTTGACATTGGATGGCAAGTTGTCTCACCCCATTCATACTTTCCGAGGACTGAAACAAGGATCTATTTTAGCTTCTGCCTTATTAATTGTTTATATCAGATATGGGACTCAAATTTAGCAAAGTCGTATCTGATCCCCCTAAACTAGGCCGATACCCAGTTCCCTGGCTATTTTACGCGGACGATTTGGTCCTTTTATCTAAGACCCCAAGAGGCCTATAGAATGTTTTAACTGTGTTGGAGAGCTATACCAATGACAATTTGCTATCAATAAACACAGAAAAAACAAAAATCATGCAATGCGGTGCCAAACGAAAAACCCAGAAACGCCATCATGACTGGTCTCTGCACGGAACTCAACTAGAGGTGATTAATGCATATCAGTATTTAGGTCTAAACATTAACAACCACATCTCCGACCTTCCGTATTATACGGAAACTAAAAGAAAGATGATGACAGCGATTTCCCAGGCTCGCATAATTCATAATAAGTATGGGAAATGTTCTTGCTCGGCTTTAATTACCTTCTACAATCAGAAAGTTGCACCGACAGTTTTGTATGGTGCAGAGACCTCTTTACTAGGAAGGCCTGTTTTGGAAACGTGTTTTAATGTTGCCTTAATCACAATCAATGTGCATTAGCAGACATGAGTTGGGCCTAGTTTCCTTGCATGGCATGGATGCCTGGAAATTATGCTCCCTCTACAGGAAATGCTTATAAGACTGGAAATCAGGATCACTATTGCAAATGCTGTCTTCCTATCTGGAAAGCTCAGAACATCAGTTTGCAGTGGGATGGAAACAACTAACCACTGGCATCGTGGCCGCAGCGGATATCTTGCCTGATTTACTAGTGAACAACCTTACACGTGTGAAAGGAAAACTCTGGCAAAATGTCTGGACAACCACTCGTGAATCATGTCTGAGCTATGCTACATTTAATGCGAACGCCTACGGACTGAAGAAGCTCAGAGTCCCGCAGTCCTATCTGGTTAAATTTCCTTCGCCAAAATACAGGAGAGTGTTTCTACTAATTCGACTAAATCAATGCCAGACAAAAAGGCTTATTGTCAAAACGAAAAAGGATACCGAAATGTGAAAATGTCTGCAGGTTCTGCAAAGTCATTGGTCATCCCGAAACTGTTAAGCATCTACCGACATTATGGGCCTCATTAGGACCCTGGCAGTATGAGTTAGCTCTAGCGGCGCCGTTAACCCTCTAACGCCTCATTACGAGGTCTGCTCGCAGGTCCAGCTAAGGACGCCTGGTAAAACCAGGCATCCTTAGTGGGACCCGCTAGCAGACCAGGATGCTAACAACGGGCCTGTCATTAACGGGCCTGTTGTTAGCATCCTCCCCATTCCCATTGAGCCCTATGGAGGCTCAAATGGGAATGGGGATGTACCGGGACCGGGTCCCGGGAAAGGGAATTACCGGGCCCTGCAAGGTCAGAATGGCCCGGTAATTCCTCATTCCTGGAACCTGGACCCGGTACCCGGTATGGGGGTAGCCAGAAAAGCAGCATGGCTACCTCCATACACGTAATTAGGCCCTATGTCCTGAATTAGCAAGCGAAAAAACTCTCCACTCTAAGTTGCATTTCAAAGAACTAAGAATTGTAACTCATGATATCCTGTGGAATGAAATGTTTTGCACGTATCGCAGTGCTCTAAGATTTGCAATTGTGAAATATTCGGCTCTGTTAAATCTGGTTTGATCTATGTTGGATCTGCTGAGGCTAACCATTGTATGGACACTGCAACAATGCCCCCGTTGTATTGCCTAGGTAACAACGCTCCCCCTGTACAAACCTGGGTAATGCAGAATCTAGGTGAGAAAAGTGTTTTGCTCGAAATCTGGAATCGGTAGTATTATTCTTCAACTAACATGTGATTGATGGAAATCTGAATTATTTATGTTTTTTGATTTATTATTCCTAGCATCCTTGTATTTCGTCCTTTTAAATATTAATGTATTCTCTTTTCCTTTTCTTTTCTCCACTCCTTCTCTTTGTTGGTCATTATGTATTGAAAGGTTGATAATTACTTGTTTGTATTCAACCAAGTCAATAAAATAAAAAAGTTGACACATTGCATATCAAAGAGGTGTTGGGGTTCCGGGCCACTTTTGTCAGTTTTGTGAACAAGCCCCTTCTCATGCTTGCTTCAATTAACTCTCATCAGTATGCGCTGCCACCAGCAGGACTTAGACAATAGAGAGGGCAGATCCATGGGGCTGTTGATATTTTAATTAGGCTGGCTATGGCCGGAGGAAGGTGTTGCCTTCCCCCTTCTTGAGATGCTTTGATGTACTGTGGCTGTCACATTCCAGCTGAACATGACAGGGAGGACTGCGACTGTAAGCTGTGTCCCCCCCGGAGTACACTTGTTTGTTGTACAGTGAGCAGTAGAAAATGTGTGCGGATTAGCCCCAAATATTTTCTGAGGTTGATCTCCCATCATTAATTTTTATTACAAAACTTCAGAAAAGCAGTGGCGAGCGTACACTCCCCGTGCAGATGGTTGAATTCCTCAGAGACAGTATGGCACACTCGTTAGAGCTACATACACAAACAATTCCAGTGTGGTATTGTATGGACATGGGACACATCTGACAAAAACAGTCATATGTGATGTTACATAGAGGAGCAGCACATAGACACCTTAACAAACAGGGTGGTAACTTGGGCAGCAAACACATCATGGCCTTCAAAATGAAAATACCCCATGTTCAGTTCTTATCACTGTGGTGTAAAAACAATGGGGCATTTCCGAGTCAGGTGGTCCAGTAATAAAGTCCTGTTATCCAAGGATACCGTCACTTTACCGGACCGCCTGACTACGGGAGTGCCGATGGGGCACCATGGTCACCTCCAGCTAAATGCTGGAAGTAAGGCAGGCGCCCCATCGGCCAAAAAAGCCCTTGTTACCACCACCAGCAAATCCCCTCATGGGACACCATGAATGGGGATCAACACTGCACCGCTGGTGCCCGCAATGCCGACAGACCGGGTGCAGGTAAGGTAAGTACCAGATGCCGGTATCCTGGCAGCTCTACCGGTATCCTGGCGTCTCTACTGCCATGATACTGGCATACTCAGAATGAGCCCCAATGACTTGTTAAATGAGCCATCACTTATACATTTCCCCCACTTTAATGGCTCTGTCAACACAAAGCTGGAGAGGGTGGACGGAGGGTGTGTCTCCAAAGCATCTCAGAGGCTGCGTTCTGAATATGCATTCATTATTTCAAACACCAGAATGCTTATCTACTACCAACGTGTGCTCAGAGGTGGTAGCCTGGCTGGGCCTGTTCTTACACCCCGCGCTGCTTAATCTCTGCCCCCCCTGTGGAAACAGAAAAATAATATGAGGCCGGGAAGCCCAGAAAGAAACACACCAACACAGGTTACAAAGAACATACAAGTGCTTTATTTAAAAGCTACAACAGTTACCAAGTCAATTGACAAACGGATAGCTATTCGGCTCTCAGCGTAACATAAAGAACTTCAACGAGGGTTCGATGTGTTAGTGAGAGACCGTACATTGGAATACCTGGGCCTTTTATACAGTTTATCCAGCCCTTGGCCAACCCTCTCGCGGGTTAACCATTCTATGAGCCGGGCCTATGGGTTCCTTGCCAGGTCAATCCTGTAATATATGCATTTCGATTAGTTTCACTGATATAGTTGTACATTTACATATAGGTCAACGGTAGGACAAGGTCTCAGTTCGCGACCCCGACAAGTGGCCTGCAGGCATATTAATTATTCATGTGTACGGAGGTCACAACGGCCATAATCTTACTCAGAATGTCATTCGGCCTCCATTTTGATATTCAGGGTGACTTCCATATAACAAGAGAACCTAAAATGGCGGCTTAATCCAAGATGGTGACTTACATTGCTTTCTCTAAGGTCAAGACCTTGCCGTGGAGTTTGTTCGCATATGATGTTTAGACAACTTGGCGTAGGCCAATACATATACAATTGTTACGATAGGAGGCATAATATTGTTTCAATTCCGACAAACCCTCCTTTGTGCTAATATCATTTCTAATATCTTTGTAAATAACTCCATGCATTGTCGTCCATACATCCTGAATCATTATCTGTAATATCTATAGCCATTAGGTCGTTCATCAGAACCTCTTGTAACACAAACTCTTTAGATGCTGCATCTGGGGCATACATTTTGTGCCCCATTGTGCTCACTGCCTGAGCACAACATCCCCCTAGCATTGCACATATACTAGGTAGACATTGGAAACAGCAACAAAGGAATAGCAGGATTCCCAAAATAACCAGTATACCAGAAAGCACCTTCCAACCCCAGGATCGTAGAGAATCCCAGAACCAAGCACTAATACTCCAATCTCCCACAGGAACATGCACTTCTGAACTAAGGATGTGCAAGTTCTGTATTGCTTTGAAAATTGTCGGTGTGGAATCTGGTACGAAAACACAGCAAGCGGACCCCACTAATTTCCATACTCCACCACGTTCTGCCAGGATGACATCTAATGCCATCCGATTTTGGAGTGCTACCAATCTTATTGCTTTCTGTTCTAGTGTCATATTGTAGAGTATATCCGTGGTCCGATTGATGGTTCTCTCCAGTACCCTCGCTAGCCTCCTAATATTTTCAGAATTTGCTATCTGTCCCCAAAATGGCACAACTGATTTTGCTATATCTCCCAATACTTGCCCAGGGGTATCTCCGTTCTCGCCCCGCCGTGGGCGAGCCTTAGAAACTTCCAATGTACTAGCTATAAATACCCCAGGTAACAGGATTCCTAAATAACAGGTTCCCTGCCAATCCTTGGGCAACCAGGGAAATGCTGAACTACCGCAAATGAAATAGACAGGCCCCCCTACATACAGAGGTCTGTTCTCCCCGGTCAAATTTACACCGTTCACACAACCTTCAAAGTTTCCCATTGACTGAGTGCCATTTCTTTGTACACAAAAGGGGACTGAATCGGGGCTATGATTAATAGAGTAGGAAGGAGGCACAGCGTCCTTATTGCCTATCGGAGCCATTTTAAAGGAAATTAGAGTTTGGAAAGGAAGAGATAGTTTATCAGATGGCCTAATAGAAGCAACATTAGGTTTACTTCTATTTGCAAAAAGCGAGCATCCCAGGGGGGTCAATTCACGTTTCTCAAAATCATTTAAATTAGTTCCATCAAAGTTCCCTGAGATGCTATCATTCCAACGGCCATAGAATAGTGCTCTAAGAGAGGCATAGCAAGCAGTCGTTAAAGGTAAAGGGTGAATATACCATCCTAGCCCCTTGTTCCCATGTTGCGGTAAATGGGTGCAAATCCAGCAATTACTCTTATTAAAAATGGCATGCGTTGAATTCATTATTATCATTAAAGTATTATTATGGTACTTTCGTCTATGCTGGGAGTCTCTAGGTGACAAAGCATGAAGGTGTACAGAGGGAGTAAAAGCAGTAGGTACAATCTCAATTGGCAGTAGAGGTTTTAGAGGGGAAAATGTCTTCGAAGTACCAAAGTCCCACAGCAGTAACTATACAAATTCCAATTATTATTAACACAACACAGCAATACGTTTTCGGGGCCCAGGCACATTGTTCGTTGTCCGAGTTGGTCACCCCCTTATTTACAAGTCCAATGCGAGCAGCAGGGGTGTAGGTGGCAGGCATCGTAGTTTCTCAATCGACGACACCAATGTTCGTTGCTGGCGACACTACGGTCGCGCGACTTCTTAGTCCTTCCCCAACCCTAGCCAGCAGAATCCCTTTTTTCCTTTTTTTCAAAAAAACTTCCTTTTGCAAGAGAAAAACTCTCAATAACTTTTTCTTTCCAGGTGCACAGGCAAAACCCGTGCCGTAGTTCTATTTTCTTCGTCGAAGGTCGTACCTGGTGGTACCCAGTACTGTTTGATCCGGAAATAGGGTAACGTCACTTCCTGAGGGAAGCAATGTATCAGAGGCGACGGAAGTCGCAGAACTTGAAACAGTGTTTTCCCGGAAGTGACCTTTTCAAAGAGTGCGGAGACGAAATGGACTGTTCCCCAAGCTCCACGGGCTCAGGGAAATTCTCCGACACACTCACAGCGCTGTTTGCTACTCCAGGATCAGAGATTGTAGCATCAGCGAGGGGTTCTGCTTCTTCTGTAACGTGTGGCGTCGGGTGAGGAAGTTTCTTGACATGCGTCGCGTGGAGCCAATGCGTCTTTCCAGCCACCCGCACTGCTGTCTGGGTGACCAACAGCACCTGGTAGGGTCCCCGCCAGCGAGGCGTGAGACAGGAAGACCTTTCGTAGGCCTTCACTAGGACCCAACTTCCAGGCTGAATGTTGTGTCCTGGGCCCGTAAACCGTACAGGTAAAGCTGATTGTACCTGATGGTAAATGAGATACAGATTTTTAGTCAACTGGTTACAGTAGTCTACAAGCAATACATTTTTGACCTCCCTCAGGGTTTTGGGCTTCGGAAGGCCCCAAATGTTAGCAGGTCTCCCCATCACTATCTCAAATGGAGAGAGCCCAGTCTTAGTTTGAGGTGTGGTACGCATGGCTAACAATACAATAGGTAAGGCATCTGGCCATTTCAGTTTGGTGCCGGCACATGTTTTTGCAAGCTTATTCTTTAGGATACCGTTATGTCTCTCTACCAACCCAGCACTTTGAGGATGTCTAGCCGAGTGAAATCGCTTTTCAATGTGTAACGCTGTGCATATCTGCAAAATTACTGCTGCAACGAAATGGAGACCGTTGTCCGACCAAATTACCCTAGGTAACTCAAATCATGCAAAGAATTCCTTTACCATAGTCTTTGCAGTGGTCATGGCAGTAGCATCCTTAACGGGAAAAGCCTCAACCCATTTACTAAAGGCATAAATAATCACAAGAACATATTTTAGATTGTTACACCGTTCCATCTCAATAAAATCAAAGTGGATGACCTTGAAGGGAACAGAGGGGGGCCCAAAGCTACCCCTTGGAGTTACTGTCCCCTTCCCCACATTGTGCTGTAAGCAAATCATACAATTCTGAACATATTGCTGTGCAATCTTCAAAATTTTATCATTCACCCAGACTTGTTCTAACATTTTCGTGATCTGTTGAGCACACACATGCGTAGGACCGTGTGCCATCGTAACCATTGCCAGCACATATGAATCAGGGAGCAACCATTTCCCTTCAGATGTATCCACCCAACACCCATCGTCATCTAGTTTCCCTATCCCTTCGGCCCACCTTTTAGATTCTTCTATTGTGGCATCAGTTTGGATATCTCGCACAGACCCAATACCCTCATCCATTACATAGGCATCTTTTGTTTCCCTTAGAGCATACATGTCTGCGCTAAGGTCTGTGGCTGTTTGCCTGGCTATCTGGTCAGCAAAAGCGTTCCCTTTTCCCACATCATCTATGACCTTACGATGTGCTGTACATTTCATGATCACTAACTGCCTAGGGAGTGAGAGTGCCGAGAGCAATTGCACTATCAGGGGCCATGCTGAATCTTGGTCCCATGTGAGGTTAGGAACCCTCTTTCCGACCAGAGCCTTCCAAAGTTGTGAGCCACCCCAAAGGCGTACTGGCTATCAGTATATATGTTTACTGTATGCCCTTCGGAGAGTTCACAAGCTCGGGTCAACGCTATAATCTCTGCGGCCTGCGCTGAGTTATGCGGAATTCTCTTAGTTTCAACAACCGTACTCAACGTAGTAACTGCGTAGGCAGCTATAGATGTACCATCTGGGAGTTTGAAGCAGGAGCCATCACAAAACAGCTCCCCTTCCGCATTGCCCAAAGGAGTATCTATTAGGTCTATCCAGCCCTTTGTTTCCTGTTCAGTATTATACAGGCAGTCATGTAATTCTTCGTCACCACAAACAGTATTTTGCGGCAGTGGTAGGAGTTCAGCCGGATTAAGAACACAACACCTCTTAATTTGAATGTGTGGGCAAACAGAATTAATTCATACCTTGTCAGCCGTGCAGAGGTGAGGTGTTGCGTTTGGGTTTTATTCAATAGGACATCCACAGAGGGAGGTACCATCAAAATTAAATCATGGCCTAGGACCATTCCCTCACTCTGTTTTACAGACGCGGCAGCAGCAGCGACAGCTCGCAAACATCTTGGCAAAGCGCATGCGACAGGATCAAGGGCAGAAGAGTAGTAGCCGCACAGCCTATTCTTCCCTCCGTGTTCCTGTGTTAACACAGTCAAAGCACATCAATCACATTCATGCACAAACAACACAAAGGCCTTGTCATAATTTGGAGTACCCAGAACCGGTGCAGAGCATAACGCAGTTTTGAGAAGCTCAAATGATCGTTGATGTTCCGATTTCCATGGCAGCGGCAAAGAAATGCCCTTCTTTGTCAAAGCCAACATCGGTTTTATCACTAGTGAGAAGTTCAGGATCCACAACCTACAGTAAGAAGCCACACCTATTAAGGCTCTGACTTCCTTCTGTGTATTTGGAACAGACATGCCAGAAATGTGTTTTATTCTTTCAGGTGTCAATCTTCTCCCCTCCTTTGACAGGAGGTAGCCTAAATAGGCGACCTCCTGACAACAATATTAAACATTTTTGAGCGAAGCTTTATGACCGTTTTCAGCCAGATGAATAAGCAACAATACAGTGCCTTCTTTACAAGCACTTTCAGAATCTGCAGCTGAAAGGAAGTCATCGACATACTGAAACAATGTACAAGTAGGTGTCAATTCAAGGGTATCAAGCTGCTCTTTCAAAGCCCTATTATAAATGCTTGGACTTTCAGTATACCCTTGAGGTGCACGAGTAAATGTGAACGAACGTCCCCCCAAGGTGAACGCGAACAAATATCTACTCTCCTTGTGTATAGGAATACTAAAGAAAGCATTCTTTAGATCCACAACACTAAAGTGCGTAGCTGTAGCAGGGATCATTGTTAGTATCGTTGTTACATCAGGCACAATTGGAAATTGTGGGGCGACAACTTTGTTAATAGCACGTAGATCAATTATGAAACGGTATGGGATTGCATTGTCGCCTTTCTTGTATACAGGCAAAATCGGGCTGTTACATAAACTACCTGCAATCTCTTCAATCACTCCTCGATGCACAAAATCGGAGACAATGCACTTCAAAGCACGCTCGCCCTCAACTGATATTTTATATTGCAGAATGCGTGGTAGTTTAACTCCATGTTTCAAAACTATTTTAACGGGCTCAATCTGTAGCACCCCGACATCATTGTCGTCAACCGCCCACAAACATTCCGGAACAACACTAAACTCAGGAGGCAATGGTCGAGTCAAAAACTGAGAATTGGGAAGTTGCTGTGGTGAAACCGTCAGTCGCACTCCGTCAGAGGAACAATGAATTACTGCATTCAGTTTCTTCAACGAATTTAACCCCAGCAAATTCTCTCCACAGTTCGAAGTCAGGAGGAAGGGACAATGGTCCGTGAAGGGACCCAAAGAAACAGACACCGGCGAAGAAACCGGGCAAGCAATTGGTATGCCAGAAAACCCTACAGAAACATTTGTTTGCCCTGACAGTGGAATGTTTGGAACCCGGGAATGATAAATGGAGCACTTTTGTGCTCCAGTGTCTATCAAAAACTGATATTTCCTATTCCCCGCTAACAATTCAACGTAGGGACCTTTCTGATTAACGGGAATAGGTAAAGGTTCCAAACCCTGCTTCGGGCAGTCCTAACGAAATAAAATGTCGTCGGAAGGAAGCTCTTCAGAAAGGTAGGCAGCAGAAGGGTGATCAAATATGTTTCTTGTGTCCACACTCGAAGTCTGATTTTCCCGTGAAAAAGGTTGCTGAGGACCTTGCGAGAACTGACCTCTATCAGGGCCCCCTGATCCTCTGGTCTGTGAAGTACCTCCTCTGGGATTTCTAACAATTTGTTGTAACAATACTTTAGTCTTCAAATCTCCTTTCCTCTTCTCTATTTTCTCTTTTTCATTATTAACACGGTTCTCATAATACTGATCCATGTGCAAAACTTCAGACTGGGATTTCGCCTTCCAAGCGCTCTCAGAGGACATAATCTGGGACTGGATGTCGGGCAACAATCCACGTACAAATTTGTCCACAAACAACCTTTTCCCAGACTCTGTGCCCAAGTCCTGTCCACTGAAGTCAGAGAATACCTGTTCGAATCTATTAAAGAACTCGGTGGCACCTTCAGTTTTTCCTTGAACACAGGCCGTAAGCTTGTCCCAAATAACTCTTTTCTCAGGAATTATGGTTTTCAATTTTGCGACAATTCTATCAGGCAAAGTAAGTATTACCTGAGGTGGTTTCTCACCAGCTGGTCTTTCCCCATCAAACCTAGTCATGTTAGCCCACGTATCTCCCAACCCTGGCACATCGTCTATTGTTCGAACCTGCTTCCATAAATCTACGGGCAGGAGTACAGGGAATAGCAAGTCAATATCACTTAAGGTGAACACAGAGAACTGCAAAACGGACTCTATCTCTTTGTAGAATCCTATCGGTTTTTCCTAATATCGGGAATTGATTGTCTAATAGTGTTCACTTCCTGTCGTGAAAACGGGACGTGAACAAATTGCGATACATAATGTGCAGGGATGTCCACAGCGGGTGCACCAGTCCCAGCGTTAGCGGGAATCTCAACCTTTGGGACAAATGTCGGAGGAACCTCTCTCATAGGCAACTGAGATATAGGTAACTCTGACCGCTTACTAAGCAACAGAGCCAGGTCGAGCGCTAAGGCAGCTGAAGAAGTGTCGGGCGAAAAAGCCCTCTTACAATACCCAATAACTCTATAGGACAACTAACCTTCTTCCTTACACATTCATCCTGCAGGTACTGTACCATTACCTGAATCACCTTCCTCTGCATTTCTACTGTATACTGACTATACGTGTCATACTTCATCCGGCGATATCGATGAATCCGAGATCCATCGAATCGCATCTTTGGTACAAATTCGTACTTCCTCAGATGCCGATCTACGATACAGAAGGAACCGTTTCTGCACATACATACTGTCGTCTTCACCATCCTCATCCCGTAATTTTTCAAAGTCCCTCCTATACTCAAACAATCTCTCAACATGACCATGTACTTTCTCCTCTGTGTCCCTCGAAAGCGCTAAAGTATTTAGATCCCTCACCCCTTGTGGGAGATCTGTATTATGTAATCTACCCCACATTACACATAAATGAGTCCCCAAACCTTCGATAAAAACATTTTTCTAGGGAAAATTGCCCATATTTGATAATGTGGAAAAAACGTTAACTTGATCACCTCTCTCCATACAGTGCTTAGCCCATGCAAATAATTCCTGTTTCTTGTCTGCAGAAACAGTATTTCGAGTGACAATCTTTGACCCCGCACCCCGATCAACTTCAGTCAATACAGAACCACTCGGGAGCGGAGGTGTGGGCAAATTCAATGAGGGTGCAACTATCGGCGCAAGAGGAAGGGGTTGTAGGATAGGTGGAGGAACAACTGGAGAAATAGGAACAGTAGGTTGTGCAGGGGGAACAGGAATAACAGCAGGAATAACAACAGGAATGGGCAGAGCACCAGGGAGAGGATCATACGGAGGTGGCGCAGAGGCACCAGGCCGGCGTTCGTTTAACAATTTTTCAATAAATTCTTCAGAAGCATGGAAATCTTTAGAGGGATACATTTTCTGGATACCGAGTGAGAAAGCCCTATCCATATTTTTGACTAACTCCGAATGTTTTTCCTTATCATATAACAACGCCTTTTTGGCATTTGTTTTATGACGGCGTGCATGTTTATCCCTACTTTTAAGCTGCTGCAACGCTTCTTTTTTCCAATTCTGCAAAACATCAAATGCTGTAGGTCTGACCTTCTTTTTTAGCAAGACCGATTCTAGGTATTCAATACGGGGGATCTCGAAACTACCATTGATTGGCCACTGAAATTCGGAGGCATGTCTGGTTTGTCTGTGCCAAATATCATTAAATACTGTACTTCCAATGCCATACTTACATTACATAGTCATGCCGGCGACCCCTCCTGTGGTGCCGGGTGGCTAAATTCCAAAGATTGTCGATCGCTGCGGAACAGAGCCCTAAAGCAGCTAGACGATTTCCCAGGCATTTCACAAAGAATTGGTGTTACGTGGTCAATGATTGTGTCTGCAGATACAATACGCCAAATTCAAATTGTCAGGGTTAAATTAAGAGTCGGGTCACGACTGCACCTGACCAAACCCAAGGAGGACCGTACGGTTTACCAAAGAACTTACCTAACGAATTTTACCTTGTGTTTGGTGGTTTCGACAAATCTGCCCGCCTCAAAAATGGACCCTCGTCAAGATGCCGTGTCAGACCACACGACTATCGTCCAAGGATCGGATTGTGCAGCGCTGCCAAGGTATCGCGTCTCGTTCGGTCGGGCCCGCAGTATCACACCGTCCGATCCCGGTTCGATAGTCTGCGTCAACCTTTAATGATCCGGCATCAATCTTGAGGGTCCCTGTTCGGGTGCCAACTGTGGAAACAGAAAAATAATATGAGGCCGGGAAGCCCAGAAAGAAACACACCAACACAGGTTACAAAGAACATACAAGTGCTTTATTTAAAAGCTACAACAGTTACCAAGTCAATTGACAAACGGATAGCTATTCGGCTCTCAGAGTAACATAAAGAATTTCAACGAGGGTTCGATGTGTTAGTGAGAGACCGTACATTGGAATACCTGGGCCTTTTATACAGTTTATCCAGCCCTTGGCCAACCCTCTCGCGGGTTAACCATTCTATGAGCCGGGCCTATGGGTTCCTTGCCAGGTCAATCCTGTAATATATGCATTTCGATTAGTTTCACTGATATAGTTGTACATTTACATATAGGTCAACGGTAGGACAAGGTCTCAGTTCGCGACCCCGACAAGTGGCCTGCAGGCATATATATTAATTATTCATGTGTACGGAGGTCACAACGGCCAGAATCTTACTCAGAATGTCATTCGGCCTCCATTTTGATATTCAGGGTGACTTCCATATAACAAGAGAACCTAAAATGGCGGCTTAATCCAAGATGGCGACTTAAATTGTTTTCTCTAAGGTCAAGACCTTGCCGTGGAGTTTGTTCGCATATGATGTTTAGACAACTTGGCGTAGGCCAATACACATACAATTGTTACGTTAGGAGGCATAATATTGTTTCAATTCCGACACCCCGGCGACGCCCCCTCCTCCGCCTGGCACAAGAAACGGGGCTTTGTTACTGCGTGAGCGGTCAGCTCAATGATCATGGCAGCGATCATTTGGGAGATCTGAAGGCCTCCTCAGACTGCCCCACAGGCTTCTGTGATCTTCAGCAGAACCGACGCGGCGGACAATGGCACGCCACCCTTCTGTGATCGCCATACCAACCAGCAATTTAGGGCACAACTGCGTACAAATGCCATATCAGAGTTAAATGCATTCTTGGTTCCCACGTCTACTTTTACTTCATGGTTTAATTTTGTATTTATTTGATCTTTAATGTATCTAGTTCAATAGAACCTTTAACATTCAAATCAATCAATAAAACATTATGCAGTCAAGTAAGATCTTAGAATGAATATCAACCTTAAAAATAAAAAAAAAAAATATATATATATATATATATATATATATGAATCAACTATTCTTAAAATACCTAATATTTGATAAAACACAGATTAAAATAGATTTACAAAATGTCATATGTATATCTGAGAACTTAAACAGTATTTGAATTTAACAATATAAAAGCCTGTGGCAATACATGACACAGTGCAATATACAAAGTAGTGAGCCCAGAATGTAGGCAATACTTCCAGAACTCTGGGCTCTTTATCGAATCATAGTCATTGACAAAAGAACCCACATTGCACATATGGCGGCTTCCCAGAGGGCTGCGTTCAGTAAGAACGTGTTTAGCTGATTCGCGTATGTGGCAGTATCTATTGTTCAATGGAAGCTTCAGCCTGGGGCCAGTTACAGACGAGACAGGGAGTTGATTAATTCGCAGCATTAAAATCAATTTGCTAACAGCTGGATCTGGGCACTGCAGCAGATATGGCTGCATGCTCTTGCATTGATGAACCTGATGAAATCTGCAAGGAGCTGGCCAATCCTGCTGCAGTCTCTAACTCTCCTGTCCCCTCCCAGGCCCTAGCTTCTCTTTTAATCTCTAAAACCAAGGACATCCTGTCCACCCTCTCGTCCTCTCCTCCTCCTCCATCTACTCTCTCCTCTACCTCCGGCCCCCTTGTGGCCACCTCTCCTCCCCCTTTCTCTTCCTTCCCTCTATTCTTCCCTGATGAGGTTTCTAGACAAGTCCAATTCATGAAAGTCTTGTCAAAACAAGTTCTTCCCTGTTCTACCAGAACCATCAAGGACCACATTGATACCCTTGCTTCTGCCCTGGCTGACTTCTGCAACCACTGCTTCACCACTGGAGCTTTCCCTTCCCCCTGAAGCACTCTCTTGTGCACCCTCTTCTCAAGAAACCCTCAGCCGACCCCTCCTGCCGGGCTAACTATCGGCTAATCTCCATCACTCCTTTGCTGGGCAAACTCCGGGAAAAGCTGGCCCTCTCCCAGCTTAATCTTCACACTGAATATGTTGGTTGTCTCCATGACCATCAGTCTGGCTTCAGAACAGCCAGAAGCACGGAAACTGCTCTCCTGAACATCTGTGAAGACCTGCTCTCTAACCTTGATTCTAATATCCCTCTGTCCACATCTTTCTCGATCTCTCTTCTGCCTTTGACACAGTCAACCATGCCATACTGCTCAATTGTCTCCGTGATAACCTGTGCCTCAACGATCAGGCCCTGGCCTGGTTGACCTTGTTCCTCTCGGATTAACCCTCCCAGGTCCAACTTTGGTCTAACCTCTCTCCCTGGCTGTTCAACCAATACCTGACACTTCTCTTCCACCGCATTGCCGCACTCTGCTCCAACTTTCAGCGCTATGCAGATGACTCCGCTTGTTTTCAGGCTCCCCTCTGCCACCTCTTCTCTTTCTCTCATCTCTGACTGACTGTCTGCTATCCAGGAATCGTGTGCCGCCAACGATCTCTGCCTTAAGGCCAGTAAGACAGAGATTCTCCTCATCGGCACACCTGCACCCTCCTTCCCTGTCGCTCTGAGGCTGGCCTCCCTTGGCCCTCTTCCTGCTCCCACCTGTGCGGATAAGAACCTCTGGGTCATCTTCGACTCCACACTCTCCTTTTCTCCTCACATCTCTGACATCTCTAAAAAGTCAAACTACCAACTGCACCTCCTCAGAGGTTTCTTCATTTCCTCTCCTTCCCCCAGAAGCTTTCTGTCTCTGGAGCTCTGGTTCTCTCTAGGCTGGACTACTGCAACAGCCTCTTTTTAAATCTGCCTGCTTCTACTCTCTGCTCTCTGCAACTCAACCACAACAGGGCTGCAAGACTTGTTCTTGGCCTCAAGCCCAGGGATCGTATCTCTCCAGCACTGACATCCCTGCATTGGCTCCCAGTGGCTGCAAGGAGTAAGTTCAAGACCCTCTGCCTTGTCCCCAAGCCCTTCTGGGGCCTGGGTCCTCAATACCACCAACTCTCTCTTTGTAAATACCTTCCTACTCGAGCTCTTCACTCCTGCACCTCCAACTCTCTCAGGGACAGTCACTTCACCAAGCAACGAGTTGGTGTTAGATCTCTCTCCGCGGCAGAGGCCTCCCTCTGGGACAGCCTCCCTGCCTCCCCGAAACTCGAGGAGAACCATCTGCAGCTCCAGAAGCACCTCAAGACCTTTTCTCTTTGCTTCTGCCTTCTCTCTTCCTCTCCAATGCTGACTTCCCCGCTGAAACTGCACTGGTCACCTGGCTACCCTCTGATTTCGGACACAGGTCCCTGCCCGCCCAGTTGCACACCCGCACTGCCTCCCAACAACCCTTGCACTTGGGTCTGTATCTGTAACCCAACAGTCCCCCTACCTGCACTTTTGAACACCTGCTGTCTGCACTTACCCTTGCACCTGCCACCTGCTGGCCGCACTTCTTGTTATTGTTTTGATCCCATGTACAGCACTGCCCCCTCCCCTTTCCCCTGGCACTTTTCCCCTCCCCCTCCACTGCACCTGCGTGATCTCAATGTCCCTCTGTTCCCCCTTCCTTGCCTCGTCGCGCCTTGAAACACTTGCGTATAGGCCCGTTACAAATGCCATATCATAACCACCTGCGAAATATCCTGATAAGTCTTCAATTTAGATAGATAGGAATAATTCTGATTCCAATCCCATATGTCTACTTTCTTATTGAAAAGAACTTTAAGCCGATAGTAGTCATTGCCACTGTGAGCGTCTGGCATCCACCCAGTTTGCACAACCAACCATTTATTTCAATTTCTCAAAATGAATAGACCTATTAATGGCCTCAGTACCAAAATCCTCCCCTATCTTTTAGTCAATAAAGGACACCTGAGAGAGTGTGTTGCCTTTAAATACAATTCACTTCTCCTTCTCAAGGCCAGTGCCCAAGGGATATCAGTCCCAGTTCAAGTCTGAAAATTCCACGGGGACCGTTTGACGGAAATTCAAGATTTTTCTCCAGAATTGTCCTTCCAGAATATTTAACCAGCTCAGGTCCCTCAGTGTCCAAGCTTCCAGACTGTAAAGGATTGCGGGACAAAAGCTTTTTTGGTAAAGTACCAGCATCCCTTTAAGGTAATAGCCAGCAGTTTGTTTTGCAAAATTATTAAACAACTCACCAAGCTGTGCCGCTTTTCTGCAGTTTATCCGTACCGTTTCAGTATAGCATAAATTGCTGTTATTGCATTTCTCATTTATGTCCCCACCCACCAGAATCATATCATCTTTGATCCCACAGCACCAAGTTGCCATTATCGAGTTTATGCACTTGAAAATTGAATCTGTTTGATTTGCACCCGGGGGATCATAAACGTGTATAATTAATAAAAGTTTAATCAGGGTTTCAGATACCTGAACCCCGACAGCCAGTTCAGTATCCACACCATTTCATCGATCATCCTCTCTAGATTTGGGATTATTTTTAACCCCAGTTATTAAGCCTCAATGGGCCGTTCTTGGCATATATCTGGAAGACTTGAAAGCCATCAATATATAGAGGTAACTACAGCCAAGTCTCCCGCAGGACAAAGATATCATTTCGCCTACTGTGTCATTATTACTCAGAAAATGTCCAGGGCCCCGTGTATCCATGACATCACTTTACAAATTCACTCTCCGGCATTTGCTCTTGCAGGCAGGAACCCCGTAAGCTGCTCCCTCCTGCGCACATGTTCCTTCCTATCAGGAGCGCTGCTGACTGCACCTCCACCCCTTACAGAATTGGGCAGGAACCCCATAAGCCGCTCCCACCTGAGCACATGTTCCTTCCTATCAGGAGCGCTGCTGACTGCACCTCCACCCCTTACAGAATTGGCCAGGAACCCCATAAGCTGCTCCCTCCCTGGAACATGTTCCTTCCTATCAGGAGCACTGCTGACTGCACCTCCACCCCTCACAGAATTGGCCAGGAACCCCATAAGCTGCTCCCTCCCTGAAACATGTTCCTTCCTATCAGGAGCGCTGCTGACTGCACCTCCACCCCTTACAGAATTGGCCAGGAACCCCATAAGCTGCTCCCTCCCTGGAACATGTTCCTTCCTATCAGGAGCGCTGCTGACTACACCTCCACCCCTTACAGAATTGGGAAGGAACCCCATAAGCCGCTCCCACCTGAGCACATGTTCCTTCCTATCAGGAGCGCTGCTGACTGCACCTCCACCCCTTACAGAATTGGCCAGGAACCCCATAAGCTGCTCCCTCCCTGGAACATGTTCCTTCCTATCAGGAGCACTGCTGACTGCACCTCCACCCCTTACAGAATTGGGCAGGAACCCCATAAGCCGCTCCCTCCCTGGAACATGTTCCTTCCTATCAGGAGCACTGCTGACTGCACCTCCACCCCTTACAGAATTGGGCAGGAACCCCATAAGCCGCTCCCTCCCTGGAACATGTTCCTTCCTATCAGGAGCGCTGCTGACTGCACCTCCACCCCTTACAGAATTGGGCAGGAACCCCATAAGCTGCTCCCTCCTGCGCACATGTTCCTTCCTATCAGGAGCGCTGCTGACTGCACCTCCACCCCTTACAGAATTGGGCAGGAACCCCATAAGCCGCTCCCACCTGAGCACATGTTCCTTCCTATCAGGAGCGCTGCTGACTGCACCTCCACCCCTTACAGAATTGGGCAGGAACCCCATAAGCCGCTCCCTCCCTGGAACATGGTCATTCCTATCAGGGGCGCTGCTGACTACACCTCCACCCCTTACAGAATTGGCCAGGAACCCCATAAGACGCTCCCTCCCTGGAACATGGTCATTACTATCAGGAGCGCTGCTGACTGCACCTCCACCCCTTACAGAATTGGCCAGGAACCCCATAAGCCGCTCCCTCCCTGGAACATGGTCATTACTATCAGGAGCTCTGCTGACTACACCTCCACCCCTTACAGAATTGGCCAGGAACCCCATAAGCCGCTCCCTCCCTGGAACATGTTCCTTCCTATCAGGAGCACTGCTGACTGCACCTCCACCCCTCACAGAATTGGGCAGGAACCCCATAAGCCGCTCCCTCCCTGGAACATGTTCCTTCCTATCAGGAGCACTGCTGACTCCCCCTCCACCCCTTTACTGAATTGGCCAGGAACCCCATAAACCGCTCTCACCCTGGAACATGGTCATTCCTATCAGGGGCGCTGCTGACTACACCTCCACCCCTAACAGAATTGGCCAGGAACCCCATAAACCGCTCTCACCCTGGAACATGGTCATTCCTATCAGGAGCGCTGCTGACTACACCTCCACCCCTTACAGAATTGGCCAGGAACCCCATAAGCCTCTCCCTCCCTGGAACATGGTCATTACTATCAGGAGCGCTGCTGACTACACCTCCACCCCTTACAGAATTGGGCAGGAACCCCATAAGCCTCTCCCTCCCTGGAACATGGTCATTCCTATCAGGGGCGCTGCTGACTACACCTCCACCCCTAACAGAATTGGCCAGGAACCCCATAAGCCGCTCCCTCCCTGGAACATGTTCCTTCCTATCAGGAGCGCTGCTGACTACACCTCCACCCCTTACAGAATTGGCCAGGAACCCCATAAGCCGCTCCCTCCCTGGAACATGTTCATTCCTATTTGGAGCACTGCTGACTCCCCCTCCACCCCTTACAGAATTGGCCAGGAACCCCGTACGCTGCTCCCTCCCTGGAACATGTTCCTTCCTATCAGGAGCGCTGCTGACTACACCTCCACCCCTTACAGAATTGGCCAGGAACCCCATAAGCCGCTCCCTCCCTGGAACATGTTCATTCCTATTTGGAGCGATGCTGACTACACCTCCACCCCTTACAGAATTGGCCAGGAACCCCATAAACCGCTCTCACCCTGGAACATGGTCATTCCTATCAGGGGCGCTGCTGACTACACCTCCACCCCTTACAGAATTGGCCAGGAACCCCATAAACCGCTCTCACCCTGGAACATGGTCATTCCTATCAGGGGCGCTGCTGACTACACCTCCACCCCTAACAGAATTGGCCAGGAACCCCATAAGCCGCTCCCTCCCTGGAACATGTTCCTTCCTATCAGGAGCGCTGCTGACTACACCTCCACCCCTTACAGAATTGGCCAGGAACCCCATAAGCCGCTCCCTCCCTGGAACATGTTCATTCCTATTTGGAGCGATGCTGACTACACCTCCACCCCTTACAGAATTGGCCAGGAACCCCATAAACTGCTCCCTCCCTGGAACATGTTCCTTCCTATCAGGAGCGCTGCTGACTACACCTCCACCCCTAACAGAATTGGGCAGGAACCCCATAAGCCGCTCCCACCTGAGCACATGTTCCTTCCTATCAGGAGCGCTGCTGACTACACCTCCACCCCTTACAGAATTGGCCAGGAACCCCATAAGCCGCTCCCTCCCTGGAACATGTTCATTCCTATTTGGAGCGATGCTGACTACACCTCCACCCCTTACAGAATTGGCCAGGAACCCCATAAACTGCTCCCTCCCTGGAACATGTTCCTTCCTATCAGGAGCGCTGCTGACTACACCTCCACCCCTAACAGAATTGGGCAGGAACCCCATAAGCCGCTCCCACCTGAGCACATGTTCCTTCCTATCAGGAGCGCTGCTGACTACACCTCCACCCCTTACAGAATTGGCCAGGAACCCCATAAGCCGCTCCCTCCCTGGAACATGTTCATTCCTATTTGGAGCGATGCTGACTACACCTCCACCCCTTACAGAATTGGCCAGGAACCCCATAAACTGCTCCCTCCCTGGAACATGTTCCTTCCTATCAGGAGCGATGCTGACTACACCTCCACCCCTTACAGAATTGCTTTTAGGAGCCCCTTCACATTTATCACCACAGGATTTGAGAGCAATGTCACATTTAACATCTAAATCATATCTGATTTTCAGAAAATCTCCCAAATGGAACCGAATACGTGTTGCAGTGTCTGCCATGCAGCAGTTTATTGAAACACTTGTGTATCGCGCCCCTTGAAACACTTGTGTATAGGTGCATTATAAATGCCATATCCTATCATATCATGACCTCCATCACCCTGGTCAAGAGGCTCTAGAAATTCAGTCTTGTGTGGTCACAACGATGGTGTATGTGGGGGAAGTTGGAATGAGTCAGAGCAATGTATTCTCTTCTTCTGTGGATTTGAAAGGATGCAGGATATAGTGAAGGCCTTTTCATCCAGACCTGGCTCTTTGCTTCTCTTTATTGCTTAGAGGAGTTCCTTGCCGCTATATGCGTAACCTTCCCTTGCGTCTCACCATCGCAGCTCTCCATCTCACTTATAATTTAGTCCTCGAGACTGACTTTCGTCATTTCCGGGTCCTTCCTTTTCCTTAATTAGCAACTCGTCAAGGTGCCTCTATTCTTGGGGAGTCTTTTCTTGCATCTATTCTCTTTCTTACTCAGTTTCTTGGTCTCTTTTCTTTTGATGCAGATCTAATGGTGGAATTCAATGGATCGGCCATTTCTGCTGGCTTTTGACGTTTGGCCTTTGCGCACCCTCTGTCGCCGTAAAAACCGCCGCTGCTTGCATGTTTGGTATGTTTCAGAGGGGCCCTTTGAGACTTGGACCTCGTTGCTTATACTGCAGGCCTCCAGGGCACTGGCTAGAGGTTCCTTACCAACTGAGGAAGTGCCTAACGGCACAGCAGCCACTCGAGGAATGGTAGCAGTTGTGCTAGCCAGACTCGCTGACTTCTCACCTATAAGTCTCTCAAGTCGCATCACGACCCACCACACAGCTTCAGATCCCCATGAATTCTACTGCAAATTGAAGCATAGCCATGCTTGAGGCAGCGCCTGAGGACTCGTCGCTATCCACACTCCAACTTTCCGCATCCTCGGAATCTGCGTATAGCTCCGGGTGATAGATAAGCGTTGGGCAGTGTTCTGACAGGTTACTGTCAGTATCACCACTTCCGGGGTCGGTACGATGGTAATCACGGCTCAAGCAGCATCAGTAGCAATGGCTGCTGCACTTTTTTGCATAGAATAGCAAAGCTCGAATAGCAAGGTGTTACCTATAACAGAGCCATTATAGCTGTTCTGAACGTATGATGCTGCGACAGTTATATTATGTTATGTTATCTGCACTTATAGAGCGCACGGTCGCCCAGGGGCATCATGGCGCTAAAGAGGAAGACTGCTCAGGTAGGAGAGGAAGCCAAGAAGTGAGCAACTAGAAAAGAACGGTCTTCAGTGCTCTCCTAAAACCAAGGTGATTGGAGATTGTCCTCAATACAGGAGGAAGGTTGTTCCAAAGTTTAGCTGCCGCTATGGAGAAAGCCCTACCACTGACCCTCACACGAGTGAATCTTGGAACAGCAAGAAGATTTGCGGTGGAAGAGCATAAATCGCGTTCAGGGAGATAGCGGGAGAATTTAGTCTGCAGGAACTCGGCCCCTTGACCATGAATAGCCCGATGGACAATAAACAGGGACTTGAAATTAACATGTTGGCCAACCGGGAGCCAATGAAGTTGGCGAAGCACCAGGGAGATGGAGCTCCATACGCGGTGCCCGTGGCTAACCTGGCCGCCAGATTCTGTGTGCGCTGAAGTTGCTGTATTGAGCCAATCGGCTGCGACAGGTACAGAGAGTTACAATAGTCCAATCGGGAGAGAACTAACGCTGCGACTACCGGAGGGCGCATGGGTTCAGGTATCATGGGTAGAACCTTCTTTAGGACCCTGATCTGGTAATGAGCTGCTTGACACACAGCCGTCACTTGGTTGGACATGGAAAGAGAAGCAGAGAGAATGACACCCAGGTTTTTTACTTTGATTACTGGGCTGGGAAGAGGACCCAGGGAAGTGGGCCAAAAAGCAGCAGTCCAGAGTGAGGGATCCGGGGGACAACCCACCACCAGTACCTCGGTCTTGTCACCATTGAGCTTGAGCCAGTTCTGATCCATCCAATCGCCCATGGCCCTCAGACAGTCGCGAAGACACGACAACACCTCAACTCGATCTTGATCTAATCGGATCAACGTTTGAGTGTCGTCGGCATAAGAGTAACAGTTGAGGCCGTGGGCACGGATGAGGCAGACCAGCGCCCAGATGTAGATGTTAAACAGGATTGGGGAAAGTGAGGAACTCTGCGGGACACCACAGGTGAGAGGACAGGACGAAGAAAGGAAAGGGAGCATGGCGAGAGTTTGTTTGCGGTCTGAAAGGAAAGAAGTGAACCAAGCAAGGACTTGGCTGGATATTCCGATCTGAGCAAGGCGTGACAGCAGGATGGGGTGGTCGACCGTATCAAATGCGGCCGACAGATCTAACAGGATCAAGGCACCAACCCCACCCGAGTCAACTAGCCTGGACATGTCGTGCTGCACGGAAACCAGCACACTTTCAGTACCTCTCCCTGGTCTAAAGCCTGCCTGTGCAGGATTAAAGATCTTTGAAGATTCCAGGAAGGAGGATAGGAGGGGTGTGATGAGAGATTCCAGGAGTTTGGACATAAAAGGGAGCAGAGAGATAGGGCGAAAATTAGCCGGGACCATGGGGTCAAGTGAGGGCTTCTTAAGAAGAGGAATAACCCTTGTGGATTTCAACTCCAAGGGGACCAGACCTGATTGGCAAGAATTATTTATTGCCGATGTGATTTCCACCAGTAAATCTGGGGCGATCTTCTTCATGCTAGAGACTTGAATGGCATCTTCGGGGGAGGATGATTTGATTCTTTGAATAGCAGCTAGAACCTCCGTCTCGGTAAAGAGAGGGAAGGTCGACCAGTTGGCAGTGGGTTCAGAGAGAGGAGCAGGTGATGGCTTGATAACATCCGGAGTCAGTATAGCTGGAGATTGGACAATATTTGTGCGGATAGCTTACATTTTATTAATAAAAAAAGAAGAAAGATCATTGTACAACTTTTGGGAGGGTTTAACCCTAGAAGTAAGAGTCTCAAAAGAGGCTAGTGGCTTCACGATAGAGAAGAGGGTTTTAGGCTGACAGTGAGGTGTTACCTATAACAGAGCCATTACAGCTGTTCTGAACGTCTGATGTTGAGACAGTGAGGTGTTACCTATAACAGAGCCATTACAGCTGTTCTGAACGTCTGATGTTTAGACAGTGAGGTGTTACCTATAACAGGGCCATTACAGCTGTTCTGAACGTCTGATGTTTAGACAGTGAGGTGTTACCTATAACAGAGCCATTACAGCTGTTCTGAACGTCTGATGTTTAGACAGTGAGGTGTTACCTATAACAGGGCCATTACAGCTGTTCTGAACATCTGATGTTTAGACAGTGAGGTGTTACCTATAACAGGGCCATTACAGCTGTTCTGAACATCTGATGTTTAGACAGTGAGGTGTTACCTATAATAGAGCTGTTCCGAACGTCTGATGTTTAGACAGAGGTGTTACCTATAACAGAGCAATTGCGGCTGTTCTGAATTTAGGATGTTTCCACAGTGGTGGTCTCAGCCACTTCCTGCGCTCCCCTCAAAATCTCTGGAGCTGGATTACCAACTTCAGGCTGGAAAAAAGAAGTTATTTTCCTCCTGATCACCTCGGTTATTACCGGCTGATTGCCAGTCACCTCACTGGTGGGAGTTATTTTCTGCCCTCCCAGTTCTTCAATATTGATTCTAGGGGGTTTCCCAACCTTGCAGGATGGTTTATTCTTCCTTAGGTTGTATGACTTAGTTTTCGCAGTAGCCTTACCTTATATATTGCGCACCACAGATTCTCCGGGTATTTCAAAACCTTTTAGTCAATAGCCAGTTAACCATGTCTTTCCTTGGGTGAAGAGAAACGGAACACAGTCACTGCCTCCGTGGAACCAGAAATCACCCAGAAGTAGAGTGCACACTCAAATGACAAGAAACTACAAGCATCTCTTCCACAGCACAGACACAAAGTGAAATGCAAGGTTGCAGCGTGTTCTTTGCCCCCATCATTTCTAACAATCCAACTATACACTTAAATTGCTTATTAAAGCCTTGTATAAGTCCAAGTAAAAAGTGCCACAGCAATGGTCACTGCCAGTTACCTATTCCCCTCACTAATCACTTCCTGTTGTAAATGGTTTGTGTGACGAATCAAATTCTGGGGGTACCAGTAGTCGAGGGGTGAATATCGGTTTCTAAACCATCAATGTTTGTTTGTTTGTTTATTTTATTTCTATAGCGCTCCGGACCCGGGAGTAAAAGGGCACTTAGTACAGGTTACAAGGCACAGTACATGGTAATAAGCAGTGATACTTTAGCAAATGTTATATACAGAATATACAATCAGTGGAGTTGATAGCAACCAATAAAGACAAAAATGAGACATGTGCAATATGTACAGTTTATAGCTAAGTCTAACTTCAAGGTTGACTTTTGTCAGAAGCCAGCCAATGGCAAGTTTCCTGAACGACTGGAAGGATTTGGAAGACTTAATATTCAGTGGCAGGGCGTTCCAGAGTTGGGAGGCGAGGACCGTGAAGCTCGAGCCTCCGGCTCTTTTAGAGGTAAATCTAGGTACTGTAAGACATAAGGTATTGGAACATCTCGTGGTTCTGATGGAAGATTTCATGGTGAATTTGTTAGTAAGGTAGGGGGGGGCTAGATGGTTGAGAGCTTTGTAAGTGAGGCAGAGGGTTTTTAGATCGATTTTATGTTGGATGGTGAGCCATTTGCATGTAGTTCTAGTGGCAGAGATGTGCTCACGCCTGGGAATGTTTAGCGCTGCCCGTAGAGCATTATTTTGAAGGACTTGGAGTTTACTAATTATCGCTTGGTTGGCCCCTAAATAGAGGCTGTTGCAGTAGTCTAACTTAGATTGTATAAGAGCTCTAGCTAGCGTGAGGCAACTGTTAGAGGAAAGAAATGGTCTACAGGCTCTAATTAGTTTACTGGTATAGGCAGTGGCTGAAGCGGTCGAGTTGACTTGCTTAGTGAGGTTAATATTGGCATCGAGATAGAAGCCAAGTGTTTTCACGTTTTTGGCGACCGGGATGGTATTGCCATCAATTATGATGTTGGAGTAGTTGGGACTTCGTTTTTGTAAGTTGTTCGGTGAACAAACAATGAGCAGTTCAGTCTTCTCGTCATTCAGTCAGAGGCCATGTGTGGCCATCCATGCCTGAATGACAGAGAAGATTTCATTGATCCTGGCTACATCAGTATTGTAATTGCCCAAGATGGTGAGGAGTATCTGGGAGTCATCCACATAGTTTGTGTAGGTGACACCCAGACGGTCCAGTTTATCAAAGAGGGGCTTTGTAAAGATATTGTATATGGTGGGTGAAACACATGAGCCTTGTGGGACACCACAAGTGATAGGGATAGGGTCTGCTGCTGCCACCGGAGAGAAGACTCTCATGGTTCTGTTGGCCAGAAAGGACTGTATCCACGTGACAGCAGAGGGGGAAAAGTGGGCGGCAGAGGAGAGGTGGTTGCAGAGTATTTTATGGTCGACCAGGTTGAAGGCTGCTGAGAAATCTAAGAGGAGTAGGATGGCAGCCTTGTCCTTATCTTTAATTTCATCAATCTGACTTTTAAGATCAACAAGGGCAGTTTCTGTTCCATGTTGAGGCCGGAAGCCAGACTGACGCAATCCGAGTAATTGGTTGGACTCTAGGTAATGCTGAATTTGCAAGTAAGCAACTCTGTCAAGGATTTTTAACAGGAAGGAAACGGTTGTGATAGGCCTGTAATTTGTGGGGATGGCTGGGTCCAAGGGCTGTTTTTTTAGTAGCGGGAGGACCCATGATTGTTTCAAATTATTGGGTATCGAATTGGTGGAGAATGACACGTTTATGAGCTTAGAAATGAAGGGGGCGAGGTCTCTTACTGCATCTTTTATAATCTGTGCGGGGCAACTGTCCTCTTTGCAGTTTGACGTTCTGAGGGAGGTTATGATTTTTTGCACTTCTAGTACGGTTACTTTTTTGAAGGTGAAGCCATGGTTAGTGTTAGGGGTGGTGGGTGGGCTAGGGATAGGAGGGCTAGGGGTGGGGCTACTATTGGAGCGTTATAGTCTTTTATTTTCTATTTTTGTTTGTAGGCCAGTGATTTTGTTCGCAAGGGCATCTTGGATACTAGTGCACCAGAGTTGGTCCTTCACGGACATGTCAGTAGGTGGATTGGGGTTTTCTAACTCCTTCAGGAGGGTGAATAGTTCTTTAGTGCTGGAACTTGCATTACTTATTCTTATATTGTAGGCTTCCTTTTTAGTGCGAGTTATTTCTTTTTTACAATGGGAGGATGCATTTGTGAGATTGATTTTGTGTTCCTCTGATGGGTTCATTTTCCAAAGGGTTTCCAATTTGGACTTTTTATTTCTTAGTATTTTAAGTTCTGGTGTGTACCAGGAGTTAAGGTGTGCTTAGGGTTTACCTTTACGTAGTTTTAGAGGGGCAACAAGGTTGATAGCTTTGGTCAATAAGCTGCACACCTCTAATACACCAGAATGGATCCAACCAGATTGGATTAAACAAGCATACAATTAAAATTATAAAGCTCTGTGTCCAATTTTGGTAACATGGACACAATGACATTCTTATCTCCTCTAAAGGTATTGGATCATTGGTTAGTTGAAACACAGCGAAAATACAATTATTACCCAATGATAAAAGTAGTGTCCAGTCAAGGTCGTATAAAGATGTCTACTTTACTATTACACATCAGACAATCTAAGAACACTACAAAATACAACTCACCCTGGAAAGGAATGCAGAGGACAGACAGTTCTAGGAAGGGAAAGGGATGCCATCTGGATACTGACAGGAGGGTAGTTGGTATGGTTTATAACCACAATATTTGACAAGAGTTTCTTGGCTTCAGCAAAAGGGGAACATGGTCTTAAAATCTCTCGAGGGACCTTCTGGGAAGTATCAGGGGGACAGAACCACAATGTATCTTTTGCGGTTGGTGCTCAGCAGGGTTGAGTCGGCTTCAGGGTGATTTGCAGGCTTCTCTGACAGAGTTCAAGACGGGACTGAGCTGTGGGTATCAGGCGGCAAGACAGTATGGCGAGCTGAGCTGGCCAAACGGCTGTAGGCTGGCCTACATGGCGACTCAGGGTCAGGAATCGTTGTCAGTGCTATTTGGCAGTTCTGAAGTACTGGTCGAGATGTTGTGGATGTCTTTATGCGACTGCGGCTTGACAGCGGTCAGCGCTGCAGTCGTTTGCAGATCGAGGAACTTGACTGGCTCAAAAATGTCCTTTAAGGCAGACTGCGCTAGATGCTAGTCGAGGCACTTCTCCCAGTTTCTTCAATGGGTCGTGTCATCCTTTAAGGCGGATGGCCCACAGCTGTGAGTGTGTTGCAGGCAGCTGCCTTGTCCTTGGTTGTAGGTTCTGAGACCTTCGCGCACTCCCTCTCCAGGAAGCTTGCTGCAGAGCCTAGCAGGGCACGCTGTGTACTGACTTTGTACCAGTTCTGGAGCGGCTTGATGGTCCTCAGAGTTCTTTTATCCCTCTGTTCCCTGGGAGAAGTTTAGGGGAGGGATCTTGCTTCCCTCTTTGGATATCCTGGTCTTCCTTCACTGGCGGAAGATGTAAGGCAGACTGTACCTTCAGCCAGGGTCCAAGGATGACTTCGTCTTTCTTACCTCTTGTGAAGTCTTCAGATGATCTGCCAAAATAGAAGCTCAGCCCTCTGTTAAAGCCATGTGGGCCACAGTGATTGGTGTAGGCTAAGCCTACCTTGGTGAACCAATCCTGGGGTCTCTGCCAACAATCATCTGTATGCGTGAGGTCATAACGAGAGTGCTTTGCAACAGGAAAAGTAAAGGGGTGAAAACCGGAACAAGGTGGGCCCCAGAACTAAAACAGTTGAACCCTTCTCTCAACAGAAAGAGCTCTGGGCTCACTCCCTTGTGCTACTAATTCGCACCCATCTTCCTGTCTGTTGTGTTCAAAGAGTCTCTTTGGTTAATGGTCCTCCCTGTGTGGTCTCTGTTTAAGCAGCAGGTCTCCCTTGAAGCTGCGGCGAGACCAGACTCTGGCTCCTGCAAACCACATTCTCATACCTTTTGAATGGGGACCCCCCTAGTGGAGTGGCCTACTGTAAACAACAGACCCAGACATGACCTGTCATTGATACTGAGGCCGGGAGCTGGCTTCAGGTTGACACAGTTACATATGAAAGGTTGTTTGGTTTCCTGTCTCCTTTGTTAACCCCTGCAGCCAGGCCCCATGTGGGCCTGTTCAAAGTACCCTTTATTGGTAGGTTAATCGCTGTCACCAGCTACAGGGCCTAACAAAAGAGCAGGGTGGTTCCATGGAGCCATGGCAGGGGACAGGTTGGCGGTACGCCTTCCTGGAGATGACATTGTGTACTCCTGGCTGTCACATTCCAATTAATTATGACAGGAGCGGGCTGCACCTGTATGCTGTGTCCATGTCAGAGTACACAGGTCTTTGCTTTTGTCGTGGTGTGAGCATAGGAAAAAGTGTGTGGATTATTCCCCCACATTTTCCTGAGACTGGTCTACAATCATTCCATTTAATTAAACATTTCAAAAATGCCCAGGCGAGCGCACGCCCCCCATGCGAATGGTCGAATTCCTCATGATGAGACATGATAAAAAGATAGGGTCTCACAGGAAGACCATGTGCACGCCTGGTTGTTTGGCTTTCATGTGAGAGAGGCAGAGCAAGGGACGCCTGTGGGCATTTGTCCCTTGTCCGACTGTTAAATCCACCTCTGGCACAGAGATAGTTTCGTCCAATTTATGCAGGAGGGTTTTAATTTTTCTATGCTATGCACCTTTTGCCACCTTACAACAGAATTCCATGTTTTAATCAACTACTTTAAATGTCTTAACTTTTTGTTGCAAATCTTGATACTTTTACGGAATTGGGGTAAAGGAGATAGTATTTGCAAAATAAAAAATTCTCACCCGTGCTGAAATCCAAAAGTCGGCACCCATTCCTCTACCCAAAACAGCCTAACCCGCAGTCACCTGCACATCAGCCATGGGTAGGGGTTGTCGCTGCGGATCCAGAGCGCTTATTTACTTTAATGAAATGCAATTTATTTTTTTATGAAACACAGACACTAATTTACCGACAGAGTGCACAGACAGAGGAGCTGGGGGGCAGCAAACCTAAGACTATGTAGAATCTAACCATGGCCCCTTTGCATGGGTACACGCAGCCCTGACATGATTAAGACATTCTTCTCTGATCCCAGATGGTGCCTCTCCGCGTTTCTTTTCCTTTTTCTTTCTCTTTCTCTCTTTCCACAATGGGACGCTTTTGGCGACCCCCAGGCACGTTTGGACCTTCCCACCAGGGCCTTGATTCTGCTCTCATTAGACAGCGAGCAGGCGGCACCCGAGGCAGAGGATCGATCACCCGTGTCCTGGGCGGCTTACTATCTTCTAGGTTCGGCTCCACCACGGGTCCGTTGCCTCCCCCTCGCCTTCGGCACCATTGGTTGGCCGCTGTGCACACCCACCCGTCAATCTTACATGTGGCGAGTCCGCATTGGTCTCCTCTATTACCGCAGGCACCTCCCTACGCGTTTCTGCTGCACGCGCAACACGGTTGCCCTGACAACTGGTTTCCTTTTCGTCCCCTTCTTTTCGCTTATTTGCTTCAGCCCGCATTCACACGGCAGGCTCGAGCGAGGGATACACGCAGCGGACACTCCGCTCTCCCTCTCCCCCAGCCACGAGCGTGGAGCAGTTTTTCACACAAATACAGGTAATTTCTCTCCAGCCCATTTCTTTCATATGGCTGCTATCGTAGATCCACCACCAACTTCAGATACGGGCATACACCTTTGCCCTACTTTTATTTCCCATTCCTTATTTTCAACAATCTTCCTCACTTCTCTTCCACTCTCTTGCTAGTTTCCCTTGCAGCATCTCGCACCGGGATTCCCGTGACGAGACCAACCAACATTTGTGGTCACCGTTCATTACTTCCACTACGGGGACACAGAAGCCCTTCTATACACAGGAATTGGTTTTCTCTTCCATCTTCTCTCTACTTCCCCATGAGAAGACACCTTTCAGGTAAACCACTTTTTTCAGGCAACCATTCAGAATTAGAAGCCAGACCTTTCTCAAATGGCGTTCCCACCAACCCCATGCACACATGGCTACTTCTCTTTTTCAGGTCCCTGGTTTTCTGTCGGCCCCATGATGATGACATCTCGATACCCCTGAGTCTCCAGAGCTCTTCACTGCCCCTCCATTTCGGACATGAGTGTTTACTCCACACACCATTACAAACCACTAAGCCATGAATGGCTTGCAATTCGATTACCCACTTTAGGTAAGTGATTCCCTATCCGCTTAACCTGTCCTGCCTCTCTCACCTGTACCTTGGCTTCTGGACCGGCGGGTTGCTTATGGGGACTCATGCACTACTCTCCCAAAGGGGACCCAATGCCATTATCTTTCTTTTAGACCACTGAGGCCCATCGGTATTTGACCAGAGGACTCCCCTTTCTGTATGGACATATTTGTATTTGGCTATGAGACACATTGCAGACAAGACTAGGGTCGGGGTCTTGCATCTAGACTATTTTCATATTTTCTTGCATGCAGATTTCACTGTATAGATTAATCTTCACTCCTGGTTGATTTTACATTCTGATCTCTTTTTTGATCACTTACCCTTTTCCCTGATCATTTCTTTCCTTTCTCCCCTTTTTTTACCAATACAGGGTCCTGCTAAATTATCGCCCTGATGAAGGCAGAGTACTTTCCTTCAAGACGGAGAGCATTTTTTCACTGATTTTGTTCCGCCGAAACGCATTTTCATTCAGAGAGGATACGAGGTCCTTTACAGAACATTTCTGCTAAATAGGACTCTCTTTCTTGTGTGGCACCGTCCACCGGTGGGCCAGGATACTTCTCCCTTTCTTGTTTGGAAGCTCCTTGAACCCCACTGTTTGTTTTGTTCCCCCTGATGCGTTGGCAGACCCAATCCCGATACACAATAATTTTGGTCTTGGGAATTTATTATAATTACAAAACAACATTGATTACTTGCTTAACTGTTTGAATTTACAGCAAGAACACTGTCAGCATTATTGAAATAGACTTTCAGTTTAACCTTATTTCTTGCTTTTTGTTTTAAATCAAGCATCAAAGTGACAAACAACTGATTGTTTGTTAATATTCAGACTTGGTTTATGTTTTTCTTTTATGTATTGTTTCTTATTTTGATTGTTTGAAGAATTCTATATTCAATCTTCGAATGTGTAAATTATGTTATTGACTGTATATATTCTTATATGTTGGATTTTATCACATGCATCACCTTTTTGATATAAAAGTGTTATTATCAAACTTCATAATTTCTTATGTTTCTTGTCTAAGAGTGTCTTAATACACACAATTGCATGCAACGTTCATAACCAGTGTGGTTATATGGGTTTTGACCAGGTGAATGTTTCAAATTCATTTATACTTCACATAGGCAAACCCTGGACATAGCAGTACCTCCACTTTGTTGTGATTACTGACATGATTAAGAGGCTGCCGGGAGAGGGGCTGGGAGGGGGGATTATGTCCTCATTTTTGTAACTATGGGGGAATTAAAGTGGAACCTTGTGGCGGGGTATATTTGGCCAACGTTTGCTTGTTTCTTAGCGGTACTGCACATGGTTCTGAGCTCCTGTGTCAGATTGCCAGAGAGCCCCACAGATGTATGGGTTCCACTCCTCTGTACTGCAAGCATGTGCCCCTTGGCTCTTGTAATGAGCACCCCACCAGATCCGACATTCCGATTGGCATGGGAATCCCACCCATCCTCCTCTTTGGGGACTCCAGTTTGTTTCACTAGAGGATCAGTGTCAGATCTAAGGTACAGGCCCCATGGGAAAGACTGACAGGACCCTGGGGAGTGTGACGGGTCAGAAATGTGAAGCTGACAACTTTGCAAAGAGTTTTCAACTTAAACCATTTCATTAAATGAACAGGTTGGATAACGCCTCACAATCCCTACCTTGACGAGGATTTCCCTGCCTAAAATAAACTAAAGGAAACACTAACAAAGGGATATCTGTCCCTCACACTTGCACAACATATAAAGCAAAAAGGAAATATATGGCAATTCAATTCCAATGTATAACACAATCTAATTCACAATGTGCTCAATGTCTCGTCTCATAACCTGGGCGAGTTTCCATTCCCCAGATCTGAACGAGTACGGTTTGTTATATTGGTATTGCTGATTGGCAATACACTCTTGGCTTGGGTATTGCTTGTAAGCTTTTGGACTGTTCACAGCTTTCAAATGAGGCTTTTGGGCTTTCCACACACCTGCGCTTATCTATACAGTCACTTCGTTTCAACAGGCACCACTTTTGTTGGTTTCGTATAGTTCGGTGTTCAAAGTTACTGTTACTGCAGCTTTCACTCACTCGCGAGTGAAGCGTCCTTCCATGAACACGCGGACAGCGTTGGTGCACTCCAGAGTCACTTGCAAGATGTGAACTCACTGAGTAAGTCGCTCGATTGCGGGTCGCTCTGTGTTCGCAGGTCTTCGGTCCTAGTGGCTCCTTGTGGTTGGCTGGACCGCCTCCTCTGATCCTCCTCCGTTCACATCACTGAGGAATGGAGCCTCCTCTGCTTCTGAGAGGGCAATAGGGAAACCCAGCCACTTGGAACCTCCAAAGAGGGAACACTTGCATCGTTACTGCTGCTTCCCGCTGCACACACTCTGCACAATGAAATGTTACTGGGCAAGCGACCTCTGCAACAGGGAGAGTTAACGGCAAAGACTCTCTCAGGACCCGCCACAGCTTCTGGCATTACAGTGGTCCCAGCCTCTTCTCTCGCCAGAGACTTCCCTTTCAGCTGCAACCACGGCCCACAATGCTTCTTCCTCTTCCACTGCTTTGCTTCTCTCTCAAATGCCTGCAACTGCGGGGGCTTTTTAAGCCTCTGAGTCCCCTTCAGGTGTAGGTCATTTACACCAATCAGGAGATCACTCCCACAGTAGTGTTCCTCTGCATCCCTCTTACTCGTCCCATTACTGAGGGAATTATGGGACTTGAAGTCCATGGCAACAAAGTTAATTTTTCTAGCTCTTTATGCTTTGCTGATTTGCCTTCTGTTTTCTACAACATTGTTGAAGGACTTTCATACAATTCAGTGATCATTCTTGTTTGAAAAGAGGAATAAAGGCTTCTAGGCTCTTTGTGATTATTATTCACAGACATCTTTCCAATCCCCCTTTTTGAGTAAGGGAAGCATTGAGCTATGGGGGCTTTAGAATGAGTATTATTCACTTTTATACCACAGGAGCGTTGGCTGATTTTACCTAAATGTATGTGTTCAACAAGTGGAACCATTAGATTATTGTGGCAACAAGCGATTAGGTATTTTGGCATTTGAACACCTCTTCCTTAGCGGAAGATAAATACTGTGTCTCGCCCCATTGGTTCCTCTCACCTCTGTGAGTATTTTCTCCTCCCAGGTGATACTCCCGCAGAGCACCACCCCACGGTCAGGATCAGGAGGGGTCTGCCTTTCCCTGGCCAGCTGGGTGGGGAGACTTTAGGCAGGGATCTGGTGAGGGATCCGTAGGATTCATCACAGGAGGCAGGGAATGGGGTGGCGTTTAGGGTGGGAGGCGTCCATGACTGCTCCCCGCTTTCACTCCTGTATTTAAGTCAGCGTGTGCACCCTGCATGGCGGCTGCATTATTGCCTGTATGTGCTCATGATTCCCATATTCCACCAGCATCATATTGTCAATGTTTTCTGTTAGATAATGGATCCCCAAAAAATAAAAGAAATCATTAATTACAAGTCAAATAAGAGATATCCATCATGTGCCGCAAATCCAGAGAGCTCACAATTCCAAGCAGAGCCTCACATTTGAATTATCAGGTTACATCTTTTTTCCATATTTCTATTTGAAGCTGCTCTTTCATATTTATTTGAATTCCAGTGAAACGGAGGCTGGAAACATGGAGCTATCACCAGTCCAATCACCCGCAGAACGCGTCAGCAACAGTGACTTTTGCCATTTATGACACATGAATCATGAAATATTTCACAATACAACTCTGACATGTAATTCACAATCATGTTACTCAGTAGCTTTC
The DNA here is from genome assembly GCF_040938575.1 of Ambystoma mexicanum. Lineage (NCBI taxonomy): Eukaryota > Metazoa > Chordata > Amphibia > Caudata > Ambystomatidae > Ambystoma > Ambystoma mexicanum. Next base: position 765,879,908 of record NC_090938.1, on the reverse strand, counting down.
ATTGAACCATTTGTGACATGTCACAAAACATCCTTGTTTGCATTGAAATATATGCATGTGCAAATACACAATCATTTTTAAAATATGCGGATTGTGTGTGCACTTTCGTAATGATCAATTATTTCTCAAATGTATACTGAATAAAACCAATAGATGCACAAACATAACAAAAAGAAAGATTATTCTTAAAATCAATTCTGTGACTGTAAATGGTGAAGCAGCCGCCTACATGGCTGTTTATATAAATAATCTATCCTGCACGTACACAATACCTTCCTCATCCTCATCTGTGTTACCATTATTCCTCTCTACAGGTGGAGCTTTGTGTCACGTTACTGTTAAAAAGGATGGCACGACAACTTCAGAAAAAGTGGTGTCTAGCGCTGAAAGGGCACAAGAAATAATTAAACATTTGCATGGCTGTGGAATAAGTGCCCACTGTGGCATTAATAAGTCTTGTGATGCAATTGCCCAGCGCTGCTACTGGCCAAACATGTTTCCAGGCGCTAGGAACTGGATAACTATAAGTTGGCTATTTTGCTTAAGTCGTCTCTAGAAGCAACTGTAATACGCCCATTAGCGTTTATTTAATTTCACGCATCTTATGTTTTGCATAGCTTCTTGCATGCCGTTAATGTATGCTTTTTCTTGCATACCGTTTTATGAGTCCAGTTATTGGCCGACTGTTGTATTAAATCATTTTGTATAATTTGTTTTTTTTAATTGTGTTTAGCCCTCAAAAGTAAGCTATTCACAAGAGTAAAAACATAATACACAAGAAAAGACCAGACAAGAAAGTAAAAGAAAAAACATTGGTACAAAAAAGAAAAACAAATAATAACATTTCATCAAATATTACTGACTTGTCCCACTTTGACCTCCTTTCCAAGGTCGAACATTGGTTCAAGTGAAAGCTCAAATATATGCCCAGAATCTTTGGGCAAGGCAATAAGGACATATACACCAGGCACTCCCATCGCTTGCTTCTAGAATTGGAAGAACTTGACCTTGATGTCCTCGATCTTACCGAGACATGGTTCACAGCCAGCTCTGCCACAAGCTTTGACACTCTCCTCCCTGATGGCTACAAGATTCTGTCTACACCCATCCCGGAGGGGGTGTAGCAGTAATCTTTCCTGAGTGGATTCCTGCCTCTATCATCCCCACTCAGACTTACTCCTCTTTCGAATGCCTTGTCTGCAGGCTCTCTCTCTCTCCTAGCCAATCTCTTACTATTGCTACTTTCTACCGGCCCCCTGGTCAAATCACCTAATTTCTCTCTGAGTAGCTAGACCTCTCATCTTCCCTCCTGGCCTCAACCACTGAACTCCTCCTCTTTGGTGACCTCAACATCCGTCTCGATTCTCCCTGTTCCTCATCTGTGCTCTTTCGCGACCTCTGCGATTCCCTCTCCCTCTCTACCCTCCCCTCTGGCCCAACTCACTCTGCAGGACACACACTTGATGTCTTGATCTCATCTGGGCTCCCCTTCTCTATTCCTCTGACCACTCCTCTCTGCTTGAGTGATCACTGCCTCCTCTCCTCTCATCTCTCCCTCTTTTCCCTCCAAGATTGCCACCTACCTTCTCGGACATCTGGCCCATGAAGCGCGTGTCAGTTGAGGCGTTTGCTGCCACCTACTCTCCCCCCCTCCTCCCCTGGCTGACTCACACCCTGACGCAGCCCTGTCCCTGCTCTACTCTTCTTTTTCCGCTACTCTTGATGCTCTTGCCCCTGTCATGAGGATCCGTCTGAAGTCCAAAGCCAAGTGCAATTCCTGGAATGACTCTGACCTAGCTACACTTAAACGCAAGTGTAGGGCGGCTGAGAGGAAATGGAGGGCTTCTTGTTCATCCTCTGACAAGCTGGCCTGTCACCTACTCCAAAGGCAATATCGACTCTCTGGCAACACTAAGATGAGAGTCCACATCCAAGTCTGTGTCTCTGTGGCAGCTAACAACTCGGCAGAACTCTTTAAAATCTGCGAGGAACTGGCCAATCCTGCTGCAGTCTCTACCCCTCCTCTTGCCTCCCAGACTCTTTGCAATGCCCTTGCCTCTCACTTGATCTCTAAAACCCAGGACATCCTATCTACCCTCTCCTTCCCCTTCCCCTCCTCTCTGTCTGCGCTTGCTGACCCTCCTTCAGCCACGCCCCCACCCTCTTTCTCATCCTTTCCCCTTTTCTCCCCTGATGAGGTCGCTAGACAAGTCTGTTCTACGAAAGCCTTGTCAAAACAGGTTCATCCCTGTTCCCCTAAAACCATCAAGGACCACCTTGATACCCTTGCTCTGGCCTTTGCCGATTTTTGCAACCTCTCCTTTGCCTCGGGATCCTTCCCTTCCCCTCTGAAGCACTCACTTGTGCATCCTCTTCTCAAGAAATCCACAGCTGACCCTTCTTGTATGGCTAACTATCGCCCAATTTCCATTACTCCCTTTTGGGGTAAACTCTTGGGAAAGCTGGCCATCTCACAGCTTAACAATCATTCCGATTCTGTTGGCTCTCTCCATGACCACCAGTCTGGCTTCAGAGCTGCCAGAATCACAGAAAGTGCTCTCCTGAACATTCGTGAAGATCTGCTCTCCAACCTTGACTCTAACATTCCCTCTGTCCTCATCCTACTCAATCTCTCTTCTGCCTTTGACACGGTCAACCATATCACCCTGCTCAGCCATCTCCATGATAACCTGGGTATCACCGATCAGGCTCTTGCCTGGCTGACCCCTTTCCTCTCTGATCGACTCTCCGAGGTCCAACTTGGGTCCTTCCTATCATTTGTATTTTCTATCTCCCTCGTGTAGAGGAGGTCCCAAGTACAGCCTGCACTCCAACCGTCTTTTTTGAAGCACCAGGAACGTTCACGCCAAAGTACGTGACATATGACGAGCAAATAAACCAGCAAATGTGGGGCTCTGTCCAGTGCCCATCAGAAGAACAACGCCTATTGAAGTACAGATACCAAGGAAACCATGGACAGTAAGGTACCCATTGAGAAAACCATATCAACAAATGAAACGAAATGAAGATCGTCTAAGTACAGTCTCTGAAGAAGCCAAAAAGGTCTTAATGGAAGACGAATGGTGATGTCACAAGAACCCGGACTGACTCACATGCAGAAGGTATGACGGCCAGAGAATGACGTAAAGGGACGAAATGCCATGGGCACGGGACATCGTGAACCTAAGGTGAAAGGACGATGCCAAATGTAAGAAACTCATGCCATGAGCATGATGAAGATATTCGACCAGTTTACGCATGTACATATGCTTGGAACCGCAAGAAAGCTAAGAAAATCATGCGGCTTGCTATGCTTAGTAGAAAGATAGAGTGCGGCAAGCGCCACCTATACATATCTACCTCAAAAGAAGCACGTTATATAAGTATACTTCCACTATGCATAAGAAGCAGAATCAACACAAAGGTCACTAAAGGCCACATGAGGAGAGCTTCATATTTAGCAAAATCAAGAGTAAAAGGCAGAAACGAAACTCAGCAGAGGCAAATTGTGCCAAAAAAGCCAAGGGTGTATCAATTAAAATGGACGAACAGTAGCTACAATTAATTGAAGCAAACAGAATATCATGCTCAGAACGGTCAAGATAAGAAACTGAATGCAGGTGGTGGGTGAAATGAAAATCAAATACACAAATTACATGAAGAAGAGGCAAATTCACGGCATCTGAATCACGTGACCAGCCGAGCGAGAAGAAGTGAGACTTTCACACCTACGCTTGGCAGTGGGCCAGGCGAAGATATCAGAACTTTTCCAGACAGGAGATGCAGTCTCGAGGCCAACCACAGTGAAATAATTGACACATGGCCACTAAAGTGATGATTGATTGTAACAATAATTCGAGGAAGGCCAGGGGAACGGGGGGGGGGGTGCCCTGCACCTGGCCGACCATTCTGCGTGCTGCTAAGCAAAGTGGAAAAGTATGAGTGGGGTTGGTGCCAACCCAATCATAATGGACCAAGTAATCTAGGGTCCTATAGTTAGTAGAACCAATGGGACGTCGTACTTTTAGTGACCGTCTACAGTAGCCATTTTGAAGGTAGGGCTTCGATGTCCTACCTGACAGTGTTTACCCAATCCCCTTACTCTGTTACCATATACAGATATAGTACCTATATTAAAGTTACCTTTCTAGAACCAATAGAATTGCATGCCAACTTTTAAGCTTTAAACGTCAGTGATGATGAGTTTTTAGTATAAATTATGTATTTTTTATGAAGTTCGTGGGAGTTGTGAAGCAAGAGAGAAGATCACGCATCCGTTGATATTCATGAGACTCCCCATTTTTTGTACTTGTCATTAAACAGACTCCCTTTGTCAAACCGTTGAGTTGTCATTATTGATTTGGTGTTGGAGTATTAATCTGCACCCCCATCCATCTCACGGGTGCTGCTATCTTATCTTAAAGTGCTATTGGGCTAACCCCAACTCTATGGGCCGGTTGGGGATCCCGGTGTACACTTGGTAGCAGAGATCGGATGGTTTATCGATTAGATAAGATACCCATTGACCGTCGCCATAAAGTAACTCTAGGTCCTCGGCAATATCACAAGTCCTTTGCCATCCGGCTGAGTAGACCGTGAACCTCCCCGTAGACAGTGGTTAGAGTAAAAAGTAGAACCTTCAGGCAGAGGTCTGAAGGGACCTGTGTTTCCCCATGTAACCCCTTCGCACTCCTACGGGCAGCTGAGCGGGCGAACAGCAGGAGAGGCGGTGATGAAGGCAGCGATCCCAAGCATCCAGAGAGGAAACATGCGAACGGGGAGTGAAAAAGACTAAATGCTTTGGCAAAAAGTACATGCCTTAGAACAAGTAATGGAAAGGTAATGGAGGGAGGCGGGAAACAAAATATAGTCAGAAGTAGAGTAGACTGTATGTATATGTGTCTGTATATGTATGGAAGGAAATAGTGACTTAGTGACTCAAAGTGTGACTAAGTAGCAAAAGAGGATACCGGGGAGGACACCCGAGAAGAGAGAGGATACCGGGGAGGACACCCGAGAAGAGAGAGGATACGCCTAAATTCCTACGCTTTAACGCTTTAATATAGTGTCTAGAAGAAACTTGCATCCATAGTCCTGAATAAAATAGGAACAAATAGGTCACCACAGCGGTTAAAGACGCTTGTGACAGGGATGAGTTTACACCCCATGTCGGGGTAGCATTAGGGGCAGAGGTCTGTGTAGCCAGCTGGAGTTCGTCTAGTCTGTTAACGTCTGTCTTATGTGTTGTTTGTTGTGACGTCGTAGGATTACATTTTTTCCTTCAAGGAACTAGCATAAAAACTACGCGCTTAAGTAACTAAGATATTGTAGAGCACGAATTGATAGTTTGTTGATTAAAAAAGGAGATATGAAATGTTTGCGGAAAAATGGGATTGAAGCTTGCGACGATTAGGGCTCGCTCATATTGTTGAAGTTGTTTGAAGAAACGAAAGACATTAACAAGTGTTATATAAAGAGAAAGTGAACAGATTTAAATATGGAAGACATGACTCCACTAGTACATCTGTGCAAACAGTTTCCAAAACATGCACCTAAACTGGAAAAGTACAGTGCACAATGGGTTAAAGGAACCGCAAACAAAAGGTTTATGCCGTGGCCCCAGGGTGGATCGTTATCTAAAGCAGTCCTACAGCATATGATGACATATTCGCATCCCACATACACGGGCAAAAAGTTAGACAAACACCTAGCTAGTCTAGAGCTTTGGAAGATGTATCAACAGGATAAGGAGGAGGAGCCACCATTAGACTGGATACTTAACGTATGCACAGAGGGGGGTGAGTCGCCTTCAGCACCACCCACCCCATCTGAAACGAAAACTGAGGGCACTATGGACGAAGGGTTATACCCGCAAAGAGAACTTAAAGCAGCTACAGGGTATAGCAATCCAGCATACGAGTCACCTACGCAAAGTAGTGACGAAAACCTAGACAAGGATGGAGATATCACCTCCAAAGTCCCGAGGGACAAGGAGAGATGCGTGAAAGAGAGAAAAGACCAGGCACAAGCAAGTACATCTCTCGACACAGAGAGAGAGAAGGCAAAAGGTGGAAAGGAAGTGAGGATAGAACTGATGAGATAGCATTCACACAGAACGAATGGATGGCAGGGCAGATTTTATTGAAACTCGATGGTAAAGGCATAGATGACGTGAAACAAAAAGAGAAGCTAGATGATTTAGAGAGAAAAGAGAAGGAAAAAGAAAAAGGATCAAGAGACAAAAGAATAAGGAAAAAAGATAGGCAGAGATGAGAACAGTTACATCGCGAAGAGCAAGAAAGGCAACGCAATCATGAACAGAGAGCAGCCAATGATCAGGACAGACAGGAGCAGCGAAGGATAGAAGAAGAACAAAGGATACGGGCGAAAAGAATAAAGAGACGAAGGGATGAGGAAATCCAAAGGGCAAATGAACGTAGAGACGGAAAGAAAGAGGAAGAAGACCAGGTCAGAGAAAAGCGAGGAAACGTAGAGAATTCAATGACGATGTAGAACGTAAGCAAAGACAAAGAGTACTCAATCTTGAATATCTGGAAAGGGAGGTTAGAAAACCCGATCCAGTAGTAGATTAGGAAGATCTAGAATAATTCTTTCCTGAGTACGATTCAGTACCAGACATGTCTAGGGCAAATATTGAGGATGACTTCGACACCAGAAGCATCGGAGAGATGATCGTCAGACTAGATGATGAAATGGGGCTGGAACAAATACCTCAAGGGGAGGGGGAAGATGAGCGCCTGGAGAGAACTCAGCTTTACGACACGGAGAAGTAGTAGGAATAGAGAGTTGTCCCTAGATAGGTTAGAAATCAGTAGGAACAAAGAGGATGCAAGAAGTTGCACGAGTTGGGCACAGACAATGTCAGACACCGAAAGAGAGGAGCATGAGGAAAAAGAGGAAGAGAGGAGACGCAAAAAACAGCTCTCAGGAGGAAAAGAGATAAGATGGTCAGATTCTAGTGGGTCTGCACCGAGGGCATCAGAATCAGCCACACAGTCAGACCGACACGAAGAAGTGTCTCACGGTCAGAGGGGGGTATCTCCACCACCCTATGTGAGCCAGCTAAGGACATTGCCAGGTAGGCGGCGATGCAGGAATATTACTCCTGCAATAGACAGAAGTACAACGAGAGAAGAGAGAAGGCTATGCTTCCCAATTTCCGTTGCTCGAGAAAGGTGGAGTGAGACCACAGTATATACCATGGCCACACATGGATCGGGAAAACCTGAAAAATAATCATCCAATGTTGACATCGGGAGCTGGAAAATGGATACACGAGCTAGAAAAATGACAGGAGGGAGCACGGTAGCTACGGGGGAAATCAAAGGTCTCTTAATCACCATACTCGGTGATAGAGAAGACGATGTGTGGACACGGGCAGGTTACCCTGGTGTGACCACAGTTAATACTGTGCATGACGGAGCTCCCTTTAATAATTGCAGAACCACGGTATGGAAAGCATTACTATTGCTATATCCGGATACTTCCGACATGGGAGCAATAATGACACGTAAGATGAAGTCATCAGAGGACCCTTTGCATTACATCCAGAATTTCCAAGACGCCTGGGTACTCGAGACTCGTGAATCTTGGGGGAAATCTATACCCGTGTTTTACCATATATTATGCCAAGGGCTGCCAGAGCAGGTACAGAAACAGCTTAAGAAATTGGTAGGAATCGAGGCCAAACCGTGGTCTGAAATACAGTTGACCATAGCACACTATTGCAGGTTGCTGCAAGAAAATAATTGCAAAAAAGAGGCTGCACGAAAGGGTGAAGGGGCAAAATGAGTGCAGAAGAAATTGTCAAAATATGCCATTGAAGGGGCAATGATAACTAGCACAGACGGGTCGAGCATGCAGCACGTCAATAAGCCACAACAGAATAATCAGGGAAATACTGTGTTTTATCCCAGGGGAGGATGATTCAGAGGAGGAGGGTGGCAGAGTAATCAGGGAGGTTTTCAGAGTAATCAAGGAGGCTTTCAAAACATGCAAGATGGCAATCAAGCTATGTTAAATGGGCAACTAATTAGACCACCGCCAATATGTTGGTTGTGTGGGATGACAGGACATCTAGCACGCACATACATAAGTCAAGGCATGATGCAAAACAACCAAGGAACAAGAGCAAGTATGGTGAATCCACCTGTGTTTTTACAACAGGGAGGAAATAGAGTTGCACAGAATCACACGGTGCAACAACAAACGCCAGGAGCACAGCAAAGCTTGCAACCTCAGAATTCAATGAGTTTTCTACAAGGACAGTCTCAACAGTCACTGATGCAACTGTCACAGACAGTAAGTACAGGTCAGGCTGTGAACCCTGGAATGAGGAGTAAAACTGGTGATGGGGGAAGTCCATTCACACAAGGTGGGACAAAATTATATATGGGCTAGGACAGCTCACTGGGAACCCTGATGGGTGCTATCCTATCAGTGACACCAGACCTTCACCAGGAACCAAGGGTGGATGTTGTTATAGGGGATAAAGAATATTCCTTCTTAGTTGACACAGGTGCAACACGTTTGTGTATACGTGAAGGCAAGTTTTCCTTGTCCGGCAATGCTATAAATACTCAGAGTTTCACAGGAGCTACAAGTCATGTTCCTTTTACAGACGCACTTACAGTCTCTATAGGAGAATGTGATATGAATGTGCCGCTATTATATTCACGACAAACCCCAGTAAACATCTTGGGTCGAGATCTAATGACGAAGTTAAACATGACAATCTCGTTCACGGAGGAGGGCATAGTATGTTCGACTCCAGGAATGCATTATTTGAACGTATGTGAAATGATTAGAGCATATGCGGGACAAACAGCTATGAGGGCTGTACCACTAGAGCCAGAAATATTTGCGTATGGAATACGCGTGCTAATGGCAGGGCTGCCAGGCCTTGCAGACAAAACCATGAGGAACCCAGATGAATTTCTATTTAGGCCAAGAATACCTATGCACGAGGAAAAGGGATAAGTATTTCCCTTGGTGATCCACACAGCCGCAATACGAGGGAAAACGGCTCTGATCAATGGTTGCGATGATGAAGGCCGACAATGGTGCACAGTAATCGCCATTGAAGAAGGGTACAGATTGACTGATAACTGATGATGACCTGTTTGACGAGCAAGCAGATAGGGGAGAAACAGCAGTTGAGGTAAACCTCACTTTTTGGGCGAAAATGATCAAAAAAGAAGTGCCTCAGAGAATGATGTTGGCACAGAACCGTCCTTAATATTTCAAGGATGGCATGGCCCATGTGCCTGTCTCAGTATGGACCACAGGCCCCTATGACGTAAGCTTATTGAAAGGAGTCGGAGAAGTAAAAATTAAACTGAAGCCAGGAGCAATTCTCCCAAAAGCACGACAATATCCCATGTCCAGGGAAGCAGATTAAGGGATTTTCAAGACAATTTCAGCTATGATGGAGCAGGGCATCTTAGTGACGTCAGAATCGCCATGCAACACTGCGGTTTACCCGATTAAAAAATCAAAGGGAGGGTCTTTGCGTTTAATTCAGGATTTACACCCAATAAATTATATTGTTGAGGCCAAGTTCCCTTTAGTCCCTAACCCGGTTACAATCCTATGTAATATACCTGCTGAGGCAAAATATTTCACGGTGATGGACTTTAAATACATTTTTCTCCATCCTTTGCATCGAGACTCACAAGATCTGACATCATTTACGTTCAGTAAAATGCATCTGAAAAGCATGAGGCTACCCCACGGGTCCTGTGAGTCTCCTATTTTCAACAGAGACCTGCAGATGGCCCTAAGAAATATTGCATTAGAAAGTGTTGTCTTACAATATGTGAATGACATCTTATTTGCAGCAGTACAGAGGAAAGATGCCGACACGATTCTATTCAGCTATTGACCATATTGGCTCAGAAAGGATATAACGTTCACAAAGAAAAGTTATAATATTGTCAACAAGAAGTACTATACATGGGTCAGCTGATCTAACATGAAGGGAAAAGGGTTACCCCAGAAAGGGCTGAAGCCATACTGAACACGACTAAGCCACACACGATAAAACAGATGCAGAGCTTTTTATGTCTTTGCAATTATGTCAGGGCATGGGTCTTTGACTACAGCTCATATACCAAGCCCTTGCTACAGGCCCTAAAGAAGGCACAGGTGATGGAAGAAAAGATTGAATGGTCCGAGACCATGGAGGAAAGGTTTGCTGAACTCAAGAGAGCCATTTGCACGGCACCAGTTTTAGGCATTCCCAATTATGCAGAGGAATTCTAACTGTTTTCACACATGAATGGCAGCGTTATGACGGCAGTACTCACACAGAGAACCACATTGGGGTACAAGCCCCTGGCATATTATAGTGGAAATTTGGACCCATTGATGAGAGGTCATTTCCCTTGCGAACAAAGTTTAGCTGCCGCAGTGTTCGCCATAGAGAAGGCTACAACCATTGTGATGGGATGCTCAATGACGTTGTACGTCGAGCACTCGCTATTTTCTATTATAGAGAAACCGGAGGGCACATTGACATCTCAGAGAGCTTCTGCTTATAAATTAATCATATTGAATCCATCGATTAAGGTAGTCTGATGCAAGATAGTGAACCCAGCCATGTTCATAGCAGAACCAGTCACTGAAGGAGAGCCAATACATGACTGTGCAAATTATGTAGAATTCTATAATGAAATTCCACAATAAAAGAAAATGCATTGGCAGAAGGAGAAATTGTCTTCATTGATGGTTCCTCGAGAATCGATCAAAACGATGGACAAAGATATACAGGCGCTGCTGTAATGAAGCACGCAGCAAATGGAGAGTTTTGAGTGCTTCTTAGTGCACGATTACCATCTCATTATTCAGCACAGGCTGCAGAATTATTGGCATTGAAACTCACGATTGAGAATCACGCAGACCAGGAAGTAATGGTGTACAGTGACTCCGCCTATGTGACATCAACAGTGCGAGCATGCTTAGCTCGCTCGAAAAGGAGGGGCTACCTCTGAGCGGATGGCATGCCAGTGCAGCACGCAGCCCTATTGGATAGGCTGATTAAGGCACTACAGGTCCCAGTGGGCATAGCAGTCGTGAAATGCGTCGCCCACACAAAGGGGGCAGATTTTATCTCACGTGGAAATCAAGCAGCAGACACAGAAGCCAAGCGTATGACATCCAAGAGCGAGATGATCATGGATGTGGAAGTCACTAATGTAAATGAAAAAATGATTGTCGCACGGAGTGAACCTGAAAGCTACAATAACATGCGACAAACACAGTTAATGGAACTCCAAGGGGAGGCGCCACAGGAGGAGAAAAATCTTTGGAAGCGATGAGGGTGTTCTTTAAACCCCTCCGAAAGCTTGTGGCGGAAAGACAGCACTGGTGAACCAGTAATGTCTATAGCCCTGTTAAAAATAGCATTGGAACAGTTACACTATCCAGCGCACATGACAAAAGAGAATCTCTCAGCAACACTCGCTGAAGACTGGTTCATACCAAATTTAGCAGAGCACGTTGCATTTTTCAGTTCACGGCTGGGCACACACTAAAAGTAATTAGAGGAGTCATCCCAAGGCCAAATGGACTTTTTCAGCACTTGAATGTCAATTACGTCGCTATGATTCAAGTATGTAACATAATTTTTGTGGTGTGTCCATTCTCTAGATGGATAGAAGCAGGTCCATGTACACACCCAGACTCTACCTGTGCGGCCACATTTTTTGTGAGAGAGGTATTTCCCAGGTGGGGGAGTATGTGAAGTCATGAGATCAGATAATGGCACTCACTTTGTCAATGAAGTTTTTGAACAGATTAGCTTGTTGCTTGGTATAAAGCACAAGTTCTCATCGCATATCACCCGCAAGGTAACAGGATATGTGAGAAGCACAACGGCTTGTTAAAGAAAAGGATAGCCAAGTTGAAGCTTACTCTAAGAAAGGGATGGTTACACTGCCTTCTTTTGGCACTGTATGCACTCAGAAACCAGCCTGGTTCTGACCACCATCTTACGCCGCACGAAATAGCAACAGGAATAAGAATGCGCACTCCCCTTACGCCCCGAGACAGAGCTAGGTGTGATGCCCAGCCGATCATAGGGTCTGAAATGCAAAATTACTTGAATTGCATGACATCTTTTCTTACTGTAATTTCAAGTCAGCTGCAGCGACGACGAAAAGGGTGCAGGGCAGCATGGAACACAGAAGGAGATACTACTGCAGGCACAGCTCAAAGCCTATGTATTCCATCAATATTCCCTGGAGACACCGTCCTGCTAAAAAAAACACATGAGAAAGAAGTGGGACGAGCCAAGGTTTAATGGTCCCTTTATAGTGGAAGACTGCACTCCCTCTCCAGTGAAGCTGCAAGGAAGAAGAGTCTGGATCTTTTTCGGTGACATCAAGCCATACATCAGAGAAGGCCCCCTGCCTGCACTCCACCGCAAAGAGACTACGGACGACGGGGAAGAACCACAGCACATGCAGACGCGATCCATGCCGAGGAAGAAGGACGCATTAACAGCAGCAAAGCAAAGAAGTTTTGTGCAAAGTTGTGGCATCCTTTGAGACATTCCTCTGAGCAAAAGGAGGTTAAGGACATAAATACGGGCACTCTGTGCATCCTAATTGCAGGGTGAAGAAGAAAAGTGCACTTATAAGCCACAACATAGTCTGTCGACTCTGAACTTTGGATTGAGGCACACTGAAGCCTTGATTAGAAAAGAATATGCCACATTTTGATCGAGGACACAAAAATTGGAAGGAAATACAGTATCCTGATTCTTTCAACACAGAGACTTTGTTTGGTATCACTTATGGTGTCCCACAGTAGCAACATCACCAAGGACGTATTAATATATTTCAAACTAGTACTGAGATCATACCCGTCATTGGTGGGGAGGCTCACCAGTATCACTGACTTTCTTCAAGATCCTGACAACGAAAAAACTATAAGGAGGCTGCCCAATGTAATTGCCGAGAAATGCCTCCTACTTCCGGAATACAGCGAGGAAAAACCAAATGTCCCAAGTGGAGGAAGAAGCAGATAGGCTTATTAACTTACTGTTCTTTCACCTAATTGACGTCTGTCCAGATCTCGTCGGAAGAACCATGGACGTATTGACATTTCTTCAAGATCCAGCAAACACAGAACATTTAAGTATAATTCCGAACAGAATTATTATTCAAGTTGCGCTCCACGCACACCGAAATTGTAGAAACTGTTCACAGTGAGAGAGGGCCAAACAGGTCCAAACTTCAACAAGGGCAGAATAAATGTCCCTGTCACCAGAAGATAGCAGACTGGCAAGCAATGTCTTTTTTCGCCTAATCGAAGATTTCCCGTATCTTGTGGGAAGACCCGCCAGTGTTGATGTCCTCACATTCATCAGAAACCCAGCTAATTCTACGCAGATGAGCATGCTCTTGCATGGTATCGTGATGCAAGTTGAACTTTCTAACCATCAGCAGAACTATCTGAGAAGATTTTAAACTTTCCGCTGAGGGACAGATCAAGAAAGTAGTGCAAGAGACTTCAATTTTTGTTGCACTGGCAAGGACACAATGGCCCTCATTACGACCCTGGCGGAAAGCAACTGACCTGACCGCCATAGCGTAAATAGCGGTTCCGCCATTGCACGACGGAGTAAAGTGCGGCTAATTCTGACCCATCGGGCACGAGCACTACGCCTTGGCGGAAGTGCAAAGTCCGCGATGGCGGAAATGTCCCCAAAACGCCCCTCACCGCCGTCGTACGGCGACCTAGGTGCAATTCCGCCACCGGACATAGCGGTCACCGTAATGAGCGGCAATCAGAAAATACGGTGACCATAAATATACGGAAACGGAAGCAAAAACATGGTCCCGGAACGGGAAACAGCACGCCGTACACCTATAAAATCAGAATTATCACACAACCATTAAAAATACTACCCTGAGAGACATCCCAACCCGTCATCCACCCTAGTGAAACCAAAACAATGGGAAAAGTAGCGAAAAAAGCGTGCGACCGCAAGCGGCAGGTCCACTTCTCACGTGAGGAACTCACGGTGCTCACAGAGACCCTCCAGGAGAATGCTGCCGTCGTCTTCTCGACGCAAATGACCAGGACGGCACTTGCGAACAAGAAGGCCATATGGGCCCTGGTGGCACAGCGGGTAAGTGCGGTGGGGACCGCACCCCGCAACCCACAGCAATGCAGAAAGCGATGGGACGACTTGCGGATACGCGTACGGAGCATACTATCCGCCAACCGTAACATTGCCACAGCTACCGGGGGAGGATCGGAATCACCCATCAAGTTGACTCCCTGGGAAGAAATCTGTGCCTCCACCATTGGAATGGAGACCATAGAGGGAGTCGGAGGGATGGAGAAAGGAGTGCAGACATCCGAAGAATCAGGTAGGTGTCCCAAATAAAACTATGCTAAAACCACAATGTCCAATCATGTGAAGTACCATGTGTCCACATAGTGCAACAGAAACACATGTCCAGGAGAACGTCCACTTACATTGGCCTGATAGCGCACATTAAAAGTCAAATTAAATAAATAAATAATTAAAATTCCTAAAAACACCCTCTACACGTGCAGCAGGCACCCCCTAACTGCAGGCTGCAATACAACTGCACACTCAATCCACACAAAAATGAAACCACCTCCAAGGCCCTGACCCAAATCACCCTCAGGTACCACCCCAATGCATGTGATACATTGCCATTCCAATTTCCACAGACCCATAAATAACGCTCGCCCTCCTTTACTCCACCACAGGGTCCGATTCAAACGACGAGCTCCAGGACACCCCTACCAGCACACCTGCAAAGAGGGCCAAGACCAACGGCCAAAGACCCTCCACCTCAGCTGCACGGATCAAGACACGGCAGCAGCACACATCAAGTGGCAGCACACAGGAGGGGACTTCAACAGGCACCCCAGCAGCCAGCATGGCCACAACACCACCACCACCACAGGCCCCCCCAATGGATGCCACAGAAGGCACTGCTTCTGGTGGCAGCAGCACCATAGGTGACACTGCATTAATGGCAGCATGCTCCGACACAGAAAACGGTGATGTCGATGTACGATCCATCCATGACCTGTCTCAATCCCCCTGTTTGTTTCATCCCGTACACCATGAGGATACCACGCAGGGGCACTCACAAGACGACGACTGGCCATCCCCCACAAGCCCTGTGTCAAGGCAACATGAGGTGATCAGCCCCTCTGTGACACCACCGCAAATGGCCATGGCCCAGCAGAGGCAACAGTCCCTCGACCAGGTGATCGTGCAACAGCAGCAACTGGCCACGCTCCTCAAGGACCATGCTGATGAATGTGGGGGTACCAAGGCAGCCATAGAAACATGTACAGAGACACTAAGGGCAGAAATGGAGAGAAGCACCGAGAGCCTGAGAGTACAAATGGAGAGAAGCACCGAGAGCCTGAGGGGGGAACTGCATGCGATGTCCAAAGACGTATGTGCTGAACTTGCCGCTGTGCGCCGTGTGCTCACTGAGCTCTCACAAACCCTTAGGGACATGCATGGACGTGAGCAGGCAGAGACATCATCCGTTGCAAGTTCCGTCCAGGGCAGCCCCCAACGTAGATCTGGGAGGAACCTGCGCTCCACAGGCAGGGGTGCCCCTGATACCCGGAGAGGGGGCTTGCAATAGTGTCCGCCCACTGACAATGAGCATCCTTGGACACTGGTGTTCGGGGGGGAGGTAGGAGGGTGGAGGGGGTGTGTTGGGCTTACTTGGGTGGCGGGTCGATGGGGTGTGTAACACAATTTCACATATGCTATAAACATTTCACAATCATCCAATGAGATGTGTGGACATTGATCTTTGTGTACGAGGCCATTATAGGCGTACAGTCCATATTGTGCATGTTCCAGACACACACAGTGCCACATGTCCCGTGTCCATGAATCAGCCACCAGGCGTGAGTGCTAGAAGCATGAATCTATGATAATCTGATGAATTTCACGGCCCTCCTGTGCCTCGCGGACTCCTTGAGGTGCTGCCACATCCCCACCCACATCATGACCATATTCAGGTGCTTGCAGTTCTGCGTCAGGGGGCATGGGCACATTTCTACGTATGCACATGTTGTGTAGCATGACACATGCCATGACCATCTTTGCAACCTTCTCATGGCGGTACAGGAGTGCCCCGCCAGACCTGCTGAGGCAGCGGAAACGACCCTTCAGTAGGCCGAATGCCTGTTCTATGACTACACGGGTACGTGAGTGGGCATGGTTGTAGTCCTCCTCATGCTGGTTCTGTGGGTTCCGGAGTGGTGTAAGGAGCCATCTCTTCAGTGGATACCCGGCATCACCTGTATGTGGACAATAAAGGATGTTTGAGGAATGACATTGCTACGTAAGCACCACCCCCCCTTCCTGCCAGGTCATTGCCGCATCACATACCCCACATTATCATGCATGAAATGAGACTCACCGAGTAGCCAGGATCTGTTCCCTGCATGTCGCTCCATGTAGCATGGTATTGTAGAGTTCCGTAAGACCATGGAATCATGGGTTGATCCAGGAAATCGGGCACAACAATGTGTAATGATCCTGTTTGAGTCACACACCATTTGTACATTAAGAGAATGATATTGTTTTCGGTTGCGGTACTGGGTCTCCATGGCATGTGGGACAACCAATTCCACATGGGTGCAGTCGATGGCACCAATGCAACCCGGTATGCCGGCAAGTGCATGGAATCCCACTTTTGTGTTCGTAATTTCCTGCTCAGAGCGTGGTAGAGAGATGTAGTCGTCTGCGTGCTTCAGGAGGGCATCGAGCACTTGCAATAGTGTCCGTGAGAACAGTGGCTGTGATATGCCATGCAACTGTCCGACTGTGTGCTGGTAGGTGCCTGTGGCCAGGAAGTGGAGTACAGACACCACCTTCAGTAGGGGTGGGATGGCGGTTGGGCTATCTATCATGCTGACAAGGTCAGTGTGTGTCATGTCCACAATGGCGGTTATGGTGTCCCGGTCCAAACGGTAGAGGGTGTGGATCTGCTCATCAGTGAGGTTGAACGGATGTGCTCGGAGGCGTGGGATTGCGGGCTGCCTGCGTGGTGGTAGTGGCTGTGCTGGTGGGCCTTGCTGGCCCTGCCTTGCCCTCCTCCTCCTCCTGCGTCTCCTCTGTGTGGCCGGTTGTTGTAGTAGTTGGTGTTCGTCTTCTTCTTGAAGTTGGAGTACTTGCAGTGCTATCAGGTCCCCCATGGCCAACATCGCTAGTCCTGCCGGTAGCATTTGGGAGTGGGTGTGGTTGTGGGAGGGGGTTGGGTGTGCAATTTATGTGTTTTCAAGCTGTATAGCCTCCACCTGTGGTGATTCATTCCACCTGTGCAAGCTGCAATCCCCTTTGGGCGAGCACGTCCCGCACACAACGCTGCAAATCGACGCATGGCATCTTGCTATTACAATCATGTATTTCATCCCGATGGCTTTGAGATATTGCTTCATATGTTAATTCTGCTATGGTCCCATTGTTTCACATACTATCTTTGCAGTCGGGAACAAACTTGTGAAGGGTCAGTGGAATGTAGTACTCGATTAACGGTGGACCCTCATGCAGCGCTGTACCGCGGTTCACCGACGGGCGGGGCGTCCCATTTGTGAGTGAAGCCAGTTGCCATTTTCACACACTGCCGCACTAAATGGATGGATTTGTGATTTCAAGCGGTCACAGATGCCTTTTCGACGTGATGTTGCAAATGAGGAATTCGAAGGACAGCGCCTTCGGTTTCCAGCTAGCGGCGAGGAGACGCCCACAGGTCTGACTGCAGATAGAAAGTTCTATTGTTTAATGTCCTTTGGACAGGGGCCATGCCGAGAATGCAATGATTGATATGAATAGTATGGGATGCGCAATAGCGTAGTGGAGGATAAGGCAGGACGTTCCCAAATACATGTTACTTCACAACACTAGAATTCCGGCCTGGAGCACAGTGGATTTTGCAGACTGCATTAAGCACAGACTCAATGGAAATTTCAAATGTTATGTGAGTAAATAATCAGGCGTTTTTATACCGGGATGAGGGAATGATGTATGGATGCATGGACAGATGATTTAATAGAGAGTCTGCCATGTACATGGCTTTTTGGAATCTGTCAACTTCCTCTGCGCTATGTGATGCAGGGCTGCCATAGTAGGACCATCGGCTATCTGCCCTTGTTGAACCCTCCCTGTCTCGACGCGCCTTCAAACACTTGTGTCTATGCACGTTACTAATCCCATCTAATGGATTCTGTTTTAACAGACGCATGCACACAAACACTCGTTTGTAATAGTGTTTTCACCTCGATTTATATAGTTATGATTCGCAAGTGATTTTTGGGTGCGAATAATCCTTTTGAGTGGGCTAGCATGCATATGGCTGTGGATTTAGTGTGATCTTTGAAGTGAGTAATTCAAATGGAGTTCAGATGCCCATACTATTCTTTTTCGTTTCATTTGGGTGACAGGTATCTCCTCCCCTTTTGCCGCTGCCATCTGTATGCCACTCCTGCAGATGGCTTTTACTCCCGACACCTGCTGCTTCGTGTTAATCAGTGGAGCACCATTACGATCTTATGGGACGATCGCCAATGGCCCACATGCCCTTACGCAGTACTAGTGGCTAGGAGCAACATTTTGAGTTTTCAACTGGACTAGTGCCTACCTAATGGGACGGCCCTGCGGTTCTAGGCGCTTCCATGTTGCCTTTTTGAACGTGAATGTGGCCCCTGTGTACCATGGAGGAACAGGGCGTCACACAAGAAGAAGCTGGTCATTTATTGCGGATGCAGCCCACAATTATGAGATATGATTTGGAGTTCATGACCTAATAGCTGTATGGGCCGGGAGATTTTGTTGTGCATTAAATTTTGATTATGATATTGACCGTGTAGCGTTATTCTTTGCAAGTAATGTAGCATATCCCTATTTGTGGAGCGATGTATTGTGAGGAGATCTGCTTTGGGTTCGGCCTTCTGAGTATAGTTGTGTGGTACTGTACTGGGCGCGTTTGCCTACGAAGGCCAGTAAGGTCAGGGATAGGGGCTGCAATTATGTCTGTTTTGATGATGTCATGCTCATGGGAGGGGGATTAGCTTTTGTGTAACAGATGCCGGTCAGCCAGGTGGATTGGTGGAATGATGTGATTTTCAGAATATGGCTGGTCACAGGTGCCTGTGTTTGCGTGCGTTTCTTGGAGGGAGACTGAGGTCATGTCCATTGGAATAGCTTCTGTATTCGTGCCATCTGTGCCCTGCTGCTCCCATTGGCCCCTCTTGAGATGTGCCAGGCTGCTCAGTCACTCTGCCAACTTGTGTGGTACATGCTTATGCTGATTGTTGGTTGTTGGTTTGTTTACTGGCAGGAGTACAGGGCTGGTGCAGTCTCACTCAGGATACTGCTTTGTATGTTGCCTTACACTGGTGTCAAGCAATGGGGGGCCTGTTTTTGTTTGTCTCAGTTTTCAGTTCATGTTGCTGTACTTGAAGCTTCACATGCCTGTGCTGCATCAGTACGGCAATGGTGCCATGGCTAATATGGATGGCCACTCACAAGGCACTTGGAGCCCCTACATTCATTTGTTCGTTGGCATGCATGGATGACTTGTACATTTCACTGGTTGCATTGTGTGACTTCATTGCACCTACGAGGAGTTGTGCAATGTGGCCAGGGAGTGGTGTACAAGCACTCAGTAGGGCCTTTTACGGTTGGTTTGCGATGCCGTACTTCTCACCATGGCGGAATGGTACTTTCCGCCATGCTTGATGGCGTTAGGTACATGTCCGCTAGGGTCAGAATTCCTGTACCGTTGCGCCATGGTGGTAATTACGGTTTTGCAGTGCGCGCGTGCGCGTACTTGGTGCAGTTAGCGTTGGCGTTCACTACGGTGTCGCGAATGGCATCGTACTTTACGGTGACGGGTCATAATCGCACCGAGCGGTATTCGATGGCAGTATTGCATTTCCGCCATCGTTTTTCGATTTCCGCCAGGGTCGTAATGAGGGCCAATGTCTTTGCTAATGAAGCAAATCAGAGGCACAGATTGGGAATTCATATTTTGAACATGCACAGTAAAGAGACTTGCTGAATTATTGCCTGATTTTGACACTTCCCATAGCCATAGCCTAGCAAGAGAACTGTATCCAGAAATTATTAGACAATCCATTGTTCAGACAAAGAGGGACAATTGTTTTAGTACCTGCAACACACAAACAGAACAAGCAGAATCCAGAAATAATATTGTTTAACAGTGTGTTAAAAGTTAGCATCTTTCAACGGATGATCGAGATGGGGATTCAAAGCAGCAACCTCGTCCTCCCTCAGGAGGAAAGACGCTCGTACTTTTCTGGAAGTAAGTGCTGTAGATTGACCTATAGGGGGTATTATGCATTATATTCATCATTGTTTTACTGTCGCTGACCATTAGAAATTGGTGCACAAAGCGTTACAATTCCAGTGCACCCACATAATGATGCACGCATGAAGCCGACGAAGGCAATCAGACCTTACATAGTCATTCCAGTCCCTAGGAGGTCTGATGGTGGAATGAATGAATGAACTTGAGATGGATGTGATTAACAATGACACACACATACTTATGTTAACAAGCAAATTGAAAAGCCAGAGACAGGGTCGGCAGAGTATGAATGTAAAAGGGGTACTGACAACCACACGCATGCAAACACGGAATGCACACACACATCAGTCCTAGTGTCAATAACTACAGAAACACAGGTCAAAGAAGAGGGGAAGGTTGGCGTACCAACACTGAGAAGCTCCACGAGTAGGGAACGAGTCACATGAAGGAAGCTGAGCTCCTGAAGAGACAAGAGGAGTTGGAGAATAAACCAACAGAGACAACATTGACAGGGACACATGATCCAATGAAGGGGACAAGTACAAGTTCTACACTACTGCCATATACTGGAACAATGGCAGAGTGGATATGGACATTTATAATCAAAAGAAAAAGAATGCAAGAGGAGAAGGAAAGAATTGCCAGACTTTCCTCCACTCAACTGGCACAGATGAACATTCCTGCATCATGGATCAGGATACCTGATAATCCTCCAGCAAGAAGAAGCCATACAGATGCATTCAGAGATATAGTTATAGCAAACTACATGAAAACCTTAAGAATCAAGAGAAGCATACAAGGAGACAACACTGAACTAAACGATTACTTGGACAGTACAGCACATTTGGGAAACAACATCTGGTACCAGTACATGAAAGAAGTTGGAAGACGCAGTTCAGAGGGGGAATGCTTTGTTTGTGCACTCCTACCTTATAGCATGGGGAAGTCAAAGATCTTCGTAGCTGTAGAAATTGATGTCCAGGCAGCACACTGTCGCATGTGGCACTGTGCAAAACCAGAGGCCAGTTCATGGGAAGTGATGCCTCACTGAAATGGGCAACTGAAGCAACCGACCCAAATGAAGATGATTATGTCCAGGACATATAGACAAGAAACAATGGAATGACGAAACACATTGTGATCAGATATGAGAAGCCTGGAGTTAAAGGAGCAGAAATCAGAAGAGAAGCAAACCAGAAGCTAAATGTCCAAGGGAAAACTCCAGAAGAGGCTTGAAGTTGGAAGAACAGAGGCCAAATGCAGATTTGGGGAACAGTGCTTTCACCAGACGAATGGGAAAAAGGAGTAGTGATTTGCAGAGCATGGATGGTCATTGGAGCCGGCAAAGAAACAATTGAAAATGCACAAAGGATATGCAAGCCATTGTGGCCAAGGCTTGCAAAGCTGCTGACATGGGTCGAAGATAGAGGAGGACCCCTACAGATAGTACCACTGGAAAGTTCAAAATTGTGCTTCAGGAATAATGGCACAAAGAAGATGGGAGAGAATCAGAACTGTGGACGAATCTTTGATGCTCCAGGGATGGTACACGGAACTGCAGTAATTATGGATCATTACTGGGCACGTGGATCCAAAGCATACATCAGACTGCCAAAAACCTGGGGAGGTGTATGCACATTAGTGAATGTTCACGTTCCAGCGTTGGTGATCCCGAAAAGTGACTTGAACATTGACAGTTTCCCGAAAGCAGATGCTCACCAGAGGAAGAAGAGATCTGTGGAACTGCTGAATCGAATGAAGACAGAGAATTACTTTTCTGCCAAATCAGAAGAAGCTTTTCATGCAATCCCATATGAACACAGGCTATACAACCTCACTTCATCAGTGTTCACGACAATCTTCATGCCAATAATTCAGGTTGGAGCAAATACTAAATGGTTGCAGATAACCAGATGGAAGTTACTACAAACCATAAAGGGATTCAACGCAATTAAAGAAGAGTTAAGGGCAATCCGACTGATGACTCTCCAGAACATATATGTACTTGACATGATCACAGCTATGGATGGAGGTGTTTGTGCAAAAATTGAAGACTCATGTTGCACATTTATACCATCAAACGATGAAGAATATTGAACTTTAACAGAGGCCATAGGTATGCCGACAAAACTACAGAATCAAATGATTGATGAAACTGACGAAGTAGACAACGACAGTTGGTTTGGATCACTATATTCATGGGTTTAACAATGGATGGCAGATGCATTCAAACTCCTGGGAGCCCTACTAGTGATGATATTGCTCAGATTTTGTGTCATCAAGATAATAAACTCTCTGTCAGAAAACTGCGAAAAAAGCCATAGGGATGAAAATCATGATTGATGTCGAGCCAGGATGGAAGCCCAAAGACCTGACTGTCGAAGAAATAAGAAACTTTGTGAAGGCCAGCATTCATGTACCAGAAGGAACAAAGTTGCGATATCCCAGGAAGCATAGAAATTAAGTGGGAAGATGGGTTTACTGCAGCCCAAATGGAAAGTGTCAACTAATGACATGGAACAAGGATGAAGACATGAGAACAGCAGGAAGTTTAAAAGAAGTCATAAAGATATGGACCCCAAAGAGACATTTCTTCAGACCATCATGTATAGACCCAGAAGATGAAGAAAGAATGGACCCAGGTGGTGAAGTGAAGGTGAATACAGAGCAACCAAAGAGGATAGATCCAAAGGAAGAGATGAAAGTGGTCGCTGAATCGCCCAGAGGGGGAGGAAATCGGAGTGTAAAGGAGGTCCCAAGTTAAGCCCGCACTTCAACCAGACTTTTTGAAGTACCAGGAACGTTCACGCCAAAGTATGTGACGTATGACGAGAAAATAAACCAGCAAAGGTGGGGCTCTGTCCAGTACCCATCAGATGAACAACACCTATTGAAGTACCAATACCAAGGAAACCATGGACAGTAAGGTACCCATTGAGAAAACCATATCAACAAATGAAACAAAATGAAGATTGTCTAAGTACAGTCCCTGAAGAAGCCAAAAAGGTCTTAATGGTAGACGAATGGTGACGTCACAAGAACCCGGACTGACTCACATGTAGAAGGTATGACGACCAGAGAATGACGTAAAGGGACGAAATGCCATGGGCAAGGGACATCGTGAACCTAAGGTGAAAGGACGATGCCAAATGTAAGAAACTCATGCCATGAGCATGATGAAGATATTCGACCAGTTTACGCATGTACATATGCTTGAAACCGCAAGAAAGCTAAGAAAATTGTGCCGCTTGCTATGCTTAGTAGAAAGATAGAGTGCGGCAAGCGCCACCTATACATATCTACCTCAAATGAAGCATGTTATATAAGTATACTTCCACTATGCATAAGAAGCAGAATCAACCCAAAGATTACTAAAGGCCACACGAGGATAGCTTCATATTTAGCAAAATCAAGAATAAAAAGGCAGAAACGAAACTCAGCAGAGGCAAATCGTGCCAAAAAAGCCAAGGTCGTATCAGTTAAAATGGACGAACAGTAGCTACAATTAATTGAAGCAAAGAACAGAATATCCTGCTCAGAAAGGTCAAGATAAGAAACTGAAGGCAGGTGGTGGGTGAAAAGAAAATTAAATACATGAATAAGAGGCAAATTGACGGCGTCTGAATCACGTGACCAGCCGAGTGAGAAGAAGTGAGACTTTCATACCTACGCATGGCAGTGGGCCAGGCGAAGATATCAGAACTTTTCCAGACAGGAGATGCAGTCTTGAGGCCAACCACAGTGAAATAATTGACACATGGCCACTAAAGTGATGATTGATTTTAACAATAATTGGAGGAAGGCCGGGGGAACTGGGGGGCACCCTGCACCTGGCCGACCATTCTGCGTGCTGCTAAGCAAAGTGGAAAAGTATGAGTGGGGTTGGTGCCAACCCAATCATAATGGACCAAGTAATCTAGGGTCCTATAGTTAGTAGAACCAATGGACGTCGTACTTTTAGTGACATCTACAGTAGCCATTTTGAAGGTAGGGCTTAGATGTCCCACCTGACAGTGTTTACCCAATCCCGTTACCATATACAGATATAGTACCTATATTAAAGTTACCTTTCTAAAACCAATAGAATTGCATGCCAACTTTTAAGCTTTAAACGTCAGTGATGACGAGTTTTTAGTATAAATTATGTGTTTTATATGAAGTTTGTGGAAGTTGTGAAGCGAGAGAGAAGATCACACATCGGCTGATATTCATGAGACTCCCCATTTTTTGTTCTTGCCATTAAACGGACTCCCTTTGCCCAAACCGTTGAGTTGTCATTATTGATTTGGTGTGGAGTATTAATCTGCACCCCCATCCATCTCACAGGTGCTGCTTTCTTATCTTAAAGCGCTATTGGGCTAACCCCAACTCTATGGGCCAGTTGGGGGTCCCGGTATTGTAGTGATACACAAAACTGCAAATTTGCCAATCAGGGCTTTAGATGACAGCATTAGCCGCTGAAAGCCAATAGTTTCTTCAAAGTATGTGCCAAAAAATGCTGACAGTAGTCTGTTGTAGCACCTCCGTTACGCAGTAGTGAGCTACAAGGAATATGCAGGCCTAGTAGGAGTGGTAGGTCACATTATGCATTGTAGATAGACAGGCAGGGTGAAGGCCCCAGTTCTGTAGCCAATAGACATTATTGGAGTGTTTGGAACATTATGGCACCTATATAGCGCTTAGATAGCCAATCTTAAGCGCTACGAATACTAAGCTATGAGTGCATGCCTTTTAGAGCTTGCTCATATAGGCTTAATTCATCTCGACTTCTCTTAGAATATTCTGCCTTTCTAACTGTAGCCCTGCATGGTTTCGTAAACAAATCCTCTTTTCTCTGGGAAGGCACGGATAAGACATTCCTGAGTTTTCGCGCAGATGGGCTCCAAGCAGGGAGGGGCACAGAAAGGAGCACGGTGGAAATTCACAGAGTTGGGTTTTTCCATGAGCAAGCCTATATTTTGCACAAGGAAGGCTCTGGAACTGTGCGTCATGGACTGACAGCACGAGATTATAAAAATGCATGCCCACATGACTCGGGTGGGAGATCGATCTGTGGACTTGGTTCGAGCAAAATCGAGTGTCCGGAACCTGCTGCTCTGTCGGCACCCTGCAGCGCTGTCCTCTGAGCGGGGCTTGCGACAGCTAGCTTATGAGGGCCAGGGTCTCCCAGTGCTGTTTGAAGGGGCGTAAGACTGTGTTTCTCTATGTTTCTCAAAGTTCTATGTTTCTCTATATTTCGCATTTCTCTACATTTTGTGTTTTGTAATCTTCTCTAACTTGAATCCCAAGATGTTTCTGAAATTCACTGTTTAGAATAAATGCTAAAACTTTTTGAGGTTATCATTTGTCACTAGCATGAGTTCACTGCTCGGCACAATAGAACCTGTATTTTGGGCTGAATTGGGTAATTTTTGCTTTTAAGGGCTGGTCCCGAGGAAGATTTTCCCCCATTTCAAGACAGGCATACACTCGTGAGCTCTGCTGTTCTCCAGGCTTCTAACCTGTCACCCTGGCGTTTCAACCAATACCTGGCAACTCTTGCTCACTGCATTGCCATTTTCTGCTCAAATGTCCAGTGCTATGCTGATGACAATCATTTTCAGGCCACCTGCTCTCCTTCTCTCATCTCCGATTGCCTAACTGCCATTCAAGGTTGGTGTGCCGCCAACGATCTTTGTCTAAATGCCAACAAGACCGAGATCCTCCTCATCAGTACACCTTCACCATCCTTCCCCCTCACTCTCGGGCTGGCCTCCCTTGGCCCTCCTCCTACCCCTACCTGCGAGGCTAAGAACCTTGGGGTCATCTTTGACTCCACACTTTCCTTCTCCGCCCACATCTCTTGCATCTCTAAAAAGTCAAACTTCCGACTGCAACTATTCAGAGGTACTCTGCCTTTCCTCTCCTTCCCCCAGACGCTCATTGTCTCCCAAGCTCTGGTTCTCTCCAGGTTGGACTACTGTAACAGCCTCTTTCTAAATCTACCTGCCTCCACTATCCACCCTTTGCAACTAATCCAGAACAGGACTGCGAGACTTGTCCTTGGCCTCAAGCCCTGAGATCCTATCTCTCCAGGTCGGAAATCCCTTAATTGGTTCCCAGTGGATGCAAGGATTACATTTAAAACCCTCTGCATTGGCCGCAAGGCTTTCTGGGGCCTGGGTCCAAAATACCTTCAACTATCCCTCCGTAAATACCTCCCCTCACAATCTCTTCGCTTTCTACCTCTAACTCCCTCGGGGTCAGTCGTTTTTACAAGAAACAAGCTGGGGGTAGAACTCTGTCTTTGGCTAGGGCCTCCCATTGGAACGTTCTCCCTGCCACTCTGAAACTTGGAGAACCATCTCCAGTTCCGGAAGCACCTCAAAACATTCCTCTTTGCTTCTGCCTTAGCCCCCCTTCTCCCCTGCTGATTTGTTTCTCTTGGCACCATGCACCTGGCCACTCTCTGTTCCTCGGGGCCCAGGTACCTGCTCACCCTGCCACCTTCCTGCACTGCCTCAGGGCCACCCCTTTGACTGGGGTCTGTATCTGTACCCATACAGTCCCCCACCCCATTTTCTTCTGCACTTATCAGACATACCCGGTCTGCTTAACCCAGCACTTGCTGGCTGCACTACCACTGTTTATTGCCTTATTCATCTTATTTATTATTATTCATCCGTTTTCACCTCCGCACTTTCCACTTCTCTCCCCTTCCATGCACATTTCCCCTTTTCTCATACCCATGCACTTGCGCATTCTCAATGTCAATGGGCCTAGTAAGATCATTGTTTTTGTTCTCCCCTGTTCCCCTCCCTTGCCTTGTTGCGCTCTGAAACACTTGTGTACGTGCACGATATAAATAAAATATCAATTCAATATTCCCCATAAAGGGAAACATTTCCCAGTAGGTCAGACGTTTCAGCCCAGTCAGCTGTAAATAGTTTTCGCTTTACAACCCCAAGAACCACTCTTAACGCCTCAGGAGAGGACCCAATCTGATTATGTATCTCACACATAGTAATCTTAAACTGAGTCAGGGTAGAGGCCGATTTTATTGATGACGGCTCACCCAAGGGTGGGTACAAGGGATTCAGGGGATTTAACATTTTGGCATTGTCGGGGGGAAATTCTGCCGGGGTCGGCTGGGCCGTCCGCGGACCTCCGGGCAGGGAGGCCCCAACTCCTCCCGTATATCCCAAAAACCACAGAGTATGAGACACACGCAAGAAGCAAGGTGGTTCTGCTGTTTATTATACAAACGGCAGGGATGGGTCAAGGATCGTACGCGTCCGTCCTGACACACACACAATCGTGGGGCTCGCAGGCCCTTTTTACCTTAGTATGACGCGCTACTTGCGTCACCTCGAAAAGTTAACAAAAAACCTATCTCCACTCTGGATTGGTTACTTGAGTGGTAGGGTTAGTATAGCATACGTATAGAGAACGGTGTTAGTGGTTAAGAGTCAGTCAGGTGATATACCTGGGTTGTCCCTACAATTAGATACATGAGAATTGTTACATGAAGACCCCTGAGGATTGGTTAATGTTAATGGCGTCAGTGATAAGAGCCCCATGTTCTGATTGGTGCGCTCGCGAGCCTCCCAGTCTGGGACCATCGCCGTTCCCAGCTCGCGGTGCACCTGTCATTTGCAACAATGTTTCACTATGGGTACGTGCAGACAATGTGAGGGTTTATTCATAAGCTGGAAGGCCGACTACTCCCACTGTCGCAGATGTCCATTGAGTCTTTTAATTGTATCTGCCTGTGTCTTGTAACGAGGGATCCAGGCGCCTCCGTTCTCCTGGCCTTGGCATCCTTTCAGGTTTGGCTTGGTCACGTGAGGTGGGACCGTGTTTGAGGCAGAATTCTGCACAATTAATATTGTTTTTCCCGTTGTGTGCCTGGTTTAATTTGCAGGTGTGACTTGGACGTCGGCTTGCGGCATGTGAGATTGCAACATTGTGCCCTTGGTTGTCTGCTTTTAGAAGGCGAGTTCTGCAGGGTCAACAACTGAGATTTTGTTCATTTTAATGTTCATGGAAGCTCTTGCTTGCGGCCTACTTGGATCAGGTGCATAGATGGAGCCGTTGAGTGCACAGGCGCTTTAGGTTATAGGTTTTTAGGAGAAGCGTAAGCAAGCCATTTAGATAAGTTCATTGTGCGTCTTGCGTTTCTGCATCTTAAAAAGCCTATGTGAAAAATAATAAAGATGCACGTCCGTGGGTGTGTTCGTCACCTACGTTATAGCGCTGAGTATATTCTTCGTGTAGGTTGGTGTGGGAGTGTCCAGTGTTCATGTTTGCACAGGTGTGCTGACCGTTGGCTAGGTCGTCATGGCATCTCTAACGATGTAATGGTTTAGTCAAGTTCATCCATGCCGCAGGTGTCGGCATGGGCAGGGCGGGCTGCTGGGCAGGTGAGTGGGCACATCCGTATGTTCCTGTACCAGGGTATTTGGTCATCTGGTAGATGGGCAAACTCTTCTCGTGGCGGGTGCCTAGCCCGTGATCCTCTAGGCCAAGCGCGAGAGGGGATTGGCGGGAGCCTGTTGTTCCATTCTCCCACTTCAGTCCCCCCTCTGGTCGACTTGTCGACCACAAACATATCCTTTTCTTTATCTCCTCTCACTCTCCATATTTTAGTTATTCCTCCCAAATGTCCATAGTGGTTAACATGGTCTTCAAATGACCAATACATGTATTCACAGGTTCCTCCAGGAGTGCAGTATACCCAGTTCCCTATGTAGCTCCTTGGGTTTCTTGGGTTTTCGAGCTTCACAGATGGAGGGTCCAGGTGGTTGGTGGTGATCTGATTGCGCAACTTCTCTCTCTCTTGTATGATTGTGCCTGTGTGTTGGCCGTCATCTGCTGGCATCAAGGGGTGCATACCGGCCATTTCGATCATTTCGTCTGTGGTGCGTGCCTTCCGGGCCTTCCAAAATCTTATTATGATCAGTGTAGCTCCAGCCAAAATAGTACATCCAACTATAATCTTCAGTCCATCTGACAGCCAAGATGGCATCCATGACCATAATATTGAAAACCAGCTCTCATCCTTTTTTACACCTTTACTTTCATCCATCATTTTGGAGTGCATCTGGGCCAATTGTGAAACTGCTTCTGTCAGTGTACCGTTGTCAGCATCGTTGGCAGGGATGAATGTACAGCATGATTGTCCTATCTTTGCGCAAACTCCTCCTTCCATTGCTGTGAGGAGGTCCAGTACATATCTGTTCTGAAGTGCTACCATCCTCACTGCGCGCAGTTCCTCTTTTATTGCATTGAATCCATTTACTGTAGAATTGATGGTCATCATTAGTTCCCATCTAGTTATCTGGAGCCATTTTGCATTTGCGTAAGCCTGTAATCCAGGATGTATTATTGAGTAGAAGAACATTGCTGCTCTGCTAAATAGTCTGTGTTCTGGCGGAATTGAGGTGAGTGCTGTTTCCGATCTACCCCATAGGTAATTTCCTGTCAGAGGTTCTCCTTGTCTTTTCTTTCTATTCAGGACAGTATTATTGCTGTTGATTTTGTTCTCTGGCCCCTTCTGAGGTTGTACAGATCTCTTCTTCCTCTCGTTCCCTTCATCCATTTTGGGGAAGTTGGCCATATTCACATGTTTCTGGGGTACCACTAGTGATGGTACATTAACGTGCACCATTGTGCATATACCATTCCACAGAGGGGGCAGTGTGTGGTATGCCTTTTCTCCGCAGGCCCAGTAGTGGTCCATTACCACTGCTGTTCCTGCTCCCCCCTCAGGTAACTCCATCACGCTTGCACAGTTGGTGTTATATCCTACGTCCACCTCTCCTTTATGTTGGTAGCATACCTTAGGCGCAGTTAGCGGCAGTATTGTTATTGGGTCTTCATCCTTCTCTATCCACGTGAGCATGGGTACGTACTTGACCCAAGTTATCCAACATCTATGGTTGTGTTCGTCAATAGTTGAAATAGTTTCTCTTGTTACCATGTTGCTGCCAACCACTCCTGTGTCCCATCTGTTGTTCATGTACACCTTCCCTGTTATTGTCACAAGTGGCCTTTCCCAACATCCTTGTTTACCGGGAACTTCAGTGGCGTACCAATCGCATGGTAGGTACTGTAGTGTTACTTTCTTTGTTTCTCCTTTTTCAGGACCACTTGTCATGTATCTGAAGGCTTCAGCATGTAAACTGCTCTTGTGGTAACTCAAATAAGTCTTGAGGAAGTTGTTTTCATATGGATATGCGTCTCGTGTTTTCCACACCAGTTGCACCACTGTCCCTTGAAATCTTCCTTTCGTTTGGAACAGTGCCAGGTATATTATACATCGTGCTGTCTTTTCATCTATTTCTGTGGCAACGAATGTTCGAGAAGCGCTCATGGCGTATGGGATTAATGAGCAAACGTAGCAGCTGTCTTCTGTTGTCTGCTTACCTATGTGGGTCATGTGTTGGTACCACATGTTGTTTGAAATGTGTGCTGAATCTTGTATGTAGTTGTCAATACCTTTATTATCTGAGTATGTGCTGCGTTTAACTCTATTTTCCTTGTGTAGGATTTTACTAGTACCACCTGACGTAACACCTGTTGCAGCTGAGGGTGGGGGTGTGTTAGGTTTGGGTACAGCAATAATATTGATAGCATAGCTGTTCTGCCATACAGAGGCAGCCAAGAACCCGGTGATCATCAAAATCCCTATCAATTTTATTACAGATGCTAATTTCACCGGCATTTTGCTCTTACCTTGCTGCAGTCCGGCAGCTTATTCTTGCGACGTTAAAGTTGCCCGCCTGAAAATTCTCAATATGCTTGTTATTAGTGTTAGTTGTTGTTTTTAAGCTCTCCCTATCAAATAGTCATTCAGTGCCCAGGCGAAGAGCTGTTCCCACGCCACTCTAAGCGATCTATCTCTTAGGGCAGGCAAGTATGGTTGGAGGTGGGGCATTGAATGTTCTATGGCCAAGAGGAATGCTGTGTAGTAGACACGTACCCTCCTTCTTTTCAGGTACGTTGGCCTTTTTACTTCATATACAAATTGGTGTGACAATTCTTCTGGGTAGTTATCATCTGAGGGTACCATCTACTCCTAGGCAGTGAATTTGTTAGTTATCTACTTTCTTAGCAGTACAATAATACGCCGTACCTGCATGTGCGAGAGAAAAGAAAAAAGAGAACATTCAAGTGTTTACGTGTGTGTATATGTGCAAGACAATATCCTTCAGTTTAGTTATTACTTCAGCGGGTAAGGGGTTGATGGGCAGAGGGTTTGGGGCTCAACTGGTAGAAGTCTCTTTACTCTTTGATCATGTGACCATGGGGTGGGCGGTATGGGGATCACCCCTTTCTTTTTCAGTAGTTGTCTCTGGGGAATCTGGGGGGTGACAGGGTATCGAAACACTTAGGCCGTTAGCTGTGGTAGAAGTCTCTTCCTCCGTTGGTGACGCAGTTGTTGTTCTTCCAGTTGCCCTGTGGGTGGCGCTGGGGTGGGTCTGGAGTTTGTAGATCTTTACGTCATGTAGGTGATTCCAGGCATGTTTGTCCTGTAGCTTTACTGCTCTCGTTGATACCTCCTCTACCAGATGGGGGCCAGTGAAGCGTGGGCTGTTCCACTTCCTGTTGAAATTGCGGAGTAGTACGTGGTCACCTTTAGCAACTTTGCAGTCTTTCCTTTTCCGGTTCTTTGTCCGCGTCTCCTTGTTGATCACTGTTAGACCCGCCCCGTGTGCGCTCGAGCTGTTGAGACACAAACACTACACTAGTAATCAAAGAAGACACATATTGGTACATTTCATCACCAAGAACAGTGGCAGTACTTTCGTGGTCTGTGAATGCTCTTGATGTTGGTGTCAGAGGAAGGCGCATTTGACGTCCGGTAACCACCTCGTGAGGGGTGAGGTTGTGGTCGGAACCTGGTCTATTCCTTAGCTCAAATAGGGCTAGCGGAAGGCAATACAACCAACTCTTCTTTGTTGTTTGCTGTATTTTTGCAATTGCCTCCTTTAGTAGGCCATTCAGGCGTTCGCATATACCGTTGGCCTGCGGGTGGTATGCGCATGCAAATTTATGCTTGATGTTCAGTAAGGATGTGATGTGCTGGAACATTTCGTTTGCGAAATGCGGCCCATTATCTGACCGCAGTACCTCGCACACCCCCCACCTGGGGAAGACCTCCCTCACTAGGAATTTAGCTGCTCTGAATGCATCTGGGTGTGAACAGGGCCCTGCTTCAATCCACCTCGAGAATGGGCATACTACTACAATCATATACCTATTTCCTTGACATACGTTGATCATATCAACATAGTCAATATGGAGATGTCGGAAGGGTCCCTCTGGCCGGGGTATAGTACCTTTTATCACCTTCAGAGTGTGACCGGCCGTAAACTGTTGACATGTGAGACAATTGCTGATAAAATTTGACACATGAGAATTTAACTCGGGGCAGAACCAGTCTTCCCTAATTCGTGCTGCAATCACTTCCTTGCCTGTGTGGGCTGGGTGGTGTAGTTGGCTCAGGGCGGTATTCAATAGTGCCAGTGGTATTACAATCTTTCCAGTGTTACCCTGGCGCCATAGTGCGTCAGTTGGTGACATTGTGCATCCTCTTTTTACCCATATTTCTTTTTCTGCCATTGGTGCAGCCGCTTGTAGCTCCATTATCTGTGTGGCTGGGAGATGGGTGTACCCTTTTCGTATCAACATCTCCTTAGCCATTCCCCTCCCTCTCCCTCTGTCTGACTCTGGGGGGTTCCATATCTCACCAAAGTATGCAGCATACTTCGCATGTGCGTCTGCCGCTGCATTCCCTCTTGAGACATGATCTTCTCCATTGGTGTGTGCGGTACATTTGACCAAAGCTAATTCTTGGGGGTTGTTTATTACTTCAATTAGTTCAGCCAATAAGAGAGCATGTTGCACTGGAGTGCCGTCAGCTCTCCTAAACCCTCTTCTTCTCCATTTTGACAGCCCTGAGTGGACAGTGGACGTAACATATGCGCTGTCAGAATATATGGTCACTCGTTTATTAAAGCTTTCCTTCAACGCCAAGATCAGTGCAACGAGTTCTGCCGCTTAAGCAGAGTAATGCTGTGGTAGTTGTACACATTTCATCGCCACACACACCGGTACCTCCATCATTTTCACCACCGCTGCCCCAGTCCTTCTTATCCCATCCTTTTGGTCAATTGTTGATGACCCATCAATGAACAGGAGCTCACCTCCCTCTAGTGCGTTCTCTTCAACCTTTCTAGCACATGAGTACATTTCAGTGGTTTGCGTACAATCGTGTGCATAATCTCCTTCCTCAATTACTTCTGCTAAAAACCTTGCAGGGTTGACCGTGCTACATCTAACAATTGATAGTTCAGCTCTAGATAAGATGATCTCATAACCTGATGCCCTCTGCGTGGTTAGGGTGGACTTAGGTTTATTCAATATTGCAAATAGGCCATGTTCCACAAATAGTGTGGTTGGGCACCCCATGGTGATTGCTGACGCTTTTTCTACCGCAAATCAGCTGCGGCGAGACCTTGTTCGCAAGGGAAATGACCTAACATTACAGGATCTAAGTGGCCGCTGTAAAATGCTACTGGTTTGTAGCCCATGCTTGTTTTTTGAGCCAACACTGCTTTCATTACTGCTGAGTCGCAATGTGAAAATATGAAAAATTGTTGCTCATAATCTGGGGTGGCCAGTACTGGAGCAGTTGATATCGCATCTTTCAATTCATCAAAAGCCTCTTTCATTTCCATTGTCCACCCCAACTTTTTCTCCCCTTTGTTAGCTTCTTTTAACCCCTCAAGCAGGGGTCCTATGTATGAGCTGTAATCAAATACCCATGCTCTACAGTAGTTGCACAGACCTAGGAACTGCTGCAGTTCCCTCACTGTTTGTGGCAATGGCGTTTTTGAAATGGCCTGTGCTCTTTGTGGTGCAATCTTTCTTCCATGTTGGGATATGAGCTGACCAATGTAAAGTACCTGTTCCTGACAGTACTGTAACTTTTCCATGTCTACCTTGTAACCTTTTTCAGCCAATATTGTCAGCATCTTTAATGAGTCCTCTCTGCATCTTTTTTCGTTTGTGCTGCAAATTATTATGTCGTCGACATACTGCAACACTGTGCTTTCTACTTCAATGTTACCCAAATCCATCTGTATTACTCTGTTGAAGATTGAGGGTGACTCGCAGTACCCTTGTGGCAATCTGGTGTGTTTCCACTTTGTGTTTCTGTACGTGAAGCTTGTCAAATCTTGTGAGTCTGGGTGCAATGGTATTGAGAAAAAGGCATTTTTAAGGTCGATCACTGTAAATCATGATGCCTCTGCTGGAATGCCACACAATATTGTGGCCGGGTTTGCTGCTATGGGGTACTCTGCTTCCACTATGTTGTTCAAGGGCCTGAGGTCCTGTATGAAGCGCCAAGACCCCCCTTTAGCCTTGCGCACTGGGTATACAGCTGTGTTACATGGTGATTCTGATGGGACCAATATGCCATTATTTATGAGGGCGGTTAGGGTTTCATATATGCCCTCATCTGCCTCTT
Source organism: Ambystoma mexicanum (assembly GCF_040938575.1). Lineage (NCBI taxonomy): Eukaryota > Metazoa > Chordata > Amphibia > Caudata > Ambystomatidae > Ambystoma > Ambystoma mexicanum. Next base: position 765,845,015 of record NC_090938.1, on the reverse strand, counting down.
TCGATAGTGGGTACTGTTTCACTCTGGGGAGTATTGCACCTTTTTTCAATTTTATCCTTACTCCCCCTATACTTTTTATACACCCCACGTCATAGGGGCTAGTAGTCCATAGTGATGTGGGTACCTTTGTCATATCCTCCTCAAAGAAGGGAACTGGGGTGGATGCGGGTGCCTCAAGTGCCATTGCAATTTTTTGTGCCACTTGTTTATACGCCACTCTTAGCCATATCTCCACACTCATCATAAACACCATTTCACCTTCCTCTTTTTCTTCTGAGAAGAGCTCCTCATCTGACACCTGGGTGAGTCTACATCCCTCTGCTAGTGCTATTACTGCCCTCAATGCTCTTCCTTCTCTGTCTTGGGCATGCACTGCAATGTAATCAGCTGTTGCTATTATGCTCTCTATGTTCACTGAAATCACCTTTCCTTCTGGTTCATTGGCTGGTGTTTCTGGTCTGAACAAATAGGCTGCTGGCCTCCTCCAGATCTTTCCTTCTATCCCTGGCATCCATGCAAATGCCATGTCTGCCCCGTACTGGAATAGTTCACCATCTACTGGCTCAGCCCTAATCGCTGTCTGTCCGCAGTATGCCCGCATGATTTGTCGTGCTGTGAGCATGTTAATTCCTGGAGTAGAGCAAATTATGCCGTCCTCTGTAAAGGAGATCATCATATTCAACCTGTTCATGATGTCTCTCCCCAGTATATTTACTGGTGAGGCCCTAGAATATAAAAGTGGGACTGACATGTCATAATCCCGTATTGATAAGGGAACGTTATCAGTAAAGGGAACCAACCCCCTAGCCCCAGAGAATCCTTGGGTGTTCATGGCTTCGCCTGACATCTTAAATTTACCTTCCCTTATGCAAGACCGGGTCGCCCCGGTGTCAACAAGGAATGATAATTTTTTGTCACCTATCGTTACCTCTATGCGTGGTTCCTCCGCACTATTAGGGGTTACTGACAGGATGGGACACACCAAGGCCGTCTGTGGGCTGTCCTATTGAGGGTACAACGATTGACCGTTTCCTGTGTAAGGGTTGTGTCCTAGTACTGTCACCCTACCCAGTTGTGTTTGTTGTGCTTGAGGTTGTTGTGTTATCGCTACCTGTTGTTGTGGCAGTGAATATGCCTGTGGCTGTTGTTGTGTTACTAGTTGTTGCTGTTGATTTACCTGTTGCAACGTCTGCTGTTGCTGTATGCCCTGCTGTTCCTGTGTGGGCCTTTGTTGTCCCTGTTCACTCCATGATGGTGTGCCTGGTCTTACTCTACACGTGCGTGACATGTGTCCTACTAATCCACAAATCCAACACACCGGTGGTTCTCTGTTCTGCCATGGGAAGTTTCCTGTGTTGTCCTGGTATACTGGTTGACCGGTGGGGTAGGAATTTCTAAATCCCCCACCTGCTGTTGTGTGTTATATCCATATCCTCTCCCTCTCATTATTCCTCCTCTTCCCCTGTTGTAATTATAATACCCAGCTTCTGGCGTGAGTATCCTCCTCCCATGTTAGTCGTATATGGCTGGAGTGGCAGCATCTGTTGTGTCATAGTCTGGGAGGGTTGTATTTGGGAATGATCTTGTGCAGCCACTACTTGTGTGGGGCTTTGGGTCATTGTTGCAGGTGTAGTTATTAATGCCCCTTCCATTGTGTATTTAGTAAGTTTTTCCTGTACTAGTTTAGCCTCTTCCGTTTTCCTGTCCTCTTCCTTTTGTTTCATTTTACCTTGCCATGTCCTTCAATGATGTACTATTGTCAGTTGTATTTCTGGCCATGCTTTTGCTTCCATTCCCACCACTTTCTTCAGTTGTTTCTGAACTCCTTCTGGGAGCCCTTGTACCAGTATATGATAGAATATTGCTGGTGTTTTGTCCCATTGTTCTCTAGTTTCCATGCGCCACTTCTCTTGAATTTCCTGGATATAATCAACAGGATCTTCGTTCTCACGCATCTTGCGCGAGGTAATCTCTCCTATGTCTGATGTGTCTGGATACTGTATCCTCAGTGCCTGCCATAATGCATGTCTGCAGTTTGCGAATGGTGCCCCATCGTGCGATGTGTTGGTTATTGTTACCCAAGTGAATCCCGCTCTTTTCCAAATGTCATCCGCTGCATCCCCTAATATAGATATTAGAAGGCCCTTTACATCCCCCACTGCCAGTTTCTGTCCTGCGGTGTGTTTTTCCATTTCATATATCCATTTACCTGCACCTCCACTTAATGATGGGAGCCTGCACTTTATATTTTCTTTGTCTACATGCTTCCAAGGGACGTATTGTGGTCTAACCCCTCCCCTCTCCAGAAGTGGCATTAAGTTGTGTCTCGTTATATCTCTTGGGTTCCATAAAATTGAGTCCCCACACCCCTCCTCTTCTTCCGTCTCTCTTACATCGTCAATTTCGTCCATAGTTCCCCTGCTCGTAACTCTTTCTTCTCCATCTTTTCCCCTTCTTTCATCATTTCCTGTATTTAATGTGGGCGTGTGTATTCGTTCTCCCTGCCTGCGTCTAGGGAGGTCTCTAAGCCTACCTACATAGGGTGTCATTTCGTTTGTGAAAGGCGCGAGTTTGGTTGTACGTAGTGAGCGTGAGGTGGTTGACCATGTAGGGTGGGATGGTGACGGTGTGGCTTCATGTGTCTGTCTTTCCGCTATTCCTCGCTCTTCCTCCTCACTTTTCTCCAGTTCATCCTTTCTCATACAGATCCATGGTGAGTCTGTATTGGTCCGAGTGGTGTATAGTTTATCTAGGCTTTCCCTGTCACTATTTCTTCCTTCCTTCTCCATTCCTTCTTCTTCCTCACTACAAAAGTCATCTGTATGTGGCGGCCCCCACTCTGTCTTTTTCCCCTTGATCGTTACTGTTTTTAAGTCTATTAGGTCGTGTCTCCCCTTTCTCCTTTACCAACCGCTCCCCTTTGTGCTGATGTTGTGGCTACTTCTGTATCTCTATATACATACCTCCTTACTTCACTCTCCCCTCTCCTATCTTCTCTTTCCCCTTCATTTCTCTCCTCCATCTCTCTACCAATTTCCTCCCTTTTCCTTTTTAATTCCTCCATTACTTCACTACTCATCTTTTCCAATATCCTTTCATCCTCTTTCTTCCTTTCCCATCTCACCCTCTCCCGTTCTAATATACTCTCTATCACCCTCCCTTCTTCGTATTTCCTGGTCGTTTCTGATAGTAATCTCTTCTTCCACATTGCCATTTCCTTTTCTTTCTCTTCTTCTTCCTTTTTCCTCTCTCGTAGTACTGCTCTTGATACCCTTTCTGCTGCTGCTTTTACCCTTTCGGCTTCTCTCCTTTGCTCCTCAGTTCGTTCCCTTATTCTTTCCAACTCATTCTTACCTTCTTTCCTTTCCCTCGCTCTCTCTCTTTCCTCCCTCTCGAGCTGTTTGATTAGTTCATTCTGCTCATCCCTTAGCTCTGCTAGTCGTTCCTCCAAAATCTCTTCCTGTTTGTTGTAACAGCTCTTCCCCTCTCATTTCACTCTCCCTGGTATTATCCTCGTCCATTTTCCTCACTACCTCCTTCTCTTCTCCTGTTAATGTACCTCGTAATTTTAATAGTATCTGCGCAGCTACCCACTCATCATGTCCTATTTCCTCAGTTTGCTCTTCTCCAGTCCTCCCCTCTCCCTCTGGCATCTTCCTATAGGCTGATCCCGTCGTACTAGTCCGCTCCCCTCCCTTGTGCACACCTGTCACTGCATATGGTGGCGGGCTGTATGTCGGGTTCGAGTACCCCTCAGCCGCCCTTAGTTGTTCTCTTCCTATTTCTCCTAGTTCTCTTAAAGGGTACAACCCCCCTCCCTCTGTTTCCACTACCTTTGCTAGGGGTATATCGTCGCTCTGTTCCTTTTTTATTTCATTTTCTTTTGAGTTGTTATTCTTTTCTCCTCCCTCTTGTCCGTTCCCCGTGTTCTTTGGGCCTTCACTCTCCTTCTCCCCATTCTCTCCTTCCTCCTTAATCTCTTTTTCTTCCGGTGTTTCCCCTACAGTGAACATTCCATTTGGTCCTGGTCGGGACCCCTGGAACATCCTCCATAAGTTAAACACCTCCACGTGGTGTGTCAACTTCTTCCCCTTGTATGTATTATGCAGATGGTTTAATAGTGAATGTTGGGTATATGGATCGAAGCTACCATTAGGCGGCCATGGTGTTATCATTTTGTTGTCCGTCCCCTGTGTCCATTCTATGCTATACTTGATCAGTTTCTCCCTATGGGGTGACAGTGTTTTGCATATGTGTTGTAGTGGGGTAGTGAGGGTGTTCCCCCACCCTCCCGATCCTGCCCCGTATGACATAGTAGCGCTCCACTTGCTATCCTTCCCCTATTTGGTAGCTGTTATTTTACTAACACCTACAATACACAGCCTTATACCTTTACCTGGCCCCGTGAGTTTGGGGACTTGCGATAGTCAGCTAAGGAAAATTATTAAAATATAGTATTTACATTTGTATATTCTTTTCTTTCTTGTCTTCCTTTACAGAACACCCTTACGGCCCCCTGCGGCCGAGGCGCACGTAGCCCCCTACGGCTGCGTACCCCTTGTGACGTTCTTATACAGTCGTCCTATTTTCATTTGCTCCTCCTCCCTCTTCTACACTTGCCGTTGCCGGCGTTCTCCGTGCGCAGCCAAGTCCCCCGTTTCGCCTGTTCCCCGATCAACTCATTATCGTTTATCTCCGCTTCCACTCCCTTGCCACAACTCTCTTCCCCACCACCCTCCGAAAGAGAGATGCCTTGTGCTCGGGATATCCTATGAAAGCCCTACTGGTGACGTCACCGATCTCTTCAAACTACTAGTAAGTTCTTAATACACTTGCACTCTACCCCCGTTAACCCCACAGCTGTCTTCCTGTTACGCCTGGAACAAGGTAATCAACAATATATAATCGGACTGCGCACGCTGCGTCGCCTCGCGTGTGATACGCCCCTCGACAGGAGGGCTTAACCAGCCAATTATCTTCCGTATTGGGCAACCAACTAGCTACCGCCTACAGGGAAACGTCATCTACCTATCGAGTTTCTTGCTCAATCAATAGGGATCCTCATCTACTCATTGATCAATAATTACCAAATCGTAGGAAACCGCGCACACACACACCCTTACACGTAATCGCGACCTAGGCCAATCAGTGTCTACGAGCGGCCGCACGTGATGTTTTCGAGCTCCGCCCCCCTCTTTCGCGTAGCGTAGCCGACTGCTCTCGCACTCGTTCGGCTACCATTCATTTCATAGCCAACACTAAATTGTCAAACCTTCGCCGCGCACCTGTGCAACACCTCCCACCTCCCTTATTTAATTCCTCCCCCCTCCCTCACAATTTCACATTGCTTGTTGGGTGTGGCATACTCACCAAGTTCTCTTGATGCGGGGCCGCTCGACTGCGTGCACCCCTCCAAGCGGCTCGCCACCTCCCCTCTTCTGGACCACGTCTGGACACTCGCCAACCGCGGGCGGGATACTTCTCAACCGGCTCCCGAAGGCCAATATCCGGATTGCGCTGTCCGGTCTTCTCGCAGTTCTGCGATGGTCCTGTAGTCCTCAGAAGGGGGCAGCGGCAGAGGGGGCCGCGCCGCCGGGCCTCCTCGCAGTGGGAGTACTCGGAAAAATAAAAATAAAAGCCGATCTTAAACAGATCTCAGCAGTGCCTCCAACTTGTCGGAGGGAAATTCTGCCGGGGTCGGCTGGGCCGTCCGCGGACCTCCGGGCAGGGAGGCCCCAACTCCTCCCGTATATCCCAAAAACCACAGAGTATGAGACACACGCAAGAAGCAAGGTGGTTCTGCTGTTTATTATACAAACGGCAGGGATGGGTCAAGGATCGTACGCGTCCGTCCTGACACACACACAATCGTGGGGCTCGCAGGCCCTTTTTACCTTAGTATGACGCGCTACTTGCGTCACCTCGAAAAGTTAACAAAAAACCTATCTCCACTCTGGATTGGTTACTTGAGTGGTAGGGTTAGTATAGCATACGTATAGAGAACAGTGTTAGTGGTTAAGAGTCAGTCAGGTGATATACCTGGGTTGTCCCTACAATTAGATACATGAGAATTGTTACATGAAGACCCCTGAGGATTGGTTAATGTTAAGGGCGTCAGTGATAAGAGCCCCATGTTCCGATTGGTGCGCTCGCGAGCCTCCCAGTCTGGGACCATCGCCGTTCCCAGCTCGCGGTGCACCTGTCATTTGCAACAATGTTTCACTATGGGTACGTGCAGACAATGTGAGGGTTTATTCATAAGCTGGAAGGCCGACTACTCCCACTGTCGCAGATGTCCATTGAGTCTTTTAATTGTATCTGCCTGTGTCTTGTAACGAGGGATCCAGGCGCCTCTGTTCTCCTGGCCTTGGCATCCTTTCAGGTTTGGCTTGGTCACGTGAGGTGGGACCGTGTTTGAGGCCGAATTCTGCACAATTAATATTGTTTTTCCCGTTGTGTGCCTGGTTTAATTTGCAGGTGTGACTTGGACGTCTGCTTGCGGCATGCGAGATTGCAACATTGTGCCCTTGGTTGTCTGCTTTTAGAAGGCGAGTTCTGCAGGGTCAGCAACTGAGCTTTTGTTCATTTTAATGTTCATGGAAGCTCTTGCTTGCGGCCTACTTGGATCAGGTGCATAGATGGAGCCGTTAAGTGCACAGGCGTTTTAGGTTATAGGTTTTTAGGAGAAGCGTAAGCAAGCCATTTAGATAAGTTCATTGTGCGTCTTGCGTTTCTGCATCTTAAAAAGCCTATGTGAAAAATAATAAAGATGCACGTCCGTGGGTGTGTTCGTCACCTACGTTATAGCGCTGAGTATATTCTTCGTGTAGGTTGGTGTGGGAGTGTCCAGTGTTCATGTTTGCACAGGTGTGCTGACCGTTGGCTAGGTCGTCATGGCATCTCTAACGATGTAATGGTTTAGTCAAGTTCATCCATGCCGCAGGTGTCGGCATGGGCAGGGCGGGCTGCTGGGCAGGTGAGTGGGCACATCCGTATGTTCCTGTACCAGGGTATTTGGTCGTCTGGTAAATGGGCAAACTCTTCTTGTGGCGGGTGCCTAGGCCGTGATCCTCTAGGCCAAGCGCGAGAGGGGATTGGCGGGAGCCTGTTCCATTCTCCCACTTCAGCATATTTGGCTAACTTCCTCCACAAGGCTTTGGCCGCCAAATAAATGAGTCCCAGCTCATGTCTGACGACAGCATTGGGCACAGAGTTCAGGCCTAGAGTTCTCTTCCAGAGAAGCCCCTAGAGTGTGTTGAGTGATGCCCCCAGGTTGAAGGGGACTATACCAAGGCCATATAAAACTACGGGCTCAATGTTCTGGAGGTAGAACCTGATCAAGGGTACCAAGGAGTAGCAACATAGTTGTGAGCATATTCACTTCATTTTAACCAATAAGGTAGTAAATCCCCCTCTGAAAGGATAGTCCAAGCCCCCCTAGAGAGGCCATTAGCGAGGTGGAATCCCAGGTACCTCATTGATGACACCCTTTCCAAAGGTTGGTCTCCCACCTTCCGGCTAAAGGTTTTGGGATTTTTTTTTGTGGAAAAAATGACGACCTTGGACTTTTGCCCATTCATTTTCAAATTCTTTTGTACAGCATAATGATGGCATAAGGTCAATTTCCTGTGGAGGCCAATTGGGGTCTTAACAAAAAGAATGATGTCATTGGCAAAGGCCAATCCGTTCAGAATTAGTTTGCCCATCTTTACCGGATTTGTAGTTCCCGCCTCCCGCAAGGCTGCTATGTCCAAGACGTAAAGGTTGAAGAGGGTTGGAGCAACCACACAGCCACTGCAAGAGTTTGCTCCAGAGGGTCCCCTGACTTACCGTGTCAAAGGCATTGGACAGGTCTATGGAGGCCATGTAGACAGGGCCCACCACACCCTTTTTTTACAGCTGCAGCGAGATGTGAAAGAAATGGTGCTGTTTAGAGAGGTCCCCATACCAGATCCAAATCCTACCTGGTGTTTAGAGAGAAGGTTGAGTTCCTTTACGTGTTGGGAGAGTCTTTAAGCAGAAGCGAAGCAAAGAATTTGCTGGATGCATCTAGAAGGGCGATAGGTCTGAAGTTCTTCGGCGCAGACACATCGCCCTGTTTGTAGATGGGGATAATGATGGATTGTCGCCAAGTGTTTGGAATAGGAACCTCCCAATAGATACTCAAGAAAAGACCCACCCAAAGGGCTGGTTCCTGCTTAAAGAGCATTGCCGGGATACTGTTGGGTCTGGGGCTGCAGACAGTCTTGCCTTCCCAATAGCCAATTGTACGTCCCCCTCATCCCAGGGACAAGCCCCCCCAGTCTTTCTGGCCCATGTTAAGGGACAAACACTCGCCCTCATCACTAGGACAAGAAAATGTGTTCTGTAGATAGCCAAACCAAATATGCTCTGGTATATCACACCCCTTGTCAATGACCGAACGATTTGAGGTTTGCCTTATAATTAACCAAAAATGTCCCCGATTGTTTCCTACCAGTGTTTTTAATATCGCCTGGTTGGCTGCTATATGGGCTTGTCTTCTACATTGGGTGATCGAGATGCTGTGGCGGGCTTGGATTTGTTTTTTAGCAGCCACATATTGTGATGTCGAGAGAGGGGCCGATCGAAGGAGCCACAAATCCTTCCCTTTAAGGTTCTTCGCCCGAGAGATGAGCCATCATATTGGTGAGCATGTTCTTTATCAGAATTAAATGTACCCTTAGCTGCCAAATGGGCCAGACACATGTATAGTTTAGAATTGGAGGGCTCCACTCCAAAGGTGCTCCTCAAACACCCCCCTGATTTTATAGTTTGATTAAAGATGTTGAGGAATTTCCTACAGTTTGAGACATTCCATCTGTCAGGCCACCTCTGGGTGGTAAAGAGGCAAATGATCTCTGCCCGACGGCAAGCCCCTCGCAAGCGGTTCACCACAGGCTAGCAAGGAGGAGACAAAGAAGTGGTCAATCCACACTTTTCTAGTACCCCTGGACCAAGTAGGTCATAGAGCTCCAGTAGAGGACTATAGGACCACCTTTCTAGTCTACGATCCTCCACACAGCGGGCATGAAGATCCCCCAAAATGATCATAGTACCTTTGGCCTTCGCCAACCACCTCTCCAAAAGCCCATCCAGGCCTTCTAAAAAAAAGACTAGGGCACACTTTGCAGGGTTCCAGTATGCATTAACCAGTAGAAAGTCATCAGGGCTATCCTTGAATGTAACGTTCACTGCCAAAAGACCTTCCAGGGGAGTAGGTACCTCGTAGTGACAGCACTTCATCCCCAAATCAATGGCATTGGCAAGCCCCCTGCATGGGCAGCCTCTAGACCCCCTAGTTGCCTTCTTGCATTATGTGTGAAAGCCCTGGAACACAGAATAATTCATGGCCATCGTTTCTTGGAGAAACAAAACATTAGTCTCCCCCACCCATGTTTGAAGCCCCCAGGTTAAAATGGAAAAAAACACAAACGTTTCATGACACAAATTTGCACTCCCCATCATAGAACACATTTTTTGACTGTCTGACCTTGGAAAACATCTGTACCTCGACCTCCAAACATGACCAGTCCTCCAAGGCCATGGTCGCACTGGACAATACACTTTTGCCCCGAGTATTGGTGGTCAAATCAGAGGAAATGAATTGGGGAGTCACAAAGTCAGCTAATGTTTGGTCATGGAGATCAAAAAGGTCGCAGCCTACCACCTTCAACATTTCTCGATCCTACCACACTATTTGCGCTATCAGGTTCGACTTGAAATAACAACAGCTCTGTTAGTTCCCGATTTGGGGAAAATCATGCACGTTATGTTGTCAGAACGCAATGCACGCAAGGACAGGATTTCCTAGAAGCCCCTAAGCATCTGTGATCAGTTCATGGATTGTTGGACGTTAGACTGTGAAACAAAGACCCACCCCATAACGATCCCCTGAAAAGTATCAGCCCTAGTTGTATCTAATGGGCCAATATGCTTAGATTGCGTCAGCACAGGCTCTTTCGGTATCGAGGTGGACTCCTCACTGGAATTCTGCACCCGAGGAGTCAGAGCCGTGATTTCCAGGGCACCTTGCTGAATGGCCAGCAAATTTGTAGCCATGGGAATCACGTTACTTGTCTGCTCCTGGGCTAAGTTAGATGGAATAGAATTGCCAAGGAACGATGTCATCTTGCTTTGTTTAGTGGTTTTCTTCCTCGTGGGATTCCGTGGTTGGGATGCGGCATCCTCAGGTGTGCCCTAAGCCATGAGGGAAGGTGTCGCAGATTCAAGAGCCAGGTCCTGGACTGTGTCCTCTCCCGAGAGTGAACTTAATTGTGAAACCTTTTCCACTTGTTCAAATTAGTAGCCGGAAGGTTTTTCGTCTTTTTCCTCTGTTGCTCTCTTTTTTGTTGTGTTGCTTCCTTGTCTTTTGTTGTTGGGGGCCCTCATGGGAGTTGGAAAAAGACAGGTCTGCAGCATCCTGTTGCTCCACCTCGATTAGTGCCGCTTGAATATCACCTGCAACCTGTGCTAAGGCCTCCTCCCGTTGACGGAAGCCCACGAGCACCATCGGGGTGTCTGGTGTGGCGCTGTGTTCCAAGTTGGAAGATCATCTTTTTCTGAAGCAAGCGGTTCAGGGACTTCCCAGACATCCTCATCAATGCCTACACACTCAGGAGCTATAGGCCCCGTTTGATGGTGTTGATAGGAGGAGGCGCGACACAGAAGTTTAGAACTTGCCAGTAGCAGGGCAACGTTATCAAGTTTACCCAGCTTCCTTGCGTTGTCCTGAGTAATATCCTTGATGTTATCATATAGCCTGAGCATGGATTCAAGCACCAAGTGAAGTGCTGAAATCGATGCTGTGCTGGCCCCAACGAGTCAATCTGTGGCAATACCATAGAATTCCTCGTTGTTTCCATATTTCTGGGCGTGAAGAAGTTGCCTGTAAGGGGCTGTGTAAGGAAGGATTTCGGATGGAATTTGCCATATTTGGTAAAGTCGGTGAACTTAAGAGGTCTTCAGATGAGCAGTTGTCTAGACCCCAAGGAGCGGGACCTATAGTCTGTTAGATATCCCCTCTATGTTTTCACAGAGTCTTTCATAAAAGTCATCCAATATCATGGAGTGGTTCAAAGAAGTCAAGGAAGAGGCCTGTGGCCCGGAATGTTCCAAAGGCTCCCCTGCCCAGAGTAAGCCGGCCCCAGGCCTCCCCCCTCTCCGATAGTCCTTGATCCAAGCGCAGGTGCGTGGAGTTCCACCAAAAGAGTAGTGCAGTGATTTGGCCAATTAGAAGTCAAATTAGTGAAGTGCAGAATCGTTGCCTCCTTTGGGAGTTGTGTAACAGGCAGATCAAGGGACCCAGTACTTGGAGCAGGTATGGCCACTACTTAGGGGGGTGGGGGATAGGGGGATGAATACATTTGGTAGCAATTGAAGGTGTGCATACCCTCAGTCTCCCTCTAGAAGTGCGTGGGATAGCACCCTGCTGGGCAGTGAGCTGCCCTCAAGCAGATAGAGCCCTCCCCATCTCCCTTTCTTTGAGGGCCGCTAAGCCCTTCTCAGTGATTAACAGCCTCCCAGTCCACACCTTTGGGATGTGCATGGTTGAAAAACCTCTACCAGTGACTTCACACAAAAGGCACACAGCACCGTGCTTACCATGATGCTGAAATTGAGCAGGCGCGGCACGCCTCACTCGCCCCCAAGACCAAAAGACCACTTGTGCTCCAATAATTCAATTGCATGCATACCACACCTTACTTCAAACAAAATCCAATTATTAACTCATGACCCTGGTATTTTACAACATATTTTCTTTTCTCATAACATTACAACTCTGGTGTCCCTCAGGTATTCTTGCTCTGTTATTTGTACCAGTTTTGCATGTTCCTCAGCTGCCTTCTTCTCGCTTGACACTTAATTTAGCATACTGCCAACCATTGCATGTCGAGGGCATATAGGGATTTCCACGATAGTCTTGCCTCAAGGATCTGTACTGCGCACAAAGCGCGACATGCAGCGGAAACAATGGAGACGGCGGTGTGAGGAGCCAGGAATGAGACTCAGACACAAGGGGCTCACAGTTTTGCTTAAAGACATTTATTCAGACAGAAGGGGGTGGGGAAATGCTGCTCTGTCCCTGCACTAGAGGGATTTCCCTACCTAAAACCAAAACTAAGGGCCTGTCAGAGTTAAACCGTCCCGTGTTCACAGTACTATTCTGGCCCTCACACTCCCAAAAAAATAAACTCTAAGCTGAAAAGGGTAATGGCTTTGGCTTTAAGTGGTTTATAAATGTTAAAAAAAGAATGCGTAACTCCAACACAAAGGTTCCAGAGGGACAGATTTCCTTCTTCCAGAGAGTAGTTCCCTTACCCGGGATTTCTCTTCCTTCTGTTGTATGCTCAGCGATATCAGTTTCTGGAATTTCTCTGAATTCACAAAAATATTGTTCTTCATCCTCATCTTATTAGAATCCCTGGCGTACTCTCCTGCCAGGTTTTCACTTCTTGTTTCCTTTGTTTCACACATCTTTTGGCTGGTCCCAATATATCCTTCTCAGGACCCCTTTTTTGGATAGAGTTCTTGTATATTTTTCAACTTGTCTTCACCTGTTTTATTCCCCTACCAAGACTTTCCCATATGCACTTGCCTGGTATACTCTCCTGCCAGGGCTTTCTTTAACACTTACAATTGCCTGAGGTACTGTCTTGTCAGGGCTTGCTATACACTCTTGCAATTGTCTGGTATACTTTCATGTCAGGGCTTTTCTTCCTGTGTGCTCTGCGCACACCTTTCAATGTAATATTCTCTTGAGCCTACTTTATCTAACACAGCTCCTGCCTGGTACACTATCCGGTCAGGGCTTTTCTTCACTATGTATTGCATACACTTGCAAAGAATGTCTTACTTCTTGAACACTTACCTTTTTTGTAAAGGGTTCAGCATTTCCTTCTCTGTCTTCCATTCACCAGTTTTCTATTAATTTATTTTAGACATATCTGCTCGTACACTCTGGTGTCCCTGCTCCCCTTTCTTGCTGGCACTCCCTTCTCTTCCCACAGTCAGCCGTAGACAGTCGTGGCTTCTCTCTCTGCTTCGCCGCCTTCGTTCCTTGGCCAATACACTTCACGCGGCTCCTGCTGGGCTTGTGCTTCAAGCAAAGCAAACTCTGCCACTCCGCACAAGCAAATGCCCAGGAGCCCTGTGCTGGCTTCTAGCATTCTCACAGCAGGTCTCCTCTCGCAGTCCACTTCTGTCTTTCTGAGCCAGATGGCTCCACGAAGGCCTCTGCAGCTCCAGTCTCTCGGTGCGTCCAGAGAAGCAGCTTTCTCCTTTCAGCAACGCTTCCCGCTCAGCTGTGGCTGCAGTTTAAATCTTCCAGCTACAGGACGGGGCTCCCAACAACTACAGCGCAGCCTGTACTCTTGGTCTTTTCTGCTCCGCATTACGCTCTTGCTCTTCAGTATTCTTGCGGTTATGGGAGTGGAAGTCCATTCTTGATGTTACGTAGGTGGAATTTGTGTAAGTGTTTAAAAGCAGGTTAACTCTTGATAACTTAGTTTGGGGGTAAGTCAAGTCTTGATGGTTCACACAGCCCTTGCCGGATGGTTTCCCATACCCTTCCTAGGTGACTGAGGGGTATGTGTAACAATATGCTATCAAGGCATCGGTCATGGATGGGGTGTTCTCAGAAGAAAACGAGGAACACCAGGTCTCATCCAATAGTGCTCCGCCACACTCCCGGAGGCTGTCTCCCCCATGTGGCCCTCCCTCATAGCCACAATCAGGTAGCGGCTGCCGTCCCCTGGCGAGAGGTCACTGCTGGGAAAGGAGTGATGACACATTGGATTCATCACAGCGGACAGGCAAGAGAAGTCACTAGAAGGTGGACAGGGGGCAAGGCTGGACGAATAGTGCCAGAGGTAAGAAGTACGGCCGTGGCAAAGGCAAGTAGTACCAGGCAGTGCAACTAGAGGTGAGTGCAGAGTGGGGGTGAAGTGGGTGAAGACACTGCGTTCAAATGAGCAAGTGGGAGATAGGATTGGGGAGGACAAGGGCGCAAGCTGGAGAGCGGCAAGGGGGGGGCGTCCTTTAAATGTAGCATCAAATACTTGTGCGCTCCAAATCTAGGTACTGTCCTAATACTCGTTTTCCAAATGTAGGTGGTGTCAAATGCCTGTGTTAAAAACCTAGGTATTGTTCCAATAATGGTGCAGGCCAAATCAAGACTATTTTAAAACGTGAGCATCCCAAATCTAGTTGTTTTTCACAATACCTGTGCATTCGAAATGTAGGTGTTTTTCACAATACCTGTGCGTTCCAAATCTGGGTGGCTTTTTTTTTACAATACATGTGCATCCCAAATCTAGGTTTATTTCAAAACATGTGTTGCAAAACCTAGGTGCTGTTACGAAACTTGTATGTTCCAAACATAGGTGTTTTCAAATACTTGTTTCAAAACCTAGGTGCTGTTCTGAAACTGGAGTTTCAAATCTAGGTGGTTTTCTAGAACCTATGCGCACAAAACCTAGGCGCTTGAAATACTTGTGCAATCCAAACCTAGGCTTTTGTCCCATTACCACTGTTAGTTTCCACGTTTCTAGGGGTTCCTTCAAATACTGGTGTGCTTCAAAGCTAGGGATCTGTCCCATTACCCTTTCCAACACCCTCTTTCTCACCCCCTCTGTCACCTGGGCCTTCCACCTCCCCCTTTCAACACGACTCTCCCCCCGCCATCTCCAATCACCCAACATACACCACCTCACCCACCCTCTGGACACCAAACCCAATCAGCACCTAGCCCACCACCTCTGTATGCCCCCAACCTCCATGCCATTCACTCACAACCCAAATTCCCACCCAACACCCCTTTAGAAGGCTTATGACCACCTGCTCCCGCTTCCTGCGCTCAATCCACCACGCACACTCCGCTCCACGCAGAATCCCACCCTCTGACCTACACCATCCCTCCAGTCAGACAGACCCAGTCCAACCAATCACAACACCCTTCCCAGTGACGAATACCTACCCACCTGCCACACTGACCACCCCAGTCCTGCCAGCCAGGGACACCCGGGGGAAGCACCGCCCCTTCCCACATAATCACCTGCCCTCTTATCAAAGCCCACTCTGTGGCCTAAAACAGACACTGCATCTATGACCTCCTAGCCTCCGAAAACCCAGAGTTCATTCCTCACTGAAACTTGGAGGATTTCTAACGGATCGCAAACAAAGCAATCCCACCTGACAATTAATCCACAACAGACCCTCTAGAGGAGGCGGAGTAGCCATCCTCCACAAACCACACATCCAACACGTTCAGCGAAACAGCCTTGCACAGCTAACTGCAAATCCTTACTAGCCAATCTCTCTCCTGCCCACTCTCTCCCAGTTTCCTACTCATCTACAGCCCCCCGGATAAGACAGACACTTAAACACCCCCCTATGCGACTCAGCCACCCAGCACTCACCCTACTGGGGGATTTCAATATCTGGTTTTGATGTGACCAGCAACCCCTGGTCAACACAGGACCAACCCACACTGTATTTAAATAAAAAGTAATGGAAATGTGCACGGAAATGTCAAACCCTACTTTATCCACCATTCTTTACTTCCTACACATTTTATGATCAATAACCAGAACAGTTATAAATATAATGCTGTGCAATTTTGATTTTCCTGCAGGCTTAAAAGACTAGCAGTAGGATTTCAAGATTGGTACTAATACACATGGAAATTTAAGATTTCATCCACACTTTTGGTTTAAAATTAGCACAGGGTGATTTAGCAGTTTGTTTTTCAGACCCCCCCTTACTTGGTCTGTGTTGGGGACGTCGGGCAGAAAATTGGGGCATTTTGGATTTCAGACCCAGACCTCCACTGAAAGGCCTGCTGTTAGGGGAAAGTTGGACAAAAAGATAATACATCCCTCTTCTTGAAGTCAGTGTGAACAGGACAAAAAGGATTGCCCAATTATATTATAGGCTAAAGTTTCAGCGCAAAATGAACTTTGTTAAATTCGAATTTTATCAAAAGTCACCCTGTAGCACCAAATTGGGAATTAAATTCATCTTTTTAGTAAAGCAAGCTAAGGATCTACACAGTGCCCCCCCCCCCCAACCCACTATATACTATTTAAGGCAAGCAAAACAACCCCATTTTCCCAGGGCTAAGTTCTACCTACAAAGAAAGCCGGTTTAAAGTTCAGGACAGCCAGCTGCATGTCAGGACCCTCTGGAAAGATAAGGCAGAGGTCTGGTCACTCCACTCGCACCTTGAAGCACTTGTGTATAGGCACATTATAAATGCCATATATCACTCTCAAGGATGGCCTCCCACTCTCTGCCATTGGACCCAGTCAGCGTTTAGGCCTTCCTTGCAAGCTCCACCAAGATTCATTCTGCAATCTCCTCTGGTGTTCCTTTGTAGCGGTCACATTGTAAGTTGCAGCAACACTCTTTTGATGGCAAATTTCACCAGCTCGGTCACTTCCTCCTAGTGCAGTCCCCCTTATATAGCAGCAATGGCACCACCAATTTTACAATCTTGGGAGAGTACCCTGCAAGAGGTCACACAAATAGGATGGACAGTTACCCTTCTCTCCTCCCCACTCCAGCCTCTCTACGGATTGGTTTTAAGAGTCTGGAGCAGACATATGGCAGCTTAATTTACAAGCCCCATTTTTCTCATGTTAAATGTTTGGCAAAACCGAGTTGTGGTAACTTCATAGTTTTACTAATAACTGCCATAATATACTTTTCTGATTCAGCTAATCAAGGGACATAATGACAGCCAGGTCCACACCATTTTGCACAGCAGTTGGCTATTTTCCACTGTTCACAGTAAACAGTTATGAACATGTAAATTTCTACCCATATTCCCAATTTAACACTTCCGACATTTTCATATCAGCCAGAAACCTAGTTTGCCATTACAGTTCTCCAACTCATAGGTGCATGAATTTGAACTCCAAAATCGCATGGAAGTTACCTAAAGAAATGGTACATGAATGAAGAAAATCCACCTTATCGTCGCTGGGAGAAAGGCCCAAGTTGTTAGAATAGTGCTTTTAAATGAATTGTAAATCTGTAGGTCAGCAAATAGGAGCTCTGCTTCCTCCAGCCATCTATCTCCCTGGGCCAATCTGTGAATAGAGATTGGCTGAAGTGTGTTATCTGTTTGAAGTTGGAGTTTCAGGGTCCCTTAATTGAATGGTCTTCAGAGCGCCCCTCTTCACACCTGCTGTCTACATTGTGGTCATGCATCAACCAGGCAAAATGGTCCTGCAGAGACAGCCAGTCTAAAGAACACCGTTTTCCACACCTTCCAGAGAAAGCCACATTTTATTGCAGTTGTAACAACTAGGATGCCAGCCTTTCAGTGTTGAAGTTGCTTGTGACATGTGTCCAAGGATCAGCAAAGGGGTTTGCCTCTGGCCTACAGAACTTTGCCCATGGAAAACAAAGTGGCTTTTCAAATGTCACTGTTATTTTGGATGCGAAACATAAAATACAGTACTTTGTCAACATGCCCCATGTCTCCCCCCCTCACATGTTGCCTGTTAGCAGTGGTACAGTTCAAATTTAAACTGCAAATACACATAAAGCCATTTTTTGAGGTCAGTATTGCAATCTCCTGTCTTTCATGAGAAAGGGACCTGCAGTTTGGGGCCTTTGAATGCACCCCACAGAGCGGTCCCACTGCCAAGTCAATGTCCCAATGAGCTCAGGGCAGCAGAGGGGCTCTCACGCTGTGTCCGAGCATTACAATGTGAGCCATTAGGCACTAATGGGAGGGAGGGGGACTATTAGGGACTTTTGTCCCCTTTGGAAATATGTGAATGGAGGGAGTGAGTGATCAGAAGTGATAAGGGTGCATATTGTTACATGCTTTATGAAATAATGACTATGGGCCTCATTCCAAGGTTGGTGTTAGTCATGGCGCTATTAGCGCCATGACTAGCACCAATACCGGTACCGTGTCCGCCCTCGTTCAATGGGGACTTACCGGTCTAGTCTGATCTTTGCGGGACCGGTAAAACCCCATTGAAAAAGCCAATCCCCATTCCCATTTCAGCCCCCATAGGTCTCAATGGGAAGGTGCTAATAACGGTACTGCAAATTGCGGTACCGTTATTAGCTCTGAAGTCCCTTTGCGGGTCCCGTCCATAACGCCTGGTAGAACCAGGCATTAAGGACGGGGCCACCTCAGAATAGGGCGCAAAGGGATTACCGGCAACGGGGTCCTTGCCGGTAATCCCTTTGTGCCCACCTCGGAATGAGGCCCTATGCCTTTCCAACCCAAGGGGGATTGGTTAGGCTCACATTAATCTGCATGATGCTATTGTTTGCATGCAGGGTGGGGAGAATAAAAGTAAAGCCATAGTCTTATTGGTCAACATATTTCAATGACAATGTGAACTAGTTTACTAAGTCTAGTTATCATGTATTGTGCTTTGCTTCCAAGGCATTGCTATGAATACAGCATTATTTAATCACATGAAATTCAAATACCTATATTAACTAAACCTGGGAAGATGTATGCAGTCACTTAAATTGTCCACATCCCTGTTTCACCAGTTAACCAAACTGTGTGATCCTGGGCAAATCATGTAATCGCACTGTTTTATGTGCAGCAATGATTCACTGCATAGCATAGGTTAATATATCATGCAATTACAAAAAAAAATCCTAATGACTAAAGTGGCTCCATATATAGTGCAATTTAGGTATTTTGCACCACAAAGTTATTTGCCACTCGGCTCATTTATGGCAACTTATTCTAAAGTCGCTTCCATGGCACCTGATGCTCCCCGCGATGTCCTTTTCTGTGCAGTCCCTTCTGTTGGTGCAATCCATATGCAAATTAGGAGGTTTGCATGTATTTTGCCCTGGACAGAGCTCTAATAGTTGCCTGCATCTGCAATGATCATGGGTTAAAATGCCATCTGCCACTAATGCTGCCATAAAAGTAGATTGGGCTGAGGTGGCGTTTGGGGGTGGGGGGTGAATGAGCGTATGGAATTCTGTGCACTGCAGTTGGCGGGGGGGGGGGGGGGGGAGTAGCAGGACTTTTTCATGGCTTGCCCCCCACTCTTGCAATACTGGATACTCCCCTGCCTGGGCACTTGCTGAACCCATGTCTACAAAGCACAGGGACACAGCATGGCCTGCGCTACACATAATGTATAGGCGAGTCCAAGAAACAGTTAAGGCCATGAGGGATTTTTCACCTTTAGTGAGAATGGTGTGCACACTGGATACACAGTTTGCCAAGGTCTTGGCAGTATTCATTACCAGGCACCCCTGAAAGTGTGTTTAACAAGACTTTGTATTTTAGACCAGGGGGAGCCAGGAAATGCATAGTATAGTTGCACATCACCACTTGCATCCTGGCAATGCACTGGACAACAATGGCCACAGTAATGGTCTTAAGCATCTCAGAAGCTCGTGAATCACAGTGTAAATAACTTGCATCCAGTCCCTGAAGGCCATAGCGGGGGAAGGGGGGGGGGGGAGGGTAGTACACGTTGGCATATGCCTGAGGTAAAATGTCTTAACTAACGATCCATAATTGGATGAATAAGCTTATTTTACATTACAAGGCTTAGATTTGTCAGTACTCTGCGCCAGGCCCTGAAACTCTGCATCTGTTTGGGTTAAAGGGCAATTGGTGTCAGAGCACCTGAGGAGGCATTAAGTCTTCCAGTGAGAACTGCCACTATTTGCAGTCTAGACCACCCCCCACCCTTGATGGCTTAGCAAGTAACATGTCATAGGCAGAGTTTCTGGGTAACTTGGCTTCTGGCACATTCACAAGTGCTCACATAAAACGTTTCATTAGGACCAAAGGTTTGGGGTTCACAGCCTAGTGTAGGGTGCACCAAAGCCCTCCGGTGTGCTGCTGAAACCACTGGAGTACTTCCGGGTGGGAGTAGGGTCGGGCTGGGGCTTAAAGTCTCGGGCACCAGTGAAACACTGGCCCCAGAATTGCAAACGGCAATTCGCCCCCTTTGTGACACTGTTTCAGTAGTACCCAAGGGGGAGGTTGCAAATTGTCCAATTTAAAGAATATTTATTCAGTAACAATGGTCAGAACTACTACCCGCATAGTGAAGTAACTCAAACTGACTCACTCTAGCAGCTTGCTTTTTTTGTTTAGGGCATTGCCCTGTTGCCCTGCAGGCGAGCCCGAGCCTGGTGGTGCACGGGCATACAAAGCACACCACCACCCAGGGAATTGTGGCTGCAATGCCCCCAGACAAGTCCAAGCGCAAGAGGAGCACCAACATCCCAACCAGTGGCCAAGAGACCATGAAACAGCCATGAACAGACGTACTTCACTAGGCTCTAGAACCTTTCTAGATCACTAGGCTCTAGAACCTTTCTAGATCACTAGGCTCTAGAACCTTTCTAGATCACTAGGCTCTAGAACCTTTCCAGATCGGTCCTAGAAGAGGAACCTTATGCTAAACGCAAGACTCGCCACATTTGAGGGCTTTTGGGGTGCTGATGGTCACGTTTTTTATAAAGAAATGTTTCCCCCTGTCCGTTCGAAATTAAACCCCTTAAACAAAGTATGTAGATACAATGACTAAACAGAATGGACTAGTTTCATGCCCCCCCCAACCCCCTTCTTTGCAGAGGGGGCTGCCATCGCCAGCAGAGTGCTCAACTGCTCCCACCACACAAAGTCTTCCGTAGCGAGCTTCACTTCTTCGAACACACAATAAACTGTACACCCCCCCCCCCCCGCCTCCATCCAGTGCACCCAACATGTTCTCAGCAAGGAACGACATGGAGCCATCCCCACAACCCTTGCGCAGAGGTCGTCGCCCCCCCCACCCCCACCAAGCTAAATTAAGAAATAATGACGGCCTCAAGTGAAACATTTTATTTCGGTGAAAAGCAAGAACGACTGGTCATGGTACAGATATATGAACACCCATTTAAACAGTCGGCCCCCCCAAACGCCCGCCCGCCCCCTCACAGATGCAGGACTTTCCTCTCCCAGCACAGCCAGGCCACTGGGCAGTCCTCAGGGCGCCAGTCCTACGATGCCCTCAGCACCCAACTGCGCCAATCACAGAGTGGCCATCAGGTGAGGCCTGGCAGCAGCTCGGAGGGGGGGGGGGGACTGCATTGTAATTTAACAAGACATAACATTGGTTTAAAAAAATATTTACAAGTCATTTGCCAGGGCCATAAAGCCCCCCCCCCCCCCCCCCCACAATCTGTTAATGTGGAACCAGCAAAAAACCCCAACAACCATGGCTGGCCCTGCAGTGAGCGAGCACACACCAGGCGAGGAGTGCACAAGTCACTCAGCACGCTCCAGTACGGGCCCCTCGAATAGTGGCCCCTTCATGAGCAGAGACTCCCCCCCCCCCCAGCCCCCCTCTGGAACATTGCAGATGGGGAACCATGTGATTGCATGCAGGTGCATGGCGCACTTACCTACCCTTCCATACTAGGCCTATATTCGGTGGACTAGCCTGGGACCATTCCCAGACAGGCCTGCGCCTTTGAAAGACCTAGAGGCCTGGGGCCAGTTCCTCCCCTCCCCCCCACCCCCAGCTGGTAAGAGACATTCACACTATTCCTGTGCCCAGTCAAAAGATGCCCCCTAACGCTCCATCCCCACCCACCCTCCCCATCCAGGCAGCCGGTTTAGATGGAGAAGCACAGCACGGCCACAGCAGACAGGCCGGCCAGCAAGGAGAGCCGGGCGGAGGTCGCGGAGCCGGGCTCGCACAGGTCCGTGTCGCAGCAGGCGTACTTCACTTTGTAGTCGATAAAGGCCACGGTTTTGTTGTGCTGGGTGTTGCACATCGTTTTGTTCAGACACATCTGGCCAGAGGGAATCCCTGTAGAAAAGGAACGAGAAGGAAAGGGTTAACAGCAGATTAGGAACAAGCATTGGCGAGGCTTGCACCCACTTCCGCCTCCAGTCCATCCCCTGAACCCTCCACCAGCTACACGACCAGATGTGGTCACGCCACCAGTCAGCCCAAACCACACAGCTACCCCATCACTCTATATCTGCGGCAGCCAAAGTGCCTTTCCCAGGTCATCGTTCCATGCCCACCCCCGCCCCTCACCTCACATTCCTTTCCTCCAATCCCTGGTCCCATTCCTCCCAACTAGGGCCTGGAAATTCCTGGCAGAGGGCACAATACACCACTTTTCAGACAAGCCTTGGTGCTCGGCAACTACTATGGTCGCGAGTTGGTCAAGTGGGGAACTACACTAACAATAGAACTACACTAGAAACGGCAAAACTACGCCAGAAACACTAGGCAAGTAATTGCTGGGCACAACAGCCGGCAGAAACCCTACATCCAAGCCCTGTCCATGTCAAACCCCTGCTCAAACTAAAACTCAGAAAAAGTTGTTTTTAAAGCTCATTTTCTTCCGGTTAGACTCAGGGATCCAATAATCTGTAAAATAGCCACTAGATGGCAGCTCTGCGCCACAAAGGACGATTCAGTTTTGTCGAAAGTGCCCTTCCAATGTCTGCTGAGCAGGGGAGCAAATGTTACTCAAAGCAAAACCGGTCACAACTCCCACCTCCCCCCTCACTGCCCCCATACAATGATACCGGTGGCCCGTGGCCTGAAGAGGCCCAGAGTACCTCAGCCCTCCATCATCAGAGCTTACACCCTCTCTCCACAAAGTCCTTAGGATTCTGGATCCCACATTATCTTAGTGCAGTGGTCTTCAAACTAAGGGGGGGGGGGGACTCCCCCCCCCCCCTGGAGGATGTTATTGGGGGCCCAAACTTAATTAAGACATCCTTGCCCCCCCCCTCCTAGTAGGCCAACCCCTGGGTGGGGGGGCGGGGAAAAGCAACTGTTTTTAGTCAGGGGGGGGGGGTCGGTATGACAATGTTTGAAGACCTGTGTCCTAGTGCAAGCGGTGCAGCAGTGTGAATGGGGCGTTTTGTTGACCCAGGCCCGAACCCATGGCAGGTGGCCTATGTCCTGCACCCCTCCCACCCTCAATTTATGCAAAGTAGCAAGGAGTCCTGCAACTCCAGCAGGCAATGCATGGCCTTACCGCCAGCCAGCTGGGTAATGTGGGGGAGGTGTAATTTTATGATTCTCTGACATGCACATGATAGAGGGTTGCGCCTGTGTCAATTACAGATTTAGCCTGATCTACTACCAAGGTGGTGTTGTCGGCTCGGCCCTTATGCTGGGTGGCCTCTGGAAGGCGAGGCCGAGGGAGACCTTCCTGTGTCTCACGAGATCTCATTGTGCACCTGCAACTCTTCTTAACCCAGCGTTGCATAGGCCAGGATCTTGTTTGGTGGTCGTGAAGCTGTATCCTGTGGCTGTAACAACTGCCAGGTGGTTTTCGCAGCCACACTTGGTGCAGGTGTGTCGAAATGCGGGACACTTCACCCCTTGATGAGGAAATGGGAGGCCGCGTTGATGGATCTCCCAGATGAAGGCAGGCCCCCTTGACTGTTACTTGCAAGACTTGTCTATCTGTTCTCTTGCAGGGGCCTTGATGGTTTCAATTTGCTAGGCCTGTGTCTGCTCTTGATTCCGTCCTGACCATGTGTAATATGGTCGCGAATAGAAAGATGGGGCCTAGGGCTACAAGACTTCAATTTCACCATCATTCACAAACCAGGGAAAGAGTACAACCCGGCTGATATTCATGTTCGACACCTGCTGCCGGACCGGTCCACTGACGCCTTGATGTCAGAAGAGTAGGTCAGTTTCCTCACTCATCATGGTCCCCCAAGGGCAATCATGACAAAAGTAGTACTGGATCACACGAAACAAGACATGTTAAGTGCGTGACCTGAACAATTTCAGAAGATGGAGAGACAGGTGTCGCAAGCAGTCAAGACGGAATCAGCTCCACTGCAGAACTGAATGCATACCGGAATGTACGAGAGGAGTTGTCAATATCTGCAGAAGGGACTAATGCAAGGACACCGAATCGTGATTCCCATGGACTTGCTACAACAGGTCGTAAATCTAGCACATGAAGGTCACCAGGAAATGGTGGCCACAAAGACCGATCAGGGAGACCATGGGGTTCCCAGGAAGAGACCAGATGGTGGAACACACAGTCGATGCGTCACTTTTGCCAGAGTACCTTGAGGCACAGCCATCCAGAAGCCCTAAAGATGTCTCGACATGCCAGAGCTCCAATGGACCAACCTGGCCATTGACTTTAGGGCCCTTTGGAGACACCAAACATTGGCTGGTCATTATGGAAGCGTTTGATTTCCTCTTCTACATCTGAGATGATCCACCACATTTAGCTGTCATACCAGCGTTGGACAACATCTTCTCTGCACGGGGCATTCCTGAAGTCGGACAATGGTCCACCCTTCAGCAGCCTGGAGTTTGCAAAATTCAAGCAATAAATGGGCATCCACCATAGGAAGGTCACCCGACTATGGACTCAGGCAAACGGCATGGTGGAAAGATTCATGCAAGTCCTTCAGCGAAATGAACCACGATCTACGTCACTAAAGCAAGCCATGTGCAACCTGCTCCGGGATTATAGAAACCTCATGGCACGACCGGGAAATGTCCTTCAGAACTATTGTTAAGGCTTCCCCACCTAGCAAGTGACCTCAGTGAAGACAAAACTTAAAGAAATTGATGCTGACAAAACAGGAAATGGAATATGCAGACAGGAAAAGACAGGCTAAGAGTTCCAACCTACATGTGGGAGACAAAGTGCTCAAAAGCAGACAGCCGGCCAAGAAGTCGGAGTCG
This sequence comes from Ambystoma mexicanum, assembly GCF_040938575.1. Taxonomy (NCBI): domain Eukaryota; kingdom Metazoa; phylum Chordata; class Amphibia; order Caudata; family Ambystomatidae; genus Ambystoma; species Ambystoma mexicanum. The sequence goes on along the minus strand of NC_090938.1, from coordinate 765,820,302 downwards.
GGACTGGACCCTAATCATCTGATAAAGCACGTGAAAAGAACATAGATAAATCGGCTCGTGTCCCCAAGCGAGTACTCACTTGAAATGCATCTCACGGACGTTATGAGGAATATAACACGGCAGCAACACATGAGAGATTGAGGGACAACGCTGAAGAAGCACCTGCAGTGCATCCGGAGAGGCCTACAAGATGCATCAGAAGACCACTGCGTCCGATGTAAGCAATATAGAACACTGAACTGGGAGTGACTTGTTTTGCCCAAAAGGGGGAGTTGTCCTGGCAGGGACATGGTTAAGGGAAGCTGTGTGGCTCCGTCACAGAGCACGTCTCACCAATGGGGGATGCTCGCGCATGCTTATGGGAATCACCTCGCGCTCTGCAGGCTGCTGGTGCCAAGAATAGAGGCAGTTCACTCCTCAGTAGGCTCCATGCATCCTCAGCTGCAGCGTGTCGTTGCTCCATGCATCCTCAGCTGCAGCGTGTCGTTGCTCCATGCATCCTCAGCTGCAGCGTGTCGTTGCTCCATGCATCCTCAGCTGCAGCGTGTCCTTGCATGTGTCTGCATGCATTGCTTCGCCTCAGCTGTGTACTAGATGCTGGAACACCTTTCAACCAAACACTCACCCAGGCAGAAACAAGGCATACTAGTCAAAGCACGGGACTGCTTAGATAGAACCTGTGTTGCTCTGTGCTGTCTTCCTTCCGAGCCATCCCCCAGTCCTCATTTGACTGCAATCCCTGTCTTGTAGCAGACCCTGGCCTTCTTCTGGCACAAAGGCAGTGCCAGACAAGCTCCTCTACGATGGTACTCCTATGGCCCGATACCAGCCCAGCATTACCAATGGCACAGAATTACAGTACATAAACTCCAGGTGCTGCCAATCACTCTGGATTACAGCTAGACCCCCTGCAAACAAATCCACAAAGACACCAGCAGGCCTTCCTGCTCAAACTAATCTCCAAGAATACCTCTGAGCGTTTTCAGACACTTGCCTTACCCAGGGACCAGGCCCTCAAAGCAACCTGCCAAGTTCTACCTGCAGCCTGGCTGCACAAAGCAAGCACCATATGCCCCTGCTCACTGCCCCCGACCTTTATGAGCAGCCTGTCCGGGTTACTCGCAGCCCCTGACCCAGTAGGGCACGGCTAGTGACTGCTGCATGGGTTGTCGCTCAAGTGGTGGATGGCATTTTAGCATTTTAACATTTGTGCGTTAGAATTACTGGGTGCGCTCTAGTCTATTTTGGACTAAACCATGCAGCCTGCCACAAGACCTGGTCTATTTTGGACTAAACCATGCAGCCCGCCACAAGACCTGGTCTATTTTGGACTAAACCATCCTGCCCACCATGGGGCTACACGGAATGAAGTAAAGCAAGTGAACAGCACACTTGCGAACCATCTCCAGAAGAAGCACCTCAAAACCTCTTTGCTTCCGCTTTTTCTTATCCACTCCCCTGCTGACTTTCTGGCCGAAACTGAACTGCACTGGTTACCTGGCCACCCCCTGATCTCGGCACCAGGTCCCCTGCCCTGCCAGTCGCACACCTGCACTGCCTTCCTGGCAACCCCTGCACTTGGGGACTGTTTCTGTATCCCTACGGTCCCACTACCAGCACTTGACACCTCTGCACTTACCCTTGCACTTGCCACCTGCTGGCCGTACTTTTACACTGTCATTTATTATATTATGTACTGCACTGGCCCCTCCCCATGCACTTGCACGATCTGAATGACACGGGCCTAGTAGGATCGTTGTCCGTCTTCCCTTTGTTCCCCTCCCTTGCCTCGTCGCGCCTTGAAACACTTGTAGGCGCGTTACAAATGCCATATCATATCCCCCCCACCCCCAATGTGACACAAACAAGAGGAAGGAGGCTATAGTAAGGGTCTCTGGGGAAAGGAAAAGAGGGGCCGTGATAGTCACTGGGCTGCCTGCAGACGTACAGTCAGGGAAAGAAAAGGGAGCGCAGTGCGCAGTCACCACCGGTTCAGGAGATCAAAAACCCTTGTCGGGAGGTTCCAAGTTATAGACGCCATCTTAGGAAAGCAGGAGTGAATGCCAATTGGGAAGCACAAAGTGAAGGTGGGGGGCCGCCGAAATGAGGTCTGTCCGATATGGTTTGGCAATGGTGCCAGTTCTATCCATGGCACCCGATAAGGACATGGGCATGGCTCAGAGGCGGGTCCTCATTTTTGCTTGGTGTTAATTCCAGGCACACACATCGTCTACTGGATCCACTGGAAGTCAGTGGACCTTTAGGTCCATTTCTTTCCAAACTACCACGGAGACAGCTTTGCAAGGGTTAATAGACTGACATTAACTAGTAGCCTTCCCCGAACCCATTAGACGTGGGCTCCTCCAACAAGTCGCTCAAGAGCTCTGGCCTGCGGGTGGGCACCGCAGCCAAGTGCAAGAGATCAGTGGCCCTCACACCCAGATCCCAGATTCCCTCCTACCGCCCGACCCCCCCCCCCCAACACACACACACACACACACACACACACACTGTATTCCGATTAGGCAGTACCTGCAGTGATCTCCTTGCCACAGAGCTCGTTGGCGCCACAGGTCACGTTCTTCTTGTTTAAGATGGTACAGATGTCACACGTGTGGCACTGCAGCCCTTCACCTGGGAGGAGAACACAACAAGGACAACATGCATTAAACACAAGGCGTGTGGCACTGCAGCCCTTCACCTGGGAGGAGAACACAACAAGGACAACATGCATTAAACACAAGGCGTGTGGCACTGCAGCCCTTCACCTGGGAGGAGAACACAACAAGGACAACATGCATTAAACACAAGGCGTGTGGCACTGCAGCCCTTGGGAGGAGAACACAACAAGGACAACATGCATTAAACACAAGGCGTGTGGCACTGCAGCCCTTGGGAGGAGAACACAACAAGGACAACATGCATTAAACACAAGGCGTGTGGCACTGCAGCCCTTCACCTGGGAAGAGAACACAACAAGGACAACATGCATTAAACACAAGGCGCGTGATCAAAAGTGAAATACACACACACACGTGCTGAAAATCAGCTCCACCAATGCACTCACGAGTCACCCACCTGTGCCCCACTGCCCTCAGTTTCACGAGTCCAACATCTGCCAAGTGCCTCAGCCTGAACTCTTGCAAATCACACCCACTGAACCCCTTGCTATATTCCCCCCCCCCCCGCCACATCGGGGTGGGGGCCTCCATCAAGGGCCCCTAGACCATATATACCCAGAGCCCTCCACTGGGGAGGGCATGCAGAGGTCCACAGTGGCAGACTCAAAGCACAGCATGCACACCGCGATGCAGTGGCTAATGTCAGTGCATGTGCCGGCAAGTCCAATGTGCATGCTTGAGTGGCATCATCGTGGGTGGCATCTTATACCTTTAGACACCAGTTCACAACGCAAATCAGCCCCCACCCCTAAAATGAAGCTTCTCGTGGACTGAGAGGGAGGGGCAGGGGGGTGAGGGGGAGCCTCTCTGCAGCAATTTTTGCAAGTAAAAGTATAGCGGAAGCCAGGCATTGTCCAGCGAAGACCACTTCCTGTCTGCATCTGACAGAGGGCACGTGCATCAGTGCCCCACTGTAGGGGACATCACTGAAATTGACTAGGTCACCCTGGAGTTGAGGGTGCTAGGAGTGGACTCCCACCCTGCAACAACGCGGAATGTCCGGGAATCGATCCACCTGCAAGTGCCCAAGGAAGCCGGCTGGCGATGCCAACCCGACACAAGGATGATCCCCGTCTGGCCCTGGCATGCTCAGGCAGCCATGGCAGTTGGCACCGCCCGTTGGATTCCGCCATTGCCAACCGACGCTCCACGTACACGACTTGTGCCGCAAAGAGGCCCACAAACAAACCAGATGCCTCACATTGTGGATTACTTTATTTATTGTGTTACAGTTTATAAATAAACTTTTCACCCGATTACATATTATATATGCATAGTCCTACAACAAGGAATACTCCTGGCAAAATAAAGCTAAACCGCCTCGACCAATCTGTATCATGAATCCATTGTACTTGCCCCCCTGCACCCTCACCATATGCCATGTTCATACCCACGCCTGATCCCAACCCATTCCTCCAGCAGCCGATCCATGTAACCTCCACTCCTTGCACCGATCAGAGCTGCCAAGCTCCCTGGCATCAGGCCCACCCCGAGTGACTCCGCGGCACGATGCCCGCTTAACCCAGCACACCACATCATGTACAGAGGTACTACTGGCTGACTCCACACTGCCTCTGCGCCTCCGGGCCCAGGCGTGCGCTGGACCCGCCCTCCACGCAGAACTCCACTAGCCCCACCCAGCACCCTCCACGCAGAACTCCACTAGCCCACCCCGCACCCTCCACTGGCATCGGCAAGAGACTCCTCCACCGTTCTACAGCAGTACTCACCCAAGCACACTGCCCTACAAGGAATCCACACAAACCATCCAAGTGAAACGGGTAAACCCCTCTTCCCGCCCACAAACCCACCAGTCACTATATCCTGCCCAGCCACCAGTGACGCACATCAGAAACTCTCCCCAGGCTACGTTTACTGAAAACAGGGCTCCCCACTTACAGCCCACTGCCTACCTCCAGACGCCCACAGCAGTTCCAACAACCAGAGCTCTAGGTCATGCCCACAGCCTGCCTCCATCAGGAGCAAACGCCCGAGTGCACGCCGCATCACCTACTACCCTAGGCCCAAACTTAAAGGATCACCACAAAGCCCTCGCCAGCTCTACGCACGCTTCCACCTCAGTGCCCACAAGTCACTCATTGACCTGCCTCACATCACAAATGTGAAGCTCACACTGGCAACACCATAGACCCACCCCATCCTAATAACCCCCTCTCCCCAAACTCAGCCTTTCTAATGTGCCCTGATCAATGCTAGACCCATCTCTGCCCATGCCTTGGACATAAACAACCGGATCCCCTCCCTAAACCTAGACATTATGGTCGCCACTGAAACCTGGCTACAGCCAGCCTCTGGCCCAGCGCCCTCACTAGCCATCCCACAGGGATTCACCAACCTGGCCAGAGCCAGCCTCTGGCCCGGCGCTCTCAATAGCTATCCCACAGGGATTCACCAACCTGGCCACAGCCAGCCTCTGGCCCGGTGCCCTCACTAGCCACCCCACAGGATCAACCTGGCTACAGCCAGCCTCTGGCCCGGCGCCCTCACTAGCCATCCCACAGGGATTCACCAACCTGGCCACAGCCAGCCTCTGGCCCGGGGCTCTCAATAGCTATCCCACAGGGATTCACCAACCTGGCCACAGCCAGCCTCTGGCCCGGTGCCCTCACTAGCCATCCCACAGGATCAACCTGGCTATAGCCAGCCTCTGGCCCGGCGCCCTCACTAACCATCCCACAGGGATTCACCAACCTGGCCAGAGCCAGCCTCTGGCCCGGCGCCCTCACTAGCTATCCCACAGGGATTCACCAACCTGGCCAGAGCCAGCCTCTGGCCCGGCGCTCTCAATAGCTATCCCACAGGGATTCACCAACCTGGCCACAGCCAGCCTCTGGCCCGGTGCCCTCACTAGCCATCCCACAGGATCAACCTGGCTACAGCCAGCCTCTGGCCCGGCGCCCTCACTAGCCATCCCACAGGATCATCCTGGCTACAGCCAGCCTCTGGCCCGGCGCCCTCACTAGCCATCCCACAGGGATTCACCAACCTGGCCAGAGCCAGCCTCTGGCCCGGCGCTCTCAATAGCTATCCCACAGGGATTCACCAACCTGGCCATAGCCAGCCTCTGGCCCGGTGCCCTCACTAACCATCCCACAGGATCAACCTGGCTACAGCCAGCCTCTGGCCCGGCGCCCTCACTAGCCATCCCACAGGGATTCACCAACCTGGCCAGAGCCAGCCTCTGGCCCAGCGCTCTCAATAGCTATCCCACAGGGATTCACCAACCTGGCCACAGCCAGCCTCTGGCCCGGTGCCCTCACTAGCCATCCCACAGGATCAACCTGGCTACAGCCAGCCTCTGGCCCGGCGCCCTCACTAGCCATCCCACAGATCATCCTGGCTACAGCCAGCCTCTGGCCCGGCGCTCTCACTAGCCATCCCACAGGGATTCACCCTCAATCACTATCCCACAGGGATTCACCAACCTGGCCAGAGCCAGCCTCTGGCCCGGTGCCCTCACTAGCCATCCCACAGGGATTCACCCTCAATCACTATCCCACAGGGATTCACCCTCAATAGCTATCCCACAGGGATTCACCCTCAATAGCTATCCCACAGGGATTCACCCTCAATAGCTATCCCACAGGGATTCACCAACCTGGCCACAGCCAGCCTCTAGCCCGGAGCTCTCACTAGCCATTCCACAGGGATTCACCAACCTGGCCACAGCCAGCCTCTGGCCCGGCGCCCTCACTAGCCATCCCACAGGATCATCCTGGCCACAGCCATCCTCTGGCCCGGCGCCCTCACTAGCCATTCCACAGGGATTCACCATCTTCCACTGCGACAGACCCGGCACAAGGGGCGGAGTCGCCGCGCAAATATCAGAAATGTCAGCACATCCCTTATCAATAACTGAGACCTGACTGTCATTCTGATACTGACACCATAACTATGCACATTATCTATCGCCCCCAGGCCCAGCACCTACCTTTGAAGAAGAACACAGCCCACATCAAGCCTACTCCTTGGAGACTTGAACCTAGGACATATCTATCCCACAGACTCCATTACCACTCGGTACCCAAAGCACTCACTATGCTCTTCAACTCACTCAAGGCTGCACGTTGGCCTGGACTGCAGACCTCCAAAGGAGGTCTCCAGTAACAACCTGTGCCCCTGGTCTGATCACAATGTGATACATTGTTCCCTTTCAGACACTCCCCACCCACTATCCCCGCTGCCTCCCACTCTGGCCCGCAGCTCGACCCACGGACCTCCTTGCCCCAGTACTTTCCAGGATCCTGCCTCAATCGCCCCTCCCCACTGTCCCCCCAACCGGTTAGCAGATCTGTACACCACAGCCATCACCATTGCACCTTTTCCACCTCGCAAGTCCAAACCTTCGGACCAGAGGAACTCCTAGTTCACCCAGGACCTCTGCAAACTCTGCTCCTGCAAATGGCTAGCAGAGAAAGTCACCCACCAAGCTAGCAAACTGGAGTTCACATGCTGAAAAATACTACCAGTCAGCCATCTTACAGGCAAATGCCTTATTGTACAACACCCGCATCACCAATGCCAAATCAGAGACCAGCTTGAAACTCCCATTAACCCCCACCATCTCCAAAAAGACTCCTGGTGTACGACCAATTCCAAAACGCCATGATGGCAACACCCTCCAAAACAAAATCACAATCTCTGCTACCACCCCCTCGATGCCAGCACCCCTTCCCAATTTGCTTGACACTCCCATGTCGGTTTAGCCAGGTATCTCACTAGTCAAAACAATCCTAAAAGGCCTCAAAGATGCAAGGGAGAGACGTGCCCAGTAGCCTTAGTGAAGGACTGCGCCGAGGACTTGGCACCTCACCTCCAACACATCCTTCGCTGCTAGCACAGTCCCGTCCTGCCACAATAAAGCCTGGGTTCTCCCCCTCATCAAAAGCCCACACTAGATCCCTTGAACCCCTCCAACTACCACTCATCATGACAGTTCCATTCCTCCTTAAAATCCTAGATGGAGCAGCCTACCCCAGCATTACTCGGAGACCAATCACATCTTTAGGAATACGCCAATTAGGGTTCCTGCCAAAGCACTGAATCTGCCCTCCTCGACCTTAAGAAGCAGCTGGATGACATAAGAGGAGAGCAAACTTGCCCGACTCTGACCCATCTGCAGCGTTGGACTTGGTGGACCACAAGATCCTGTCAGCACTGCCTGGATCACCTCCTTCCTCGGCGAGAGCTCCATCAGAGTATTCGCTGAGAACGCCAATGCCTTGCCGGGACCCCTCTTGTGGCATCCCACAGGGCTCCTGCATCTCCATTATACAATCTTACTACACCCATTTTCGTCCTGGACTCCATATCCCAACTATGCAGACAACACGCAAATCCTGCTCCCTCTCACGGGCAACTACATAGCCGAGTCTGCCGTCTACTCAAGCATGATGGCCACACGCCGACTACCTGAACAATGAAAAGACAGCTCCTCTGGTGGCCTCCCCTGCAGCGATGACTCCCAGTACTCCGCCTTTCATCAAGGGTATCCAGATCAGTTTCCTCAACGGTGAAGACTCTAGGGGTGTACCTGGATGGGACACTCCCGTTACACGCCAAGTAAGCGCCATCGTCTCATCCGCAGATTTTTAGAAGGATCGATACATCACACTGCGCAAAGACCAAAAATGTTCCATGCGCGACTGCATTTGGTTCGTTGAACGGAAGATCAGCCTGACACGTGTTTCGAGCCACTGCTGCTCTTCTGTTCATCGATGCATCAATTGGCGTTGGCCGTTATGGGGGTAATGCTCGCGTATCTGGCCTTTCGGCAAGCTTTGATACCTGTACTCCGGCCCTCTAACTGAAGAGACTTTAGTTCCATGAGCTCGATAATGAAGCACAGCCACCCGCCCCCCCCCCCCCACCCCCCTCTGTTGGGTCATTTCCTGCACCATATCTATGCCGTGCCAACTATTGCTGTGGCGCATCACTACCACTTCTGTATGGGCAGGAAACGGAATGTGCACGAGACCAGAACTGTCCCACCTGGGACACCGTCCAAACACAACCCTACTTGCGCACCCGAACCCCTTTTTGGCAACACTATACTGGGGCGTTCCGGGTAATTCATTTTATTTTCTAATCACCCGCTTTGCTTTTGGGTGTGGACCTTGCAGAAGGTGTTCTGCGCTGCGCATTTAATTGGGAGACGCAGGGCCTGGCACCCGAACAGCGGGCCCCACCTTACAAGACATGTTCCCAGGGTGTTGCCTGGGAAGGCTTGGTGGGAGAGGGTGCTTAGACGAGCAGGTTGGTAACCCGTCTCAATGATGTGTCTTCAAGTTGAGAAATCAGACATTGAGCCGCCCCAGATGCCAAGGGCGGCTTGCATCACTTGCAAGCTGGTACCTGCCATCCGTGCTGCAGGAAACTGGCATCACAGGCACACAAGGCTCCCATCTGGGCTCCAATGCCTCTAGGCGCTCGATGCCAGGGCCTTTCAAATAAGAGGCCTTGAGCTTGGGAGGGGGGGCAGCAACCACCCCATGTGGCCAGCAAGCATTAAAACATTGCAAAAATATTTCTTTGGGGTGCAGGCTTTAAAGGCGCGTTTTGCAGTGCTCCCCCATTTGCTGCAGCCCTTCCAGTCATCACTTCCATCGGGGTATATAGAAGTGCCATCAACTCCCCACCAGCCCCAAGGAATGCTTTGCAGCTCGTCAGTGGCCATTTAGTGTTTCAGGCTCCCGGCTTGCCGTCTCCTGATAATCGGTAGCTACTAGCGACATCGTTGTCGCCATTGTAATGTACGCACCCCACGGGTGCCTCAGACTTAGCTCAAAGCAAGCGCCTCCACCCACCACCATGTTGAAATCCCCCCCCCCCCCCCCAGTGGTTGAAGTGAGCAGGAACAGTGTTACTGTTAACAGCTCCAATACCTTTTGCAACCATTTTGACCATTATTCTGGAGCTGTTCTTTGTGAAGTTAAAGCACACTTCTCCATTTAACCACGCAATAGCAGTTATATTCAATATTAAATCTGCTTCAACGCAAGTGGCTGTCAACAAGTAGGACTGCAACCCGAAAAGTGTTGCACGTTGCCCCCGTCCTTCCTACTCTGTCCCCCGCCGGAGTCACAGTTCCACTACATCCAGAAACGGGCTGGCACGCAGTACTAGAGCGCTCCGAAGCCAACGCAGCAAATACTGCATTCCCTCTACCGCCACCCCCCCCCCCCCCACAGCCTGACCCCCCCACCCCCTCCATTCAGATCCGTGGAGACAATGCAACAGTCAGTGCGCTGTCTGTACAAAGCCCAGTAACTGGAGAGTTCGGGTTCCATGTGTTAATAGCCATCGCCATATTTGTGGCAATATTAAGGCATGGAACCTGAGGGGGGACACCCCCGCAACCCCGCTCCTAATATCCCCACCAAAAAAATCACCCATGGCCGTTCCAGCCCATATATACGGCGATATTTTTGATGGAGATAATCTTACCAGATAGGTAAGAACAGAGAACCCCCCCCAGCGGTCATGCACACCAGTTCTGCGGGATACAGTCTTTGACCTCAGGCGTGATGCGCTCCAAGGAATGGAAGGGCAATCTAGTGTCCAGACCACTAGAGAGTGGCAGAAACTAACAGGCCATAACACGGAACTACTGCACACTAGCAAAGGATTCAGTTCCCCTGGCAAACTTCGTGCTTCTTAAAACCATATTGGGTCGAAATGACGAGTGGTTCAATAAACTGACCCACAAAACTGTCCTACACTGCATGGGGCGCCAGATCCTTGGGCAGCGCCCCATCAGCCAAGTCCAGCGTGTCTGCGGAAGACCAGCTCGGGTGCAGGCCCGTGTGCCCACCACCAGTGCAACCGAGGCACGACATTCACAGGGTGCCCAGTTCCAGCCAAGCAGCACCCAGCCTACCTGTGACTGGTCACTCAACCCTGTGCCTCAAGGCCTTCAATGCGCCACCCAGGCCAGGTGCACCCGGGTCACTCAGTCCCGCTATATGATATGGCACAGACGTGACAGGACAAGGGGTGGGGAAACGATCTTACTAGACCCTGTGTCATTCAGATCGTGCAAGCGCAGGGAGTGGGTGGGCGAAAGTGCAGTGGAGAAGCAGGGGGTGTGGAGAAGTGCAGCCAACGGGTGCTTCTTAAGTGCATAGAAAGGGGACTGGTGGGTTACAGGTACAGACCACAAGTGCTGTGGGAGCCAAGAGGCAGTGCAAGGTGCAACTGGACAGGCAGGGACCTGGGCCCAGGTTCAGAGTGTGGCCAGGTGACCAGTGCATGGATCAGTCAGGTCATCAGCATGGGCGAGGAAGCAGAGGTGGAGAGGAAGGTCTTGAGTTGCTTGCAGAACTGTAGGTGGTTCTGCTCAAGTTGAGAGGCAGGGAGGCTGTTCCAGATGGAGGCCTCAGCCGAAGAAAGATCTGCCTCCCACTCTGCTTGGAAAAATGACCGACCATCAGAGAGTTGGAGGTGGGTGAGTGGAGGGAGGTGTTCAGCGCGGTCCCAGGCCCCAGAAAGCCTTGCGGACGATGCAGAGGGTCTTGTGTCACTGAAGAGATTTCAGTGCTTGAGAGATACAATGCCTGGGCTTGAAGCCAAGGACAAGTCCTGCAGTCCTGTTCTGGGTAAATTGTAGAGGACTGAGTACAGGCAGGAAGATTTAGAAAGAGGCTGTTGCAGTAGTCCAGCCGAGAGGACCAGAGCTCTGGAGACAGTGAGCTTCTGGGGACGTAAGGTAAGGAAGAATACCTCTGAGGAAGCGCAGCTAACAGTTGACTAGAGATGTCACATGTGACGACAAAGGGAGAGGGTGGAGTTGAAGATAACCCCAAGGTTCTTAGCCTCACAGGTGGGAGAAGTAAGAGAGTCCAGAGTGGGCAGCCAGAGAGGAAAGAAGGGAGATCCAGTCTTACTGGCATTAACGCAGACATCGGCGGCACACCACTCCTGAATTGCAGAAAGACAGTCAGGAACGAACGAAGGAGTAGAAGTGGCTGAGGGGAGACTGAAAGAGCGGAGCGTCATCCGCATAGCACTGAAAATTGGAACAGAGGGCAGCTATGCAGTGGGCAAGAGGTGCCAGGTATTGGGTGAATAGCTAGGGAGAAATGTTGGACCCCTGGAGAATGCCACAGGTAGAGATATAGGGGAGAAGAGAAAGGACCCAAGTTGGACCTAGGAGGGTCAGTGTGGAAAGAAGTCAGCCAGGCCAGTGCCTGATCAGTGATAACCAGGTTATCACAGAGGCGATAGCATGGTTGACCGTGGAGGAGAATGAGGACAGAAGGAAGGTTTGAACAAAGAGCAAAGCAGGAGAGCAGGTGCTGTGCTTCTGGCTGCTCTGAAGCCAGACTGGTGGTCATGGAGACAACCAGATTCATTGTGAAGCTTAAGTTGGGAAATGGACAGCTTTTCCAAGAGTTTTCCCAGGAACGAAGTGAGAGATCAGGTGATAGATAGCCGGGCAGGAGGGGAGGGGGGGAGTTGGCAGAGTGCTTCTTAAGGATGGGTGCTCAAGGGAATGCTTAAGGGGGAAGGGAAGGTTCCAGTGGCAGGAGTCGGCCAGGGCCGGAGCAAGGGTGTCGGTGTGGTTTTGACGGTTGAACAGGCAAGAATCTGTTTTGACAAGACCTTCATAAATTGGACTTCCAGAAAGGTCGTTGGGGTGAACAAGCGAAAGGAAGAGCAGTGAGGAGAAGGTGGCCACAGGAGGCTATGAGTGGAGGAAGAGGGGGTGGAAAGGATGTCCTGAATTTTTGTGATGAAATGAGAAGCCAAGACCATACAGAGGACCTGGGAGGGACCAGAAGAGGTAAAGACTGCAGCAGGACTGGCCAGCTCCTTGCAGATTTTGAAGAGTATAGCCAAGTTGTTAGATGCCACAGATGTGGGCTTGGATGTAGGCTCTTCTTGGCGAAGACAGTCTGTACTGCCGTTGAGCAGTTTGTCAGAGGGTGCACCTGTAGCCCTCCACTTCCTCTCAGCCACCCTGCAATTGCGTTTGAGCGCAACGAGGTTGGAGTCATAAAAAGAGTTGCACTTGGCTTTGGGCTTCAAGCAGATCCTCCTGATGGGGCAAGTAAATCAAGAGTGCCAGAGATAGAAAGATGAGGTTGGAGTCAGCCAAAGGTGCAGAAGGAGGAGAAAAGTAGCAGCCAAAGCCTCAACTGACAACACGCTTCATGAGTCGGATGACGGTAGAGAGAGATGGGAGGAGAGGACAAAGTGATCACTCCAGGAGAGAGGAGTGCATACCATCCGGGGTGTGACCCGCAGAGTGAGTCAGAGTCCTGCAGAAAGACATGAATCAGCCAAGTGGATGTTAAGGCCTCCAAGGAGATGAGAAGTAGAGGGGAGGAGAGGTCCAGCCACTCAGAGGAAGGATACCTGGCCAGGCAGTCGGTAGATAGTGGCCACAGTAAGAGTCCAGGATAGATAGAGCCTGCAAACCAGGCATTCAAAAGAGTAGTCCTCCATAGGAATGATAGAATCAGGGATCAACTCTACCCCCTGCCGGGATGGTTGGTTCTGGGCGCGGAGAGGATCTTGTAGCCAGCAGGAAGGAGAGTGTCAAAGCTTGTGACAGAGCTGGCCGTCAAACACATATCGGTCGGACCGAGGACATCTAGGTAGAGTTCTTCCGGGAGACGGCAGAGGTCAGAGGAGTGTTTGACAGCAGCACAGGTTGCCCCCTTTGAAAGACTTCCGTGGAGGGGTACAGGTCAGAGGAATGCCCTGCAGAAATACAGGTCAGAGGAATGCCCTGCAGAAATGTATGCACCCGAGGAAGGGCAGAGGAGGAAGGAGTCGAGGGCAAGGTAGCCAAGGAAGAGGAGGGTGCCAAAGGTGTGGAGGAGGAATGAGGCAACAGGGTGGCTGGAGAAGCAGCAGAGAGCCATAGAGGTGAGCTATAGAGGTGGCTGAGGATGGAGGAGGCAGAGAAACCAGAGAGGGAAGAGAGCGGACAGCAGGAGAAGAAAGGAAATTCAAAGGCGCATAAGCGTCTACCAAAAAGGAGGAGGTTGGCGGGACCAAGACCATGCCATTTAGGTAAACATTAAGATGGTCTTGGAGGAGTCGGAGGGGCCAGGAGGGCCTCCCAATGGGTGCCACACTCATGGGAGAAGAGGAAAAAGCAGAGCAGTTACCATATGGGGGTCCATAGGGTCCATAGATATGGAGAGGATGTCAGAAAGGGTCTGTCTGGAGGAAGCGCTGGTGTAGGCATCAGCGATCGGGAGGCCTGGGTTGGAGACCAGGATATCCCTTTTGAACTTCTTCCTGCCAGACTTAGTGAGAAGGATAGAATGGTCAATAGAAAAGCAGTTAGAGAGGATGGGAGAGAGAGCAACATAGAGGGTGCAGAAGGGAGGATGGGGGGGGTCGTTAGTGGAGGGGGGAAACTGGGGAAGAGGGCAGGAGGGGGGCACACAGGACAGAACAATGACAGAAAATCAATGCAGTATATAAAAAGTCAGTAGCCAACGGAACCTACAAGTAAGAATGGGCACAGCAGGGTTGCAGGCAATGCAATCTGAGAAGAAAACCGTGGATAACAAGAATGCCAAGCAACAGAATAAAGCAGGAAACAGCAAAAGAACAGCAGGGATGCAGGCAATGCAATCTGAGAAGACGACCGTGGATAACAAGAATGCCAAGCAACAGAATAAAGCAGGAAACAGCAAAAGAACAGCAGGGATGCAGGCAATGCAATCTGAGAAGACGACCGTGGATAACAAGAATGCCAAGCAACAGAATAAAGCAGGAAACAGGAAAAGAACAGCAGGGATGCAGGCAATATAACCATGAGTAACAAAAAAACGCCAACAGACAGACCAACCAGGGAACCTAGGGGAAAAAAAACAATGAGCACAGCAAGGATGCAGGCAAGGCAATAGCCAACCACCGTGTAGAACAAAATCTCAGCCCGGTACACAGTAGGTCAAGGAAGTGGCTAGGAAGGGGAAGGAGGGCCTGCTGGGATTGTGGGGGATGCGCCGCCAAGTGGAGAGACCTGCCTGGAGTTTCAAGGTGGCACACACAATCTAGGACTGCAAGCGGCCTAGGATGCGAGGGTGCCAAGCAGCCTAAATGCGAGAGAACGCACGCAGTCATGGGGTGATTTTTGGGCATCCCAGGTGCGAAGAGCAGACCCAGAGGGAGAACCCTGCCCAAGATTGGGAGCACTGCGAAGTGTTCATGGGCAGAGCGCATGAACTTGCAGTAGGTGGGACAAACAGATGGGCTGCAGTCCTCCACCCCTTCCCCAATTTACTCTTTCCAAAAACATTGAAAGGACGACACAACCGAGGAAAGAAGGTCCAACAAGAGCAAAGTGGATAATGCTCCAGCAGTGACTTCAGGGAGGGCATCATACCCCCTGCTATTCTACAGCCATAGGCTCTCCAGTGGCCAATGCTGGCTAGGGACCATGCTGGCTAGGGACCATGCTGGCTAGGGACCATGCTGGCTAGCTGGCTAGGGACCATGCTGGCTAGGGACCATGCTGGCTAGGGACCATGCTGGCTAGGGACCATGCTGGCTAGCTGGCTAGGGACCATGCTGGCTAGGGACCATGCTGGCTAGGGACCATGCTGGCTAGCTGGCTAGGGACCATGCTGGCTAGGGACCATGCTGGCTAGGGACCATGCTGGCTAGGGACCATGCTGGCTAGCTGGCTAGGGACCATGCTGGCTAGCTGGCTAGGGACCATGCTGGCTAGGGACCATGCTGGCTAGGGACCATGCTGGCTAGGGACAATGGGAGTGGAGTGCCAAATGTCTGAAGAGCAAACGGTTGCATAGCCCATTGCTTCACTGTCTCAGGAGGATAGCTCAGGGGCAACGTGCTCGCAAGATGACACGAAGAAACCGGTTTGATCCCCGGGTCCGCACTTAGAAACCTCTGGGTATTAAGCACGTTATAAATAACCAAATACAATACAATTACTGCGTGACAGGAGCCAAGTAAAGAGATTAGCTACCAAGAGCCTACCCAGTGGTGAGGGGGTGCTTTTACTGAAAAAGTAGCTCTGGTAAGGGGATCATGGTTCTAAAAATCAGTTGCCTGTACACAAGAAATTGAGATGGGCACTCTGTTCCTGCTCACTTAAACCTCAGGGGGAAGCCAGCCCCTAACAACCCAATTGGGAGAATAAAGCCCTGGGAATGCACTGGAGGAAAGGGGGTGGGGGGGAGAAGAGGCACCAACCAAACTAGTGTCAAAATAGCAAGGAAGGGAGGTTCCCCGCTGCACCAAGGAGACGGTCCAGCACTTCAGAGTATTCTTAGAGTACAGTCAACCAGCAGACTGGTCACCATGGCATATTGTGTGCAGCAACAGAACAGTGCCCAATCCAGGTGTGGGCACATGCCACCAAAGCCTGGAGGACCACGATACCTTCAGATAGTCGCAAGATGAGTAGAGGGGAGAGACCCCCTGTGCTGGTATGAGAGTCCTGTACACAGTGAGGCAGGCTTCGAGCGCCGGCTCCGGGGCCTCTTTTCCGCGGGGCGATGGGGACACCTTATTCAGTGTCCGCATGAAGCAATAGGCCGCCGCGTTGGCGCCAGGGCAGCAAGGTGTTGTGCCTGCGAGTAAAGCCTTTGAAGTCCTGAAAGGGTGGTCCGTTGTCTGGCCAGATCATGCCAAGGCTAGCTAGCCGTGCCACCTTTGCCAACGTGGATGAAACCCTTTGGCGATGGGACCAAAAAGTGCCCAGAAATCGATACTCAATAATGGCTAGGGTATTGGGCTCCCCTTGGGTGGGGGGGTGGGGGATCTGCGATGGGGGGCGCTGGGCAGCAGAAGGAGTCCTCTCACTCCCCTTGATGGCCAGCACGAGTGTAGTGCATTAGGTTGAGAAGGATGACTAGGGAACCCCCGAGCCACTGGTGCTCACGCTTGCAGGACTTTCCTCGGCAAGGAGCTTCCGCCACTGACCTGCAACACCTTTCATGCATTCATGAAAGGCAGGGGCTCACCAGTAGTTTTGGGGTTGGACTCCCTTTATGCATGTCCCCCACTCCCTCCAGGACAGTCAGGATTCCAGCCCTTGAGGCCTGGAGTTGGTCAACCATGTTCTAAATGAACCGGGAGTCTTAGTTCAGACTCTTGCATTATGGGTAAAAGCCACTTGCACTCTGTTACCACCATAATCGGGTGACAAATGGTTGCGCCACAGCACCAATGGTTCCCACACAAATTTGCAAAGATCACAGCTTGACTGGCATAGGCCATGTGTCTCCTTGTGCCAACCTGATCAAGCGTAACCAGCATTGCACCATGGCCAAGCAGGCCGGCATCCTCCATGTTCTTGGACTCCGAGGCCAAAATAATGTTCTGGTTACCAGGGCTTTCTTGGTGGTTGTCCTGTGGCCACAGAAATAACTACGTGGCGGGAGCTCCGTACTGCAGATGGGGACAGAAATTGGAGCTGCCAAAAACTGGAGCTGCCAAGGTGAGGTCTCACTTTCCTGGGATCCGGTGAGGCACACCCACTTATCAGGTTGTTAGTATTTCTGGGCCACCACTATTGGGGTGAGCCGTATGAAGGGCAATTCGCTCTTGCAATGATTTCCTGGTCTTCTAGCTGCAGTTTCCACTTTCTCCCAAAAAAAAATAAATAAATAATATAGGATTAGTCTATGCTTGTGCGCAATGGTGCTTTTAGAAATTCTTGGTTCTCGACAGGGTCGAGTTGGTTTCAGGGCGCTCTGCAGCTTCTGCAACAGAGTTGAAGACAGGAGACGGCAGCAGCTATCAGGTGGCAGGCAGTTCGGCGAGCGAGGCTGGATGGGCGGCTGCAGCCCACCTACATGGCAGCTCAGGAATGGTGGTCTGATGCGTGGCCCTGAAGCACTGGTCAAGGCGTCCAATGGCTTTAGCGACTGCGGCAGAGACTCTAGCACTTCCCAGCTGGGAAGCTTGCTTGCAGAGCCTAGCAGGGCAGGCTTTGTGCTGGCTGGGTACTGGTCCTGGAGCTGCTGGAGTGTCCTCTGGATTCGGCATTTCCCCTCTGTTCCCTGGGAGAGGTCTTGCTTCCCTCTTGGAGGTCCTTGCCTTCCTTCACAGGTGGAAGTTCCAATGCAGAGTTCTTCTTGCTACTCCTTGCAAAGTCTTCAGATTGACCAAAAGAGGGGCTCAGCCCGCTTAAAGCCAAATGCGCACCGGTGAGTGGTCTGGGCTAAGACTACCTTAATGAACCAATCCTGGGTCCCCACAATGTCCTGTATGCATGAGGTCATAACCAGAGTGCTAAAGAAAACATGTAATCCTAAGTCACACCCATCTTCCTGTCTGTTGTGGATCAAAGGGTCTCTCTGGTCAATGAGCCCTCTGTGGTTCCCGATTAAAGCATCAGGTCTCCCTTGAAGCTGTGGTGATAACAGACAGTCTCCATCAATCAACATACGCTCTGAATGGGGCCTCCTACGGGGATAACCACTGTAAGCATGCACTCCCACACATTTCCCAGTCAACTGATACTGCAGGCAGGAGCTGGCATCAGGTTGACACAATGCATATGAAAAGGTTCTGGGTTTCCGATCTCCCCACTGCAGCCAGTCCCCTTGTGCCCATTTGAATTATACTTAAGCTGCCACCAGCAACAGACGTAAACAAAAGGACAGCAGATCCATATTAGTTATTTTGCTCATTTTGCTTTTGCTGCAAAGGTTTTGCACTCCCCTCCAAGAGGACATGGGTACTCTTGGCGGTCATATCCCAACTAAATATAACAGGGAGTCTGCACCTGTAGGCTGTGTCCACCCAGAGTACACAGGTCTAAGTGTATGTTGCGCGGTGAGCATAGGAAAACGTGTGCCGATTAGCCCCACACATCTGAGGTTGATCTACCATCTTTCGATTTCATTTAAAATGTCTAAGTCCAGTACAGCGCACACCCAGCATGTGGATGGTCGAATCCACTCCTGAGGCGGGCTCTTGGATCACAGTGTGGGCACCGAGACAGTCAGTGACCCAAGTCCTATGCCCCCAATATGGAGGCCACCCGGTGCGATGCCCCAAATCTGGGAAGGAGACTACATGCCACAGTCCAGGACCCCATTTTCTCCCCATACAGGAGGGTGGTAGGCATTAAAGCCCTGGTAATCAGGGCAGCCCCCTGCATGGCAGGCCTGGTTTCTACTATTCGGCACCAGGGTCACCAACACCAACGCTTGGGACCCTGGTGCTCGAGTCCCCCCACACGAGTCGCACTGGCAAGCCACTGCGCGCTTCGTCTACGCCTATTTTGTTCCGCTTGAGAATGACACTAGATGGAGGTGGGGGCAGGGGGTCTGCATGCTTCGTATATTGGGAACCCAGCAGCCTCGAGGCGGTGGCGAGCCCCACGTGATCTGCAAGGAGGTAGCGAGCCAATTCCGGGAATTGGACGAGGTAGTGCTTCGAGGCAGGGCGTGTGCAGCTCAAAGCATGCAAACAGTAAGGAGGCGCGCCGCCAGCAGAGAAGTGGTGTGGCAGCCAGTGCTGGGGTGGCGGGAATCAAACCTAGGAAAGAGGTCCCAGCTACATGAGGGGGGTGTTTAACACAAAAAAAGAGATTCCATCAACATCAAGTTTAATATGGCAGGAACAGGTGTGCATGGAAGAGGGCATGTCCCCCCCCCCCCCCCCCCCAACA
The DNA here is from genome assembly GCF_040938575.1 of Ambystoma mexicanum. Classification (NCBI taxonomy): domain Eukaryota; kingdom Metazoa; phylum Chordata; class Amphibia; order Caudata; family Ambystomatidae; genus Ambystoma; species Ambystoma mexicanum. The sequence continues at coordinate 765,800,985 of NC_090938.1, read as the reverse complement.
CCCGCAACCTCTCCGGGTCAGATCCTTGGGCGATACAAGGTTCACGTATGCCAACACCCACATCGTGGCAATGGGAACTCCCAGGAAACCAGTACCCCCATCGTCAGGGGAGTCTTCATTGGCCGGAAGAGCTGCCTCCCACAAAGCGGAAACCAGACATGACCTGTGCTGCAGATATCTGCACCCCCAAGCCATCCCCACAAGTCTTGACTCGTCCCCCAAATACAACGAAGCACGTTATCGTGGAGGGAGGGGCACTGATTTTTCGCTCCCCAGAGTAATTGGTTTAAGTGCTGGAATGGTCAGCTTCACATTCTGGGGCAGACTACTTCCTGCACAGAGTACTGGGGGGTGGGACGTGGGAGGGCAAGGGCCCAATATAAAGCCAGAAAATAACCTTAAGAAATGCAGTCTAGAGCGTCCACGTCGTCCAGTCCCACCAACAGACTAGGCCTCAAACATGGCGGCAGACCCATGAACGGCGACCTGTACAGAACCACGTGTGTTTGCAAAAGCCTCTGGAAACCAACTGGCCCACGACCTTGTCATTTAGGCAAGACTTGACCAGGGGAAATCAGTCCCGACTGGTCATGGGTCTGCAACCAGCGGCTTGACAGTTGGGGCTACAACTCCCATGATCCTTCTCCATTGGCTATGCTGATGGGAGCCCAAAACACCAGGAGCGCCAAAGACCAACATAGGCGTCTACATCTCAGGCTGTTGAATACAAAATGTAGGGAGGGAAATATGGGTGTGATTGGGATGCTGGCAGGAGTGGGCATGGTGCATCTCCAGCAACTGTAGAGGGAGCAGTTGATGAAGGCCGGGACAGCTCAAGGTAGGTAGCAGTGCAGCATTGTTCAATTTAAGGCAGCGTCAAGTCAGTAGATATTCAAGAGGGTTTTCGGTGTGGCCATAAAGGGAGCAGTCAGGCTCTTATCAAAAGGAGAGGGGAGCAAGGAGAGAGCCTTGAGGGACGCCACAGCATGGCGGTTAGACCACAGCTCCCATCAAAGGAGAGGGGAGCAAAGAGCCTTGAGGGATGCCACAGCATGGCGGTTAGACCACAGCTCCCATCAAAGGAGAGGGGAGCAAGGAGAGGGCCTTGAGGGACGCCACAGCATGGTGGCTAGACCACAGCTCCCATCAAAGGAGAGGGGAGCAAAGAGCCTTGAGGGATGCCACAGCATGGCGGTTAGACCACAGCTCCCATCAAAGGAGAGGGGAGCAAGGAGAGAGCCTTGAGGGACGCCACAGCATGGCGGTTTGACCACAGCTCAGACCAGGCGATCAAGGGAAGATGCAAGGTTCCCTTGCATCCACACATGCAAAGGATTCTGGTCCAGCCCAAGGTTCTACCGATCCCCCATAAAGATGCATCAGCGAGTTCTGACCCCACTTGGACCTGAACTTTCTGTAGGGAGCCATTTGGGCAAAGAAGCTTCCTCCTGGGGCCTATTCTGGGTTCAGTCTGGAATCCAGAAAAAGCAGGTTCCATAGTAATGGCACCAAGAAGCCCATCAAAATGGCAGACGTCATGCTTTACATGACATGCCCAATGATGTAGGGCAGGTGGCAGGAGCCCAGGTTCACTAAGAGGCAGAAGATGGTACCTTAGCTTCCAGTGACCTTCTCTAGAACGTGCACAGATTGCCAGGCCAACCTGAGGGCTTTCCACTTGCACGTCCTCAAACTCAAGTTAATCGCGATTAACAGCTGTAGCCGAGAGAGATTCTACCGCTGGGCTAATACTCAGGAGGACCACGTCAGAATGCGGTCTCCAGGGTCAGCATCACCACGCAATTCTCCCACACCACCATCTGCTGTAGGACCAGCCTGGTGCCAGGCAGAAACCTAATCCTACTCCGCCAGGCCTTGCTGCCACAAGTACAGGTGGCTCGGAGAAAATTAGGGGGTGTAGCTGAGCAAGAGGGGAAATCTGGTTTGGCTTGTCACATGCCAGTCACCCCCCCGCCTCCCCAGGCCATGTGCCGCCTTATTTGTACAATGAGGCATGTAGCAACCACCAGGAACCGCCCACTGCTGCAGATGTGGTGCAGAACGGAGGTGTTGCTAGGGGGGGCTGAGGGGGCTATAGCCCTGGGTCTTTTGGTTGTAGCCCTGGATAGATGCTCAGGGGGCTAACTAGCCTTGAGTCTTGCCAGTCCCGACATCAGCATAGCCCCTGATCTTTTCCAGACCTAGCAATACCCCTGACGCAGAACCACCCACTGCTGCAGATGAATGGGCGCAGAACCAAGGTGTTGCTGGGGTGGGGGCCTGAGGGGGCTTTAACCCTGGATCTTTTGGTTGTAGTACTGGATAGAAGCTCAGGTGCTACAACCAAAATGCTACCTAGCCCTGAGAACGTCCAGTCCCGACATTAGCGTAGCCCCAGATCTTTTCCAGACCTAGCAACACCCCTGGCGCAGAACCGCCCCCTGCTGCACTGCTGCAGATGAATGGGCACAGAACCGCCCCCTGCTGCACTGCTGCGGATGAATGGGCGCAGAACCGCCCCCTGCTGCGGATGAATGGGCGCAGAACCGCCCCCTGCTGCACTGCTGCGGATGAATGGGCGCAGAACCGCCCCCTGCTGCAGATGAATGGGCGCAGAACCGCCCCCTGCTGCAGATGAATGGGGTGGGTGCAGATGAATGGGCGCGCGCACCATTCCACCTCTTCCATGATGGTCATAAAGGGGAATTGGGGTGGAGTGGATGGCTGCAGGCAGTTCTAGGAAGGGTCACTAATCAGCCATGTTGCTTTAATTAACATGTGGATGAAGACCATGCTTGGTACCTCCTTTCACTTCGGCACGCATGCCATAACCAGGCCTGTGACTTGGGGTTTCACCAAGAGTACCACACCACACCTCCAGAGACTGGTGGGTCGGTATACCGTCATTTCATCGCAGTGTTTTTTGCCGCAAATTTTTTTAAAAAAAAAAAAAAACTCGAATTATTTTTTGGGGGGGGGGGTAACCACCCAAATCACCCTTTTTGGGGGGGGGGAGCACTACACCTCCAGAGACTGGCATGCAGATCCCCAGGGAGAAGCACCACACCTCCAGAGACTGGTGGGCAGACCCCCGGGAGAAGCACTCAGACCCTCGGGGGAAGCAGCACACCTCCAGAGACTGGCAGGCAGATCCCCAGGGAGAAGCACCACACCTCCAGAGACTGGTGGGCAGACCCCCGGGAGAAGCACTCAGACCCTCGGGGGAAGCAGCACACCTCCAGAGACTGGCAGGCAGATCCCCAGGGAGAAGCAGCACACCTCCAGAGACTGGCAGGCAGATCCCCAGGGAGAAGCACCACACCTCCAGAGACTGGTGGGCAGACCCTCGGGGGAAGCACCACACCTCCAGAGACTGGCATGCAGATCCCCAGGGAGAAGCAGCACACCTCCAGAGACTGGCAGGCAGACCCGCTGGTCTCCATTGGGGCACAGAATGCATGGCCAGTCTTGAATTGCATGAATCAGAGACAGGTGGTGGCAGGATAGTGAGTCATCTTGCTGGCCAGGAAGTCGGTGTGCAGAGCACAAACATTACTAATACTCTGTGACCGAAGTGGCAGTGTTTGCTGGAGTACAAAAGGATTGCAAATGCTGCAAGAGATGCAGGCAAGCCATCTTGCCAGGGCAGTGGGGTGTGGCCCCTCACGTGGGAGGAGGCCCAATGCAACGTGTGCAGCCCAGCACATCTCTGGCAGCACCCCACCACAGGTCTAATGTATACTTCAGTTAAGGTACCCCCAATATTTCTTAAAGTCGATTCAAGAAGAACTTCCCCACTCAAGCCATTAAGGTTTGGGGAAAAGGAAGATGGGGTCCTGTTTTAAGTGCATGCATGCACTAGTCTGCAAAGCAGGGCCTCTGGCACCTGCAATGGTTACCATTACATTGCATTCAAAGGACTAAACCCCCCCACAGTCTTAATTGACTGCCCGCCCTTTCCCAGCAGGGAACAAAACCTTTAACAAAGCGTCCCAGTGTAGACTTTGACAGCGTGGACCCTGCCCGGCAAACCACAGGATATCCGGGTTCCCTGGGATACCAGGCGCTACTTGAAGAGCCGGCCCTTCTGGAGTTCTTTCCTAAACTGAAGGAGACTTGAGCAGTCTGGTTTGCCACCGGGGTGGGGCTCCAAGACTGGAGCGTTGCATGAGAAGGACCGTTCCGACTGTTCGCCTCGTGAGACAGTCCATTTTCCAGTCCGGAGGTTATGCAACTGGAAAACACCCAGTATCTTACGGTTGGCCACCAGACCAGCGCACAAGGGCATTCATTGCAAGGGAGACACCGTTATAAACGAGTTTTGAGCTGAAATGAGGAGCCAGAGAATTGGCAAAGGCGGGGTGACGTTTTGAGAGGTAGGTGGGCAGGTAGGAGCGTGTTCCCGCATCCATATGAAAGATCAGGGGGGCCCTGCTCCGCCCCGCCCTTTATTAGTCCTGGGGCGGGAGGAAGCGCTTTATGTGATCGGATATCACGCCAGCTGAGCCTTTGCAAGGATCGATGGCTAGCCACAATGAAGCATTGGGCTATTGCTTAAAAGGTGAAAGGGGGGCGGTGCTAGGGCCCATCTAAGCTCATTTCATCCTGCACCTTTGAGTGGGCACCTGGTGGGAGGGGTGGCCCAGGGGTATATATGCAGTCTTGCAGGGGTGAAGCCTTTGTCATGCACTAGGGAGAAGAATATCTTGTGGACCTTTGACCTTCCCTCGTGACCACTTGCTGGAACAGGGAGAACTACCATGAATCTGGACCATTACTCTCAAAATACATAAAGCTGCATACCTGGACCAGAGAATGACAGCAAGCAGGTGCCGATAATATAAAGCCGCATGCCTGTGCAGAGCAATGACACCAAGCAGGTGCTGATATTACACAGCATAACGCTGCATGCCTGTACAGAACCAAGCAGGTGCCGATAATATAAAGCCTCACAGAACAATGACAGCAAGCAGGTGCCGATAATATAAAGCTGCATGCCTGTGCAGTACAATGACAACAAGCAGGTGCTGATATTACACAGCATAACGCTGCATACCTGGACCAGAGAATGACAGCAAGCAGGTGCCGATAATATAAAGCCTCACAGAACAATGACACCAAGCAGGTGCTGATATTACACAGCATAACGCTGCAAGCAGGTGCCAATAATATAAAGCTGCATGACTGCGCAGAGCAATGACACCAAGCAGGTGCCGATAATATAAAGCCGCATGCCTGCGCAGTACAATGACACAAAGCAGGTGCTGATATTACACAGCATAACGCTGCATGCTTGTACAGAACCAAGCAGGTGCTGATAATATAAAGCTGCATGACTGCGCAGAGCAATGACACCAAGCAGGTGCCGATAATATAAAGCCTCACAGAACAATGACACCAAGCAGGTGCCGATAATATAAAGCCTCACAGAACAAGGACACCAAGCAGGTGCAGATAATATAAAGCCTCACAGAATAAGGACACCAAGCAGGTGCCGATAATATAAAGCCGCATGCCTGTGCGCAGTACAATGACACAAAGCATGTGCTGATATTACACAGCATAACGCTGCATGCCTGCACAGAGGTGCTGATATTACATAGCATAAAGCTGCATACCTGCACAAAACAATGAAACCAAGCAGGTGCTTATATTACTTTTTTGGAGCCACACCTGAATGAGATTTCACAAAAATCTAGTCATCCCTCGGGGGTTAGTTGCCAGTCCTGAATTTTCAAGTCACTGCCCTTTGCATTCTGGTACTCGTAGGAAAACATTTTTTTTTTTTAAAAAGAGAGTGCAAGTGCATTACAGGAATGTAAGAAGCACAGGACACTGATCACGCTTCCTGCATAGGTTTTAAAGTAAATGCAACCAGTGGCTTTAGGAGAAAAGTGGGCACGGGTTGGACATTGCAAGGCCGACTGGAAGCTAAGGCCTCGGCAGTTCGTGCAAGCCATTGCCTTAATGCAGACCCCCGCCCCAATCTACAACAAGGTGCTGGAATCAAACAGTACCAGCCCCCACCCCCCCTCTCACGGTCTTCTCTTGCCCCCTTCCTACCAGGCAGTTAGGACCCACTGGGGTGGGCCAGGCAGTTAGTGCACCCACTACTTGAGCAATGCAACTAACTATTACCCAGAAACGGTGCCAGTTAATACTACAAATACCTTTGGGTAACACTCCAATTCCGTAAACCAGCAAACGAGCCCGTTTGTACCCCATGCCTCCCCTCCCCCCAGCGACGCTCCTCACCCAGGCAGGCACAGAGAGCCCCCACGGCCAGCGCCAGGAAGATCCACCGAGCCATGGTCCGTTATCCGCTTCGAGTCTGGACCGGTGCACGCCGGGGTCAGAGGCCGCTTACAGGCCGGCGATGTCCCTGTCCTGCTCTGGGGTGGCCTTAGTGCACAAGACGCAGCAGCACACTCAAACACCTGCACACAGCACTTCTCTCGAGGCCCACCCCCTTCCTGCTGCCTTTATAGGCCCCCGCCCCCACCCCCACCCAAGCGGGAGCAGAGGGAGGGGCCGCCACCGAAACCTGCTGTTTGGGCGTGTGCGGAGGACCGGGATGGGACGGGAACACTCAGGCCCCCGGGGGATGCATGAGGCAGGGAGTCTGTCATTAGAGACATCCCTGGCGTGCCCAAGGAAGGTACTTTACTGGCGTGTGCGGGCGGGGCAGAGAGGAGAAGGGTGGCAAGGGGAAGAAGAGGGAAGTAGCAAGGCTTCTCTCATGCCATCTGGGAACTTTGAAGGGCCTTGCTGTGCCGTCCTCTCACTGCTCATGGGAGTGTGTGTTACTCATATATTACAGGGCCTGTAGTAGGCAGTTACGGTTAAGTTGCTCAATCCATAGAAAGAGCACTTTTTGGGCAGTTTATGTCTTTGCCCCTCCTGGACGAATCCTCACCAAATTTAGCAAAATAAGTGTATGCCCCCCTCGTAGTGATTCTGGGAAGTTTGGTGAGGTTTCGTCCAGGAGGAGGCAAAGTTATAGGGTGTCCCAAAATGTGTGGTTTTCCTCATAGACGCAACAGAATAAAAAATGTTGCTCACGCCTACAGCCGAAACCGCTGGATGGATTTTCGTCAAATTTGCGCGCGCTTTTTAAAATTTGGTGTAAATCCATCCAGTAGTTTTTTTTTAAAACAGCCAAAAAGTAGATCCAAAAAATATTGGGAAAACTGGGTCCGGTCCGCAGACTCACTTCCCTATTCAGTCCGCGGACACCCCTTTGGACCAATCAGGGCCCGGCGTGATGTCCACGGACATCGGACGTGCCCGCTGATTGGATGGTGAAAAACGTGAGCTGCGTCAGATATTTTGAAACGGTTGCCCTGTTGGATTCGCAGACAGCCGCCGTTGTCTGCGGACATTACAGTAAAAACAAATGAAAAAACACAACATTTCACTTGTCAAACTAATGAAACAATCTCTGGGGAGGTGAAGGGGGATGAGAAGGGGAGGGGATAGTGGCATAAAAATCCAAAAAACAGGTTTTTTTCCATCTACGAAATCTACGAACATCTCAAATGTTCGGGACATTCATCCCTATTTCTGCATTACAGGGTTGGTGAAAAGCAGTTTTTGGATGGCTTATAACTTTGGCGCCGTTCAATGAAACGGCATGAAATTATGGAATGTCATTCTAGACCTGACCCTGAATGGTTCTGCAAAGTTTGGTGCTGTTCTGATGTGGTGCCGTTTGACGAATCTGCACAAAAGTTTGCAAAAACATTTCAGACCCAGATTTGATGGGATTTTGTCAAGAGGGGGCAAATTAGAGTTGGGGTTTCAACATTTTTAGATGGCTCATAACTTTGTTGCCGTTTGACGAATGTGCACACACGTTTTCAGAAAGATTATAGACCCAACCTTGAATTTCTCGGCAAAGTCTGAATGGATTTTGTGAAGTGGGGGCTAAGTTACACGGCTATTTTATGTATGTACATTTTGACACGTTTCAAAAAATAAACCATGGACGGATTTGCAGCAACCTGTGCAAGGAGCATTGGCAAGGACCTGAAAGCCTGGTTCTGCAAATGTGTCAGTGTTTTATTTTTTTTGAAACGTGTCATGATGTAGGTACAACAAATAGTGATATACCTTTGGTGACTGAGGTATAGCCGGTGGCCATGGGCAGTGGCCAGATTGTCTGGGCCATGGCCAAAGGGTCAGGCAATCTGGCTACTGGCCATGACCACGAGGGACCAGAAATGGGGTTAAAGTGGGCATGGCCACCAGGGACCGGCTATTTGGTAATGTTTTTGGAAATCGGGATAGGTTTGAATGGGAACAAAAATCCTGCTCGTTGCTACAGCCCAAAGTGCTGGACAGGATTGCAGCAAACATTCGCGAGGAGCATTGGCAAGGACCTCAAAGCATGTTTTTTGCAAATCTGTCCTATGTTTTATTTTTTCTAAAGTGTCCAAATGTAAGTACATTGTACGGTAATTTTACGAATGACAATTGTTCGAATAGCAATTGACCTTCTGCACAATTGACCGAATTGAAACAGTCAATTAGGATATATATGCGGGCGGAACCCCCCCGCAACCCCCCACCCAATCCAACTCCCACCCCAACTCCCCTCCCAATCCCCATATATTGTTCTTACTCCAACCCATTATATATATAAAAATGACCATACGCTCAATTGTGCAGAAGGTCAATTCGGACCCCTGTTATTCAAACAATTGTGTTGTTCGAACAATTGTAAACAAACAATTTGGGAAATAGCTTACCCAACACCCCTGCGGTCAACAGATCAAATTTAACTCGGGCTAAAACAAAAAACATAAAGGACATTTGCGATTACTTAGCAAAAAACACTGACCCCATGGCCCACAAGATGGGTCAATTTCACCTCAGAAAAACTATGAGGCTCCCAACAACTTGCCAAGTGGTCTAGACGAATCTTTAATATATGAATGACCGGAACAGCTTTTTCACGAGGATATCCGAGAACTGCTGAAGCAACAAAATGTAAGCTGCACGGTAGACCCCAAAATAAGAGATACTGTCAGCATTAATCGGTCTAGTTAGCCATGTGAAGCTGAGGTTAATGCTTGAAACCCAAATGAAAGCTATGATAAGGTGGACACGATAAAGGCATAGCCATGAACGTACAGAGTTTATTCCTTTCCAGTACCAACCACTGTCGAAAGAGAAAGTATATTGTGTCTCCTATTGTAATAAATATATTAATATTGGCCTACGCCAAGCTGCTCGAAAGTCGCTTGCGAAAGAAATCCGTATTGCAAGGTCCTGACCTTAAATCCATGTAAGCCGCCATTTTAAGTCAAACCGCCATTTTAGGATTTGTTGTGTAAAAGTCACCCTGTGAGTTAAAATGGTGGACAATGTCATTCCAAAATACAACATGGCCGTCTTGACCTCTGTACATAGCTAATGTGTAACTTGCCTGCAGGCCACTTGTTGAGGTCGTGAACTGAGACCTTGTCCTTTGTTGACCTATGTGTAGAAGGATTACTCGTGCAATGAAACTAATCCACGAGCATATGTTGAGACAATGTATTCAAATACTGAACGAAGAACATCTGTTTAACTACATTGTATTAATGTTTAAGAAGGCCTGCATGGAAAATCTTAGAATACACAGTTATTGCATAGGCTTGTTGATACATGTATTAAAGGCAAACCAGTTATATGCGGTTGTTTGAGACTTGGCACGAACCTTAGATCAGTGATGTATTAAAAGGAATATTAACCCGAAGTGGGGCTGGACATCGCGCCCACCAAATGTATATAAAGTGAATGCATTCTATTGTACAACGTCTCTCACTGAACACATTGAACCACGGTGGAGTTCGTTGTGCTGTACTGAGGGCCGATAGCTATCTGATTTTGCTCAGTTTTTGTAACTGGATTCAGTATAAAATAAAGTACTTTGTATGTTCCTTTGTAACCTGTGTTCGGTGTATTTCCTTTTGGGTTACTCAGCCTCGATATTTTGATTCTGTTTTCACAGTTGTCGTGTGCGAATAGGGACCCGCAAGATTGATGCCGGATTGTTGAAGGTTGATGCACGTTATCGGACCGGGATCGGACGGTATGACATAAGGAGCCCCCTGAACGAGACGTGACACCTCAGCAGCGTTGCACGACCCGATCCTTGGACGATAAGCGTGTGGTCCGAAACTGCATCTTGACGAGGGTCCACTTATCGAGGCGGGCAGATTTGCCGAAATCACCATATACGAGGTAAGATTAGTTAGGTAAGATTCTTAGAAATCCGATCGGACCTCCTTAGTTTTGGTCAGGTGAGTCATGATCCGATTCTTAATTTAACCCTGACAATTTGAATTTTGGTGCATTGTATCTGCAGACACAACTATTGACCAGGTAACACCAAGAATTTGAGATATGCCTGGGAATATCTACCTGCTTTAGGGCATTATTCCGCAGTGATAGACAATCTTTGGAATTTAGCCGTCCCGCACCACAGGAGGGGTCGCCGGCATGTTCTATGTACTGTAAGCATGGCATTGGAAGTATAGTATTTAATGACATTTGGCACAGACAAACCAGAAATGCCTCCGAACTTCAGTGGCCAATCAATGGTAATTTTGAAATCCCTCGTATTGAGTATTTAGAGTCAATTCTATTAAAGAAAAAGGCTAGACCTGCAGCATTTGATGTTTTGCAGAATTGGAAAAAAGAAGCGTTGCAACAACTTAAAAGTAGAGAGAAACATGCACGCCGTCATAAAACGAACGCTGAAAAAGCGTCGTTATATGATCAGGACAAACAGTCTGAGGCGACAAAAAATATGGATAGGGCTTTTTCACTCGGTATTCAGAAAATCTATCCTTCTAAAGATCTGCATATTTCTGATGAGTTTATTGACAAAATATTAAATGAACGAAGGCCTGGTGCCTCTGAGCCACCTCCGTATGTTCCTCTTCCTGCTGTTTTGCCTCTTCCTCCTGTTATTCCTGCCTCACCTGTTGTTGTTCCCGTTGTTCTTGCTCTGCCTAATGTTCCCCTTCCTCCAGCTCCCCCACCTCTTTTTATCGCACCGGTTATAGTACCTCCATCAAATATGCCTGCTCCCTCTCTTCCAAGTGGTCCTGAGCCGCTTGTAATCGATCGAGGTACAGGAACAAAGGTTGTCACTCGCAATACCGTACCACCGGAGAAGAAACGTGAGTTAATTGCATTGGGCTAAGCATTGTATGGAGAAGGATGTTCAAGCTAGCGTTTTTGCCACACTTTGTAATAATTTTCCTGAGAAAAATCTTTTTATTGAAGTTTTAGGGATTCAGTTATGTATAATGTGGGGAAGATTAAATAATGCGGATTTTCCGCAAGGGTTAAGGGATCTAAATACTCTAGCGCTTTCTAGAGACACTGTGGAGAAGGTAAATGAGCATTGTATTGTATTGTATTGTATTTGGTTTTTGTATAGCGCCGGTAGCCCGAGGGCATCAGGGTGCTTGTACATAAAACACCGGTACTACAAGACGAACAAAACATATGAGACAGACGATGGGAACAAGTACTATTGCATTACAAGGTCTCTAAGAAAGTCCTACGTCCAAGATCTCATATAAAAAGGTGTGTCTTCAACATCTTCCTAAAAGCAAAGTGATTAACTTCGGACCTAAGGGGTTCGGGGACGCTGTTCCACAGTGTAGGAGCTAGCACAAGAAAGGATCTGCCCAGCCCTGTTTTTAGCTTGAACCTGGGCACATGCAGGAGGCATTTACCGCCCGAGCATAGGTTTCTGCTGGGGTTGTAGGGCACTATGTGTGTTTTCAAGTAAGCAGCCGCTGTGCCATAAAGGCACTTATGTACCAGGCAGAGAGTTTTGAACTTGATACGTTCTTCTACTCTAAGCCAGTGCAGAGCACGCCTCTCTTCAGTAACATGGTCTTTTCTTTTCAGATTTTTTACTAATCTGACCGCGTTGTTCTGGATCACTTGACAACTGGATAGATCCCTAGATGCGGCCCCCAGCAACAGGGCGTTACCATAGTTGAGCCATGAAAGAATGATGGCTCTGGCTATCGTTGCCCTGTTTACTTCATTAAGTAGTGGTATGATTGCTTTCATAAGCCTGAGATATTAAGCTGAGTTTTTTTGGAGGAAGTTAGTCTGGGCGTGAGAGTCAACAACTGAATGGACCATCATACCCAGAGTCTTCACCTTGGGAACCACCTGGATAGTGGCGTTTTTTATTTGAAAAGAGCTGTACTCTGCCCCTAGATTTTCCAACTGACGACTGGAGCCAAACAACATAAATTCAGTTTTCGAGTCGTTCAAAACATCCAGTTTGCCTGCATCCAGTCGTTTATTAACTTGTAAACGATGGAGAGTACGTCACTATCCGTGGCATGATCCCTACCCCCCAACTCCAATATGAGTTGGGTGTCATCTGCATAATTAGTAAATGACACTCCGGCTTTCACCAGAAGGCTGCACAAAGTGCGCATATAAATATTGAAAAGCATTGGGGATAAGCTGGCCCCTTGAGGCACTCCGAATATGATGTCACATGGGACGGAGAAACTGCTACCCCAATGTACTCTTGCTTGACGGTTGGAGAGAAAGGATAGGAGCCAGTCGATGGCTCTCTCCGAGCAGCCAACATTCTCCCCTAGCGCCTTGATGAGAAGGTGGTGATCCACCAAGTCAAATGCTGCACTAAGGTCTAAAAGCATAAGCATCCCCAATTTGTTATCGTCCAGCATAGTCAGCATCTGATTCTGCAAGTCTAGCATAGCGGTTTCAGTGCTGTGGGATGCTCTAAAGCCGGATTGTTGCTGGTGCAGAAGCCCCTGGTTCTTAACAAAGTGTTGGAGTTGCTGTGTGGCTACCTTGTCCAACAATTTGAGAACAAAATTCGAGTTAGTTATGGGACGAAGGTTAGCGGAATCCTTGGGATCTAGTCCCGCTTTTTTAACAAGTGGGGTGATGGTGACTCTCTTCAGGTCTTTAGGCACCGTGCCCTCGTGAAATGAGGCGTTCACTATTCTCCGGAGGATGGGGGCAAATATATCCTTGTGTTTAAGAATGATGCCAGGGGGCATAATATTTTCTGCGCAAGTAGAGGGTTTCATATTGTTCATCACCTCTAGCATATCTGCTTCGGAAATAGGGTCAAATTTAAAGAGTTGTTCTCTGACAGGTGCGTTTCCTTCGGTGGGGCAGATCTCCTGATTAGAGGAAGTTCTAGCCTTGATAATATTTTGTCTCGCCTTTTCCGTTTTGGCTTGGAATGCGTTGAGCACCATATTACAGTCCTCCTCAGATGGCGTAAACGGGGGAGTTAGAGATGTAGGTTTTTCTATACTCTTCAAAATGTTGAAGAGTTTGCTTGTATTGTTATCGGCATGCTCAATTTCCTTGTTGAAGAAATTAGCCTTGGCTGACTTAATTTTCTCTTTATATACCCTATCCTTCCTTTTCCAACTCTCTTTACTATCCGCCGATTTATCTATAATCCATTTTCTTTCCAGATTCCGTTTTTCCTTCTTCAATAGAAGAAGCTCTGATGTGTACCATTTTTGGTTGTTACTAATCCTTCTAGTTAGTTTGGTGGTGAGCGGCGCCACGGTTTCAACTAACTCGTGTAAGTGTCTGTTGTATTTGTCAAGAAATTCGGCACATGAATCCTGATCCTGAAAGGAGCACAGAATTTTCTCCAAGCAAGGCTTTAGATGGAGTTCATTTAGATTTTTAAAATTTCTGATTTCTGTCTTAATGTGAGGGTTTTGTTTGTGTGCATAGCATGGCAACTTTAGGTTGGCCGATATCAGATGATGATCACTCCAAATACAGGGAGTGGTGCTACAGTTTTGTAAACAAATGTTGTGACCACACAGCCAGTCCAACTGGTTGCCCTGGGGGGTAGTGGGATCATTGTTAAGAACTTCATGTCGAGAGGTTATTTGGGTATAGAAAGGAGTTAGAAAAGTTACAGAATGAGGATGACGAAGAGGAAAATATGTATGTACAGAAACGGTTCCTTCCGTGTCGTAAACCGATATCGGAGGAAATGTGAATTTGTAAGAAAGACGCGATTAGATGGATTTCAGACATATCGATAACTCCAGTTGAGGTATATGACACATATAGTCAATATACGCGAGAAATGCAGAGGAAAGTGATACAGGTAATGGTAGAGTACCTGCAGGATGAGTGTGTAAAAAGGAAGATTAGTTATCCCACAGAGATATTGAGCATTTATAAGAGAGCTTTTTCACTTGACACTTCTTCGACTGCTTTGGCGCTCGACTTGGCTCTGTTGCTTAGTAAGTGTTGAGAGTCACCTACTTCTCAGTTGCCTATGAGAGAGGTTCCTCCCACATTTGTCCTGAAAGTTGAGGTTGCGGCCGATGCTGCACAGGGTATAGTCGCTGTGAACATTCCCGCACATTATGTATCACAGTTTGTTCACGTCCCATTCTCAAGACAGGAAGTGAATACTATTAGGCAATCTATTCCTGATATTAGGAAAAATCAGACAGGGTTCTATAAAGAGATAGAATCCGTTTTGCAGTCCTCAGTGTTCACCTTAGGTCACATTGATTTGTTGTTTCCTGTACTCCTGCCCGTAGATTTATGGAAACAAGTCAGAACTATTGACGACGTACACGGGTTGGGAGATACATGGGTGACTATAACTAGACTCAATGGGGAAAGGCCAGCTGGCGAAAGACCACCTCAGGATATATTAACTCTGCCTGATAGAATCGTTGCTAAATTAAAAACCATAATTCCCGAATAGAGAATTATTTGGGACAAGCTTACGGCCTGTGTCCAAGGAAAGTCTGAGGGTGCTACCGAGTTCTTTAATTACTTCGAACAGGTATTCTCGGATTTCAGTGGACAAGACCTAGGCACAGAGTCTGGGAAAAGATTATTTGTGGACAAATGTGTACGTGGATTGCTGCCTGACATCCAGTCACAAATGATGTCTTCTGAGAGCGCTTGGCAGGCGAAATCACAATCAGAAGTACTGCACATGGCTCAGTACTACGAGAACCGTGTCAATAATGAAAAAGATAGGATTGAAAAACAGAAAGGCGATTTAAAAACTAAAGTGTTATTGCAGCAAATTGTTAGGGGCCCCAGAGGGGGTAGTTCTCAGGTTAGAGGTCAGTATGTCCCGCAGGGGAATGTGCCCTTGGGTCGTGTGAACATTAACCAGTGCGCTTATTGTCGTTGAGAGGGTCATTGGTGAGCACAATGCCCCGTCCTTCAACAAAGGTCGAATAATACATTTGGTAATATGGGTAGGTGATCCAGAGGTCGCCCGGGCATAGGGGGCCCTGGTAGAGGTCAGTTTACACAAGACCCTCAGCAACCTTTTTCGCAGGACAATCAGACTCTGAGTGTGGACACCAGCAACATATTTGATCATCCTTCCGCTGCATATTTATCTGAAGAACTTCCTTTTGAAGATATTTTGTTTCGTTAGGATTGCCCGAAGCAGGGTTTGGAACCTACACCTATTCCCATCAATCAGAAAGGTCCCTACATTGAAATGGTGGTTGGAAATAGGAAATATCAGTTTTTGATAGACACTGGAGCGCAGAAGTGTTCCATTGATCATTCGCGGGTTCCAAACATTCCACTGTCAGGGCAAACCAATGTTTCTGTAGGGTTTTCTGGTACACCAGTTGTTTGTCCGGTTTCTATGCCGATACCTACTTCTTTGGGTCACTTTACAGACCATTGTCCATTTCTGTTGACTTCGGATTGTGGAGAGAACTTGCTGGGGTTGAATCTGTTAAAAGAATTACATGCAGTAATTTATTGTTCTTCTGATGGAGTGCGCTTGACGATTTCACCACAGCAATTTTCTGCCTCGCAATTCTTGACTAGACCTTTGCCTCCAGAATTCATTGATGTACCAGAGAGCTTGTGGGCTGTCGACGACAATGATGTCTGTGTTTTACAGATTGAGCCTGTCAAAATAGTCTTGAAACATGGAATTGAGCTGCCACGCATTCCCCAGTATAAGATTTCGGTTGAGGGCGAGCAAGCTTTGAAATGTATTGTTTCCGATTTTGTGCATCGCGGGGTGATTGAAGAAATTTCAGGAAGTTTGTGTAACAGTCCGATTTTACCCGTGTACAAGAAAGGCGATAATGTAATTCCATTCTGTTTCATAATTGATTTACGTGCCATTAACAAAGTTGTGGCACCACAATTTCCAATTGTGCCTGATGTAACGACAATCCTAACCATGATTCCAGCTACAGCAGCTTACTTTAGTGTCGTGGACTTAAAGAATGTGTTCTTTAGTATTCCTATACACAAGGATAGTAGATATTTGTTCACGTTCACCTTAGGGGGACACTCGTTTACATTTACTCGTGCACCTCAAGGGTACACAGAGAGTCCTAGCATTTATAGTAGGGCTTTGTAAGAACAACTTGATACCCTTGAATTGCCCTCTACCTGTACTTTGCTTCAGTACATTGATGATTTGCTTCTAGCTGCTGACTCTGAGAGTGCCTGTAAGGAGGGCAGTGTGTTATTACTTATCCATTTAGCTAAGCATGTTCACAAAGCTTCGCTTAAAAAATGTCAATATTGTTGTCAGGAGGTCGCCTATTTAGGCTATCTCCTGTCAAAGGAGGGAAGAAGATTGACACCTGAAAGAATAAAACACATTTCCGGTATGTCTGTCCCAAATACACAGAAGGAAGTTAGAACCTTGATAGGTATGGCTTCTTACTGTAGGTTGTGGATCCCGAATTTCTCACTAGTGATCAAACCGATGTTGGCTTTGACGAAGAAGGGCATTTCTTCGCCATTACCATGGAACGCGATACACCAGCAGTCGTTTGACTTGCTTAAGACTGCATTATGCTATGCACCAGTTTTGGGCACACCAAACTATGAAAAGGCCTTTGTGTTGTTTGTGCATGAATGTGATGAATGTACTTTGGCTGTATTAACGCAGGAACATGGGGGGAAGAATAGGCCGTCCGGTTACTTTTCTTCTGCCCTTGATCCTGTAGCATGCGCTTTGCCAAGATGTTTGCGCGCTGTCGCTCCTGCTGCCGCACCTGTAAAACAGAGTGAGGGAATGGTTCTAGGCCATGATCTAACCCTGATGGTGCCTCACTCTGTAGATGTTCTACTGAACTGAACTCAAACGCGACACCTCACTTCTGCACGGTTGACAAGATATGAATTGATCTTGTTTGCTCCTCACATTCAAATTAAGAGGTGTTCTTAATCCGGCTGAACTCCTACCTTTCCCGCAAGATGCTACTTGCGGCGATGAAGTGCCACACGACTGTTTGTATACGACCGAACAAGAGACAAAGGGTAGAATTGATTTGAAAGATACTCCCTTGGATAATCCGCAAGGAGAGCTGTTTTGTGACGGCTCCTGCTTCAAACTTCCGGATGGTACATCCACAGCTGCTTATGCGATCACTACATTAAGCACGGTTGTGGAAACTAAGAGAATCACGCATAATTCTGCGCAGGCCGCAGAGATTATAGCATTGACCCGAGCTTGTGAACTTTCCGAAGGGCTTGCAGCAAATATATATACTGATAGTCAGTATGCCTTTGGGGTGGTCCACAACTTTGGGAGACTTTGGTCAGAGAGAGGGTTCCTAACTTCGCATGGCACCAAAATTCAACATGGCTCCCTAATAGTACACCTACTCTCAGCGCTTGCGCTCCCTACTCAGTTAGCAGTTATGAAATGTGTAGCACATTGAAAGATTGCAGATGATATAGGGAAAGGGAATGCTTTCGCTGATCAGATAGCTAGGCAAACTGCTACCGATCTCCTTACGGAGATGTATGTTTCAAGGGAATCCGTAGATGCTTATACAATAGATGAGGGTGTTGGGTCTGTACGGGATATCCAAGCTGATGCCACGTTAGAAGAATCCAAAAGGTGGGCTGAAGGCTTGGGGAAACTTGACAATGACGGGTGTTGGGTGGATATAGTAGAAGGGAAATGCTACTCCCTGACACGTATGTCATGATGATGGTCATCATGGCCCATGGTCCTACGCATGTATGTGCCCAGAAAATGACAAAAATGTTAGAGAAGGTTTGGGTAAATTACAAAATTTTAAAAAATTGCCCACCGCTATGTCCGGGAGTGCATGATTTGCCTGCAACACAATTTGGGAAAGGGGACAGTAACTCCAAGGGGTAGTTTTGGGCCACCCTCTGTCCCCTTTGAAGTGATCCACTTTGATTTCATTGAAATGGAACGATGCGATAATAAGAAGTATGTACCGGTGGTTATCTGTGCTTTTAGTAAATGAGTTGAGGCTTTCCCTGTTAAAGATGCAACAGCTATGACTACTGCAAAAATCATGTTAAAAGAATACTTTCCACGGTTCGGTTTGCCAAGAGTTATCTGGTCGGACAATGGTCCACATTTTGTCGCCGCTGTAATTCTACAGATATGTACAGCATTACGAATTGACAAACGGTTCCATTCGGCCAGACATGCTCAGAGCCCCGGACTAGTGGAAAGACACAACGGTATCATAAAGAACAAGCTCGCTAAGACGTGTGCCGGCACCAAACTAAAATGGCCGGACGCCCTACCGATCGTGTTGTTATCTATGCGCACAACTCCTCGAACTAAGACTGGGCTCTCTCCATTTGAGGTGGTAATGGGGAGACCTGCCAATATTTGGAACCTTCCTAAATGTAACTCATTAAGAAATGTTGAAAATGTACTACTTTCAGATTATTGTAGCCAATTGACTAAAAACCTGTATTTGATTTATCACCAGGTACGAGAAGCTTTACCTGTGCGATACGAGCTCCCGGGCCACGGCATACGGCCTGGGAGTTGGGTGCTCGTCAAATCGTTTGAGCACACCTCCTGCCTCGCGCCTCGCTGACATGGCCCATTCCAAGTCCTGTTGGTCACCCAGACAGCAGTGCGGGTCGCTGGGCAAAAGAACTGGATCCACGCGTCCCACATCAAGAAGCTTCCTCACCCTGTGCCGCACGTTAAGAACCCCTTGCTGACGCTGCAACCAATGATCCCAAAGCAGTAAGCAGCACTGAGAGTGTGTCGGAGAATCTCTCTGAGCCCGGGACGCTTGGGGAAGCTGCCAATTTGTCTCCGCACTCTCCACAAATTTTGCACCCGGGAATGGCTGTTTCGAAATCAGCCCCTTCACTTGCCTCCGACACGTTGCTTCCAGCAGGAAGTGACGACATATTGTTTCCGGATCAATCAGTACCAGGAAAAGTACGATATAATCTACGACCACGAAGATAGACTTACGGCACGGTTTTGCTGTGCATTTGATAGACTTACGGCACGGTTTTGCTGTGCATTCAGAGAAGGAAAAGAGTCATCGAGGGCTCGCTTTTTGCCCAAATTTGAGAAAGGGGATTCTGTTGGCTAGGGTTGTGGAAGGCCTAAGAAGTCGCCCGACCAGGAGGTCGCCAGCAACAGACTTTGGAGTGTCCGTTATAAGACTACAATGCCCGCCACCGCTACCGCTCGTATGGGACTTGTAAATAAGGGGGTGACCAACCGGGACAATGGACAAAATGCCTGGGCCCCGGAAATGTATTGCTGTGTTCTTATAATGATATTTGTTTTTTTAATAGTCGCTGCCTTAGGATTGTGGTACCTCGAGGAAACTCACTCTTTAGAACTTTTGTTGCCTACTGAAAGTGCACCCATTGTTCCTACTCCCTTTGTACATTTGCATACTTTATCCCCTTGGGATTCCCAGCACAGACAATGGTACCACAATAACACTTTACTGCTTATCATGAATGCTACAAATGGCATTTTTAATAAATCTAATTGTTGGTTCTGCTCACATTTACTGCAGCACGGGGATAAGGGGCTAGGTTGGTATATTCATCCTTTACCGTTGACAACTGCTTGCTATGCTTCTATTAGAGCACTGTCTTTTGGCCGATGGAATGATAGCATCTCACGGAACTTTGATGGCACCAATTTGAATAGTTTTGAGAAACGTGTTTTGACTCCCCTGGGATGCTCGCTTTTTGCAAATAGGAGTAAACCGAATGTTGCTTCTATTTGGCCTTCTGATAAACTGTTGCGTACTTTCCAATCTTTGATTCCCTTTAAAATGGCTCCAATAGGCAATAAGGACGCCATGCCTCCTTCTCAAACTGTTAACCATAGCCCCGATTCAGTTTCTTTTTGCATAGAGAGGAATGGAACTCAGTCAATGGGAAATATTCCAGGTTTTGCCAATGTTGCAAATTTGACTGGGGAGAACAGACCTTTGTATGTAGGCGAACCTGTCTACTTTGTCTGCGGTAATGTAGCATTCCCATGGTTGCCCAGGGATTGGCAGGGAACCTGTTATTTAGGGATCCTGTTACCTGGGGTGTTTATAGCTAGTACAAAAGAAGTTTCGAAGGCTCATCCACGGTGGGATGAGAATGGTGACACCCCAGCACAAATCTTGGGAGATATAGCTAAATCAGTTGTGCCATTTTGGGGGCAGATAGCGAATTCAGAAGATATCAGAAAACTAGCGAGAGTACTGGAGATAACCATCAACCGGACCACGGACATACTCTATAATATGACATTAGAACAAAAGGCGATAAGATTAGTAGCACTTCAAAACCGAATGGCATTAGATGTCATTTTAGCTGAGTGTGGTGGAGTGTGCAAATTAGTGGGGTCCGCTTGCTGTGTTTTCGTACCAGATTCCTCCCCAACTATCTTAAAGGCAATACAGAATCTGCACGTCCTTAGTTCCGAAGTGCATGTTCCAGAGGGAAACTGGGATCTAAGCGCTTGGTTCTGGGACTTCTTGCGATCTTGGGGTTGGAAGGTACTTTCGGTCTGTTATGCTTGAGCTGAAACATGGCGCTGATGCGCAGTGCATTCTGGGAGCGCTCGGAGCCATGATGGATATTTACTTCATGCCGCAGTGAAAAGCTGCACTCATTTTGCTGAGAGCTAGATTCACGATGCTGAAGAAAACATGCTTTCCAAACCTGGTATGCAGTCAAGGACATTTCTGCTGGGAAAGCTAACTTTGTTATGTCTTGTTATGAGCTATGGGACTGTTTTCCGTGGTGCTTGTTTTTAGAGGAGGGAGGCACTTTGCTCCTTGAGGGTACTGTCGGTTGACCCAGCTGGCAACCAACGGCTGCTCATCAATGTGCAAGTGCGTTGCCAGAAGGTTTGAGAAATTGCCACCTCTTTTGAAGGGTGCATATATGCGGAACCCCTAAGCGGTCAGGTGAGACTTCAGCCGGAGGGGGACGCTTCTGTCCGGCATACCTGTGGGCTGTTGTGCTCTCGGCCTGGCTGTTATCGGGATCTTCCAGCCGCTTTTGGCGAGATGAGGAATCCAGTTACGCTCACAGTGATGTATTTTCTTTTGAATTCTCTGTTTCTTCTGTGATTTATTTCTATGTTATCACTGGCTGATTCTAAGCTTTGAATAAATAGCCTTATAAGTGCTCATTATTTTCTAAGAGTGTGTGGTTGCAAGTTATTGCGTCTTCCTGCGTTCAAAGTATTGGCTCCGTAATTGTACTGGTGATTTATGACTGTCCGTGCACTTTGGGAGAGCAATACATTTGATGGCGTCACAAACAGGATATTTGTGATGAATTGTTCCAAATATTCAAGAATCTGTTTGAACGTTGATAGGCTTCGGTTACCTTGCAAGCAAAAGCAATTGGGCAGTGAGTGTTGAACTGTGTTAAGCTGTTTTTTTTCCTTTACCCGTGTGTGCGTGCTTGTGGGAGTGATTGCAGTGGGGAAAGAAAAAAAATATAAATATAAAGAGATTTTGTTTTGTTTGCAGCAATGAGCAGTTTGTTCAGGAAAAAGAGTGTTACGGCTGGCGTTGAATGTTCTGATATTATCATTTCAGGCTGGACTAAGAGTCCATATGATAAATTGGCCCAGGCGTGGGCATGCGGCGCAGGGCTAAGTGAAACATGGGATCAGGGATTGGGAGATGCTGATCCGTCTGATGTAATGGTGTGCTTGCAACAAGTTCCAGTGGAACGTGGCAGAGAATGCGCTGCATTAGGTAGGAGTGGTTGGGTTCTTTTGCATGCTTATAGGAAAATACATCAAAAGAATTTGGAAATGAAAAATGAGGTTTTGTGATTAGAAAGAGAGCTGTCTGTAGAAAGGCAGACTGCGTTAATGCAGCAGATTCAAATGAAACATTTTAAAGATAAGGCTGACACATATCAGGCTGTGGCCGAGAGGGCAGCTGTCAGAGTAGCCCGGTATAACTATAGGAAAATACGGGGAGGGGTCAACAAAAGAAAGGTGGCAGCTGTAATCGCTACCGCCGGTGTGGACTGGGACCCGGATATGTGGGATGGTGATGTTTTTGACTCCACCAGTCTAGAGAGTAGTTCCGCAAATGAGTCTGACCCCATGATGGAAATTAAGCAGAAAACAGTGGCGGCTAAGCCCGTTAGAAGACGGCGAGCCGGACCCCACCCGCAGAATCCTGCAGGCGGAGTGGTGGAGGTTGGGGAAATTATTACTCGTTTGAGGCAAAAATCAGGGGAACCTTTATTGACATGGATGGTGAGATTGCTAGATGGGGGCGCTGCAGGGTTGTTGGTAGATTCCACGGACTCACCACGTTTTTCTACCCTTGTCAACTGACACCAATGTACAGGAGGTTTTAAGGGCAGGGCCGCCCCCTGATGACAATGGTCAAGATGCACCTAGCAGCCCAAGCATGTAACCGTAAATACCCCATTACCACAGATTGGCCTAGTGAGGAAGCAAAGTGGTATACTTTGAGTGAGGCAATTCAAAAAGTCAGAGAGCATGCTATGAAAGAGGCAATTCACGTAGATGCTCCAGGACACATGGGGGCCGTGCCGCTCTCAGTTTCAACTCAAAACATGGTGATTAGAACTGCACCACCTGCATACAAAAGTGTCATTATGACTTTGCTCGTAGGTATGACGGGCAAACCCACTGATGAGGTAGTGGATGCCAATCGGCAACTGGCAGATTTAGGGGAGTGGGACAAGAGTGATGACAAGCCACGGAAGAGAGATGGGCGTAGTGAGAGAAAAACCGTAGGCAGGAGGCAAGATAGTAGAGACTCCCGAGTGTCCTGAAAGGACATGTTTCTGGCTTTGTTAAAAGATGGTGTGCCACGAGAAGAAATTGATGGCATTGAAACTAGGGTAATGTATGAATTATACAAAAAAAGAGGACTTGCTGCCAAAGAGCGCTATAAACAGGTTAAGAAACAGGTAGTAAGCACACCACAGGGGGATGCCTCACCTTCTGCTCCTCCTGCGGAAGAACAAGAAGAAGGGTCTATGGGGACACCTTCCCCGTACCAGCCAACACACGCTGATTTGAGGAAGGTGGTGAGTGCAATGTTAGAGGCGGAGTCAAGTCACACTCATTCGAAATTTGACTAGGGCTACGGCCAAGCTCCGGCAGCGTCTGCTCGCATATAAGTTGATAGGGTGCCCCATGTTGATGTTAAGATTTTTTGGGGACCAGGAAATACGCAAGGGGTGCGAGCATTGATAGACACCGGGGCGGAGGCCTCTCTGATTCATGGAAATCCAGCATGATTTAAAGGCAAACAATTTACTATTACAGGCCTCGGGGGAAAGGAGACCCCTGCAGTACAAACGAAAGTGGAGATGAAAATAGGCTGTTGGTCTGTGGCGGGAAAAGGTTCCTTATTAACCCGAACAAACCCGCGGAGCGGGGAGCGGAGTTCGGGAGCCGAGTTTGTGGAGCAGTCTGCAGCAGTCACTGCCTTTCGACGTCCTTTTGCGGAAGCAGATCCTTATTAACCCGAACAAACCCGCGGAGCGGGGAGCGGAGTTCGGGAGCCGAGTTTGTGGAGCAGTCTGCAGCAGTCACTGCCTTTCGACGTCCTTTTGCGGAAGCAGATCCTTATTAACCCGAACAAACCCGCGGAGCGGGGAGCGGAGTTCGGGAGCCGAGTTTGTGGAGCAGTCTGCAGCAGTCCGCTGCAGACCCGGAGCAGGACCGGCATGGAACCCGAGGTCCGGCCAGGGAAGAAATCAGGCAGAGCTTCGAACATGTTAGCCCACTAACACCGTAAGAGGTAACAAAATAACCAAAATAACCATCGAGGAGGAGCTGCACGTCGAGCCTGAATGCCTACGTATGGAGGAGAAAGTGCAGGAGATGAATTTGGTTATGGTAAACAAAACACAGCAAAACAGTTTGAAGCCGGGGGTAATCCCACCCCGCAAGCAAAAGGGTGAAACAGGTCCAAACAAAGCAAACCTTATCGAAACCAGTGCGGCCCAGAAGGACAACACTCTCCCCATGGACCCTGCAAAATTACCCGGTGAGAGGGAGCAAGCACCTACTAGCTCCCAGACCCCGCCTCAGACGCCTAGGGGAGACAGAGCCAGAGAGGCGAGGCCCGCCGAGACCGATGATGACGCTGACGACGTATTTGCAGAGATTCGAGGCTGCCTGCCCGTAGCCAGCAGAGATCTGTGTACCACCCTAGAGGCGAGTGCCCGAGCGTGGGAGCGGTCGGAGGACGGCCCACGCTCGAGGCTATCCAGAGCGTCGCAGGCGGGGCGGGCGACCTCCCAGCCATGGACCGGGAAAGTCCGGAGCCGGCTAAAACCATCACAGAAGCCGGTGTCGAACAGGACTCTCAAGAGATAACGCCTGGGATAATCATTATACAAGAAAGCGGAGTAAAACCCAGTAAAAAGCCAAGTCCGCAGAGTCCCGAAGATTTAGGGCTCACGGAGAAGCTAAACGAAAAAAGAAACGACTCAGCGCCGAGACCAACGGGCACAGACCAGTCCAGAAAGGGACATTTAACAATAGCACAATGCCATGGGCTGGACATAGGCAACCCCAGGCTACCTATAACACTGGAAAACCAAGTGCTCAACACAAAGACGACCCCCTCGAAAACGGCAAAAAAGCAGACATCAAAATCAACAAATAACTGCGCAGTTTCGCAAAGCGAGGCGGAAGAAATCGCCACAGAGGATCAGGAGAAAAACGAACCAGTTCCGGCAAGAAACTCTGGGGAAAAACTTCAAGTAGCAGCTCGAAAAACCACACAAACAAAGCGCACAAAACTAAACAAAAAACAGCCGAGAAAAAAAACCATACCAACAAGGAAAGAAGCCAAAAAAGGTCCAGAAACCATAGGGGAGGAACAGAAACTCCCCCCAAATGAGCATGAAATTGTAAAGATCATTAAAAGAAGTAGAAAATAAAGGAAAACTTACCAAATCCGCTCTTCTCACGTCCACTGCAGTCTTTCTTCACTAAACAATACAAAAGAAAGTTAACTGCTGAATTAGAAGTCTCCGACGCCGAAATGTTGGAACTAACTCTTGAACAAACAAAGAGCTCCGAACAGAAACACACAGAATCAATTTGGACGTACAATCACCTACAAGCTAGTGTACCCTCGACCGTAAGGGGAAGCGAGGGCGAAACCACGAACAACGATAAACCGCCAAGCCTACCAACTCAAAATATGCCAGGGCAAGACAAACTAATGGGGTCAGCGCAAGCAGGAAACAGGACCATGACACCGAAGAGCCCTACAACCGAGCAACCAGCAAACGGGCAAACAGGCCCAATAGAACAACGATACGCATGGACCTTACCGCATCTACCAACAACGTCTCCAATAAACCCCTCAGAAACAACTAGGGAAACAGAGTCCTTACAACCGAGCCGGGCAGGTGAAAAACAAAAGTCGACAAAGAAACAAAACAGAGTCGAACAAGATCAAAACAGATCCATTGATCTTGGAAACCGTGACCATGAGATCCTACAAAAAAGGACGGGGAACACTCCCTTTACGCCAAAAAAGCGCCACCTCAGCGACATCGCAGCAGGTTTGCAAAAAGCTACCACAAATGACAAACCTGATATGATCACATTCATGTCGGCAATTTCAGTGGTCTTAGCTCCTTTCTGCAAGCTATACGAGGCAATGAAAGAAGATATCAGAGACAACACAGCGGTTCTGATGAATACAATCACAAAGATCACACACGTGGAGAGTTACATAACGGCAATCGAAGACCAGGAAAAATGTGTAAAACATCTCAGGACTAAGAAAATCGAAGAGCTGGAAAGAAAGATCGTTAACCTAGAAGGACGCATAGTCGACCAGAGGAGGTTGGGAGACGAGGCAACAAGATCACAGCCGGTGGGAGAAAAAAGGGAAGAAAAAAGGCCGTCAGCGCTTACAAACCATGGGACAAAACAACTCCAAGTAAGCACTTGCCCTGGCTCGAGCATGGCGTCAGGCAGAGTCAGAGAGGAAGTCGTTCATCTTAGGCACACTAGCATAGAACAAACAGTACAGCAGAAAGAAACACAGAAAGCGGACCGGATTACTATAAGCTCACCACGAACAATAGAAGACTTCCTGCTAGATAACGTCCTAATGAATATGTCTCAACATGCGAACATTTCAATTAGCTCAGACGAGGACAACTCCCCCCTAAACACGGGAAAATCATCACCAAATAGAGCAAGCCATTACAAAATAACACAAGGGACTGAACAGGTTAAATCAAATGGAGCAAAAATGAAAGAACAGTTAGGAGCAACATCGCCTAGAGAGCCAAGACCAGTCCCAGGGAGTTCCCAAGAAAAACCAAGGACGAAATGGAGAAGTAAGGCGACCTCTCAGATTCAACATGATAAGAATAAAATACGCCTTTTCAAATTGGAGCAAAAAGAAGAGGGAAAAAATCACCTGATCCTAAACCGTTCGACGGTAATGTACCTGATGAAGAAAACGAAATCTCTGAGGAACATGGTAACAGAGGACATAAAGCGGGTGGAACCCTATCACAGAAAAAAGTTAGCTAAAGCATATTTACATGTCAAAAGCGAAGCAGTGGAAAAACTTGACGGTACAGCCTTTGAAGAAATGGAGAAAATGGGTTTTAAACTAATAGAAGTGGCAACCGTGGAAAAAAAAGAAGAAACTGAAGGCAATGACCCAAGACAAGGAGAGAAAGCAAGATTGAAAAATACATCAACGAAAATACAGACTCCTTACCTACAGAACCACACAGAAGACACTGACGGGAATAAGCCTTACAAAATGGTGAAGGAGCGCTACCAAGCACCTGGCCATGGAGCCAGAGAGGGAAAAGCAGAGAAAGACATAACAAAAAAGAAATCGGTA
Source organism: Ambystoma mexicanum (assembly GCF_040938575.1). Classification (NCBI taxonomy): domain Eukaryota; kingdom Metazoa; phylum Chordata; class Amphibia; order Caudata; family Ambystomatidae; genus Ambystoma; species Ambystoma mexicanum. The sequence goes on along the minus strand of NC_090938.1, from coordinate 765,773,821 downwards.
GATCAAGCCGACGAAGTCCTGGCAAAAACCAAATGGTATGGCCTATTCAAGCTGGAACGATGCAACGCAGCGAAGGAGAGAGCACCGTTAAACCGTCCAAAGATACTTCAGATAATGAACAGTGCAAAGGAGTTGAGACACCTGATGACGGAAGACATCAAATTAGTCGATTCCTACCACAGGCAAGACAGACCGAAAGCATACATACACATTGAAGCAGATAGCAAGAAAAAAATAGGATTAAAAGCCTATTAAGAACTGAAAGAGATGGGCTTTCTGCTAACAGATCTAAATAACCAGAAAACGAAAAATGAAGGAAATCAGCAGATACTATCTAACAGACAAAAACAAAATCCAAACAAGAAAAATCATATAAAAGAAAATAGCCAGAACCATCAGGACCTATGCCTACAAGGGAATAAAGACGTGGCAGAACATCCAGAAGTAAGGAAACAGAGAGAATCAACGCCGCCAGTGAGCAAACTACAAGGTCCATGGAACTGGTTACGCTCAACGATAAACGCAAACAATACCAAATAGCAACGACAAGGGCCAATCCTCCAAAACAGCCAGAGCCCAGTGGGAAAAGAGGAACGGCCCGCAAACGAGATTTACAGCCTGGGGTCATGGAACACCCGAGGACATAACCATCTTACGCAGACAAGCGACGTAAATCTGGGTCGTTATGACATATTATGCCTACAGGAAACCTGGCTATCAGCCAAACCAACACTTGATGGCTTCACGGTTCAGATTTCTCCGGCGGTCAAAGGCCTTCTGGGAAGACCCTCAGCGGGCCTTTTGACAGCAGTTAAAACAGGCCAGGGCATGGATGAGCCAAAGAAATGGAAGGAAGCATACGAGATGCTGGTATCGCTGACCACTTGGCCCGCTCAAAACAACAAACAAAGAGGAAAGTGCAAAAAAAAAACTTGCCATTATCAATTGCTATTGGAATCCCCAGCGGATGTCAACCGAAACCTTCTGTCTAAATATGGGGAGCACGATAGATCAGTTATATGAAGCATTCAAGGACATCAATATCATCATATGCGGTGACCTAAACGTGAACTGCAGCGAGACAAACAGCACAACCCCGAAACGTTCAGACCACTCTCACAACCGAGGGAAAGCGTGGAACGAACTGATTTCTGGAAGAGACATCCAAAATATCGCAACGCTATTCCCAAACCAAATCAATATTCCGACCTGGGAATGTGGAGAGTCAAAAGCCTCAATAGACCATATTTGCATGTCAGCAGGCATGATTGACTCGATGACGAGTTTCAGAGTTGAAAAAACTAGCAAGAGTGATCACAACCTGGTCACCTGCTCGTGGAAAGGTACGAAAACAACAAAACTAAGATACCCTCTAGAAACAGAAGCCAATAACCAGAGCACCAGACTAAAGCTCACAGAAAAGGATATAAAGAAATTTAGGCTTGCATGGGGAAACAAACTTAAGTCAAACAAAAAGGAAGATATAAAAGAAAGACCGGACTACACACCTTTCCTAGTACTCTACAGAAAACAAATGGGAAAATCCAATCAGGTTTTCAACCACCAACATGCTTTCAACATTGAACTGGTGAACCAAAGAAAACTGAGCCGTACTCTAAGGAGAAGAGCCAAAAAATCAAATGCTGAGTCAGACTGGCACCTTTGGCATAAAGAGAGGAAGAAATATGCAAACTGGCTAAAACAACATAAGGCACTTCAATACCAGATAGATGCAGAGGCGATGATGAAAATTTTGGAGTAAAAAAACTCAAGCGCATTTTGGTCCCTTCTTAACAAATCGACCATTGCGAAATCTGCACCTCTGTGTAATGCAGTATCGGAGGAGAAATGGATAACCCATATCTCATCAGAATTCGAAGAGGCTGAAAATCCAACATCGCTCGTACCAGAAAACATCTGCACAAACTGGATAAATGAAACAAGTCAGGAAGATATAAAAGCAAAGATCATGAAGCTAAAGGCCTCCAGAGCCCCGGGACCGGACGGGCTCAGCAATGTAATGCTAAAACAATTTCCCATACAATGGTCAGAGGTAATAAGCGAAATTTTTGAAGAGTGTGAACATACTAGGAAAATCCCAGAATCATGGCTCAAAGCGGTTATAGTCCCGATCCACAAAAAGGGCGCCCGCGAAGACCCGGCAAACTACAGACCAATCGCCCTTTTAGACGTCATCGGCAAAATATATGCATCTCTCCTGCTAGACAGCTTCAGGGACTGGGAAAAAAAACGCCAATTTCAAAGACAACCTACAAGTGGGCTTTCAAAAAAACGCATCCACTGGAATAAACTTCATGATTATCAACATCCTAACGGCCAAGATAAAAGAAGGGGCCCCAAAGCGCTATTTAGCTTTTATCGACCTATCTAAGGCTTTCGACAAAATAGATAGAAACCTTCTGTGGGCAAAACTCCAGAGCTGGAACTGTCCATCGTCAGTCCTGGAACCTATAAAAGCGCTGCACACAGACAACACTGTCAGAATCAAACTCAGCCAGGAAGGAATTCTGTCAGAAGAAATCAAGATAACACGTGGGGTTAAACAGGGTTGCCCCCTAGCTCCAACCCTCTTCATTTCATTTCTGAGCGATTTCTAACACGCCGAAAAAGAAATCAGGTGTTTTCCACCAAAAATAGGCAACACCACGGTACCAAGATTACTATACGCTGACGATATTATCCTGATAGACCAGACAAAAAAAGGTCTCCAGCGGAAACTAGATAACCTGGCGAAGTACATCAACCAAAACCGCCTGATCATTAATAAGAACAAAACAAAAGTGTTGGTTCTCGAAAAAACACAGAGTTCCAAATCCAAACAACGAATACTCTACTTTGAAAAAGAAAAGCTAGAAACAGTTAAATCGATCAAATACTTGGGAGTCGACCTGGACAGCACCAAAACAGCTCAAACAATGCAGCGGACTCTATGGGATAAAGCAAAGCGGCTAGCATCACAGACCCGACTGGTCGATAAGAAGTTTGGGAAATTCTCCCTGACACCTGCAATTAACTTCTATAAAGGAAAAGTGATCCCCGCTCTGACTTATGGAATGGAAGTATCACTCTCAATGCCAACAAACATCTGGACAAAACTGGAAGGCCTAATATGGAAATCAGTTTTGGGAGTCCCAAATTCTACCTCAATGGCAGTGATAAGAAGGGAGCTGGGTTTGGTATCACTCGAATCCATGGTGGATCAAGCAGCAGTGAACTTTTTCAGGAAAATCATCCTGGAGGAGCGCTCTCCAGTCATCGCTATGATCAAAGAGGAGATGGATTTAGCCAAATGTGCAGCCTTGGAAGTATGGAAGGAAAGAAGAAGAGCAAAATTACTAGAAATTGCGCGCTCAGAGAAAGAACTGAAAGAAAACCCCGACAGAATAAAGAAAAAAGTAGTCATGATGGACTGGATCAGAACGCTAGATCTCGCAACAAAAAATAAACTTCTCACCCATCTCCCCCCAACTTTCAATAAAGTAAAATCGACAATCAAATACTGCAAAAAATTTCCAGATAAAAGGAAACGAAACCTGCTCATAAAAGCAAGATTAAACCTGCTACCTACCAAAGAAATACTTTCGATTAGATCGACTTCAGAGGAGGCAAACTGTTGATTATGCAACAAACCAGATACAAAAGAAACCTTAAAGGACCTGATACTCACCTGTGAAAATAACAAACAGAACAGAAATACGTACCTACTTCCCTTGGCAGAAAATCCATGGATATTTGAAGAAATAGAGACATGGAATAGACTGATTTCGGGAGAATCTACAAGGTGGTCGATGGGCATAGCGAACTTAATTGAGGCAACTTTTAAGCAGCTAAGAGAAAGCCCTGCAACAGTGACTCCAAGTGTAGTAGAAGATTCGGGCACAGATGATAGGGAAACTCCGGTCCCAAGGATCAACAAACAAACAACCAACAAACAATATCTAACAACTTTGAGCACGCACACTGTGAACAGGGCCACATAGCCAGGGTCCTTATATCCGAGGCGAGATATAGAGACAAAGAAAGAACGACAGAAGGAAACAAAGGGAAAGATAAAGAAGAAGTGTCAAACTGTTCGATACATTTTTCAGATTTTCTTTTCTGAACAAAATAAATCGAAAAAAAAAAAAATAGGCAATTTGAATAGGCAGAAATACCAAGTGTTGATTGTCCCGATACCTGAATATATAATTGGCTTTGACATTCTGGAAGGGTTGACTTTGGGACTTGGAGGTAAAACTTACCAGTTTGGGGTGAGTGCATTGATCTGTACACCCATTACAGTAGGCAAATTGAAGATGCCCCCAGTGCAAGTGCCTGTGGCAACCTAGAGGGTAGCAATGAAGCAATACCGCATTCCTGGGGGGTACAAGGAAATTTCAGACACCATCAAAGAGTATGTGGAGGCGGGTGTGTTAAGCCCTATCACCACCGCATGGAACAATCCTCTCTGGCCTATTAAAAAGGGGGATGGGTCGTGGAGGATGACGGTGGATTACCGTGAGTTGAATAAACACACTCCTCCCTTAATGCCCGCAGTCCCAGATGCCATTACCTTGATTGAGAATGTCCAAAAGTTTGAGGGGACTTGGTATGCAGTGATCGATTTAGTCAATGCATTTTTCTCTGTGCCAATTGCTGAAGAGTGTCAAGAGCAGTTTGCATTTTCTTGGAGCGGGCATCAGTACACCTTTACAAGGTTACCTATAGGGTACATACATAGCCCGGCTATCTGTCACCGGCTGGTGGCAGAGCACTTAGACAAGATACCGTGTAATCCTGACATACAAATCTCTCACTACATTGATGATATTTTGATTCAGGGCAAGGATGAGCACAGTGTGCAAAGTCAGTTAAATGTCGCAATGGAAGGATTGAAGAAGGAAGGGTGGGAGATTAACCCAAATAAAATTCAAGGCCCAGCTGAAACAGTGATATTCCTAGGGATTCAGTGGCATCATGGGCATCGAGAAATGGTGCCAAAAGCCTGACAGAAAATACTTGAATTCCCCACTCCAATGAACAAAAAGCAAGCTCAGCAGTTTATAGGGCTGTTTGGGTTTTGGAGACAGCACATTCCCCATTTAGGGCAGATATTGGCCCCCTCTACAAAGTGACACGCAAGAAATATGAGTTTCAGTGGGGGGAAGAGCAGCAGAAAGCATTTGAGTTGGCGAAAGACACCGTGCAGCAGGTGCTTGATTTATGTCCATTGAAGGAAGGTGAAGTGGAATTGAATGTGTCTGTACAAGACAATTATGCTAACTGGAGTGTGTGGCAGAAACAGGACAGGAAACGTGTGCCATTGGGGTTTTGGAGTTGTAAGTTGCCAGATGCTGGTAACTCACACACTCCGTTTGAGAAGTAGTTGCTGGCATGTTATTGGGCCCTTGTTGATACCGAGCAAATGACAGTGGGCCATGATGTATTGATGAGGCCAGAAATACCAATCATGCAATGGGTACTGAGCTCTCCTAAAACGCATAGAATAGGACATGATCAAGAAGCCAGCATAATTAAATGGAAATGGTACATTCAAGACAGAGCCAAATCAGGGAAGGGTGGAGTTGCGAAATTACATGAGCAAGTAGCCAACATACCGCCCTCAGATTACATAACACCGGAAGTGCCTGAAAAACGTGAGTCTCCCGTGAAATGGGGAGTACCTTACAGCGATTTGACCGGGGAGCAAACAGAGCATGCTTGGTTCGCGGATGGCTCAGCCCGATATGTGGGAACTGAGCGGTACTGGAAAGCAGTGTCGTACAATCCCAAAACAAAAAAGATGTTGACAACGTCAGGGAAAGGGAAGAGCAGTCAGTTTGCAGAGCTTTACCAAGCATTGAAACAAGAAACCCCTGGTCGATGTCATGTGTACACGGATTCATGGTCAGTGGTGAATGGATTGGCAGTGTGGTTGCCAACCTGGCAAAAGAATGGGTGGAAGATTCATTCAAAAGAGTTGTGGGGAAAAGAACTGTGGCAAGATATTGCGGAAATGTTATCACAAAGTGAAGTCACTGTGTATCATTTGGACGTGCATTGTGCCACAGACTCATTAGAACGTTGGTTTAATTCTGTTGCAGACGAACACAACAAGATTTCATCTGTGGATGCGGAGGCTCAGGAAGACGATTTGGAGGGTTTGGCCAAGTGGGCTCACCAGAAGTCTGGGCACCTTGGAGAAAAGGCTACTATCAGGTGGGCACAAGCTCGAGGAATCAGTATTCCTTTAGAGGTAGTGAAAATGATAATTTTGCAATGTCCAGAGTGCCAACACCAACAGCAAAGACCTCTCCCTCAGATTGTTCGGGGTACATTGTGAAGAGGAAAACTACGAGGTCAAATTTGGCAGATTGATTATATCGGTCCCCTGCCAATCAGTAAAGGTTGTCAGTAGGCATGCACTATTGTGGATACCTATTCAGGATATCTGATGGTTTTGCCGTGCAAGCGTGCAACACAACTGAACACCATCAGGTTGTTAGATCAGATCATATTACATTACGGAGTGCCTTTGCAGATTCAAAGTGACAATGGGTTACATTTCAAAGGCAAACTAATACAGGAGTATTGTCAGAATGAATGGGTTGTTGAAAGAACAGCTGCGCAAATCTGGAGATGGCAGTTTGGCAGGCTGGCGTGATCGTGTGTTTGATGCGGTGCAAGTACTAAACAATAGGCCTGTGAATGAGCATGAAACTCCTTTGATGCGGCTAATGACTCCTACTTTACAGATTCAACCCAATTCAGTAAGAGAACCCCCATTGTACTGGGAAATTACCCCGGGTTCTTTAGCCCCCTATCGGGCGAACTCCAGAGTCAGCAGGGGTAGACTTGCATTCCCATGAAGAAATCAGATTAGACCCAAGAGGGATTGTTGTAATTGAAACAGGGATTGGAGTGCGAATTCCCCCAGAGCATATGGGATGGATTGCCCCTAGATCTGGTTTAGCATTGAAGGGAGTTCAAGTGTTGGGAGGGGTAATTGATGCCGGTTACCAAGGCAAGATCAAAGTCATCCTGATGAATAGTGGGGACCAATTGTTACCGATCCAGAAGGGGGAGCCTCCTACAGTGTTAACTACCCGTGGGGATCGTGGTTTTGGCTCTTCAGACAGTATAGTACCGGGTGCGAAGGTGTGGGTGGAAAGGCCAAGTGGCCCACCAGTGCCCACAGATGTCATTGCATCAGGCAAAGACCAAGTAGTTTTAGTAATGGAGCCCGGTAGAAAGAAATGGCAATATGTGCCCGTAGACAAATGTTACCTGAGAGAGTGATGTACAACACTGATATCTCTTTTCTGGGTTTGCCTTGTAGATCCTGTGTCTGGCTGGTGTAATTGTGGTACTAAATGGACTCCATTTGGGAGAGTTAAACGGCATGCTGCTACCAATGAAAAATGTCACATCTGTGCCAGTGATCAAGGGGATACTGATAATGATGAGTAATGCTGTCCAAAAGCAGCCTTATGCCGATGCCGAAAAGCCAGCCAGACCGAAGACATGGATCCGTGAAATGCGGCAAACACGTCAGGAGCAAGTGAAAACAACCTTGATGCCAGTCATGCCAGAGGCATCTTCAGGACGGCGAAAACATTCTCCCATGATTACACAAACGGAGAATATGTGGGTATACCTGGCACAACAGGTGCTCAACATTACGCACTTTTGCCTTACTGATGTGCCCAATGCTGAAGCCTTATTGACTACGTGCTTAGTAGCAGTGCCAACGCCAGTTCCGGTTTTAAAGCATATTTTCGGCGTCACACACAATGATTCTTTGGTTCAAGATTTCGATATTAGGCAATCTTTTTCCGTCTATGAGTACTGCAGATTTTGCCAGGAAACCGATCGCAAATGGAGAAATTTGACACGTGTTATAACCTATAATATAACCCAAGGCGATGTGTGCTACCTTATGGGATGCAATGGGAAAGAAATTGGCAAATGCCAACAGCTAGATTTAACCAAACAGCAAAATCAAACAGTGTTTGAGCGACGATTATGTTCGAGAGTGTCATGCACATGTACCAGCATGAATAACAATATGTCTTGTAATCAAACAGTGATAGCTGCCAGTCATTTGAACCATGTGAAACTTCCAACAGGATGGCTCTTTTCATGTGGCAACATCACATACACTTATATTCCAGCTAACATTTCCGGATGTGCCTTAACTCGATTAGGACTAATGATGTTTCCTTTACACCCAGCGATAACTCGAGGCAAAAGGTCAACTTTCGAGTCTGTGGGTCTATCCGCCGATTGTGATTCACATGTGCATTTGTTATCAGAAGCTGAGGTTCTAGCATTAACCCTTTCATTAGTGGGATTTTGGGGCTTAGCTGCTCGGGGTTACAAATCTTTGATTAAATTAGCATGTTTAGTAGTCAAAGGACTTAATCATACTTCTCAGGCATTAGAAGAATTACTCCTTGATAGTCAAGTTATTAGAAAAGCAACTTTGCAAAACAGAGCTGCTGTTGATTATCTATTGCTAAAGCATAATTTAGGTTGTAACGCAGTTGAAGGTATGTGTTGTGTCAATCTAAGTGACCATTCACGATCCATTGAAAGTCATATTCAGGGTTTGAGGGATCTCATTTCTCAAGTGTCCCAAGATCATACTGGGAATTGGTGGGGTTGGTTATTGTCATGGATTCCTGATGTTGGGGATACAATACGTTACGCTTTTGCTTGTATTTGTATTACATTAGCTATCATAATAGCTTGTTGTTGTTGTATTCAATGCATTCCTAATTTAGTTTTAATATGTCAAAGGTTTCAGAGACCGGGGCCTCTGCCACTGGGCTATGGAAGATAAATATCCAAGGGTGGAATTGTTATGCTTGAGCTAAAACATGGCGCTGATGTGCAGTGCATTCTGGGAACGCTCGGAGCCATGATGGATATTTACTTCATGCCGCAGTGAAAAGCTGCACTCATTTTGCTGAGAGCTAGATTCACGATGCTGAAGAAAACATGCTTTCCAAACCTGGTATGCATTCAAGGACATTTCTGCTGGGAAATCTAACTTTGTTATGTCTTGTTATGAGCTATGGGACTGTTTTCCGTGGTGCTTGTTTTTAGAGGAGGGAGGCACTTTGCTCCTTGAGGGTACTGTCGGTTGACCCAGCTGGCAACCAACGGCTGCTCATCAATGCGCAAGTGCGTTGCCAGAAGGTTCGAGAAATCGCCACCCCTTTTTGAAGGGTGCATATATGCGGAACCCCTGAGCGGTCAGGTGAGACTTCAGACGGAGGGGGGACGCTTCTGGCCGGCATACCTGTGGGCTGTTGTGCTCTCGGCCTGGCTGTTATCGGGGTCTTCCAGCCGCTTCTGGCGAGATGAGGAATCCAGTTACGCTCACGGTGATGTATTTTCTTTTGAATTCTCTGTTTCTTCTGTGATTTATTTCTATGTTATCACTGGCTGTTTCTAAGTTTTGAATAAATAGCCGTATAAGTGCTCATTATTTTCTAAGAGTGTGTGGTTGCAAGTTATTGCGTCTTCCTGTGTTCAAAGTATTGGCTCCGTAATTGTACTGGTGATTTATGACTGTCCGTGCACTTTGGGAGAGCAATACACAGTCTTACTAATTATTTTGGGAATCCTGTTGTTTCTTTGTTGCTGTATTCAGTGTCTACCTGGTATGTGTTCGATGCTAGGGGGATGTTGCACACAAGCGATAGGTTCGATAGGACATAAAGTGTATGCCCCAGATAAGACTTCCAAAGAATATGTGGGGAAGGATATTTTAGCAAATGACCTAATGGCAATAGATATTTCCGATAGTGATTCAGGGTGCATGGACGATGATGCATGGAGTTACTTGCAAGGAGATCCAAAGTAGTTTTTTAGCACTTGGCATAGGCCAAAAGGAGGGTTTGTCGAAAGATAAAGTATATTGTGCCTCCTATTGTAATAAATATATTAATATTGGCCTACGACAAGCTGCTCGAAAGTCGCTTGCGAAAGAAATCCGTGTTGCAAGGTCCTGACCTTAAATCCATGTAAGCCGCCATTTTAGGTCAAACTGCCATTTTAGGATTCGTTGTGTAAAAGTCACCCTGTGAGTTAAAATGGTGGACAATGTCATTCCAGAATACAACATGGCCGTCTTGACCTCTGTACATAGCTAATGTGTAACTTGCCTGCAGGCCACTTGTTGAGGTCGTGAACTGAGACCTTGTCCTTTGTTGACCTATGTGTAGAAGGATTACTCGTGCAATGAAACGAATCCACGAGCATATGTTGAGACAATGTATTCAAATACTGAACGAAGAACATCTGTTTAACTACATTGTATCAATGTTTAAGAAGGCCTGCATGGACAATCTTAGAATACACAGTTATTGCATAGGCTTGTTGATACATGTATTAAAGGCAAACCAGTTATATGCGGTTGTTTGAGACTTGGCACAAACCCTAGATCGGTGATGTATTAAAAGGAATATTAACCCGAAGTGGGGCTGGACATCGCGCCCACCAAATGTATAAAAAGCAAATGCATTCTATTGTACGTCTCTCATTGAACACATTGAACCACGATGGAGTTCGTTGTGTTGTACTGAGGGCTGATAGCTATCTGATTTTGCTCTGTTTTTGTAACTAGATTCAGTATAAAATAAAGTACTTTGTATGTTCCTTTGTAACCCGTATTCGGTGTATTTCCTTTTGGGGTACTCAGCCTCGATATTTTGATTCTGTTTTCACACCACTACTTGAACCGTTCAGCAATCTTAGCATTAATTTATGGTATTATACCACTACATGGTGTTGTGTCAGACGAGATTGTGATTGTAGATTTACTAGAAGACACTCCATTTGTTAAATCTATTGTTTATTTTCAATCATCTGCCATTTTAGATTTTGTCATGTCATTTTACTCCCACTTTGGTAAAATGGGCTGTAAAAGCATTGTCTTAAGTGTCTTACCAAGATGTTTTAAGACTCCATTAAAGTACTGTATCACAATCTAATGCCACTCCTCTTTCAAATAATACTCTGACAAACAAGTATTACTCCCACGCTTATACGTTTAAACACAATCACTTTACTGTTGTCTTTGATATGATATGATAGGTTATTTATAACATGCTTAATACCCAGAGAATTCTTTTTTTTGAACATTTTATTTTTGTTTACAGTTAATACCCAGAGATTTCTAAGCGCGGACCCGGGATGGAACCTGTGGTGCACCGTGTCGTCTTGCTTCCAAGGCAAGCAAGTTGCCCCTGAGCTATCGTCTCGAGACTTTGACACACAGCGAGCTAGAAGAGTAAAGCTCCAGCCCAATGTGGTCACACAAACCAATTTATCAAAAAGCAATAGTTGTCAGTTTTTACCCACTATTCTTCAACCCCAAATTATTTTCATGCAACACTCGAGGATTCACTCACTATTCTAATGCTCATGGATTGTTTGGCAATATCTGCAGATATAGTGTAGTTGCCTTATAGGAAACCGGGCTAGTAGACAAACTTGATGTAGTCGGTAGACATAGTACCAAATTACTGATAACCAAAGGTCCGAAAGTTAGACCCAAAGAAGGTTTGATCATTAGCATGAGTAACTCTTGGAATATTCATGAAATGAAAACCTCCACTAATTTGGTTTTATCTGGAATAATCGATCATCAGCTGTTGGTAGGAATCTCCAAGTCCATGCTCATAATTGACGTTTATGACCCCTCCCACCCCACTAGTCAAGGTATGTTGATTTACTTATAGCGATGGACAGACTTTTGAAACAATATGTTAGGATCTTATCAATCTGTATATGAGGTGATTTAAAAAAATATTTATTCATTTAATAAGTAATACATAAATTGCATGTTCACAAGTAGTCTCATAAGTGAAGATCAAATATAAGGAGAACAATATCCAATTCGCATAGTTGTACATTTGGTAGCTTGTAATCCACCATCGTGCTATATTGCATAACATCCTAATGTCATTTTTCCACCTCTAGTACAAGGTCACCCTGTCTAATTAAATCAAATCAATTGTAAATATACCTTTAGATAGTAATTGAGATTTCAAGTGCAAACTTTACATATAAATATTAACAAAGAGACAAAAAAATATTTATAGAACACACACATGTACTCAGACTATCACATTAAAAATCGTCTATATAGTGGTTTAAAAATAAGTAATTCAAAATCATTCCACTTCTTTCATGTTTATCCCCCGTATAATTCCTTAAGCGACCCCAAACATATTGAAATATTAATTCTGGTTATACTTCTTTTTGTACGTAACCGTCACAAAAAGTGACAGTGCTTGAAGGTCTCAGATCAAATCATCTATTTCGTTTTTTTCCCTTGTTTTCAAATCTTTTAATATTTGTTCAATCCAGCAGCTGTGATCTTACCAAAGTCAGAAACGTTCACATCCATAACAATTATGATTTGAGTCGGACGTCTAATGGTATCCTTCACTATTGCCATATGTATTCTGTCCACCACTTTGGTCCAAAAGCCTTTAGCTCGCACACAATTCCAAAGCATGTTCTATAACGAATCACTGGCACTCACACACGCCCAGCAGTTGTCATTGTCTAGTAATCCCACATTTGTGATTCTCATAGGAGTCCAGTATAAACATCCTATCACCTTTTGTTGTACCAGTCTTAAATTTAGATCTAGTTTTGTGTTATACATTTCTTCACTTATCTGAGTCCACTTTTCTGGGGCGATATTGATGTCCATATCTTCACCCCATTTCTCTCTTATCTGGTCCCATTGGGTGACAAGGGATGATTTTTCCGGCATGAAAAGGACGAAGGTTCATACCATTCTGGGAGACTAATCAAACATTTTGCATAAACCGTGTTTGTCTTTAAGAGGAATATGCATCATTTGTATCCTTTGTGTTAATATGTTTTTAATGCTAAATATCTAGTTCTCTCTTGTCTCCCTAAATGGAACATATTCTTTATTCACTGAAAATAAGTAATGTTATTATCTCTGTCTATAATATATTGAACTTGTCTCACACACTTTGCTAGCCAGCTCTTCCAGTATATTTTATTATAAATACAGCAGGATTATGCCATAGAGGTGCCTCTTTGTGCAGAAATACGTTCCCTTGATTTTCTTTTAACCCCGAGATCAATACCCCTCATGTTGCAGTGATGGTAGGGATAGCTCACCCCATGCGAGGTATATATGGTTAATTGAGTATAGATTACCCAACCTCATAGCTAGAACTGCTTATGATCCTATTTCTAGCCATGCTGGAGATTCCGTCAATTCATTCATGAACCAATAGGATGACTATTTAAGGATACATCCCTTTAGCATTTCTCTCGATCTGGACACTCCGGACTGGGAAGTGTGACAAATCGAGATTATTCGTCCCATCTCCCTAAGAGGGTGCCACCCCCTAAAAGTCCCTTCCCATGGGTCCGAGCAAGTGGGACCTCACTGGGAGTGACTCCCCCCGAGGGGACCAGGACTTCCATTCCCACAGGGAACTCCCTGTGCATTCCACCTTATCTGCCTATATGTGGGAATGCATTCCATAGTGAATAATGTGTTCGCCCTCTGTTTGGTTTCAGGCAATGTTGGACCAAGTATGACACATGAAGAAAAAGAGAATACCTCTTTAAGATGGGACTAGCATGTAAGAAGGAGGGGTGGATCAGAGAGGATGACAGAGAATGGTGCGCAGGGGAAGGCCCCTAACGCAGCTATGCCTTGGAGGGTGTCAGAGCAGAGTGGAGTTGCGAAGCCAACGGCAATCTGAGAAGCATTGAATGCCAAATTGAGACTCTGGAGACCCGGCAAACCATACAACGGGAACGCCTTAAACTATATTGTCCAATTTTGGCCAGTCCCTGGATACTTAATTTCAGGAACATTTTATCTAGTCTTACATTTTTGGACTCTGAAAATCTCTGGCAACGTATTCTGTGGGTTCAATCTTTCTCAATGAGTCTTGCAGTTTTGAGATTTTTGCAGAAGATGGAGTTGTTTAACTGGTGATAAATTGATGAACTGATTTTTCTATATCTTCATAGTACGTGTTTAGGTTACTTGCTCTGTTCCTCTTTGTCACTTTTAAAGATTATTTGATGCGCGTATGCTGCAATAGGAAGTAAATGGGTCGGGCTACTCCGAATGGGATATGTTCCTGCGTACATTGGTGATGTATGACTGATTATATAAGTGCCACACACTTTCAAATATTTGTATAACAATATTTCAGATCTATTGCCAAGGAACTCTTTTTTATTTTAATGGTTGTAAGAGTTTTTAGGGGTGGCAAGGCTCTTTTTTCAATATGACTTTATCTGTGTTTATAATATTTATTATTTTGTGGAAACCATTGTAAAGGCTTGTTTTTTAAACCATATGCAATCAAGAAAAAAAGAAAAATAGAGTTTCTAATATAATGCTTCTGTCATTGACTATGTGTTTGTGGATCAAACTTTACAGCCTCTGGTATCCAAACTCCAGGTGCTGGAAAGGGAGGAAAGTGATCATTACCCTTTATGTGCCACATTGTTTATTGAAGAACCTAAACAAGATATGGATTAATAAGCTTTTTTATCCGTGAATATTGGTTTGAATAGAGTTAGATGGACTGCAGTAAACCTAGGAACACCTAATTTGCTTGTGACCAATTCCGAGACCGTATTCTATGACACACTTAATGACTGTCACCTATCGCTTAGTAATACCAATCTGGATATACTTAGGCATTCTCTTACTAAATTTGAGTCTTTCATTACCAATATTGCTAATTGTTCAATACTGAAAGAGAATATACTGTATCCAAGGAATGGATACGATGTGGATACAATGTGGTGTACAATGTGGTGAGCAGGAACATTAACAAACGTAGACGTTATGACGAGGAGATACGTAATGCTAAGAAGCTCCTAAAACGAGACCTCTGACTGCTTTCATGCACCGTCACTTACGGCCGATCATCTGGAATCTGCTTTTAGAGTCAGAAAAGCATCATACCAAAGGTGGCCGAGAGCCCACTTCTACAATCTAGACAGAGAGCTATGGCGAACATTGGCCTCAAGCTCGGTAAGGCGTGACTCACACGTTTTTTTGGAAATTATTAATAAGAACAAACCCGTATCCAAGGAGGAGTGGATCGCCTTAATCAGAAACTCTATTGGTACTCGCGTTAACACGGATTCGCCACTTAAATCAAAAAGCGGCAGATGGTCTTTCCCTTTGCAGAAGTATCATATTGAAATATTATGAAATTATCCAAATAGTTACCAGCCCCAGGTCCTGATGGAATTTGTAATGACTTATTAAGAAAAAAAACTGCTTTTGGGCCAAAATGTTGAATTTTCTTTTTCAAGTTTTTCAAGTCCTTCAAGTTATTAGTACATTTAGCATTCAACCTTGTCTTTGGAAAGACAACATTATTGTTCCTGTTTTCAAGAAAGGACTTTGTAATAATCCGACTCTTTACAGAATACTGGTTGGTCCGGATGCTCCAGCCTAGATTTCCACCAGCGTACTAATAAAGTAATTACATTCCTGGATAAAGGAGCAACTTATTCTACTGTTTAACCAAACAGGTTTTCAAAAAAGCTAGTACTATTGATAGCATCCTAATGTTAGTTACGGTGGTTCAATCGGCATGGAAAATCCACAACCAACCTATTTTCGTTTCATTTCTTGACTTCTGCTCCGCATTCTGCACGTTTTGAGATGCCGCTGTGGAGTAAATTGCAAAAGTGGAACATACCGGCTGGCATGCTTATGATGATTATCGCGCTGTATGATAAGGCCATGGTGCGAGCTCAACTAAATAAGCGAGGAGTAGTCACTGACTGGATGTCAACCTTTTTTGACACTCAAGCAGGGCTGTATCCTGGCACCTACGTTGTTTAACTTATAGACTGCGGACTTACCTATTACATTTAAATATGCCAATATTGATCCTCCTAAGATAGCAATGCAACCATTTCATGGTTGGGTTTACGCAGACGACCAAGTCATAATGGTCTGCACTCCCAAAGGTCTCCAAGAACAGTCAAAGCTTCTTGGTATGTCTGGTACCTTGAACGGGCTGAAGACCAATATTGAACAAGCGAGTGGCAAAGCAGTTTAGAATGGATTTAAATGGACTTTGGACCACCGCACAATAAGGCTTTTTGATCAGTGCACATCCCTCTGTATTATTGTTGACAATATAATAAACTGGCGGTTCCAACTGATGAAAACACAAATTATGGTAATTCAAATATTGGGTGCATTTAGAGCTTTTTCCCACAGGCATGAAGGTTTTTCACTAAACGCCCTGATTCAAGTACAGCGAGACAAAATACTATCAGATTTAGCATATGGTGCAGATTTAGACGTCGTTGAAAGTAAATGCTTAGAAAATTGAATGAGACTTCCAGCCACAGCAGTAAATGATTGTGTTTACCTAGAGTTCAAACTTTGTAGGGCTAGTTCCGTTATGATTACCGGGTGACTTGACTATTACCGGAAATGTGTCAATTCTCTCCCCGATCCTTTGTTATCCTTGATGACGCAGGGTGGCTTATGCAGAACTTCTTTTCATAAAGGTACATGGATAGGCCCTATACTTTGAGCACTAATGTCACACTGGGTCTGACAACTCCAAATATGGTATCTATAAAAAAACAACAACTAGGAAACTGATCATACTCTACGATTTCGAATTTTCCCTGATGAGTCTTGCCACCAAGGTAAATAGTGGTGCCCGTTCATCGTCGCGCCTTGAACGAGCATCTATACCAAAGTACTTCTACTCATGTCCAAATAACAACATACTATAGAATTGCATTCAAATTAAATGTAGTCTTGCTGAATCTCTCGAGATCATTGGGGCAAGATTAAAAATATCTAGAATTCATAGCAACTGCAGAGTGTGTCAAAACACTATGCAAGAGGCCACAAAACATTTACTCCTGGAAGGTGAGCGTCTGGTTATTTTCTACTAGTGTATGGAGACCTATTGCACGTTCATGAGTCTCTGGATGGGATTTGGTATCGTCCTGGCGAGGGTAATGACATAAATCTAGTCTAACAGTTGGCTAAACTTTGGTTGTTTATCAAAGAGTTATTGGATGAAATTGGTCTCACCTAGGCTTTTGTATTCCTTTGTATTTCTTGTTTATATCTGATATTTCCTTTTTCCTTTCCTTTATGTCTGTTCAATGTATACATTTTTTATAATGTCAGTTATATGAAAAAGTCGTATTGTGGCTGTATTATACTAATAAAAAATTTAATTATATGCCCCGCAATTTTTAGCAAAACTGGAGGCAGGGGATATTTGGTGGAAGGGGGTTGCAGGAAGGGCCATGCCCAAAAGAAAGCAGCGGGCAAGATGGAGCGGTTTCCTTGCCACCATTGCCCACCAGTGACCCGGAAGTCCTTGATGGTGTCTTTCCTCATACCGGAGTGCAGCAGGCAGCTTCTATGCCTGTCCACGGGGTACTCAAATGCAATCACAGGGAGTAAAAGGAAGTAGCAGCTCTGGTCCTTTGATGTTAACTTGCTGTCGGACCTGTGACAGCACCACCTGCCCCTCCCTCTCCCGTCTCTTTTAAAGGTAAGAACTTGCAGCACATCATTTTGGAGCTGTGTTTCAGCATTCCAATAAACAAGTGTGCAGATAAAATAACAATAGCAGCTTTGGTCTACTTTAATGTTCATATTGTGTGCTGTGCATGTCGATATGTGATGTGTGGCAGGAGAGAGAGCACTTCTGACAATTGACTGGTAGGGTAATTCATAGAATTTCGCAGAAAAGTGTCGCAAGCGGCTGGCGCAGAGTGTCCGCGTGCGATTGTCTGCGCCAGGCACGTGCGCTAAAACCGATTTCCGCGCACAGCGTATTCATGGATACTAGGCTCCCAAACCAGCCGTGGCGCAGAGAATCGCAGCGATCCTGCAGCAGCGCCAGTAACGCCCCGAAGAACGCCCTCGCGCAAGGAAAAGCCATCAAAATCGCTAAATCATCGCAAAGGGCTGCGCTAACCCTGGACCAGTTCACCGGGCTGGCAAACAGCAAACGCCAAGCGGGGAACGTGTATTTCAGGGGTGCGCGGTAAGTTCCACACGCGATAGTCCCAGTGCGAGCAGGGTACGTGTATTTCAGGGGTGCGCGGGAAGTTCCACACGCGATAGTCCCAGGGCGAGCAGGGTACGTGTATTTCAGGGGTGCGCGGGAAGTTCCACACGCGACAGTCCCAGTGCGAGCAGGGTACGTGTATTTCAGGGGTGCGCGGGAAGTTACACACGCGATTGGGCCAGTGCGAGCAAGGTATGTGAATTTCAGGGGTGCGCAGGAAGTTCCACACGCGATTACAGCAGGGTGCGTGTATTTCAGGGGTTCGCGTGAAGTTTCTCACGCGATCGGGCCTGGGGGAGTGTGCTACGTGTATTACAGGGGTTCGCGTGAACTTACTCACGCGATCGGGCCTGGGGGAGCGGGCTACGTGTATTTCAGGGGTTCGCGTGAATTTTTTCACGCGATCGGGCCTGGGGGAACGGGCTACGTGTATTACAGGGGTTCGCGTGAACTTCCTCACGCGATCGGGGCTGGGGGAGCGGGCTACGTGTATTTCAGGGGTTCGCGTGAACTTTCTCACGCGATCGGGCCTGGGGGAGCGGGCTACGTGTATTTCAGGGGTTAGCGTGAACTTTCTCACGCGATCGGGCCTGGGGGAGCGTGCTATGTGTATTTCAGGGGTGCGCGGGAAGTTCCACACGCGATAGTCCCAGTGCGAGCAGGGTACGTGTATTTCAGGGGTGCGCGGGAAGTCCCACAAGCGATACCAGCAGGGAATGTGTATTTCAGGGGTTCTGGGGAGTACTACACGTGAATTGGCCGTGTGGGTCCTCCCAGGTGTACGCTCCACAAACTCCACGGCCCCTGCAGGCAGCCCACACCACGGGGGACTACCCTGCACCCCTGCTCATGTCCCGCAGGCAGCCCATTCACCATGGGCATGCCCCCCAGCCAACCCACATGTCACCTTGCACTACTGATCAACAATGCATGTCTCCCACCACCCCCACCCCCCAGCAGTGCAGGGGCAGCCTCCACCAGGCCCCCACTCATGTCTCCCACAACCCCCACCCCCCTGCCACCATGGGCAGCCCCCACCAGGCCCCCACTCATGTCTCCCACCACCCCCACCCCCCGGCAGTGCACGGTCAACCTCCACCAGGCCCCCACTCATGTCTCCCACCACCCCCACCCCCCGGCAGTGCAGGGTCACCCTCCACCAGGCCCCCACTCATGTCTCCCACCACCCCCACCCCCCTGCCACCATGGGCAGCCCCCACCAGGCCCCCACTCATGTCTCCCACCACCCCCACCCCCCGGCAGTGCAGGGTCAACCTCCACCAGGCCCCCACTCATGTCCCCCTGCACCCCCACCCCCCGGCAGTGCAGGGTCACCCTCCACCAGGCCCCCACTCATGTCTCCCACCACCCCACCCCCCGGCAGTGCAGGGTCAACCTCCACCAGGCCCCCACTCATGTCTCCCACCACCCCCATCCCCCGGCAGTGCAGGGTCACCCTCCACCAGGCCCCCACTCATGTCTTCCACCACCCCCACCCCCCAGCAGTGCAGGGGCAGCCTCCACCAGGCCCCCACTCATGTCTCCCACCACCCCCACCCCCCGGCAGTGCAGGGGCAGCCTCCAGCAGGCCCCCACTCATGTCTCCCACCACCCCCACCCCCCGGCAGTGCAGGGTCAACCTCCACCAGGCCCCCACTCATGTCTCGCACCACCCCCACCCCCCAGCAGTGCAGGGGCAGCCTCCAGCAGGCCCCCACTCATGTCTCCCACCACCCCCACCCCCCTGCCACCATGGCCAGCCCCCACCAGGCCCCCACTCATGTCTCCCACCACCCCCACCCCCGGCAGTGCAGGGTCAACCTCCACCAGGCCCCCACTCATGTCCCCCTGCACCCCCCACCCCCCGGCAGTGCAGGGTCACCCTCCACCAGGCCCCCACTCATGTCTCCCACCACCCCACCCCCCAGCAGTGCAGGGGCAGCCTCCACCAGGCCCCCACTCATGTCTCCCACGACCCCCACCCCCCGGCAGTGCAGGGTCACCCTCCACCAGGCCCCCACTCATGTCTCCCACCACCCCCACCCCCCAGCAGTGCAGGGGCAGCCTCCACCAGGCCCCCACTCATGTCTCCCACGACCCCCACCCCCCTGCCACCATGGGCAGCCCCCACCAGGCCCCCACTCATGTCCCCCTGCACCCCCACCCCCCGGCAGTGCAGGGTCACCCTCCACCAGGCCCCCACTCATGTCTCCCACCACCCCACCCCCCGGCAGTGCAGGGTCAACCTCCACCAGGCCCCCACTCATGTCTCCCACCACCCCCACCCCCCAGCAGTGCAGGGGCAGCCTCCAGCAGGCCCCCACTCATGTGTCCCACCACCCCCACCCCCCAGCAGTGCAGAGGCAGCCTCCACCAGGCCCCCACTCATGTCTCCCACCACCCCCATCCCCCGGCAGTGCAGGGTAACCCTCCACCAGGCCCCCACTCATGTCTTCCACCACCCCCACACCCCAGCAGTGCAGGGGCAGCCTCCACCAGGCCCCCACTCATGTCTCCCACCACCCCCACCCCCCGGCAGTGCAGGGGCAGCCTCCAGCAGGCCCCCACTCATGTCTCCCACCACCCCCACCCCCCGGCAGTGCAGGGTCAACCTCCACCAGGCCCCCACTCATGTCTCGCACCACCCCCACCCCCCAGCAGTGCAGGGGCAGCCTCCAGCAGGCCCCCACTCATGTCTCCCACCACCCCCACCCCCCTGCCACCATGGCCAGCCCCCACCAGGCCCCCACTCATGTCTCCCACCACCCCCACCCCCGGCAGTGCAGGGTCAACCTCCACCAGGCCCCCACTCATGTCCCCCTGCACCCCCCACCCCCCGGCAGTGCAGGGTCACCCTCCACCAGGCCCCCACTCATGTCTCCCACCACCCCCACCCCCCAGCAGTGCAGGGGCAGCCTCCACCAGGCCCCCACTCATGTCTCCCACCACCCCCACCCCCCGGCAGTGCAGGGTCACCCTCCACCAGGCCCCCACTCATGTCTCCCACCACCCCCACCCCCCAGCAGTGCAGGGGCAGCCTCCACCAGGCCCCCACTCATGTCTCCCACGACCCCCACCCCCCTGCCACCATGGGCAGCCCCCACCAGGCCCCCACTCATGTCTCCCACCACCCCCACCCCCCGGCAGTGCAGGGTCAACCTCCACCAGGCCCCCACTCATGTCTCCCACCACCCCCACCCCCCGGCAGTGCAGGGTCACCCTCCACCAGGCCCCCACTCATGTCTCCCACCACCCCCACCCCCCAGCAGTGCAGGGGCAGCCTCCAGCAGGCCCCCACTCATGTCTCCCACCACCCCCCAGCAGTGCAGGGTCAACCTCCACCAGGCCCCCACTCATGTCTCCCACCACCCCCACCCCCCGGCAGTGCAGGGTCACCCTCCACCAGGCCCCCACTCATGTCTCCCACCACCCCCACCCCCCAGCAGTGCAGGGGCAGCCTCCACCAGGCCCCCACTCATGTCTCCCACCACCCCCACCCCCCAGCAGTGCAGGGGCAGCCTCCACCAGGCCCCCACTCATGTCTCGCACCACCCCCACCCCCCTGCCACCATGGGCAGCCCCCACCAGGCACCCACTCATGTCTCCCACCACCCCCAACCCCCAGCAGTGCAGGGTCAACCTCCACCAGGCCCCCAATCATGTCTCCCACCACCCCCACCCCCCGGCAGTGCAGGGTCAACCTCCACCAGGCCCCCACTCATGTCTCCCACCACCCCCACCCCCCGGCAGTGCAGGGTCACCCTCCACCAGGCCCCCACTCATGTCTCCCACCACCCCCACCCACCGGCAGTGCAGGGTCACCCTCCACCAGGCCCACACTCATGTCTCCCACCACCCCCACCCCCCAGCAGTGCAGGGGCAGCCTCCACCAGGCCCCCACTCATGTCTCCCACCACCCCCACCCCCCTGCCACCATGGGCAGCCCCCACCAGGCCCCCACTCATGTCTCCCACCACCCCCACCCCCCTGCCACCATGGGCAGCCCCCACCAGGCCCCCACTCATGTCTCCCACCACCACCACCCCCGGCAGTGCAGGGTCAACCTCCACCAGGCCCCCACTCATGTCTCCCACCACCCCCACCCCCCGGCAGTGCAGGGTCACCCTCCACCAGGCCCCCACTCATGTCTCCCACCACCCCCACCCCCCGGCAGTGCTGGGTCAACCTCCAGCAGGCCCCCACTCATGTGTCCCACCCCCCCACCCCCCAGCAGTGCAGGGTCACCCTCCACCAGGCCCCCACTCATGTCTCCCACCACCCCCACCCCCCTGCCACCATGTGCAGCCCCCACCAGGTCCTCACAATCCCCAATCATGTGCGTAATGGTCAGCCTCCACAGCCAAAAAGCCCTACCAAGTAACCCATTCACCCACATGGAAATGGAAATCACATGTTACACCCCCAATGTTCATGAAGCTAATGAACCCATGTCCGTCACACACATTTTTTGCAATTGAATGGGAAAACACACAACATGACATGCATGAAACCAATGAGATGAAACCACACAGTGAACAATGGCAACAAAAATGTATTGAAAAAAATTACGAATGCTAAAGAAAGAAAACTAACTACAATGTAAATGTGAAAAAATAAGCTGCATGTCCGCATAAAAACACAAAACTGGAAATCCAAATCCTAAAAATTTTGTCCAAAGTGAAATGTAAAAACTCTCCATGCAACAAAGAACTATGTACAAAAATAACAAGGGTCCATCATCCCAACTGAACTAAGGAAACCTCCTAAAAAACCTACCTAAATATCAACTATATACAAAAAGTGGAGCAGTGTCCGTCGACTCCAAATCGTAATAAGAACGAAAGGAAACCTAAAACTAAAGAACTATATACAAAGGCGGCGGGCAAGTCCAGCGGCTCACTCTGTGGTGTCCCGGGCCAGGGCATCATCGAACTCCTGTTCGATGTCCCGGAGGCGGTCCAGTTCCATGGCCCCGAGGGTCCGCAGGGACGACGCTGTGTCCTCCTCCAACCCCCTGCGGATTGCCTCGAGGCACTCGGCCCGCCTCAGGGCCCTCCGCATGGAGTTCTCCGCCCTGACCATTGTGAGCCGCGCCTCTTCCGCCCGCCGCCGCTCCGCACCTATGGCGTGGCCCAACCGCTGCCACACGGAAGACACTCTCTGTCCTGGGTCCCCCTGCCCTCCGGCCGATGCCTGCCCCTCCGATGTCGAAAGCCCCGAGCCTTCATGTCTCCCACCATCTTGCTGCTGCTGCTGCTCTGCCTCTGCCCGTGCACTGCCTCCTGCTTCCTGCACATCCTCCGCCGGCTGGGGTGCACTTGTTGATGTGGCCACCCCTGCTGGACCTCCGACTCCCGACTGTGGCAGGGATGCCTCCTCCACCAGCCTGGACGCACTGTCAGAGGCAGCTCCACAGGGCACCCAGGTGACTGATGGGTGGGAAGATGGCACAGAGGACGACTGGCGCGTAGGGGGTCCAGTTGAGGAGGGGGTCGGAGCAAGCCCCATCAGACAGCGGAATCCGGCCTGGGTGACCTGTCCCAGCAGGCTGACGTGGTCAACGAGCCATTCGAGATGACGTGCAGTCTCTCCATGAAAAGACTGCAGGTCACCTCGCATGGCCCGTTGACGCAACGCCACACCAGCCAGGACAGGCTCAACCCGGACCTGGATGGCCACGTCCGCAGGCAGTGGAAGGCCAGTTGACGTCAGCTCATCCCCTGCCTGAAAACGGGTCTGGACGTAGGCATCCCTGCTGGTGCAAGATGATGCAGGGACAGGATCGGGGACAGGATTGCACACAGGCACCTCCGCGGCCGCCTGTGCTGCCTCCTGTCCATTGTCCTGCACTGCACCACTAGCACCAGTGGGATCCCCACCTCCAGACCCTGTCTCTGGTGCTTGCGCGGCCCCCTCCTCCACCAAACCCCCCACCAACCTGGATGACTCCGTGCTATCTTCCGCTGTTGGGCCCTGTGGGGTCCCAGCTGCCCCTTCTGCTGCCGAGGAGTCCAACTGCAACCTCTGCCTCTTGGACCTCCCCCCGGCAGCTGCGGCCTGGGACGCGGCACCGGACTCCTCACTCCCTGACGAGATGACAACACGGGAGGGGAGCCGGGCCTTGCGTCTCCGCCTGGCGGTCGGATCCCCGCCGCTGTGCTCCACAGCACCTTCTCCGCCCTCTTCATCAGTTGACGCTGCAGACAGGGAGAAACAAAACACAGGCATCAGGGCACTGTACAATGGACACATACACGCATGACAGTTGCACATGAGTGGCATTGGCAAACCTCAGACATGTCATCACAATCCCAACACACATGTCATTGCAACTGGCACACATGAGCCATACCACAGCCATATCGCAACTGCCAGCACCATCCCTACACATACAACAGCATCAGCAGCCAAAGGGGAGCCAGACATCACATGCAACACAGGAAGTGCACCACACATGTACACACACCACCACACTTGCATGCATGTCTACACCTCTGCCAAGTGTCGCACTGTTCCGACGGGCATCCATGTCACATCTGCCAATCAGGCTTCCACATACCGCTGTCACATGCATCCATGTAGCATCACTGTTGCACCCTTGTCAAATACACACACATGCACATGTACACAGTGCTCATACATGCAGTCGAAAACAACATACATGCCTGACATCACGGACATGTCTACTTACATACACATTCATCCAAACATGTGTGCACGCACAACTGCATTTGCCATGCAAGCCCACACACACAAGCACCACCCATGTCTCACACATTACAGCCCTCGCATGTGTCAGCCCCACGGCCCTGTACACCCCCACCCATACTCCACCCCATACAAACAGATGTGCAACCGGCACAATGGCGAATGATCACCACACGCCCTGCTCACAACCAGGATGCATGTACACTCACCGCTCGACTCCAGACGGCTCTGCTTCTCTAGGACCTGGACGTGGAGCGCTGGGGATATGCATTCCAGGACCCCCATCTGTTCTTCCGACAAGTGGCCCCGGCGCCCCTTGGCATCCGCTGCCTTCAAGAGGCGCCGGGCCTTGTTCAGGGTCCTGGACCTGAAGTCCTTCCAGCGCTTCCTGACATGTTGTAAGTCCCGGACTGCCACCCCCTCCGCGTTGATGGCAGTCACGATGTCAGTCCAGATCCGAGTCCGTCCTTCCTTGTCGGCGCGGGAACTTCCAAAGATGGCATCATACTGCCCCAGGACTTGCTCCACCAGGACACCAACTTCGGTGGCACTGAAGCTGGTGCCCCTCTGCCTCTCTGGCCGGGGGTTGTCAGTGGTCACAGATGGTGTTTGCCCCGACATGACAACCCCAGAGGCAGGAGTGTGTGGGCAACTGGGTCCTGGGGCTGGGCTGTGGAGCGATGGAATTCCAGTCGGGAGTCTTCTGTTCCAGTAGGGGTGGTCACAGCAACAGCACCCCTGGCTGATGTGCAGGCAGCAAATGGCAGTGCACGTGGGCAGCAGGCAGTCAGGCAGCAGCAGATAGCAGGTGGGAGCGTGCTCGGGGCTCTGGGGGGCAGTAGTTCGGCCTTCTGGGCAGGAGCGTGGTCTTCCGTGTGCTTACGCGTGGCCAGCTTGGTACGGAGTGATTTAGCACGTGAAAATCCTGCACGTCAGCGTGAAAACCGAGGAAAGGCCCTTAGCGCGTAAGCGCATCAGCACGCATACGCGATTCTATTGGACCAAAGGCCCTCAGCGCGTAAGCGCGTCTGTGACGTGACCCGCACGGGTGTTTCCCACACAGCACGTGATGACAGAGCACACGTGGAAAGACTGCACGTCAGAGTCTCATCGCGTGTGAATGGTGGAAATGGCCGTACACGCATAAGTCACAAAGCGTGTAATTGGTGGAAATGGGCGTACACGCATAAGTCACAAAGCGTGTAATTGGTGGAAATGGCCGTACACGCATAAGTCACAAAGCGTGTAATTGGTGCAAATGGCCCTAGCGCGTACACGCCGCGTAAGTGACGTTGAACTTGTGGGCCTGTATAAAAGGTACGCGTAGAACACCATTTCCTTGTACGTGCTTTTCGTGGAGAGCGAGTGGGTGAATTCTGTACTTCTTGTCGGTTCACACGCAATTTACTTCACAGCGTTTCAAGTTCGTATTCCCTGTTACCTCTGACAGATTTTTCTCTTTTTTCTCTTTTACTGGTTTACCTGGGCCTGTTCCCTCAAACAGTGTTCCCTTCTACTGTTGTCCTGTCTCCTCAGACAGCGTACATATCTTCTTTTGGCGGGGGTGTTGCCAACCAAACGCGCTCCTTTTTCACGCTCTTTTACCTGGCAGACGTGAGTCACGCACGTATCTAACATCTGTGCTTGCCCCGTGTGTAGCCTACCCCTTCGGAGGTCATTCTAGGCTGCGTGTGACACGCATACGTTCATTCTTGTGTTACTGGGTGCCACAGCGTAGTGCAGGTTTTTCTTTCTGCACACGTGGTCTAGGAGGGGTTGCGTGCACGTCATCTCCCTTTTTTGGGGCTCCTGTGCGTAGCGTGACCTGTCATCTTTCCCCAGGGGTTACAATCAGCCTTGCAAGAGCACTAGGGTACAATTACCATCTGGTACCCAACCCCTTTGACCCCCAATTGCCCAGGACAATATTTGACAGCCACTCCCATACGCACATCAACATCAGTGCCATGGTTGGGAGGCGATGATTCCGTAAGGGTGGCAAAGGTGGAAGAGCTACAAGTGGTGGCCGTGGTGGATCCGGTAGGGGACGTGGTCGTTACTTGCAGGGTGAGCCTGTCCCCCCATGTGTGGAGGACCAGTCAAGGGCACCCATAATCCCCCCCCCTCCCGTTGAGGCTGATGTGGCTGACACCATCCATGCTCAGCCCTTGTTGGACCAGCCCATTGTGGCACCAGACCTGGCTGACTCCATGGCTGACTTCCAGGTCAGCAGGCCTATGACACGTGCACTGGTGCACGTTGATGGCACCATGCCACGTGCATCTGGGGCAGCAAGGTCATCTGCTGCACCAAGTAGGCAGGGCGGAGAGGCTGCAGGGGCAGCTGCGGCTCCATCCACCACAGCCCTCACACACCCAGCCAGGACAGTGTCGGTCCTAGTCCATGCTGCTGATATTCCCCCTGACACCATCACACTAGAGCCAATGCCTGCACCAACTCCCATGCTGAGTGTGCAATCCCACACTCCTGATACAGAGTCCACCAGGGCTCCTGCCCCTAGTGTCCAGAGCGGCGCAGGACACTCAGGATCACCACCACCTTCCAAGCGGAAGAGGAAGAGTGCTCGTCCGGCACAGGCTGATGCCCCAGACACGGCTACACAGTCCGGCCCGTCCAGGAAGCCCAGCTTCACGGATGACGAACTGAATGCACTTGTCGAGTATGTGTCCGCACATGACAACGAGATGGTCATTGTTGCAGGATCCAAGACCACACCTGCACAACGCCAGGCACACTGGCAGACCGTTGCGGACATCGTAAGTGCCCTTGGAATCGTGAGGCGCACAGCCAATGATTGCTATAAGCGCTGGAATGACCTAAAGCGCAGGGCAAAGAGTAAACTGGCCTCAAGTCATGCCGCAACTCTAGTGACTGGAGGTGGGTCTCCAGTAGTAGACATGGAACTCACTCCACGTGAGTCAGTCGCTGGGACCTACGTCACGGAGGAACAGATCCAAGGCGTGGGAGATCTCCCTGATTACGAGGCATTGTCCGGTGAGTGCACATGCATGTGTGAGTCATCCATGTGCATGGTGTGTGTGAGGGCTTCTGCTTGTGTGCCAGGTGAGAGTGTGTGCGCCTGAGTCGTATGGGTCATCCATGTGCTTCATGCAATACATCCTGCGCAGCTGCATTTGGCCATAGCTGTATCCCTTCTGCCAACAGTAGACATGTAGTCCAACTGCACGCCAGTTGCCCTTGAAGTGTCACCTTGCCACAACATTGTTGCAAAATTTAGCACTGTTCATTTAGTCAGATATTTACCAGTCCACCACTTTTACTAGGCATGTCGCAGTCCTCTAGTCACATGTCTGACATGGCTATGGTAAAGTTGAGTGACTTAGTTACCTGGATATCATTTGTTCAAACATGTCCCTGTGCAATTGCACCATTTCGGACTGGCAGCTCCAGGTGAAGAATCTGACCTGTTAGAATTAGAAAAGCTATTACATGCGGGAACTGGACAGTATGCATAGGTGCTGCCCTCCTCTCCATCTTCACTCAATAGCAATGGTACATGCCATCTGTGTGATGGCATGTGTGTTTCACCTGCCAATCACAGGCCAATGTGTGATGCCACTGCCAGGCAGCATGCAGAAAATGTGTTCATCTTCAATCTTGGTGTCATCAGTGTGTGCCATTTGCCTGCCCTTCATACGCAGTGAGGCTGCATGCATGGGAGGGTTTTAGTCATGTGGAACATGTGTCAAACAAGTACTGTTTCTCTTGCTTCTCAGCCCTCATTGTGTGCCATGGTGCTAATGCCTGTTTCCATTTCTTTGTTTTTATGTCTTTGCAGGGGAAGACGCACCTGATACTGCTGGGGTTGTGGAGATGGTGCTGACCCAGGAGGGGCCCGAGGGCTGACCAACCACCAGTGAGGGACGTGGTGTGGTGGTGGGTGAGAACCCACAAGTGCTGCAGGTCCTGCTCTCAAGGGGTGTCTCTGGCTGCACCTCCCCCGAGCTGTACTCAGGTGTTGATTCGGATGAGACCTACGTGCCGTCGCAGGTGAGTGTTCCAGGGAGGGATTCTGTTCTGTCTCACCCACCTGCACCAGGGTCAGAACCCTCAATGGGGATGTCAGTGTTGGCAGCTACGCCTTTGGTGGTTACGGATGCAGGGTCACACTCCGCGACATCTGATCCTGTTCCTGGGCCAGCAGATCAGAGGGGGAATGCAGTCCTGCAGCCTCAGGCAGTGCCGGCACAGCAAGGCGCAGTTCGCCTTGCCCCAGACAGGTGTGGTGCCCGCCGACGTGGTGGCCGTACGCCACCTGGCAATACCGCATGGGAGCAATCCATTTACGGTATGGCAACCCAACAGGCAGCATCATCCGAGATGATGGCTCAGGCCATGGATAGGGTGGCCACTTCCATTGTCCCCCCTGAAAGGCTGATGGAGCGACTAGAGCAGGCAACCGACTCCATCTGCCAGTCACACAGGGAGGACATGTTGGGGTCCAACAGGGACAGGCGGGCGGCACTGGCGACTCTGCAGGAGGCCATCTCCATTGAGTCCCAGGGCCACAGGGAAGCCCTGAGGCAGGAGCTCCTTCACCTCAGGACGACTCTTGTTGAGCTTGAGGCTTCTACACACCAAAGGACAGAACAGCAGCTGGAGCATCTCACCCGTACGCTCTCAGCTGAGATGCAGGCAACGAGGGCGGAGGTCCGGGCATCCCGTGAGTTGTTGCATGGGGACCTCCGCACACTCATCCTCCAGAACCAGACCTACCACACCCGCATGCTTGCAGCCATGGAGGAGCAGACAAGGGCCTTGCGTGGGCTGCCTCCCATAGTGCAACCACCTCCGGATGCAGCTGCACAGGGTGATAATAGCGACAGCAGTGATACTCCCACAATAGGGTAGCCATGTGGGCCATGAGCCCATGGAGGTGTTTTTTTTCCCAGGATCCACGCAGGTGGGTTCTGGTGTGCATCCTGTCCTCGGACCTCCTGGGTGGCCTCCCCAACCCCCCCCGGGCCCTTCAATGGCCATTTTTTTATTTTTTTTTATTTTTATTTTTTAATTTTTATTTATTTTATTCCCAATTTTTTTGGGACAATTTGTTGGCTTCCGTGGTTCCTGTGGGCATACGCTGCATTGTGGCTGGGCACATGCAGGCTTGTAATGTATTTGGTTCAGATGCTTGGGTTTGAGTCACACACACCCCTCCTGCTTCCCGTTTCCATGGGCTTGCAAAGGGTGTGCCCAAGTGACAGTGAATTACACAGTGACGTTGGACTCCCATGAGCTGTGTGGGCAGTCTGTAGTCAATACTGTGTATACATTCCTAGTGCATACTGCTGTTGTGTTGTACACTGCATGTTGCATTGATGTGTAACTCATCTTCTGTGTCTACCTCCAAATTTGCAGGTCCCTTCCTCATGTCTACACAAGGACCTCTAGTCTGGAGATGTGGTCCATGTTGGCAGCAGTGCACCTACAACTCTACAGGCGCCAACACTGCACAGTTGGTAGTGGTGGGAGTGCAGGCATTTCCAGGTGGTGAGACTCATAATATTATACATTAGTGATGTCATGTTAATGGTAGTACGTGCTCAAGTTTGTTGTTGGTCCGGCATTACTGTGAGCATTTCAGGTGTTGCAAGTTTCTAATAGGGACACCGTACATTGTGACACTAGTGTCATGTTGTGGGGATTAATTTGTGTACGTGCAAATGGCATGACATGGCACAGTGTGTCGTGTGGCAGTGCTGGGGTTGGGTTGGCTGACATGGCACTGTCCTCTTGTTGCATTTTGCAAGTGGGTATTCATTTCAGCTGCTTGAATTTGTAACTTCACAAAACTGCATTGGTGGTGTCAGTGTGGGTAGGGATGCACACATTGTGACACTTCCAGGTGAACAATCTCAGGCTTATATGGTTTTCACGGTTCTTTCTCCAGACATTCAGGATCAGTGTCAGGTTGAGTCATCATTGATTGTCAGATGGAATGTGCCAGGGCAGTGTGCACTCCACAGGGGTGTGATTTCTATGTGAAGTAATTAGCCACTAGCTGTGTACGGGCTGCCTCCCCCCGTGCCCTTTCCCCTCCCATGCGCAGCGGCTGTGCATGTGGTTGGGGATGGGGGGGCACCACCATGTCCACGGCCAGGCCCC
This sequence comes from Ambystoma mexicanum, assembly GCF_040938575.1. Taxonomy (NCBI): domain Eukaryota; kingdom Metazoa; phylum Chordata; class Amphibia; order Caudata; family Ambystomatidae; genus Ambystoma; species Ambystoma mexicanum. The sequence goes on along the minus strand of NC_090938.1, from coordinate 765,742,856 downwards.
GGCGTGTTGCAACGTTGTGCAGGACACATGCTGCCACTATGATCCTGCACACTACTGGGGGAGCGTACAACAGCTGACCGCCAGAACGGTCAAGGGAGCGAAAGCGTGACTTCAGCACTCCAAATGTGCGCTCCACTATGCCCCGGGTTGTAATGTGGGCTGCGTTATATCTTACCTGGGGTGGCGTGGTGGGGTTCCGAATTGGCGTCATCATGTGGGGGCTGAGAGGGTAGGCACTGTCCCCTGTGGAGGTGGTGATTGGTATCATTGGTGGGGTTGTGACCTTGCTCAGTATCTGACATGCATGCATGTGCAGTGGCGTTCATACTCACCAAGCAGCCATGTATCGCCATGCCGGCCAGCTTCTAGGTCCCGGCTTAGGGTGGACATTCGGTAAATGAAGCTGTCGTGGGTTGACCCAGGATAGTTGGCATATAGTGAGGTGATGATTCCCTTGGCATTACATACTACCTGCACGTTGATGGAATGCCAGTGCTTGCGGTTCCTATAGATGTGCTCAGATGCCCTGGGGGGACGTAGAGCCACATGGGTGCAGTCAGTGGCACCTAGCACTTTGGGGAATCGTGCCACAGCGTAGAAATCCAGGGCGGCAGCATGCCTTTCTGCAGGTGTTCTGGGCAGGTATATGTGCCTGCGGACTGATGGGCGTGCAGTGATGATGTTCAAGACCTGGTGTAGGCACCGTGACTGGGTGGCCTGTGATACACCACCCACAATGGCACTTGTCCGCTGAAATGATCCAGTGGCTAAGAAGTGCAGTACATTGAGGACCTTCTCCAGGGGGCTGAGTGCTTGGGAGCACAGGGTGGGTGATGTGAGGTCGTCCTCCCACTCACTCACCAGGTCCAGTATGATGTGTGGTGGAAACCTGTACCTCCCATGCACCTGGTCATCAGGCATCCCGAAAAGGCTGGTTCTGGGTGTGAATATTCTGGCCCTGACTATCCTCCTCCTCCTCCTTTGGTAGGCCACGCCCACTGCTGCTAGGAACGGTATGTTCATCCTGGGTCTGAGCTAGTTATTTTGTTAGCGCGCAAATTAATGCGTTGCGCGTGTTGTAGGCGAGCGTGTGACCCGCGCACCCCTCCAATCCAGTGCCCAGTACAATAGCGTGTGGAAATTGGCGCGCACACCGGGATACAGGTGCGCTGACGTACTTGTGTGTGTAAGTGTCCGCGCACACCTCATATACATGTACATAGCCCAATCACGTGTACACGCACTTTTGTCCAATTACACGTGATGAGACTCTGACGTGCTGTCCAATTACACGCGATGAGACTCTGACGTGCAGTCTTTCCACGTGTGCTCTGTCACCACGTGGTGTGTGGGAAAAACCCGTGCGGGTCACGTCACAGACGCGCTTACGCGCTGAGGGCCTTTGGTCCAATGGATTCGCGTATGCGTGCTGACGCACTTAAGCGCTGAGGGCCTTTGGCCCAATGGATTCGCGAATGCGTGCTGACGCGCTTACGCGCTAAGGGCCTTTCCTCGGTTTTCACGCTGGCGTGCAGGATTTTCACGTGCCAAATCACTCCGTACCAAGCTGGCCACGCATACGCACACGGAAGACCACGCTCCTGCCCAGAAGGCCGAACTACTGCCCCCCAGAGCCCCGAGTACGCTCCCACCTGCCATCTGCTGCTGCCTGACTGCCTGCTGCCCACGTGCACTGCCATTTGCTGCCTGCACATCAGCCAGGGGTGCTGTTGCTGTGACCACCCCTGCTGGAACCGAAGACTCCCGACTGGAATTCCATCGCTCCACAGCCCAGCCCCAGGACCCAGTTGCCCACACACTCCTGCCTCTGGGGTTGTCATGTCGGGGCATACAACATCTGTGACCACTGACAACCCCCGGCGAGAGGCAGAGGGGCACCAGCTTCAGTGCCACCGAAGTTGGTGTCCTGGTGGAGCAAGTCCTGGGGCAGTATGATGCCCTCTTTGGAAGTTCCCGCGCCGACAAGGAAGGACGGACTCGGATCTGGACTGACATCGTGACTGCCATCAACACGGAGGGGGTGGCAGTCCGGGACTTACAACATGTCAGGAAGCGCTGGGAGGACTTCAGGTCCAGGACCCTGAACAAGGCCCAGCGCCTCTTGAAGGCAGCGGATGCCAAGGGGCGCCGGGGCCACTTGTCGGAAGAACAGATGGGGGTCCTGGAACGCATATCCCCAGCGCTCCACGTCCAGGTCCTAGAGAAGCAGACCCGTCTGGAGTCGAGCGGTGAGTGTACATGCATCCTGGTTGTGAGCAGGGCATGTGGTCATCATTCGCCATTGTGCCGGTTGCAGATCTGTTTGTATGGGGTGGTGTATGGGTGGGGGTGTACAGGGCCGTGGGGCTGACACATGCGAGGGCTGTAATGTGTGAAACATGGATGGTGCTTGTGTGTGTGGGCTTGCATGGCAAATGCAGTTGTGCGTGCACACATGTTTGGATGAATGTGTATGTAAGTAGACATGTCCGTGATGTCAGGCATGTATGTTTTTTTCGGCTGCATGTATGAGCACTGTGTACATGTGCATGTGTGTGAATTTGTCAAGGGTGCAACAGTGATGCTACATGGATGCATGTGACAGCGGTATGTGGAAGCCTGATTGGCAGATGTGACATGGATGCCCGTCTGAACAGTGCGACACTTGGCAGAGGTGTAGACATGCATGCAAGTGTGGTGGTGTGTGTACATGTGTGGTGCACTTCCTGTGTTGCATGTGATGTCTGGCTCCCCTTTGGCTGCTGATGCTGTTGTATGTGTAGGGATGGGGGTGGCAGTTGCAAAATGGCTGTGGTATGGCTCATGTGTGCCAGTTGCAATGACATGTGTGTTGGGGATTGTGATGACATGTCTGAGGTTTGCCAATGCCACTCATGTGCAACTGTCATGTGTGTATGTGTCCATTGTACAGTGCCCTGATGCCTGTGTTTTGTTTCTCCCTGTCTGCAGCGTCAACTGATGAAGAGGGCGGAGAAGGTGCTGTGGAGCACAGCGGCGGGGATCCGACCGCCAGCCGGAGACGCAAGGCCCGGCTCCCCTCCCGTGTTGTCATCTCGTCGGGGAGTGAGGAGGCCGGTGCCGCGTCTCAGGCCGCAGCTGCCGGGGAGAGGTCCAAGAGGCGGAGGTTGCAGTTGGACTCCTCGGCAGCAGAAGGGGCAGCTGGGACCCCACAGGGCCCAACAGGGGAAGATGACACGGAGTCATCCAGGTTGGTGGGGGGTTTGGTGGAGGAGGGGGCCGCACAAGCACCAGAGACGGGGTCTGGAGGTGGGGATCCCACTGGTGCTAGTGGTGCAGTGCAGGACCAGGGACAGGAGGCAGCACAGGCGGCCGCGGAGGAGCCTGTGTGCAATCCTGTCCCCGATCCTGTCCCTGCATCATCTTGCACCAGCAGGGATGCCTACGTCCAGACCCGTTTTCAGGCAGGGGATGAGCTAACGTCAACTGGCCTTCCTCTGCCTGCGGACGTGGCCATCCAGGTCCGGGTTGAGCCTGTCCTGGCTGGTGTGGCGTTGCGTCAACGGGCCATGCGAGGTGACTTGCAGTCTTTTCATGGAGAGACTGCACGTCATCTCGAATGGCTCGTTGACCACGTCAGCCTGCTGGGACAGGTCACCCAGGCCGGATTCCTCCGTCTGATGGGGCTTGCTCCGACCCCCTCCTCAACTGGACCCCCTACGCGCCAGTCGTCCTCTGTGCCATCTTCCCACCCATCAGTCACCTGGGTGCCCTGTGGAGCTACCTCTGACGGTGCGGCCAGGCTGGTGGAGGAGGCATCCCTGCCACAGTCGGGAGTCGGAGGTCCAGCAGGGGTGGCCACATCAACAAGTGCACCGCAGCCGGCGGAGGATGTGCAGGCAGCAGGAGGCAGTGCACGGGCAGAGGCAGAGCAGCAGCAGCAGCAACATGTTGGGAGCCATGAAGGCTCGGGGCTTTCGACATCGGAGGGGCGGCCATCGGCCGGAGGGCAGGGGGACCCAGGACAGAGAGTGTCTTCCGTGTGGCAGCGGTTGGGCCACGCCATAGGTGCGGAGCGGCGGCGGACGGAAGAGGCGCGGCTCACAATGGTCAGGGCGGAGAACTCCATGCGGAGGGCCCTGAGGCGGGCCGAGTGCCTCGAGGCAATCCGCAGGGGGTTGGAGGAGGACACAGCGTCATCCCTGCGGACCCTCGGGGCCATGGAACTGGACCGCCTCCGGGACATCGAACAGGAGTTCGATGATGCCCTGGCCTGGGACACCACGGAGAGAGCCGCTGGACTAGCCCGCCGCCTTTGTATATAGTTATTTAGTTTTAGGTTTCCTTTCTTTCGAATTATGATTTGGAGTCGACGGACACTGCTCCACTTTTTGTATATAGTTGATTTTTAGGAAGGTTTTTTTAGTAGGTTTCCTTTGTTCAGTTGGGCTCATGGACACTTTGTAGTTTTTTATACGGACATGCATGTTTTTTGTTCTCATTCACATTGTAGTTAGTTTTCTTTCTTTTGCATTCTTAATTTTTTTAAATACAATTTAGGTAGCATACTTCACTGTGTGGTGTCATCTCATTGGTTTCATGCATGTCATGTTGTGTGTTTTCCCATTATATTGCAACCATTGTGTGTGACGGACATGGGTTCATTAGCTTCTTGAACATTGGGGGTGTAACATGTGATTTCCATTTCCATGTGGGTGAATGGGTTACTTGGTAGGGCTTTTTGGATGTGGAGGCTGTCCATTACGCACATGATTGGGGATTGTGAGCACCTGGTGGAGGGTGACCCTGCACTGCCGGGGGGTGGGGGTGGTGGGAGACATGAGTGGGGGCCTGGTGGAGGCTGCCCCTGCACTGCTGGGGGGTGGGGGTGGTGGGAGACATGAGTGGGGGCCTGGTGGAGGGTGACCCTGGATGCTCGCGGGGTGGAGGTGCAGGGGGACATGAGTGGGGGCCTGGTGGAGGGTGACCCTGGATGCTGGGGGGTGGGGGTGCAGGGGGACATGAGTGGGGGCCTGGTGGGGGCTGGCCATGGTGGCAGATGGGTGGGGGTGGTGGGAGACATGAGTGGGGGCCTGGTGGAGGCTGCCCCTGCACTGCTGGGGGTGGGGGCGGTGGGAGACATGAGTGGGGGCCTGGTGGAGGCTGCCCCTGCACTGCTGGGGGGTGGGGGTGGTGGGACACATGAGTGGGGGCCTGTTGGGGGCTGGCCATGGTGGCAGGGGGGTGGGGGTGGTGGGACACATGAGTGGGGGCCTGGTGAAGGCTGCCCCTGCACTGCTGAGGGGTGGGGGTGGTGGGAGACATGAGTGGGGGCCTGGTGGAGGGTGACCCTGGATGCTGGGGGGTGGGGGTGCAGGGGGACATGAGTGGGGGCCTGGTGGAGGGTGACCCTGCACTGCCGGGGGGTGGGGGTGGTGGGAGACATGAGTGGGGGCCTGGTGGAGGCTGCCCCTGCACTGCCGGGGGGTGGGGGTGGTGGGAGACATGAGTGGGGGCCTGGTGGAGGCTGCCCCTGCACTGCCGAGGGGTGGAGGTGGTGGGAGACATGAGTGGGGGCCTGGTGGAGGGTGACCCTGGATGCTGGGGGGTGGGGGTGCAGGGGGACATGAGTGGGGGCCTGGTGGGGGCTGGCCATGGTGGCAGGGGGGTGGGGGTGGTGGGAGACCTGAGTGGGGGCCTGGTGGAGGCTGCCCCTGCACTGCTGGGGGGTGGGGGTGGTGGGAGACATGAGTGGGGGCCTGGTGGAGGGTGACCCTGGATGCTGGGGGGTGGGGGTGCAGGGGGACATGAGTGGGGACCTGGTGGAGGGTGACCCTGCACTGCCGGGGGCTGGGGTTGGTGGGAGACATGAGTGGGGGCCTGGTGGAGGCTGCCCCTGCACTGCCGGGGGGTGGGGGTGGTGGGAGACATGAGTGGGGGCCTGGTCGAGGGTGACCCTGCACTGCCGGGGGGTGGGGGTGCAGGGGGACATGAGTGGGGGCCTGGTGGAGGGTGACCCTGCACTGCTGGGGGGTGGGGGTGGTGGGAGACATGAGTGGGGGCCTGGTGGAGGCTGACCCTGCACTGCCGGGGGGTGGGGGTGGTGGGAGACATGAGTGGGGGCCTGGTGGAGGCTGGCCATGGTGCTGGGGGGTGGGGGTGGTGGGAGACATGAGTGGGGGCCTGGTGGAGGCTGCCCCTGGTGTCTGGGGGGTGGGGGTGGTGGGAGACATGAGTGGGGGCCTGGTGGAGGCTGCCCCTGCACTGCTGGGGGGTGGGGGTGGTGGGAGACATGAGTGGGGGCCTGGTGGAGGGTGACCCTGGATGCTGGGGGGTGGGGGTGCAGGGGGACATGAGTGGGGGCCTGGTGGAGGGTGACCCTGGATGCTGGGGGGTGGGGGTGCAGGGGGACATGAGTGGGGGCCTGGTGGGGGCTGGCCATGGTGGCAGGGGGTGGGGGTGGTGAGAGACATGAGTGGGGGCCTGGTGGAGGCTGCCCCTGCACTGCTGGGGTTGGGGGTGGTGGGAGACATGAGTGGGGGCCTGGTGGAGGCTGCCCCTGCACTGCTGGGGGGTGGGGGTGGTGGGACACATGAGTGGGGGCCTGGTGGGGGCTGGCCATGGTGGCAGGGGGGTGGGGGTGGTGGGACAGATGAGTGGGGGCCTGGTGGAGGCTGCCCCTGCACTGCTGGGGGGTGGGGGTGGTGGGAGACATGAGTGGGGGCCTGGTGGAGGGTGACCCTGGATGCTGGGGGTGGGGGTGCAGGGGGACATGAGTGGGGGCCTGGTGGAGGGTGACCCTGCACTGCCAGGGGTTGGGGGTGGTGGGAGACATGAGTGGGGGCCTGGTGGAGGCTGCCCCTGCACTGCTGGGGGGTGGGGGTGGTGGGAGACATGAGTGGGGGCCTGGTGAAGGGTGACCCTGGATGCTGGGGGGTGGGGGTGCAGGGGGACATGAGTGGGGGCCTGGTGGAGGGTGACCCTGGATGCTGGGGGGTGGGGGTGCAGGGGGACATGAGTGGGGGCCTGGTGGGGGCTGGCCATGGTGGCAGGGGGTGGGGGTGGTGAGAGACATGAGTGGGGGCCTGGTGGAGGCTGCCCCTGCACTGCTGGGGGGTGGGGGTGGTGGGAGACATGAGTGGGGGCCTGGTGGAGGCTGCCCCTGCACTGCTGGGGGGTGGGGGTGGTGGGACACATGAGTGGGGGCCTGGTGGGGGCTGGCCATGGTGGCAGGGGGGTGGGGGTGGTGGGAAACATGAGTGGGGGCCTGGTGGAGGCTGCCCCTGCACTGCTGGGGGGTGGGGGTGGTGGGAGACATGAGTGGGGGCCTGGTGGAGGGTGACCCTGGATGCTGGGGGGTGGGGGTGCAGGGGGACATGAGTGGGGGCCTGGTGGAGGGTGACCCTGCACTGCCGGGGGTTGGGGGTGGTGGGAGACATGAGTGGGGGCCTGGTGGAGGCTGCCCCTGCACTGCCGGGGGGTGGGGGTGGTGGGAGACATGAGTGGGGGCCTGGTGGAGGTTGACCCTGCACTGCTGGGGGGTGGGGGTGGTGGGAGACATGAGTGGGGGCCTGGTGGGGGCTGCCCATGGTGGCAGGGGGGTGGGGGTGGTGGGAGACATGAGTGGGGGCCTGGTGGAGGGTGACCCTGGATGCTGGGGGGTGGGGGTGGTGGGAGACATGAGTGGGGGCCTGGTGGAGGCTGCCCCTGCACTGCTGGGGGGTGGGGGTGGTGGGAGACATGAGTGGGGGCCTGGTGGAGGGTGACCCTGGATGCTGGGGGGTGAGGGTGCAGGGGGACATGAGTGGGGGCCTGGTGGGGGCTGGCCATGGTGGCAGGGGGGTGGGGGTGGTGGGAGACATGAGTGGGGGCCTGGTGGAGGCTGCCCCTGCACTGCTGGGGGGTGGGGGTGGTGGGAGACATGAGTGGGGGCCTGGTGGAGGGTGACCCTGGATGCTGGGGGGTGGGGGTGCAGGGGGACATGAGTGGGGGCCTGGTGGAGGGTGACCCTGCACTGCCGGGGTGGGGGTGGTGGGTGACATGAGTGGGGGCCTGGTGGAGGCTGCCCCTGCACTGCCGGGGGGTGGGGGTGGTGGGAGACATGAGTGGGGGCCTGGTGGAGGGTGACCCTGCACTGCCGGGGGGTGGGGGTGCAGGGGGACATGAGTGGGGGCCTGGTGGAGGGTGACCCTGCACTGCTGGGGGGTGGGGGTGGTGGGAGACATGAGTGGGGGGCTGGTGGAGGGTGACCCTGCACTGCCGGGGGGTGGGGGTGGTGGGAGACATGAGTGGGGGCCTGGTGGAGGCTGGCCATGGTGGCTGGGGGGTGGGGGTGGTGGAAGACATGAGTGGGGACCTGGTGGAGGCTGCCCCTGGTGGCTGGGGGGTGGGGGTGGTGGGAGACATGAGTGGGGGCCTGGTGGGGGCTGGCCATGGTGGCAGGGGGGTGGGGGTGGTGGGACACATGAGTGGGGGCCTGGTGGGGGCTGGCCATGGTGGCTGGGGGGTGGGGGTGGTGGGAGACATGAGTGGGGGCCTGGTGGAGGGTGACCCTGCATTGCCGGGGGGTGGGGGTGCAGGGGGACATGAGTGGGGGCCTGATGGAGGTTGACCCTGCACTGCCGGGGGGTGGGGGTGGTGGGAGACATAAGTGGGGGCCTGGTGGGGGCTGCCCATGGTGGCAGGGGGGTGGGGGTGGTGGGAGACATGAGTGGGGGCCTGGTGGAGGGTGACCCTGCACTGCCGGGGGGTGGGGGTGCAGGGGGACATGAGTGGGGGCCTGGTGGAGGCTGCCCCTGCACTGCTGGGGGGTGGGGGTGGTGGGAGACATGCATTGTTGATCAGTAGTGCAAGGTGACATATGGGTTGGCTGGGGGCATGCCCATGGTGGATGGGCTGCCTGCGGGACATGAACAGGGGTGCAGGGTAGTCCCCCGTGGTGTGGGCTGCCTGCAGGGGCCGTGGAGGTTGTGGAGCGTACACCTGGGAGGACCCACAAGGCCAATTCACGTGTAATACTCCCCAGAACCCCTGAAATACACGTACCCTGATTGAATAGCGTGTGCAACTTCCCGCGCACCCATGTAATACACGTACCCTGCTCGCACTGGCCCATTCGCGTGTGGAACTTCCCGCGCACCCCTGAAATGCACGTACCCTGCAGAATTTGCGTGTGGAACTTCCCGCGCACCCCTGAAATACACGTACCCTGATGGAATCGCGTGTGTAACTTCCCGCGCACCCCTGAAATACACGTACCCTGCTCGCACTGGGACTATCGCGTGTGTAACTTCCCGCGCACCCCTGAAATACACGTACCCTGCTCGCACTGGGACTATCGCGTGTGGAACTTCCCGCGCACCCCTGAAATACACGTACCCTGATGGAATCGCGTGTGTAACTTCCCGCGCACCCCTGAAATACACGTACCCTGCTCGCACTGGGACTATCGCGTGTGTAACTTCCCGCGCACCCCTGAAATACACGTACCCTGCTCGCACTGGGACTATCGCGTGTGGAACTTCCCGCGCACCCATGTAATACACGTACCCTGCTCGCACTGGCCCATTCGCGTGTGGAACTTCCCGCGCACCCCTGAAATACACGTACCCTGATGGAATCGCGTGTGGAACTTCCCGCGCACCCATGTAATACACGTACCTTGCTCGCACTGGCCCATTCGCGTGTGGAACTTCCCACGCACCTCTGATATCCACGTACCCGGCCAAATCGCGTGTGAGACTTCCCGCGCACCCCGGTATACACGCACACATATTTTTTGTCAGCGGGTCCGTGTTTGTGGGTACCCCTTTGCACATCATTTGTCCTGGAGGGCCACAGTATAGGACATTCATCATGGCAGTATATAGGTGCTATTTGTTGGCGCACCTTTTGGCGCACATTTCTTACAGCCGCAGAGACGCTACCGCCTGCTTTCTTGTGGCGGTCGTGTTTGTGCCTGTGCGCTGGTTTGAGCGTGCGCTTTTTTGCCCTATTCTATTCCATGAATACGTGTTGTAGGCTAGCGTGTGGGCGTTCCGCGCACTTGTGCCCTGTACTTCCCCCGTGACACCCACATTTTGGCAAGTTGTTCCCCATTCCGAGTGTTACGCCCGTGTTCCGCCTACTTTTGTTGCGTGCGCCGCGCTATGTGCGATTTTCGCTCTGGCCTGTGCGATTTTCGCTGTGACCTGGCGCACACTGTTAGATGGCCTGTGCGCCAACGTGCGCCGTGCACTTTTTTATCGCACATCCGCTGGTTTTCTCGCGCACAGACTTCCATGAATCGATGTGCGCTGCTTTTCGTGCGATTTTCGCACTTGCACTGCGATTTTCGCTATTCCACTGCGATTCGCACGTTTTTGCCCACTTGCGCCGCGCAAATTATTCCATGAATCGGCCTGTGGGTTTCTGACCTTGGGCCGGGTACACATTTGTAAATCTCGCAGCCTGTATTGTTCTGAGACACGTATTTGTAATGTTATGTATTTGCGAAGGCATATAAACGTTTCAGAAAATCATGCCTTATGCATTTGCGTTTTGTTGTTATTGGGCCAGGCACGAGTAGGGACGTTAATGTGAAGCTCTGTTGTTGAATTCCCTTTTTCCTTCTCCCCCTTTTTGACTTTCTGCTGTGAGACCAGTTGAATGAATTCACAGCACGGTAGTAATTTTATTTTTTGTGTATCTGGTTTAAATTAAACCTTTACAAACAGACCATCAAACAAGAGAATACACAAAAAATCAAAATGTAAACATAGATAAACAGAGCATTGACATATACGTTATTTACACAAAACAGAACCTCATTTTGAAATTAGAGAGAGAAAAAAGAGAAAAAAAGGATAAATATCTTTTAAATTACTCAGAATCAAATTATAAGTCCCAACAAGTAAAACGTAATAACCAAACACACCAGAATGAATATCCAATAGTGTGAGCACACAAATATTACAACAAATTAAGGCTTTTAATAAAGCCTGATAGTGCTAAGCCTTCATGAAGGTTTTGGGTGTTTAGACAACGTTTCCATAGGTTTTCATCCATACACCCGAAGCGAGAATTCAAAAGAGGCACCATATATTGGGTCCTGCGTGGTGATAGTGCAGCACAATCTACACAAACTCTCAACCTCAGTAATTAAGCTTCTCCTGAGCAAGATCTCCTTAGTCGGGAACAAATTCCACCGTAATCTAAGCAGAATGCCCCTACGATGTCCATCAGGTAATTGGGAAAACAGTGTAGAAAGAGTTCCCCGACATTTATGCTCAGGAGATAAATGACTCATAGATGAATAAGAATGGAATACATCAGTTGCTGTTTCCCAATCGAGGTCAAACAGAGGCCTTTTGACCTTCATAGGGTTATTAATTATGGTCTCCAAATCCAAGCTAGTTCTTAAGAGAATTGAGCTCCCAAAATGCATCCATTTTAAAATCTCTTTGTTCTCTTCTGCTTACCTTGTTAGATACAGTATGTGGATCTTATGCGCACTCATGTGACAGCCAAGCACGGCTGCCGTGCTTGCTCCTAATGTTGGGTCGGTACCTGTTGCCATGGCACTGTAGCATGACAAGATGGCCTTTGCACTGGGACAGCAGCGGGCATCTTGAAACAGTGAATCTCGTAATATATGTGATCTCCCTATATAACTCACTCATCGGCATTGTGATATTTCTTATTTACATCTACAATTCTGTTCTGGTAATATGATTCATAAATGATTCATAAACTAACTACTTTGTTACCTGTGGATTATTTTATTTACCAGTAGCATGTGGTTATCATGTGAAAATCACACAGAAATACTATGCATACCTATACCGCGTAGTGATCAGAGTGTCTATTTCAATTAACACTAGTTCTGCAATGATTTATCTTGTTTTACAGTTGCTTATGGTTAACATTAGTAAAGCGTGCAAAACTACTCATACATACGCTCTTAAGTGTGTCTAGCGATTATGTTAAGAAGAGCAAAGAGTAATTTCTAAACAACACACTGGATCTGCATTTTATCCTTCATTCGTTGTGGCAAGTTACACTGAAGCCTAAAGGCTTACCGTTCTTGCACAGATTTTGTCAAAAAGCTTAAGGTGTCCATTAGGATAAAACGCGGGTCATTTCTCAATGAAGTCCTTTCCCGGTGTCGGAATGGGTTTGTTTTCTTGAAAATTTGTTTGGAACACGATGATTCAGGCCCAAGCTTTCCTACATCTGATTATACTTGGCAGCCGGTCTTGGATATTAAAACTATTAATTTCCTTATTAAAAGGTGTAAAAAAAATCTCTGGCACCTGGCCCAAATGGCTAAACCAACAACACCTTTAAAGTTGACCAGATCAATTGGTCAAATTTGCTGTACCACAATTTGGCAGTATAATCCACACAGGAATTTTACCACCCTCATGGAGTACAGCTCATGTGGTACCTATTTTCAAATGTGCCAGTAGGTCTGAACCTACAAATTACCGGCCAATCTCTCTTATTGATGCGGACTGCAAGATATTCTCTGCCTTTCTTTTGATTCATTTGGAACAATGGGTGTCCTCCTCTACTCATGGATTAAACAAACTGCATACGGGTTTCCGTAAGGGGCATTCAAGCAACATAAATGGCCTTGTACTAAAGTGTATCCAAGAATCAGCATGGTCGATGCCCGAAGGCTGCACTTATATGGCCTCAGTCGACCTACCGGCCGTATTTGACTGTGTTGATCGGAATCACCTATGGTCGAAATTGGCTGGCTGCGGCATGGCTGCGGGGCTTTTGCGGCTGGTCAATGGTGTTTATGAAAACTGTGGAATCCAGATTCGGCTATACCGACAGGGTGATCTCTCAAGGAGAATAAGCTTGTATCCAGTTCTCAGGCAGGGTTGTCTGCTGGCCCATTGCCTTTTAAATCAGTACGTGTCTGATGTTGCTGATTGCCTGGGTGAAGGGGGTCTCATTTCTCCGAAGGTCGACCATTTCTCATGGTTGGCATATGCCGACGACTTCCTGATTTTCTATCAAGCAAGGGATGGCCTCCAAAGGCTGTTGAAGTCCTTTGCTGGTTATGCCAGGGAGAATGGGTTTATTATCAGCCCTAGAAAGACTCAAATTTTGGCATTTTCGAGGAAAAAAAGCTGAAAAGTAGCAATACCTCCTGGCTTGTTGAAGGTGTAAACTTTAAAAACAGTCTCAGTGTTATATATTTGGGGTTTCATTTTGAGGCTCAGGCAGGTATTAGAAATATTACAGGCATTCTTCTGCAAAAGGTAGCCCAGCTCCAGTGACAGATCACTGAAATTGATTGGAAATTTGGCAGATTGTCCCTCAAACCGGCCCTTATGCTCTATGAAGGGATAATTGTCCCAAAAGTGATATATGGCTGTTACCTTTATAATGGTACGAAAAGCGATGTGGACAGTGGAAGCACACCCTATTAGAGGTATTTTATAGTGAAATCTAAGAAGTTTAAAGAATAGTTAGATAGTTCAAAAAGGGTTTGAGGTGCAGAGAAGACAAATGCAACCTTGACACCTAGGTTGTGCAAAAGACAGAAAAACAAACAAGTTCCCAATTTGGGAACTCACGTCCCCTGCACACTTTCATATATCTGGAATACCAGACCAACAATTGGGAACTTGGTTGGTTTTCCACCTTTATAATGGTGCCATATTTCAATTATAGGACAAGATTGAGGGTGAGCTGTGAAGAAAGATCTTGCGCATCCCGAATGCTATACCTTTAACAGCCATCAGGTTCGAACTTGGGGTGATATCCTTAACGGCGCGAGTTGAGTGGCGGTTGCTGACTCTATATTCAAAATTAGCTTCACCAATTCCATATATCCTTGTATGAGACCCTAGGTGTTATAATACTTTGTAAAAATACTTCTCAGGCACACTCTAGTTGCCTGGCATAGCTTGGGAAAAGATGCAAAGCAATTCTCTTAAGAACTAGCTTGGATTTGGAGACCATAATTAATAACCCTATGAAGGTCAAAGGGCCTCTGTTTGACCTCGATTGGGAAACAGCAACTGATGTATTCCATTCTTATTCATCTATGAGTCATTTATCTCCTGAGCATAAATGTCGGGGAACTCTTTCTACACTGTTTTCCCAATTACCTGATGGACATCATAGGGGCATTCTGCTTAGATTACGGTGGAATTTGTTCCCGACTAAGGAGATCTTGCTCAGGAGAAGCTTAATTACTGAGGTTGAGAGTTTGTGTAGTTTTGGTAACACAGGTTTTGAAACTATAAAGCATCTGGTACTAGATTGTGCTGCACTATCACCACGCAGGACCCAATATATGGTGCCTCTTTTGAATTCTCGCTTCGGGTGTATGGATGAAAACCTATGGAAACGTTGTCTAAACACCCAAAACCTTCATGAAGGCTTAGCACTATCAGGCTTTATTAAAAGCCTTAATTTGTTGTAATATTTGTGTGCTCACACTATTGGATATTCATTCTGGTGTGTTTTGGTTATTACGTTTTACTTGTTGGGACTTATAATGTGATTCTGAGTAATTTAAAAGATAGTTATCCTTTGTTTCTCTTTTTTCTCTCTCTAATTTCAAAATGAGGTTCTGTTTTGTGTAAATAAAGTATATGTCAATGCTCTGTTTATCTATGTTTACATTTTGATTTTTTGTGTATTCTCTTGTTTGATGGTCTGTTTGTAAAGGTTTAATTTAAACCAGATACACAAAAAATAAAATTACTACCGTGCTGTGAATTCATTCAACTGGTCTCACAGCAGAAAGTCAAAAAGGGGGAGAAGGAAAAAGGGAATTCAACAACAGAGCTTCACATTAACGTCCCTACTCGTGCCTGGCCCAATAACCACAAAATTGTAGTGATCGTGTTGTTTTAATGATCAGTTACAGAGCGGCGCTAAAACAGGTCAAATGGTCATCAAGGCACTCGTGCACGGCAGACTGTTTTGGAATCACGCTAGAGTTTATAACTAGCATTTAATACACAGCATTACGGTTGTGTTCTATCTCGAGTATTGTCATTTGAATCAAGCATGCTAACCTCACAGAGCGATAGAATTATGACACTGGTTGAATAGAATTGACAGCATAAGACCGCAATGTTCATATTTATGTAAGAAGAATGCACTAAGTGAAAACATTACTCACATTTATTTATTTATTTATGTATTTATTTATTTATTTATTTATTTACATTTATAGAGCACACAGCAGCCCTTAGGCATCGCAGCGCTGGTACAAAGAAGAGACTTGCTGGTTACAAAGAAAGTGGAGAGCGTAGTGGTTACAAGCCGCAGCTTAGCTCAGGGACCTCATTTGGGGGTCGCCAGAGGTCACAACTGTGACCTCTGGGTCCATGGCCACAACCTCTGTGGTCATCTTGTGACCGCTTTTTTTTTTAATAACTTTTTTTTTTTTAACGGAAGCTTCAACTCCTTTGGGAGCTTCACTGCCACTACTATTGCGCCGGCAGACCCAGGCCCCTGCTGGCAAATGTCATTAGCAGGGTGCAGGCAATAATAGGCTGCTTCCGCTGCCGGCTACAATGTGTGCGTTTTTGCAGCTGTAATTTCGGCCAGCATTCTGCTCCCGCCGCCCAGAGGCTGCTGGCGAGATAGCTTTGCAAAACGTGGTCACTGTCTGCTCTATCACTCTTGATAAAGGCACTCGGGATATTTGAATGATCACGTTGAAGCGAAGGCAGTTCTGCCCTTTCTTCATCAGCGAAAAGAAAAATGAAGAAAATGCCTATTCTCCCACATGGCCGTTTTACAATTTCACAAAAGCTGTGTTTATCTAAGTGTCGGCCTGGTGCCACTGAATAAGTAAACTTTCCTGCCCTGACCGTGATCTTGCTACAATTAAAACTCCTGAGAGGGGAAATGTGAATTCTGAACTAGAATCCAGGAGGAAGAAGAAGGGGGGGGGTTCGAGGAAGGGAAAGCGGAGTGGAAAGGAGAAGAACCGCGAGCTACGGAGCACACGTCTGGTCGCTACTTCGCAATAGCATTGAGACGCGCGGAGCCGCGGAAGGCATGCTCTAGAAATAGAGAAAGGTTACATCCAACGCATGGAGCGAGAAGGGAATGCGTTGGGCGGCGATATTGGAGGTATTAATGTGTATAAGCCCTTTGTGACAGGGACCATGAGGCCCAAAAGGGGCGCACCCTGCGATTCATGACACAAACTGCGAAAAGCCATGATTTAGAGGTGACAGTTACTATAAAGATAACTTTATCCAACTTCCTTGTTCTATTCTCTTTCCTATTCCCAGCATTGGGGATAATGTTTTATGCCACTTCCTGTGATGTTGGAAGTGGGCTGGTTCAAATGTCATCACTTCCTGTGATGTCACTCAGGGGCGGGGTCAAACGACCTCACTTCCTGTGATGTCACTTGGGGGCGGGGTCAAATGACATCACTTCCGCGACCCCTGGCATTTTGGTGAAATGACATCCTTGGCTTAGTTTAGTGGTTACAGGGCAGCTTCGCTTGTGGTTACATGAGATACTTTGAACATAAGTATATAGAGGGTATTTAGACACAGATATTTAGGGCATTGTTAAGATAACCACGTGCATGAAAGACATATAAATACTGCATTGCACTTGTGTTGGAATGATGAATTAGCTAACATGCTTTTCTTTATATGTTGTCTTCTTACATGTTGTTTTTTATGTGTTATATGTTTTACTACATGGGTACCTTGTTTGGTGGAATAATAAGACATACGACAAACAATATGACAATGCAATATATGTATGTGTGTGTTTTTGAAACATGATCGGAAAAAGATGTGTAGATGAATAAGGGTATCAGACTAGGCCCTGATGAAGGGCACACAGTCCGAAATGCAAATAGTCTCATTTTGCCAAGTTTTGGAAACCTTTTTGAACTATGATGATATTAAAACACTATGGGCCTCATTCCGAGATTGGAGGTAGCCATGGCGCTATTTGCACCATGGCTGCCTCCAATACCGGGTCCGGCACCGGTCTGGTTGAATGGGGACTTACCGGTTCATTCCACCCTGGAGGACCCGGTAAGTCCCCATTCAACCAACCATTCCACATTCCCATTTGAGCCCCCATAGGGCTCAATGGGAATGGGGAAGGCGCTAATAACGGGCCCGCGAATAGCAGGCCCGTTATTAGCGCACACTGGTCCATTAGCGGGACCCGTAAAGGACGTGTGGTTGGACCACACGTCCTTTACGGTTCCCGCTAAGGGACCTCGGAATTGGGCAGTAAGGGATTACCGGCACCGGTCTCCTTACTGGTGCCCGGTATCCCTTACCGCCCAACTCATAATGACCCCCTATATATTTTTGAACCTATAAGGAATGAAAGGTCATTATTTTCCTATACTTTCCAGAAGAATCGGAAGAATATAACTAACCCCAAGTGGGTAATAAGGGTGTGCGGCCCACACCGAAGGCTCGTTAGCTTGGTCTCCTTTTTCTTTCAGTCACATATTGTGCCCAACACGGTGGCACATAAAAGTGGGCTGCACCCTACAAATAATCCAAGAATGATTTTTGTTTATACCAGAAGTATTTATAAGATTATAAGAAATAAGCAGTGCCCGCTCTACCACTATTTTTGTACATTTGGATCCTGGCCATTAATTAATGACAAGAAAGCACCCACATGGGAATTTATCAACAGCCGAAGCTCATTCTTGGCATCCTGCTGCACTAGCATTCCTTTAATCGATTTGCAGTAGTTTTTATATTTTTGCTTGATCTTTTTTGTAAGGCTAGTTCTTACCATAATATCATCACCGAGATCACAAAGTTTCCTAATCTCCCTCCTGATGGTGGAATTAGCTGCAGCAAGGTCTTCATTATAACGGTGTGGGGGTCTAATTGGTCTTATTGGCTTACATCCGGGGTGAGATCGTACCCCAGTTACTAGGTGATAGATGAAACCCTGAATCTCATTCACATTGAAATTAAACATTTTCCATTCCAATGTTGTGGAGTTCATAATTGATTGGCAGTTTTAGTTTAGGATGTGAATATTTGAATCAGACCATCGAATAGCATTACCTGCAAAAGTAGTACTTAAGTGCAACACATGAGAGTAATCTGTAGTTATCAGTACAATATCAAAGTCCACCATAAGGATGACAGGATCACTTCAGTTATTTCTTAACACTGAGTTTGAGGAACAACAATTACTCAAGCATTCATCAGTGATGATATAAGTCAGCATGGCGGAACTCCTCCCTCTATGCCAAGTATGCATTTCTGCCCCATTAGAATGACTAGGTCATTTTCCCACAAGGGGCTGCAGACCAATCTCCCCCAGAGCGAGGTACCAGCCTCTGCCAGCTTGCCATTTAGAGTTCAGAGGCACCATGTCCGATGAGAGATCGCACAGATCCCAATCTTGGTCTTGGAAGAGAGAGTTGGCATGAACATCGTCTGCTACAATGACTCTACCCCAAGGATGCCTGGATGACCGTATGGTAATATACTCACACACCACCGTCACAAAATAAGTAAGCTCAGCAATTCCCTCATGCCAGTATACGTTCACTATCAAAAGATCTAGTGCTGAATCTGCAGAACAAAGAGCAACCCCCATGGCACCAAATGGTCATACCCAAGGCTATATCCACTGCGGTCAACAGTCCTCCAGAGGCTCTCCCACCCTTGCTAGTGAAGGTGGTCACTCCCCTAAATACAATTAGAACCCAGAACAAAGGACACATCCCAGTAGGGAATGATACCAGGAGGAGTTGTGAGAGAAAATAAAGGTTTTTTTGTAAGATTCAGCAACCAGAGAACTCTGCTGCCTCGAGAGCTCTCTGGTAAACAATACAAAAACAACACATTTTAAAGGGTTACAGCGTCATTGGTGACGTTTTCCATACAGTCTACAAGTTACATTTGGATTGGTGAGGGATTGGGTCCTAGTATGGCACTATAAGGGCAGGCTCCACGAGATTGTCTAGCAGCTTGGCGGTCTGGTAGGTATCACGTGGGTCAGCTGGGCTGGTCAGTGCAAGGTGAAGGTCAGTTCGGGTCCGGGATTGGCAGCTGGTGCTGGCTAACTAATCTACACGCTATCACATGACATACTGTAAATAATAACCCATAAACTATACTTTGGTATGGAGGGAGGCCTATAAATTGTACACACTTATTTACATTATCCCACCTCAGACTTTTGTATGGGTGAAGGGTGTGGGGGTCTTGCCCTCCAGGTGACTTACTGGGGGGTGAGATTTAACAGTGGTCTAGTCTGGCATTTCAAAGCAGGAGGGGATTGATTGATATGTGTTGGTTTTAAGCAGGATATATGTCAACAGGAGATTAGTTATATTGGGGGCACTCTAGGGTGGTCAGCAAGGAAGGTTCACACTTCTGTTACATCAAAAGAAAACCAGAGGGGCACAGGGTTGAACAGGCAGTAACTTTCCAACGGTGGGGGTGAGAGATGCAGGTGCGGGTTTGTGGAGACGGATGGGGCACAAGTCATTATTCAGCCCGGTAAAACATGGGGCAGTGATCTCAGAGGAAGGATAAAAAGAATACACTGTTTGCTTGCAACAATTCGCGCCAGAGCATCTGTGAGAAATGGTCTTGGGTGGCACAGGCGTGGGAGGAGGAGGTGGGTGCTGTCAGTGTTCGCTATGCTCGGCGCTGCAGAGGGGAGAGAAGGCTTCACAGATACAAGAATGTGGCCTAGTCCAAAGATGGAGTCAGGGGTACACAACATGGAGTCCAAATGTATCTTGCAGTAGCCCCGCCTCTGTAGGTGCCAGGGACTCGTCCACTGGGACCAGGGAAGGGCAAGGAAGGCGTCCCCCCACTATTGCAAGAGCAGGTGGTCCTTTTCGTGTTGAATTTACGGGTTGGGGCAAACCGACCCCCTTCTTCCTTAAATTAGGCTTCACCATTTGGGTAAACACTTGATAACCCAGCAGGACTGGGGCACTAGTCAGCCAAGTCTCCTGTAAGCATATACACTTTGCCTGTTTGAGGATAGCCATAGAAACAGGGTTACTAAAAAGATGCCGACTCACACGTGTGTTCCAAGATTTAAAACATAAGGCTGTCTCTCTACTCCCCGTAATCAATACTCTCGATGGATTATGGGACTGGTTTTCACCATAGTGTTGACGTAACCGCTGCCCAATCGATATTTCCCCTATCTGCCTGTTCATCCACCTTACCCACTCTTCTGGCATCATCCCTATAGGGGTGGACCACAGTGCGTAACCCTTCCCGAGAATGTAAGGATCCCCTATATCCACAATAGGGCAAATCTCAAAGCCCAAAGCCCCTAAGCAGGGCTGTTGGGAGAGGACAAGCTCCTTCACCAAAGGTGAATTAAAATAGATGATACAGTATCGGGGTGGTTCCTGTCTAGAAAGGCACTCTGTCAATGTCAAATGAACAGAGTAGACCCAAGGTCGGGATTTCAGCAACAATCTGTAGAATATTTGTTCGGTTGAGAGAACCCGGAACATTTGTGAACATATGGTCCTTTTTGGGTAACGTGTCATGCAGTGGATGAAAGGCAGAGTAAACTCCTACACCAAATAACGGAACCAACTCAGGAAGATGGCAAATCGTCTTCTGTTTTATTAACAATTATGTAAAACACTCCCCTTTGTTTTGCATATATTAACTTTGGGTCTCACCCTAGGTTAACAAGGCAATCCAGACGTGGACCCCTTGCTCACTGTTCTTAGAGAGGCACAGTTTCACCTCTCTGATGATGCCCAACAAGGCTGAAACACGTGTATGGGGTTACTGTTGGTACTCTTGTTCAGAGGAGAATTGCCTAGCATTTCGGCGCTGGACTGCCCCTGGGCAGGACAAAGCCTGATATGCGGGGACATTTCTTCTCTGTGAAAGGGACAGTGAGCTAAAGACTTGGTAGAGTCTCTCCCAGGGGTTATTCACCCAAGAACAGGTAATTGGGCTGTGTTCGTGCAGGTAGAGAGATTCCCAGACCCCCCTTTGTTTTGCATATATTAACTTTGGGTCTCACCCTAAGTTAACAGGGAGATCCAGACATGGACCCCTTGCTCATTGTTCTTAGAGAGGCACAGTTTCACCTCACTGATGATGTCTAACAAGGTTGAAACACGTGTATGGGGTTACTATTGGTACTCTTTTTTTCACAGGAGAATTGCCTAGCATTTCGGCACTGGACTGCCCCTAGACAGGACAAAGGATATGCAGGGAAATTTCTTCTCTGTGAAAGGGACAGTGAGCTAAGGACTTGGTAGCGTCTCTCCCAGGGGTTATTCACCCAAGAAAAGGTCATTGGGCTGTGTTCGTGCTGGTAGAGAGATTCCCAGACCCCCCTTTGTTTATCTAAAACAGGGTGTTACAACAGACATCAACAGACATCGCACAAGCATTCTTAAAGCATTTAATAGAAAATTGTACTTTTATAGCAAAAATATGTCATACGTGATGTCATACTACGTGACAAATAAGAAAAACCTATGGGGGTTGTGATACACTCAAGGGGAACATCTAAGTCTACTTTCTATAAGCGGTTGGGTTGTGATTGGGCATCTACTGTCAGGTGGACAATTTAAACCTACCTCTAGCGCAAGTCATCTTCAACTCTTATTAAGTACACAGTATCTCATTGGCTGTCAATCTATAAGGCTCTTATTTATATGGCATTCTACAATTGGATGGCGTGTTCGTGTCAATATGGAACATTTGGCTCACTTAGCAGCACGTAAGCTCATACCCAGGTGCTAGGAGGTGGACATGATCTTGCCTCCCCACCCAATTAGCCCCACATCTCTCAGCGCCCATGCCTTCTGCCATGAAGATTGTCTTTCAACTTGGCCTTGCAGAGTATCCTTGCCTCTGAGAATATAAGGGAGTGCAAGCACTCGCTATCGGTTTGCTGGAACTCCATGCTCAGCTTCTATTTTCATCCTTGGCTCAATGTGACAGGAGACCATACTTTGGACCAATTTGCAGCATTTAATTGTCTTAAATGAATAAAACATGGCACACATGGTGTGCTTTCTTTGCACCTTAAAGGGAATGATTCAGCATCTCACGTTCACCGCCTTCAAGAATAGATAACCGGCCTTGGCTTGTTCTAACTTTGATACCACACCAGACAGCTACCCCAATCAAGTCCACAATCTCAGCTAATTCTTTGCTGCGACACAGCTCTTGATCCTTCTTTCTCCGTGGGTCTGAGCTTAAAAAAGTTGTGGCATCGATGTCCAGACACTATACAATGGTGGCTTTGCCTGCAATCTATCCACTATTAATAGCCAGCTTCTAAGGTCACTTTGTCTACTTGCGTTTCTGCATCTGTACAATTATTAAACAACTTGTATTTTCTGCAGTGTCATTCACATGTGCAATCTTCTTTTCACATATGAGCATTTACTTGACTCTTCATTTCATCATCCGTTTCTTATAAGGCCCATGCATCTTCCTCGGCCAGTCTTCTCTATGTGTCACGCTCACTTCTTGTGACGTCACCAGCTCTTCTTCCTCTCACTTTCATATTCCTTCGGGGCACTCCTCTGTTAGATTGTCATCTCTTTGAGGATGCATCAAATAGGGTTTTCTCAGTGGGTATCTTTTCTCGAAGATTTGCCGCAGAATATTCACAACTGCTGGTACAATTCCAGGCTTCCAGCATACAGGCAGTAGGGAGGCGGGACCTCCTGCAGAGGCATTTGTCTGCTCCTCTTCACTCCCCCCTCTGGTCGAGCCATCGACCACATCTTAACCAGCCTCCACATTTTGGTATCTTCTCTTGAAGAAGTGCATATTTGGAGTCCAGATCTTCACCACTCTCCTCAGGGAAACAGCTGATTTGACATGCTCGTCCACACTCCAAGTCATGTAACTGCACTGTCTATTCGGATTACAATAGACCCATTGTCATTTGTACTTCTTGTGATTTCTTGGATGCAGGAACTTTGTTCCTTCAGGTGCTAAGATGCTGACTTCTATATAATTTCTGATATCTTCATCTGTCAACTCCTTGGGTCCCAACCCTGATTCAACATCGATCATGATCTTCATTCATACTGCCTTCTTTGCTGTCTTCTTGTAATGTGTAATTATTATCCTGATCACACAAAATCCAAACATCACCATCACTAATATTGCTCCAAGAAATTTGAATATGTTTGCCATCCACTGTGGAACTCATGAAAAGATAGATGCAAACCAACCGTCATCTGCAATGTCCTCTGTCTCATCTTCCATTTTGTTGGGCAGGTTCGTCAGCAACGTTTTGTCCTTGGTCAAGGTTCCATTCTTGTCGTCATGAGAAGGTATGAACATTCAACACAATGGCCCGATTTTGACGCAAACTCCTCCTTCCATTCCACTGATCATATCAAGGACATATCTGTTCTGCAGGGTCATCAGTCGTATGGCCCTCAGCTCTTCCTTAATAGCGTTGAATCCCTTTATGGTAGTATTAACTGTCTGCAGAAGCTCCCATATGGTATTCTGCAAA
The DNA here is from genome assembly GCF_040938575.1 of Ambystoma mexicanum. NCBI lineage: Eukaryota > Metazoa > Chordata > Amphibia > Caudata > Ambystomatidae > Ambystoma > Ambystoma mexicanum. The sequence goes on along the minus strand of NC_090938.1, from coordinate 765,719,408 downwards.
CATTCAGCGTTTGCCATCGTCTGGATCCCAGGCATGAAGATAGTCGTGAAGATTGAAGCAGTCTTGCTGAACAGCCTATGCTCATATGGGATGGCCTCACATGCATCTATTGATTTAGCGGAGAAGTAATTATCTCTCTTTGTTCAATTGAGACATTCAGCTGATCTTCTCCTTCTCAAATGGGCATCTACCTTTGGGATTTCTCCAATATTCAGGTCACTCTGAGGAATCACTAATGATGGAACATGGATGTGTGCCAAGGAACACGTTCCTCCCCATTCCTTGAGCATCTTTATGTAGGTTCTGGACCCACACACCAAATAGTGATCTATCAGGACTGTTGTTCCTTCCTTCATGCCTGGTACATCAGAAATTCGGTCACACTGGCGATTCTCTCCAACTTTCCCCGTACCATTATTTCTGAAACATGAGGACACATTCTTCAGGGGTAGGATCTGCAATGGTCCTCCCTTATTATCCACCCATGTCAACAGTCTTGCAATCTTCGGCCATTGATCTTTGCATTCTTTTTCTGCATTTGCCACAATTGCTTCCCACTGTCCGGTAAATGCTGTTGCTTTGCAGACAATCAGTCCATCAGCCCATCCTTCGTGAGTAAGAACTGTTCCTTTGATTTGTAGTTGACGTCTTTCCCATTGCAGAATGGTGTTTTCTTCAATCTTGATTCCTGCTCCTTCCATTCCAGGCTGTTCATATCTTATTATTTGATGCCTTGTTTCTGGCTTCTCTCTTGTCTTTAAATCTTGCACATTGTTGTCTTCTCTTTGAGATGTCGCTTTATTATTTCTTTTCTTTTTTTTTTTCTTTATTTGTGTTTAACCAATTTAGGTTTTTACAAAAGGTGTCAAAACTGCGAGAGCCGATTGTGATTTTCCTTGTGTTTCTTGGTGTTGTCACTCCTGGTTTGAGTCCTTGTTGGCCGAATTCAATTTTCCCATGGCGTATTCCAGGATCTTTGTCGCTGCAATAGACCATCTGTTTATTTACCCAGAGATAAGATGGGACCACCAGGGCTCTTTTTCTCAGAGATTGCTGTCCGAAAAGAGTGGAAGTAAGTAGAGCTTTCGGGCCTCTCTGGTAGCTGGACAGGACATCATCAGGTGTTTTACAGTTTCCACTTGGTTGCTTCCAGAGCAAAGTCTACATTTGTTTGAATTCAATTGTGACCGGATCTTCAGGATTTCTCTGGTCGGAAGGAGATTTAACCTAGCTCTCATAAAAGTTCCTCTGAGTGCTTTGTTAGGGAAACCCTTGACATATGTCATGATTTCTTTTCTTTTTAGTGGTACCAGAGGGAGATGGATCAGGAGTTTGTTCTTTGATACTTGTTCTAGCGTGGTAATCCAGTCAAGTTCCTCCATTTTAATTTTTACTCTTTGGGGATTTGTGATCAAGTCCTCTTCAGTGCAGCCAATGGTAGTTAGTAAGGTTTTTTCTTTTCTAGCCAAGAGTTTAGCGAGCTGCAAGTTCCTTTGGAGGCCTCTTCGGCGATCCCTTGATAAACTCGTGGACTGTCAGCCATCAGGATATTTCGGTAGAGTTGCATGCCGCTGTGCTCAACCATTACTGAGAGTGAGAGTAACCCAAGTTCTCGCCGTATGGCTGGGATTTGTGTTGACTTCGGAACGTTCAATACAGAGTGCCAAAGAAAATCTTCCAGTTTTGGCCATGTCGTCAAAGGTATGCCGAAACAGGCTTCCATCCCATAGACAAGTGAAGGGATTACCTTAGATTTGTAAAAGTGGACTGCCGGCATCAATGAGAACTTTCCATACTGCCTATCAATCGCTCGGGTTTGTGCGGTAAGGTTTCTCATTTTAGACCAGAGTACTTGCTCCATCCGTGTGTCAAGTTTGGAGGAGTCGATCGTTATGCCCAGGTATTTGAAATGGGTAACTGATTCAAGCTTTGCTTCTGCCAAAAAACAACTTGACTTTACAGTTTTCCTTGGCGCTTTTTCAAGGATCAAGATTTTGGTCTTGTTTATGTTGATTTCGAGGTTGTTATGAGTTATATATATCATCAGATTGTCCAGCTGTCTTTGGAGCCCTATGAGCGTTTGGTCTAGGAGCGTCACGTCGTCGGCGTACAGTAGACGAGACATAGCTCTTCTCCCGATTTTTGGTGGGAATGCACGGACCGTCTCGGCAGCCTCCTTGTAGTCACCTAGAAAGGCAATAAACAAGGCGGGGGCCAGAGGGCAGCCCTGTTTGACACCCCTGAATGTTGGGATCTGGGCCAAGAGTAGGCCTTGGCAGTTCAAACAAACTTGCATTCTTGTATCCGTGTGTAATGCCATTATGGGGGCCAAGATGGATTCAGGGCACTACCAGGATGCAAGTTTCTCCCAGAGCTTTAACCGGTCAACCCGGTCGAAAGCTTTGGTTCGATCCACAAAAGCTACGTATACTCTGGGGGCTACAGCTCTAACTTTGCTCTTGATGATGTTGAGGAGCATGATGTGCACAGAGGTGTTAGTGTTTTTTAAGAAACCTGTTTGAAAAGGGTCCTCGCATCGAGAGTTCTTTGCCCATTTTTGGAATTTTGTCAGAAGTAGTGTGGCAAAAACCTTACCTGTCGTATCCAGTAGGGTGATAGGGCAGTAGTTGCAAGGATCTTCTCTCCATCCTTTTTTGAAGATGGGAACCACTACCGCCGATGTCCATGATGAGGGTAATGATTTTGTGGCTTTACATCGAGCGAAAATTTGGGCAATCAAAGGCGTCCATTCTGTTGAGTGTAATTTGAGGTCAAGGTTGGTCAGACCATCAGGGCCCGGGGCTCTGGATGGTTTCAAGTTCATTATCACTTTTACTATATCGTCTTTGTCGCCGAGATCCTCCCAAGATGCTAGGGCCAGTTTTTTGTCTGGTTGTCTCTTGTCGTTTACTTTGGCAAAGAGGTTTTCAAAAATGTGTTCACTGATCCCGTTTGTTAGGGCTTCATTTATTTCTGTACCGCTAGATCTAATGAGCACCCAGAAGTCTTTTGTGTTTTTAGAGGCCATGATCTGCAGCATTTTTTCTGCGTCTTGCTGGTAGAGCGTCAAGCGATAAAACTTTAGCCAAGAGCGATATTTCTTTGAGGATTGCACGGGCCCCTGGCAAGTTTTGCTTTACTATGTCTCTTTTGAACTTTCTTAACTCTTTCTTCCGGCCTGCCAGAACCTGGTTGTATGTGTGTTTGTATTTTACTGGCCTTGCCACAGGGGTAACTCTGTATTTATTAAGTATTGGTTGGTAGTTCACTGTGGCTATTATACCAGGATGGTCCTTTGTCGGATTTTGTTGGCTGTAGATGTTTGTTATATTGACAATATTTGATCTTGTAAGGCGGAGTCGAGTTTGCTGTGAGTTCAAATCCACAGTCTGATTCCACGTAGTGTTGGTAGTTCGAAAAGTGCTCCAAGACATGGTTAGGAGGTTATGATCACTTTCGCTCATTCTTTGTACCTCAAAAGTGCTAACTATTGGAAGCATTGTGGTAGAGACGAAAATGTAGTCTAGAGTCGCAGAGGAGGAGTCCCTTTCCCACGTCGGAATACAAGAGTCAGCATGGCAGATAGATGCCACGTTGTGTAGATTTTGGGACGACATCAGGGCGGACCATGCCTCTCCTCTTTCATCTGCAGACGATCTCTATGCCCTCGTGTTGACAATTTCGTTGGTACTTTGACATTTTGTGTTCAAGTCGCCGCATATGATGATGTTAGACACCAAGTAGTCGCCCATTAGTTTGTCAATTGCAGTTGCGATTTTTTTGCAGAAACTTTCAGTTGTGGTCCTCTGAGGGTTCCAGTATAATGTGATTATACCCAGCTGGATTTTCTTTGAATTACTGGTGTTTTGATTGTTATTGTCCCAGGTAAGGGGGGACGCGAGGTGGCCGTAGTATTCAGATGTTTTTTTTTATAAGATTGACTCCGGATCCCATTTGTATTGCAAGTAGAAGGCTTGATGAGGGTCGACCGAGAAGGCCTCTTTTTGCAGGGACAAATAGGACCATGTAGCCGTCGAGGATCGGTTTTTCTGTCAGCCAGGTCTCTTGGAGGCATACGATGTCGAAGGCGCCTAAACCGACGCCACCCGGCTGGGTTAGATGTTGATGGCCTCGGGTGTTCCATGAACCCATTGTCGCTTTATTCATCCACACTATGGTTGCTGTTCTGCCTTGAAACTGTCCTCTTGTCAGGCAAGGTGCGAGATGTGTCACGCAATATGCCTTTTTCACTGATACTTCTGTGGCTATGAATATTTTAGAGGTTCCCAAAGCATAAGGTATTAGGGAACACACGTAGCAACTCTCCTTAGACCTTTCTCATGTGTTGGTACCACATGTTACTACCCAAGTGTGCTGCTTTATCTAGATATGTGTTTATCCCCTCATTATCTTCCTCTGCATCTCACCTATATCTTCCATACACAATGTTTGTGTACTGGCCACAAAGTGATTCAATAGTCATTCTTACAGTGGGGAGAAGCATAGCAACATCTACCTTGTTAGAACCAATATGATAGAGAGTGTGAAACAGGAGAAACAGACAGACAAAAAGAGTAATTGTACAAGCATATACTATGCATAAAACCATCAAACTCCACCTGTCCTGCCACCCTGGTGCTGGCTATATGCGTTCATTTTCTAAAATCGTGCTAACTCCTGTATGTCCGATTTCTACTATTATCGTAAGAAAAGTCTTTTACACATGTAATTGCAGTATCTCTTCGATGATAGTAATAAGAAGCCTTCTGATTACAGGGCCATTCTTAGGATCCTGAAAAAAAGTGTGAATATCAACATCTTGTCTGACAAGAGCAGGATAAGCTTGAAGGATAAACACAAAAACAGCAAGCACAAGCCGATGCAAATTGCTATCGGTCAACACCATAGGATTACAGTTTAGAAAAGGTATGCACCAAGAAATGAATCTGGATACTGGGCACATTTCCAGTTGCAAATTAAAAACTGATGTTTAGGCATAACCTCAACATATTACTAAACTTAATTTTTAAAGATTCCTAAAAACTCTCAGCAAGGGTTTGAACTCCTGCTATAATAATATCTATAAGGAGTGTCCAATAGAGCTTTTAGTCCAAATGCAAACACTGCATTTACCAGCTAGTTTCTTTATCATCCTTCTTCTTCATCATCGATTGAGTCTACACACTCTGAAATCTTATTCTTGTCTTGCTTCTAAATTGGTACTAGAGTGAAGTACAGTCTTGCCCTTTATATAGTTTTGTCTCACTCAAATTAAGCCAAGCTTGCCTGCATTGGACTTGTACTGCTGAGAGGATTATATTTTTGACGATAAAGTTGCCCTGGAATCATGGCTCATGCCACTTTCGGGTACAATTCCTTATCAGAATGGTGTCACCAATAAACAGTCTAGGAGCCGATAAAAGTTCACTTGATCCGGTTGTTGGATTTTCTTCATCTGTGTTCTGAGACCGACCCCCCTGGCGCTTGAGTTGATCTGAAATGAGAGAGATGCTAGAGTTCATACATGTCAAATAGTCATTTAATTCATGTCCTAACAGTTTTTGCTGGACTCTGGGCATCACTTCTACTTCTCGATTGAGGTGTAAGAGGCATTCTCATTTGCTGTCCTGTCACTAGTTCATGGGGAGTGAGGTGATGGTCCGAACCAGGCTGATTCCGTAGGACATATGTAGGACGTAGGCAATATAGCCAGCCCTTCTTCAGAGTCTGTTTTATTTTAGCAACCCTTTCCTTAAGGAGGATATTGAGTCTCTCACATATCCCATTTGTTTGTGGGTGATAAGCAGAAGAAAACATGCTTAAGACCCAGTAGCAGTCCCATCTGTTCAAACACCTCATTAACAAAATGTGGCCCATTATCAGATCTTAGCACTTCACACATGCCCCATTTTGGAAAGACTTTGCGTACTGAAATCTTTGCTGTGCAAGTGGCATCAGGGTGTGCACATGGACCTGCCTCGATCCACCTAGAGAAGGGACACACCACCACTATCAGATAGCTGTATCCATTACATACTTGCAGCATATCAACATAATCAATCTATAAATGCTGAAAAGGACAGGTCGAGCTGTTACTCCTCTAATCGTTCTTAGTGTATGCCCAGCTGTGCATTTTTGACACACAATGCAATTTGTACAAAGAATGCAACATGTTCTAGCAAATTTGGAATGAACCAGTATTCTTCAATTATTGCAGCAAGACTCTCCCTAGTTATATGCGCAGGACAATGCAGCTGTTTAAGCGCAACCTTTAATAATGCTACTGGCATCATCAGCGTTCCAGTGCTGTGTTGTCGCCATAATGCTTCTGTGGGTGATAAAGAACACCCCCTTAGTTTCCATAATTCCTGCTCTTCCTGTGGCGCATTCCTTGAATCTCGTTTAATTGGGTCATCGGTAGTTTATTAAACCCTTCTTGCATTACCATAACTGTGACTACTTTTTCTTTTACATTTGGAGTGTCAAAGCTTGAAATATCTGGGGAATATGCAACTCTCTTGGCTTCTATGTCTGCGGCTTTGTTTCTGCAACAGATAAAGGGCCTGATTCATGGAATGGTTTCCTATGGGATTGTGCTAGTATAAAACACTTTCATGAATCAGGCCCAAAGTCTGTTAGCTTAGTATGAGCTGTGCATTTAACAACTGCTATTGCCCTTGGAGTTGTAGTGCCTTAATAATCCTGTCCAATAAGGATCTGTTCTGCACTGGAGTGCCGTCCTCACGGAGGTAGCCCTTCCTTTTCCAACACGCTATCCCTGCGTGTACAGTTGACGTCACATAGGCAGAGTCACTGTACACTGTCACTTCCTGCCCTTCATGTTTCTTGAGCGCGCCAATAAGCACCACCAATTCTGCTGCTTACACTGAAAAGTGAGACGGTAGCCTAGCACTTGCTACAACTTCAAATTCCCCATTCAGTCTATGCCTTACTACAGCTGCAACAGAATGCCTTTCTCCACTAGTTTGGTACATTTTCGAAGAACAATCCATAAAGAGAACCCCCACCCCCGACAAAGCATTTTCTTTCACACGGGGTATTTCATCATAGAATTCTACATAATTAGCACAATCATGCACTTGATCACCCCCTGCTATAGGCTCAGCTATGAACAGGGCAGGATTTACTATGTTACATCTGAGAATTTTGATTGCTAGGTTCAAAATCATCACATCATAAGCAGAAGCTCTTTGGGATGTCAATGTGCCTTTGGGTTTCTCTAAAATGGAAAACAGAGCATGCTCCAAAAAGAGAGTCATAGAGCAGCCCATCACAATACATGTAGACTTCTCAATTGCGAATGCGGCAGCTGCCAATGACTGTTCGCAAGAAAGTGTCCTCTCATGACCTGGTCTAAAATCCCACTGTAATACGCTAGAGGTTTGTGCCCTAACATAGTTCTCTGTATAAAGACTAATGTCATGACTGACCCATTTGTGTGTGAGAATAAATAAAACTCCTCAACATAATTGGGGATTCCCAAAACGGGGGCTGTACAAATTGATTTTTTCAACTCTTCAAACCCCTCCTCCATTTCCTCAGTCCACTGTATCTTTTCTTTGTGCACTAACACCCATGCTTGCACATATTTGCACAATTCCAAAAACGGTTGCATTTGTTTCACAGTATTCGGCTTTGCGGTTTTCATAATTGCCTCAGCCCTTTCAGATGTCACCTTTTTCCCCTCATGTGAAATCAACTGCCCTATGTATAACACCTCTACTTGACAGTACTGCAGTTTCTCCTTGTCTACCTTGTATCCCTTGTCTGTTAAGATAGTCATCAACTGATAGTCATCTACATTCATCTTCTGTCGTGCTACAGATTAAAATGTCATATATGTAATGTATTACTCCACTTTTAAGATCAACATTGCCCAAGTCCATCTGCAGGACTCCATTAAAGATTGATGGAGACTCACAGTACCCCGGGGGCAAACAAGTATGTTTCAGTCGAGGTTGGCGGAACGTAAAGGAAGTTAAGTCTTGTAAGTCTTTGTGCAACGTAATCTAGAAAAATGCATTCTTCAAATTGATCACCATGAAATATTGAGCTTCCACTGGGATACTACAAAGTATTGTCACCGGATTAGGAACTAAAGGAAACTCTGCATCTACAATCTGGTTATTCAGTCTCATATCTTGTATAAATCTCCACGACGCTACTTTTGATTTTTTTGATAGGATACACCGCTGTATTACATGATGACTCAGACGGCACGAGAATGGCATGTTTCATTGTTGCTGAAATGGTATTAACTATGCCCTCACCAGCCTCTCGAGACATGGGTACTGTTTTGCTTGAGGTAAGATTGCTCCTGGTTTCAGCTTTATCTTGACTTCCCCTATCCCTTTTAAGAACCCTACATCATAAGTCTTCAAAAAATTCTGGATGCTGCCACATTATTGCCATTCGCTGCGGGACTTACCTCTTCTCTATTCTTATCCAGTATTGTGATGCTCATGAAGATCACCACTTCATCATCTGTTTGGTCTTCCCTAAACATGTCGACATCAGTTATATCAGTCAATCTGTACCCTTCTTCAAGAGCTATTACTGTCCTCCACGGTCTACCTTCATTGCCTAATTCCTTCGAGCGTTGCCATTTCCCTTCGTACTATGGCTGCTCTAATTCTGTGGGGATAGTCTGTCCCCCCTCTTCGTCCATAAACAATCTGTGGTCTAAACAAAAATTGATCAGGTATCCTCATAGTTTTTCCCACTAAGCAAGGTAGCCATGTCAGTAGAATACACACACCATACAAGAAATTCTCTGGCTCTAATGGAACACCTTGCAGAGCCACTTGCCATGTGAACACCAGTTTAAATTCCCCCATGTTTAAATAGTATATTCCTGGATTAGAACACACTATCCCTTGGTCAGTGAATGAAATTCTCATGTTAGGTTTCATCATCAAATCGCTTCCAAAAATGTTAACTGGTGTCTGCGGTGAATACAATAAAGGAACAGATAGGTCACACTCTCCTATAGAGACTGGTAATTTGTCAGTAAAAGGAACTCGACTCGTAGCTCCAGAGAACCCTTGAGCATTCATGTATACTTTCCCTCTCGTATACATGAATGAGTAGCCGCAGTGTCTACTAAAAAAGAAAAAGATTTGCCTCCTATCATCACATCGACCCTTGGTTCCTCTTGGGGATCTGGTGCCACTGATAGTACCGAACACATCAAGTCACCATGTGAGCTGTCCTTTTGTGGGTATATGCTTATCCCTGTCCCTGTGAAATTATTTCCTCTTACCACAGTGACCCCTCCTATTCTGGGTGTCAACACCTGTCCCGTGTTTGCATATTGCTGTGTTCGCATGGGAGCTTGTTGCATCTGCCCTTGCAGTGGATTAATTTGTACTTGCTCTGGTTGCTGAGTCTGTTGCACTTACAGCGCTTGTGTCTGATACACTGTCTGATCTTAAACAAACCCTTCCCTAGTTTTTGTGCTATGCAGTGGAGGATAAGCTGTACCCCCCTCTTGTGAATTGCCCATTCTGTACGTTCCCTTGGCTCCCACATACGCATGCAATGTGCCCTGTCATCCCACAAGTCCAACATACTGGAGGTGCTCTTCTAGCAAGTCCCCCTTAATTAAATCCCCCTGTATATTCTGATTCTCATTCTGTGCATTCTGAAACCCACCTTGATTATTTTGGAATCTACTCCTTCCTCTATAGCCCATACCTCTGCCTCATGGCACAAACCCATAACCACCTTGGTCCATCGGGCGCTGATTATTCGCCTGTGATGCATCCACTGCTTGCTGCACTCTCAATCCTTCTCCACTCGTCCATATTGTCCCTTCTGTGGCGTCTTTTGACAATTTCTTCTGAACTAACTTGGCAACCTCAATTTTCCTAGCCTCATCTTTCTTCTTATTCTTCTCCTGTAATAGCCGACAGTGATGCACTATTGTCAGTTGTATCTCAGGACGGTTCCATGTGACTTTATCGCCTGCTGTTTCAGTGCAGGGTTTTTTACCACTGATTTTTTTTGGGGGGGTTATCCCCCCAAAACCCCGCATCCCCTTTAATTATTTTTATATCCCCATACACCCACACCCAATTTATATAATTTTGTAACCCCCCAAAAAATTTGATGATTTTCTTCTAAATAAAATCTGCGCCAAAAAACCCCGCGAAAAAACATCCGGCGATGATATTACATTGTACCCTCAGCACACGGTTTTGCTTCCAACCCCACTTGTTTCTTCATTTGCATCTACACTGGCTTGGGCAACCCCTGACATAAAATGTGGTAAAATAATGACACTGTTTTTTTCCACAGCTCCCGTGTTTCTGTGCTGTCACTCTTGAATACCCTGCTCTTCTCCATATGTCATCAGCTCTCTCCCCGAGGATAGCTGCCAGGAGACCCTTAATGTCTCCTTTGGCCAATGTGTTCCCTCCCGTCATTTTTTCTAACTTGTATATCCATTTCCCGGCACCCAAAGTCAAACTCGGGTGCTTGTATCTTAAATTATCCTTATCCATCTGTGGCCATGGAATATACTGCAGCCTTATTGCGGTTTTTCCTATAAAGCCCAACCCGCAGCCAGCTCCCATTGTCAGCCTATCTATGGCAGGGACAATTGTACCCGACCGTCTCCTTGATGGTAGCAATCTTAATCTACCGACATATGGTGGTAATTCACCTTTTTCACTCTACTTTCGTCCTCAGGGACGCTTTAGGCATGGTATAGGATTTGCCATTCTGTCCTTAGGTTGCTTCAGATCTGACAAACTCACTTCTTTGTCTAACTGCAGACTTCCTTCGGGGGCACATGCACTTCCTCCTTCTTCCCCAAGGAAAGATTCCCTTTTTTCATCTGACATTTCTTGTCCCCAAGAGGTGTGAATGCCCTCTCCTTCACCCTGGTCTACGTTCAGTCTGCTTAAGGACAAGGCTCTATGCTCAAGACAAAATGTATTTTCTTTTTCACTACATGATTGAAATGCTGGGGACATATCCCTCGACATCCGTAGTTGCTACCTCCTTTTAATTCTTGATAGGCCTTATCAATCCTATCACTGATTCTTCCTATATCAAAGCCTTCTTCTAATACTATTCTAGATGCCCCTGACGTTGTTTCCTTTATCAGAAGGAATTCTTCTCTTCTGCACCATCGTATTGCTGGACTTGGCCCTACTGGGTCCTTTCGAATAAGGCTAGACTCAGATCTTGCTGTCTCCTTTTCCGTTCTAATTCTTCGTCTAGTTGCCTTTGTTTTCTCGCCTCCCATCTAATTCTGTCTTCCTCTTGCTTTCGTTCTTCCCTTCTTACTCCTGCCCTCCTTTCTCCCACCTCTCTTCATCTCTGTATTCTTTTGTCCATTAATTTCTGCACTTCCTCCTCTTCTCTCTTCCTTTCTTTTCTTTCCCTGTCTTCCATTGCTCTCTGTCTATTATCATATTTTCTTTCCTCCTCTGCTCTTTCCTCTTTCTTTTGTTGCTCCTTCTGTTACATCTGCTCTTGTCACACTCTGCTCTTTCTTTTATGCTTGTCTTCTTTCAATCTCTTCTCCCATTCCTTATCCATTCTATCCTGTGCGTCCTTATCTTCTTTTTGCCTAAGTTCCTCAATGCTTTTCCCATCTAGCTTAAGTAGTATCTGTCCTTCCATCCATTCATTCTGCACAAGTGTTACCTCGTCAGCGTTATCCTTCTCTCCTTTCCTTCTCTTAAGCTCTCTTTCTATTTCTGTCGACACATTTCATCACTCACTCTTTTCCTTTTTGTCTTGTATGATCTTAAAGATCTCTTCTTCCTCTTATTCTCCTCTGGACTATTGTCACTGCTCTAAGCAGGCAGTTCATATACTGGATTACTATACCCCATCACCGCTTTCAGTTCCTTTAAAGGATACACCCCTACTTCTTCTGCACTACCGCCTTTCACTTTGGGGGAGGTAAGGGGAGCTGAAGGCTCAACACCTTCCTCCTCACACTGGCTAAGCATCCACTGGAAGGGTGGCAGATCTTCCCTCTCTTCCTGGTACATTTTCCAAAGCTCTAGGATAGCCAACATTTCCTCTATCTTCTTTCCCGTGTACGCAGCGTAAAAGTATGTGATCATGTGTTGCAATACTGCTTTCGACAGTGATCCCCCTTGTGGCCATGGCATGAACATCTTAAATGCTGTGCCTTCCACCCATTCCGCACTATACTGTTTGAGCTTGGACATTTGCTTTGGCAATGTCTTACATAAGTGCATCAAAGGCGTGTCTGCCATTGTGCAGAGTCTCAATTGACTGTCAATACTTACCAGACTTTATGAAATATTCTGACCACCTTTTTTAATGCTTTTGAAAACAACAAATATGAGCGCACCTCAACAATCGACGCTCAAACCTCTACCTTCTCAATTAACTCTTTCTACCTTTAGATTGGTACCAACCGCTTCACTAAGGCATTTACTATAGCTTTTTAACTTTGTCTCAATTCTTTCACAACTTTTAGCACCTCTTTGACACTTTTACTCGATACATAATATACAGACTAGTCGACTTTACACATCAATAAAAATACAGTGATCACGCTTTTTTCTCCCACCTCTATTTAAATACCTTGTCACAGGGTTTAAAATGTCTCCTTATGCGAAAATGTTTGCACATTGCCCATTTTACTCCCGTTGGAGTATGAGACAATTTCTTCTGGACTCCCTTGAGTCAGAACACTAGGCGCTATCTCTATCTACACACAATATTTCCTGTTACTTAACCCTTATCACAACCCTGTCCCCTTAATTTGCCATTCCCCTTAGTCTACTCACCATTCGTCCGTCAATCAACTCAAGGCCTTCGGTAACGTCTCCTCCTCCAACCGACCACTTCACCTTCCGTCTGCAGAGCGCTCGTGGAAACCGGGCAGGGATTTTGTCAAAGAGGGACCTGCCCACCGTCTCGACTTTAACTTGCAAGTTTTTCTATTTGGCCGCTCTTCACAGGAAACCCTACAATCTTCCGGCTAGATGGCGGAGGATGCCCATCCATCCGAAATACTGGAGCAAAACTGGTTTGGATCTTTAAACCATCAAGGCAGAGTAGACTCTTACACCAAATAACGGAACCAACTCAGGAAGATGGCAAAGTATTTTTCTGTTTTAATATCAATTATCTAAAACAGGGAGTTACAACGGACATCAACAGACGTCGCATGAGTACTCACACATTATGCATGAAAAACACATCTTTATACTAAAAATTCATCATACGTGATGTCATACTATGTGGCAAATATGAAAAACCTACGGTGGATTGAGATATGCTCAAGGGGAACATCTAAGTATACTTTCTATAAGGGATTGGGTTGTGATTGGATATGTACTTTCAGGTGGGCAACTTAAACTTGCCTCTAGTGCAATTATTCTTCGTAATTATTAAGTGCACAATATATCATTGGCTCTCAAACTATAAGGCCCTTAGTTATATGGCCCTCTACAATTGGTTGGCACGCTCGTGCCAATCTGG